>NC_133334.1:228039551-228639551 GCF_042186555.1 Aquarana catesbeiana | reverse complement strand
TGAATTACAGTGGCGGGGGGGTATTTTTTGAAGCACCTGATTAGAGCCATAGGCTCTAATAGGTTTCAAAAAAGATGAACTGCAAGCGCAAAGCATTGCGCTCGCAGTTCACCCAGGTGTTTGGGAACAGCGAATGAATATTTGCTTTTCTAACACTGAACCGCCTCTCCGCCAATCAGGAAGTGCGGGTGTGATACCCATCACCTGATTTTAAATGGGAACAGTGGTGGCATTTGATGGGCACAGTGGTGGTATTCGATGGGCACAGTGGCGGTATTTAATGGGCACAGTGGCAGCATTTCATGGCACAGTGGCAGCATTTGATGGGCACAGTGGCATCATTTGGGCACTGTGTCGGCATTTGATGGGTACAGTGGCAGCGTTGGGCACAGTGGCAGCAATTGATGGCACAGTGGCAGCATTTGATGGGCACAGTGGCAGCGTTTGATGGGCACAGTGAGGCTGCAATTGATGTTTCTTTTTCTGAATTTTTCAGTTTGTTTGCGCCCCCCCCAAAAATTTTGAGCACCAGCCGCCACTGTATACAGGTGTGTGTGTGTGTGTGGTGGTGGGGGGCTGTCATTTATACAGGTGTGTGGGGGGCTGACATATATTCAGGGGTGTGTGGGGGGACTGGCAAAAATACAGGTGTGAGGAAGGCTGACATATATACAGGATTGAGAGGGGCTGAATGCGTACAGGTGGGGTGGCCAGTGTGTAGATTCGGTAGGATGGCCCATGGGCAAGCCCTGGGGAATGTTGGTGGTCAGGCTCAGTTGGGGGGGGGGGGGGGTGGCCAAGCCCAAAGCTGTGTAAGGGGCCAAAATATTTCTGATGGCTGCCCTGGTCACAGATATCACTCCGTACTGCGCAGCATACTGGACTACTCCCAGTCCCTCCCTCCAACAGATCACTCTTCAGCAGGACTCCACTACTGAGTGGGCGGCGCCAGCCGGATCTACAACAGTACACGCGTACAGGAGGAGAGAAAGAAAAGTCTGTGGCGGCCGCTGACACTGCAAGGACCGCTTACGGACACCAATGTCCGTGTGCGGACACCTTGCCGATCTCTGCACATGGCATGTATAAAAGGGGAAACACTCCCAATGCATAACCTATACATGACAGGCATGTTTATCTCTCACCAGAATGAATTTGAAACAAAGTAAAAACTTTAGTTAATAGCATATCCCAGCCTATAAATTGCTTGCTAGTTAACCCTAATGGTGCCACAGTTTTAAATATCATTTCAATGAGCTACATAGCAGCATAAAATCTCATAACCTAAAAATTGTCATGAAATCTCATCAAATAGATTAATTAAATAAAAAAATCATGAAATATAATTAATAATAATTAATTTAATAATCACTTAAAACCTCTCTAAATGTCATAAATACATCTAATAATGCAAAAAAAAATATATATATAGTGTAAATTATCTAAAATTACAAATCAATAAATGCCTTAAAGGAGGGCCCTCTATAGAATATATACAGAATAATTTAAGAAATGGACTAAAAATAGATGATAATTAAAGTGTCACGAAACATCAGAAAAAAATAACAATAAATGGTGTATTACATGCTGTTCACATAGTTGCCAACAGTCCCGATTTTCCCGGGACAATCCCTATTTTGGGACCCTCGTCCCGATTGGAGGCTGTCTCGAATCGGGATTTTCCATAAGGAAAATCGGGAATGTTGGTTTTTTTGTTTTTTGGAGGAGCGGGCTCCAGCAAAATGGCGGCCGGTGCCGCCGCTCTATCTTCCCCTAGTGTTGAGTGGAGAGAGGAAGGGGGCTCGATCCGTGCAGCCAATGAAGTGGCTTCTTTAGCTGCACGGCCCCTCCCCTCTCCACTGAAGCAAGCAGAAGACACGGCGCCGTCGCCGTGTCTTGCTGAAAGTTCCCCAGCCCCGTACTGCGCAAGCGCTGCGCCTGCGCAGTACAGGGGGTCCTCCATTGCCGAGGGGAACTTTCTCGGCAGAACACCGGCCGCTCCTGCACTGAGCAGGGGCCGGGCTGCATTGAGGGGGGCTGCACTAACTGAGGGGGGGCTGCACTGAGGGGGGGCTGCACTGAGGGGGGGTCTGCACTAATAGAGGGGGGGCTGCACTGAGTGGGGGCTGCACTGAGGGGGGTCTGCACTAATTGAGGGGGGGTCTGCACTAATAGAGGGGGGGGCTGCACTGAGGGGACGTCTGCACTAATAGAGGGGGGCTGCACTGAGGGGGGGCTGCACTAATAGAGGGGGGGCTGCACTGAGGGGGGGTCTGCACTAATAGAGGGGGGCTGCACTAATAGAGGGGGGCTGCACTAATAGAGGGGGGCTGCACTGAGGGGGGGCTGCACTAATAGAGGGGGGGCTGCAGTGAGGGGGGTCTGCACTAATAGAGGGGGGCTGCACTGAGGGGGGCTGCACTAATAGAGGGGGGCTGCACTGAGGGGGGCTGCACTAATAGAGGGGGGGGCTGCACTGAGAGGGGTCTGCACTAATAGAGGGGGGCTGCACTAATAGAGGGGGAGCTGCAATAATAAAGGGGGGGCTGCACTAATAGAGGGGGGTCTGCACTGATGGAGGGGGTCTGCACTGATGGAGGGGATCTGCGCTGATGGAGAGGGTCTGCACTGAGGGGGTCTATACAGACTCTGGCGGGGGCACCTGATGCAAGGACAGACTCTGGCGGGGACCCTGATGCAAGGACAGACTCTGGCGGGGGCACCTGATGCAAGGACAGACTCTGCCTTTCCTTCTCCCCCTTTCCCTCTCCCCCTTTCCCTCTCCATCCCTCATTCATCTTAGACTCTAACCACACCCTCTTGAGCCACGCCCATTTAAGCCACACCCACTTGCACATAAGCCACTCCCACTTTTCACGTAAGCCACGCCCGTTTTTCGCAGCGGTGCGCTTTGCGCGCCGCACTTATACATTTTTGCTAAGCCACGCCTACACGCAAATGCCCCGCCCCCTAATTATTGTACGGCTCCGCCTACAGCCAAAAAAGTGTCCCACATATTTTTTTTTCAATGTTGGCAACTAAGTGTTCATACTCACTAAGTTGCTATGAGATTAGTTTCCTGTATTCTGCAAAAAAAAAAACTGTTTGATCCTGCTGCTATTTCCACCTTCTGTCTCATTTAGCTAGGGATTTTGCAGCTGTGGTGGCAGCTCTGCACATGCTAAGTTTTCAGTGAGTTTTCATGCTGAGCATTTCCTCCCTATCACATCTGAGCAGCCCATGTGACTATAGAGTCACACATGTGACATAGTTGGAACAAAAAGTCCTTAGAATCTGCAAATACTTACTAATATCAATATGCCATACTGTAGAAATCTCACTATGTGTACATCAAGCAGAATTATAATACCAAATTACCTATATTCATAGGACCCCATAGCCTACTGTATACAAAGTCCATCCATGTGCCAGTCCACAATTCCAAAAAACGTGAATTAATCTTCTATTTATAATTAGTAAACTCAGTAAAAGTGCAAGTAAGAAAAGGTCTCCACCACCAAGACATATAAAAGATGGTTGCTCACCTCACCTCATGGTTTAGCTCTTTTAACAGGTCTAACAGCACCTTTTTTCCTTTAAAGCTGAGATCAGCTTTTGGTTACTGGCTCTCTGCTATCAATTTATTTCTCCTAAAAGGAAGGCAGCTCTAAGATATGTGAATATAGCCCATATAGGATACAAAAGAAAAAAGACTGATAGTGCTCTCTATATTAAAATCCAAATGACTTTATTCCTGTTCAAAAACACACTCACAATGCTATCTATTCAACAGGCAGAACATCAGTTTACAGAGCTCACTGCACTCAGTAGTAACTGGCTGTTAGCACAGGTGTACCGACAGTTCGGGTTGCAGCTAGAAGACACAACCACCTCCACTCTGAACCAATGCCTGTATGTGTAAAAACACATCCAATGTTTGTATTCTTTGTTTTTCTTATGAATAACATGATATAGGCTCTTAGAGTGTCCATCAGCATAAAACTCTTTTGCAAAAGAGACTATAGGCAGTCAGGAAATAGGGAGACAATCAGACCAGAGAACGACTATCAGGAACTGGGGCCTTTTGAGGTTTGGTCTGTATAATGGCTCTTCCAAGTTCCTCCTTCATTCATTGTTGAGGACTCTAGTGCTGTCTGATTGGAGTAGAAAAGCGTGGGCATTCCTAAATTCTGAATGTATTCTAGGGCCACAGTCAGTTTTCTGTTTTTCTTGGGGGGGGGGGCGGAGTCAGGACAGAGATTATATAGACCCTGATAAAACTTATAAAATTCCAACGCCATTTCAGGGGAGGTGGTCAACTTAACCCTGTGCTTAGAAACTAGGTGGAAAATGAAAGTAGTCACTGTAGGGCCATGTAGTGCTTAGGCAAATAAAGATCCAGACTTGTTTGAAAACTCATACATTATTTACTTTGCTCTGGCCAATCTTTGTTTGGTCTTGTGGAATGATAGACTATTCAATTCCTCCCTTGCCTTGTTCAATTCTGAGTAGGTGGAGAAAGCTACGTTCTGTTTCTGCACTGTTTTGAGCTTGCAGATGCAAGACCGTAAATTGTCATCCAATAGGGATTTCTTTTTTTCTGCCTGGCTCCTATCTTAATCAAGGTTCTGCGTATGACACACTTATGTGCCTCCCAAATTAACATTAAGTTGGAAGGTATATCTTCCAAAAAATAATCTCGGAATTATTTCAACCTCAGTTTTAACCTCAGGATTCTGGAGTAATGCTGCGTACACACAATCGGAAATTCAGCCAGCAAAAGTCCGATGTGAGCTTTTGGTCGTCAATTCCGGCCGTGTGTATGCTCCATTGGTATTTTGCTGGAGGAATTTCCGCCAGCAAAAGGTTGAGAGCAGGTTCTCTATTTTTCCGATGGAAAAAGTTCCTATTGGAAATTCCGATCATATAGCAATTCCAGTGAGCAATATTTCTACGCATGCTCAGAAACAATTTGACGCATGCTTGGAAGCATTGAAATTAATTTTCTTGGCTCATCGTAGTGTTGTACGTCACCGCGTTCTTGGTGGTCGAAAGTTCAGAGAACTTTTGTGTGACCGTGTGTATACAAGGCAAGCAAGAGCAGAATTCCGTCGGAAAAACCATCCAAGGTTTTTTTCGACGGAAATTCAAATCGTGTGTACGCGGCATTAGGCTCCATTAAGTCTCCATGTTGATGGCCTCAGGATAAAAGAATCCAAGTCCAGAAACAAAAGGTATGGGAGCGTGGTCAGTCAGGAAGATAACGTCAATTTGGGAAGATGTGACTCTGGGTAGGTCTTTATGTTGCATGGAGAAGTAATTAAGCCTAGAATAGGTTTGATGTACCAAAATATAGTATGTAAAATGTCTCTCAGTAGGGTGCATTAAACACCAGGGTTCCACAAGAACCTGTAATTCTGTCTTCAGTGTTTTTTAAGTATGAGAAGGAGAGATGGAATGAACCCCCTCATATATCCAAAAGTGGATTTTCAACGTTGAAATCTCCACCCAACAGCAAGAATTCTTCAGTAAACTTCAGAAGGAGAGGAATCGTTTATTGTAAAAAACTGCGCTTATCTGAATTGGATAGATAACCATTTGCAAGAGTAAGTGTATTGTTACAAATTGTACTTTTGACACATAGTAAGCAACCCTGTGGATCCACAATCAACTTTGCTATCATTATGCTTACTGGTTTTGACTTTGAAAGGGACATACATTATTGTATGCCAGGGAAACATTTTTATTGGTGAGTTTTGGCATATTTGAAATGCATTTCTTACCTGTGTATGTGACTTTTTAAGATCTGATAGGAATCTGGAACGTCTCTCATGTAAATTAAGGCCTATGACAATCAGGGATATAAACTTTATTTCACTCATGGACACAGAGGAGGGGGGACAAAACGGGAGATCAGAGGGAAGGGCCAAGGGGAATGTAATGGGAAAGGAAGTGAAGAAGTGGAGCATATCAGGCAATGAAATGTGCTTATCAGCCAAAATAGTTTCACCAGGCGTGACAGCTGGAAATTCAAGGTGGAAATAGGAATGGAAAGGGTAAAGAAGGGAGACAACTATTGTTGTAATCTAATTAAACAACTTGTGGCTTCTATAGAGCACAAGGCTTAACAAAAGCTGCCTACAAAGTGGGAAGTAGTGTAAGGCTCTAAATGGCAATGTGGTGGAAATGTGCAGTCGAGCGAGCCAGGGCATCCGTTGAGTGTTGACACAATGGCTACGTTCCTGGATGAGGGTGGGAGGGAGATTATAGTTTCAAGAGAAAGGTTCGGAACCATAAAGTCCCATCCCATATTACGATCTATTGAGCAAGCTCAAGAGCTAAAACACAGGATCAGAACAAAATCTGAACACAGAACCAATCAGAGATAGCACACTCAGGGTGCTCCATGCAACACTTTGTAGAATTGATTGCTGATTGATTTAGACAGATTAGATTAAAATTTATATATCAAAGTTTGAGTGTCAGCATACAGGTGATATATTTTTAATTGATTCAGATCAGATAATCATTAAAATCAGTCCATTTTATGAAAAAAAATAAAATAAGGCCCAAATGATCGCTGAAGCAGTTAAAAGTAGTCATATGCTATTTCCTGGTCATTAAGAATGGTCATTCTTTGATTGAAAGGTCATTATAAATTATAGATCTGATTTTTTTTACAAAAATACAGAACAATCAATTTGGGTATGTATGGTCACCTTGATGGTTTGGTACTTTATCAGCTGATTAGATCTGTACACACATAGGGGTAATCTGGCTTTAAAAATCTCTGCTAAAGACAAGCATTTTAACATATTGTTGGGGTAGATTAGATGCCTGTTGAAGAGAAATTGTGTTTTTGCCTTATGATCAGGAGTATTCAGTAGTACTGGGATCGTATCATTTCACAGGAGTTGGTGGGGCAAGAAGGCATTTTTCTTCTGTGTGTGAGGATGAAACTACAGGTGACTTAGTGAGGTTTTTGCTTTGTCTACTCATGGAACTTTCATATTAAAGCAGCATTGCACTTTCATATTAAAACAGTATTGAGCCTGATGAATTTTATAGTATCAACTCAAAATTTGAGTCTAGTGAGGTACAGTGTCTTTGCTGCTGAAGGCCCCATTGTACTTCATTAAAATGAAAATAAATGTGAAGCCTGAGTCATATTCCACAGTGGAATATGTTCAGGATGTGTACACTATTTGTAGAACTGACCAGACTGGGCAATTTCCACACTGCCTAGCCACTTCCCATTGGCTTCTTCACATTATAATATTAAGGTAGAATTAGACAGTTTTTAAAATTAGCAGCATGTAAATGTAGGTGCCGTTTGATCATCAGATCAGCAACGATATTACTTATTTTTACACTCCACAGCCAGACATCTGTAAGGAAACTAACTATTCATTATTGCTAAGTTGTGTAATTTACAAAATACACCATCCAGTTCTGTTTTACATCCATAACATTCTAAGCTGGATTAGAGGCTAGTTGATTATTATTGATATAATGGGGTTTTAGAAAGACTGACAGGTAAATTTTAAATTGGGCTTCACTGTAATCAGTGGAGCATGAGTTGATTGGTTAGGGCTGCTTAGGGTTTCGCAGGCTGCTGCTCTGCTATTTTCCTCTTCTGGAACACTCTGGAAGTTTCCAGAGCATAGTGGGTGAGAGGGCAGAGACTGCAGCCTAATTATTTATAGATTTTCTACCAATCTCCAGGGAGGTGCTCAGAAGGTGGGGGAAGATCTCATAAATAGTTTAAGCCTGAGCAGCAAGGGGAGTATGCAGCAGGCTGGAGTAAGGAAGCATTCTAAGGTCCAGCCAGGAGGAGACCCCTGTTGAGGGGCTTTGCCCTCCTGGGCAGAAGCCAGGGAAAGAGCCTGCATAAGGCAAAAAGGGTCCCAGCTAAGCCTAGCTGGGGGATCTGAATAGAAAGAATCCCAGGAATCCTGGGGGTCAGGAGAGAGCTCACAGGAGGAAAGCCAGGAAGGATGCTATGTGAGAGAGCTCAAGTTCGCCAGGAGGCTGAGGGAGTCTGTGTCTCCCTCACAAAGAAAGAGCCAGCTGGATATCAGATGGAGGGAACTGATTATCCTATGGCTGAGTGAGTACAAATCCCAAAGAGTGACTGTTTAGTGTTTTAGTCTTGAGAAAAAGACAGGATCACAGGTAGCTGGGAGATTCTTCGCGACTTATTGCAAGAGAAAAATACAGTCTGAAGTGTGCAAGTACAGCCAAGCATGGGTACAATACCATTTGGTGTTGTACAGGCGGAGCTGAGGAAGTACAAGCCTCCTTGTGTTATTTTTGTACATAAGTGAACAAATGCAGCCAGATGGTTATTAGTCCTCAACCTGTTCAAGTTCTACAGTTTCAGGGTATGAGCCATGCTCCCTACCCCCATCCAAGTTCTACCCAAAAATAAAAATAACAAAAATAGAAACCCCTAGACTGCTTATTGAGCCAGAGAGAGACTGTTAGAAATGCTGTGTGTCTGGCTGTGTGCCAGGTAAAGGGAGGAAATAGGCCCAATCTACCAGCTGCTCTTTAGGGGTGTGCTACGCATGTGACCACAATGTCATAGCTGACATGCTGATCACATGTTCTGGAACCATACTTATTGGTTTCTGCTCATTAGCAAAGATCAGTTCTTTTCTTCACTGAGCTGACTGCCTTTAATGCTGACGAGAGATGTTAGTCTTCATAAAGCCTTAACACAGTTTCCCTAGTGCATTCTGTCATGATTCTATTAATATTGACTGCTCAAGCCCTAAAGAAGGTGAAGGCTTTTCCCTTGAAACACGTTGGCTGTATTTGATTCTTTTAATCAATAAATGTTCAAAATTGTCCTTCAAGGGAGATGAACTTTTGTACAAGCACTTCTCAATACATATCCAAGAATTTGCTGTCCGGCAAGCACTTCCTCTGTCGGTATCTGAGAGATAGCAGTGTAGGACCAAAACAGGATCCACCTAAAACATTTTTCACCACGGATCTGCTTCTTCTATGAAGGAAAAATTACTTTATGGTAGATCCATTGGAACCAACTTTCAACTTTGTTGGTCCAGCCCTATCACACACAAAACAAGACCAGGACTTTTCAGTGACAGTGCAATCTCACAGCTAGGAACACACTGCTGTATTCTTCTAGCTGTATAACAGAAAGCAGAGTTAAGCATTCTCAGTCAGATGGCCAGCATCATTTAGCCAATGTACTCTGAGCCCAGTTCAACCTGGGCCCACCCCTAGCTTGTGACTGGACAGTGACAAGAGAAACAGTACTGTGATTACCTCATCACACTGATAATCTGCTCTCTGCTTCTATCAGTATGCTTCTTATCCTGGAACACAGCTAATTGGCTGTTTGTGTTGCTTCTCCCTAACCCAGTCTGAGCTCTGGTGTACATGGACTGGAAGAGGCTGATACCAGGTCTTACATTACTTGCATTTTAAAAAGACATGTTATTAGGTATTTTTGATTGTATGTGGTATATAACAATTTTAATATCATGTATTGTATATTACATTATTGATTACAGAGCTAAAAATTATTTGTCTTTAAAATTTGCTGATTAATGTTAATTTACAGAACCTTCAATGCCATTAACACCTAGTTCCTTTGCATATTACCATAGCAAGTTTGGGTTATATTGTATGAGAACTAGGTGGCATTTGCAGTGATGTTCTTTGATACTAAATGGGAAAGCCATCAATCATTAGGCACCATGTAGCAGCAGACCGGATAATGTATGTAGTAAACCCAGGTACAGCTCTCCTTGTTCAGTATACACTCCAGCAGTATTCACCACACATATAACATCTCATGTGGATAAAAAGGAATAAACCTCATTGCGCAGTACATAAAAACAGCGTTTTATTTCAGGTAAAAATAAGGGAAATAAACCCACATTTTAGACAAGTAAAAATCACTTGTGCTTATTTTTGAATCCAGCAGTCCCCATCAGAAAGATGGCCACTGCATCCCAGCATGCATTAGCGTCTGACTCCTCCCTACGTCGTTTCGTCACAGAATGACGTCATCCGGGGCGTGGCTAAACAGACGATCAGATGATATATATATATGCAGGACATGATAATTGCAATGCGGAAGTAGGCTGCTCTCCAGACGCCGGATGTGACGAAAACAGTCAGGGCCATTAGAGCAGCAGCGCAATTTATAAATATTTGTATTTACTTTATCAACAACTTCATTAAAGAAGAGAGAATCAGACTATTTAACTTTATAATGTGCACAGCAAGTGCACAAAAGGAGATTTAAAATAATCAATATATCATTATAAAAATGATGTATAACACTCGGACACAGCGCCATCTTCTGAATAAGGGGAATATCACACGAAACCATATATAAATGGTGAAATATTACAAAGTCTATTAAACATTAATAAAAATACTACTAGATTAAAACCAACAGACAGAAATACTAAAAAACTAGTC
The DNA here is from genome assembly GCF_042186555.1 of Aquarana catesbeiana. NCBI lineage: Eukaryota > Metazoa > Chordata > Amphibia > Anura > Ranidae > Aquarana > Aquarana catesbeiana. Next base: position 228,629,087 of record NC_133334.1, on the reverse strand, counting down.
ATATTTCAATTTAATCAAACTTGCTGGAGGCAAAACAATATCTAATGGGCCCATTCATCATGCATTACTAATGAATGCATTCATGTCCCATTCTATATTCATGCCTTAGGGGCTATATGTTTTGGCCCTATGGATCCATTGGGTCTACAATTTTGTGACCCCTCTAGTCATATGGCTACCCCTCCAGTTTTTCTGTGAACTTGTCAATGCCAAAAAACACAGTCCCTTCTAAAATTCTAGTGTGATAGGTCGCATAATGATGTGAAAAACTGTTCTTCGGGTAACCATTTTTGATATTAGTGACGTGTTCTTTTATTCTAGTTTGAAGCTGACGTATGGTGCGACCTATGTGTTCTAAACCACATGGACACCTTATAACATAGACCACATGTTTGGTGGTGCATGTTATAAATGGTTTTATTGAAAAATGCTCATGGGTGGAATTAGATACATAGGAGTCTATTTTCCAATGCCTGTGTTAATTTGACAGATGAAGCATTTCCTACATGCAAAGAAACCCCCCATGTTGTGAAAGAAAGAGGTTCTATTTGGGGTATCTACAATATTTGGAGCAACTTGAAGCCTGAGCGGCGGGGCTCCTCTGAATAAGACTGCCGTGGCCTCTGGAAGAAGGGGTCCCAGAACCCTCTCATTCCGGAGAACATTCCAATGCCTTCACAAGATGTTTTTAATAGCATATTGTTGTGTTGAAAAAGTAGTGAAGAAGGCATGTTTATAGGCATCGTTAGGTACAACAACCCTCAGAACCAACAACTGTTCCCTATTCTTCTTCACTGCACAATCTATGGCTTGATCGAGTTCCAGCATATCATACCCCTTCTCCAAAAATTTTAGTTTTAAAACAGAAGCCTCTCAAAATCTTCAGATTGCGTGCAGTTCCTCCTAAGTGGTAAGAATTGACTGACTGGAACAGACCTTAGCCAGGCAGCATGATGATAGCTTTTAGTGCTAACGAAGCCATTCCTGTCCGTCTCCTTGAAAAAAATTGACGTGACAATGGCTCCATTCAGCACCCTGATTTTTAAATCTAGGAAATGGATCTCAGATCTACTTGATTCATGCTGGAGTGAAATACCCCTATCATTGGAATTCAAGAAGGTCAAAAATTGTCTAAGCCACTCTGTTCACAATCCCATATGAGGAGGATGTTGTCGATGTACCTTTTCCAGAGAATTAGCTCTAGTCTAGGTCCCACATAGACGACATCCTCCTCCCACTTGGCCATAAAGAGGTTGGCCATGCTGGACGCAAACTTAGCGCCCATGGCCACCCCTATATTTTGCATATAATAAGATCCACCGAACCAGAAATAATTTTGTCCCATAGCAAGGTCAAGAAGCGATAAGACAAAATCTCTTTGTGATGACACCAAACTATCAGTTTCAAGATAATGTCTCACAACCTCTCGACCATGCTGATGTGAAACTATCTTGTAAAGGGATGAAATATCGGCGGTGGCCAGGATATAACTATTCCTCCACTTCACTGTGATAAGGGTATTAATTACCTGCGTGGAGTCACCCAAGAATGAAGGTGTTTGAATGACCAGTGATGGCAAAAAATTATCAATGTACTTCTCCACCCGGGAAGTAACAGAATTGATGCCACTAATAATTGGCCTTCCCGGGGGGTGTACAGGATCCTTGTGTACCTTAGGTAGGTAATAAATCACAGGTACATGAGGAGCAGCTGGAACCAAAAAGGATTTCTCCTTTTTGGATAAGATCTTATTTTGGTACCCTTCTTCGACCAAAGATATAAGTTCCTTTTTATATTTGGCTGTGGGGTTTCTGGCCAAGGGGACATAGGTGTCATGGTCAGATAGTAACCTGGACATCTCCGACTTATAAGCCCCGGAGTCCAAGATCATTATCCCCCCACCCTTATATGCGGGTCGCACTACTATGTCCTTGCATTCCCTTAGAAGCTCAATGCCCTTTTTAAACATGTGATCCCTCATATTCTTCTTTGACTGAAGTTGCTCCAAGTCCTTAGCCACCATATCCCTAAGCACTAAGAGTGAGGGGGCCAAACTACCAGGAGGATTAAAAACAGAAGCATTAGCCAAAGAGGTATTCCTAACTCCTGAGCCAACAGTGACGTTAGTCCGGAATGGATTAGTAACCAAGTAGCGTTTGATATTCATCTTTCGAACAAATTTGTGGAGATCAATTAAACTTGTTGTGGAGGTCTTAAACTTGTTGAGTGGACGTGAAGGTACAAACTTGAAACCATGATTCAACTCATATCTCTCTTCATTGGAAATAGAGGTGGTACTTATATTGTAGAGACCGGAGTCCTTCAAACACGCCTTCTTTTTTGAGCGGACCCGCCTACCTCCTTTAGTGCCTCTTTTTGATCTATTTACCTTTTTGTTTTTGGGAACCCCCGTGAAAAAAATTATTGTTTTGATTATTAATTAGACCCCCCCGCCAGGGTATTCCATTTCAGTTTGATTATTTCATTGCTGATAATAGTTGTTAACATTATTATGAGATACTCCTGATGAATAACTGTCACCTTGACCCCATCCCGACCTCCAGTCGGAGGGGTGTTCGGTGATATATCTATCCTCATCATCCCCTTCCCTTAGAAGGGGATCAAACCTGTTAGAAGTATTATTGGAATTCTCATAACAGTGGAAGGGGCGTCTACCCCTCTCTCTTCCTCTACCTGACCCCAAGGGACCCCCCTAAATGGGGGACCAGTGGGATGGGGATATTCATAATATGGGGTTCTATTTGGGCGTGAAGACCCCGGAGTGTGTTGGTTGGCCTTGTGGTGTTCCCCGAGGCCCCACCCCCAAATTACCCTGAGTTGCAGGCACTCCACCCCCTGTTCCCTCTTTGCTTTGCCATTTAAAGACTTTATTACTTTTATAGTCAGAAATATCCCTAAGATATTTTTTATTTTTCTTTGTTCAGATCTTTGATCAGATCTTTTAACCACTTGCCGCCCGCCATATAGCGAAATGACGGTGGCAAAGTGGTTTGAATATCCTGACAGGACGTCATATGACGTCCAGCAGGATATCAAGCTGCTGCCGCTGATCGTTGTTGCGGTGTGTCAGTCTGACACACCACAACACCGATCTGGGTAAAGAGTCTCTGACGGAGACTCTTTACCACGTGATCAGCCGTGTCCAATCACAGCTGATCACAGTGTAAACAGAAAGAGCCGCTGATCGGCTTTTCCTCACTCGCGTCTGTCAGACGGGAGTAGAGGAGAGTCGATCGGCTGCTCCTCTGACAGGGGGGGTCTGTGCTGATCAATTATCAGCACAGTCCCCCCCCCAGGATGCCCTCACTGGACCCCCAGGGACGCCACTAGGACCACCAGGGATGTCACCACCAGGTATGCCACCCTAGACCACCAGGGATGCCAATCAGTGCCCACAATGGATGCCAATCAATGTGCACAATGGATGCCAATCAGTGCCCACAATGGGCATCACTGATTGGCAGGCATTATTGTTTAGCACTGACTGGCATCCATCAGTACAATCAATTAGTGTACATCAGTGCCACCTATCAGTGCCCATCCATGCCCATCCGTGCCACCTATCAGTGCCCATCCGTGCCACCTATCAGTGCCCATCAGTGCCACCTATGTGTACCCATCAGTGCTGCATATCAGTGCCACCTATCAGTGCCCATCAGTGCCGCATCATCATTGCCCATCAGTGCCACCTCATTGGTGCCACCTCCATCAGTACCCCTCAGTGCCACCTTATCATTGCCCGTCAGTGCAGCCCCATCAGTGAAGGAGAAAACTTACTTATTTACAAAGTTTTGTACCAGAAACAAAAAAAAAAATTTTTTCTAAATTTTCTGTCTTTTTTTATTTGTTTGGTAATCAAATACCAGCAAAAGAAAGCTCTATTTGTGGGAACAAAATGATAAAAATTTAGTTTGGGTACAGTGTTGTATGACTGCGCAATTGTCATTCAAAGTGCGACAGCGCTGAAAGCTGAAAATTGGTCTGGGCAGGAAGGTGTATAAGTGCCCTGTATTAAAGTGGTTAATATAGTCCTCACTTCCTTTATATGGATTCAGTTTCTCTTTAAGAGAACTAATTTCCTCATCCAATTTCAATAGTTTTTGTCTCTTTTTGTTCAGCATAAAGCCCAATAATGCTACTCCCGCCTTATTAAAATATTGATACCATTCAAGTTGATCAAGAATGTCACTTTGCGGGGCTACCTCCCACCTTAGGCTTCTAGGGACCATGCTTTCCGAGATATAACTCTCAAAGAACGCAATGTCCCAATTAGTGTGCAGTTCTGATGTAACAAGATTTTTCAGTATGACAAACATACCACCTAAATCATCAGATGGTGAACTATCAGCACTAAATATGCCATCAACATTAAATGGGTAGCCCTGAAATCAAATATATCCATAATACCACAAGTACTAGCAGCAGCACTAAACAGTTCTATACACAGAATAAAATAAGCAAATATCTGCTGTGCTTAGATGTTCTTGTACTAATGATGATAATAATAAAATAACAGCAGCTGGCACAATATTGAAGAAGGATCAAAAAACAGCATATATAGTTTAGGTGCCGGGCTTATAAAAATAAAGTCCACAGAAGCTCAATCCAGAAACAGATATCCAATACAATTCAATATGTGGTGAGCAGGAGGCAGATATATGATAGAAGAGTCCAACACCGGCACCCAATCACACAGCTGCTTAACCTCCTTAGTGGGCCCTCATCATAAAGGCTACATCAGCATGTATATGATATATAGGAAGCCCATTAATCTTCATTCACCATATTCATGTAGCAGCAGACCGGATAATGTATGTAGTAAACCCAGGTACAGCTCTCCTTGTTCAGTATACACTCCAGCAGTATTCACCACATATATAACATCCCATGTGGATAAAAAGGAATAAACCTCATTGCGCAGTACATAAAAATAGCGTTTTATTTCAGGTAAAAATAAGGGAAATAAACTTGATCCTTCTTCAATATTATGCCAGCTGCTGTTATTTTATTATCATCATTTGTACAAGAACTTGTAAGGGTGCTTTCACAATGAGGCATTGGCGGTAAACCACTATTTTTATCGGCGCTTTAACGGCGTTGTAGCGCCGCTATTCGGCCACTAGTGGGATGTTTTTAACCCCCGCTAGCGGCCAAAAAAGGGTTAAAACCGCCCGCAAAGCGCCGCTGCATTGGTGCTTTGTCGGCGGTTTGGCGGCGCTGCCCTATTGATTCCAATGGGCAGGGGCGCTTTAGGAGCGATGTATACACCGCTCCTACAGCGCTGCAAAGATGCTGCTTGCAGGACTTTTTTTACCGTCCTGCAAGCACACCACTCCAGTGTGAAAGCCATAGGTGTGCGCATTCTATTACATTAGGGTGTGCACCCCAAAGCTTAAACACACATGCCTTTCTCTGCAGCCTCAGCTGCACCGGACAGCGAATGAATGAGACGTGCTCTGTGCTGAGTGGCTTCCTGTTCATTCACAAATGGAAGCATAGTAAACACATTTTACTATGCTTCAGTTATGAATGAACACAGTGAGTGAGTGTGTTCATTTAGAAAAAGAAGTCACTGATAAATGCCATATTTACTAGCCTAGGAGGGGGAGAGGAGAGGAAGGAAGCCAGCAGCACTGTGGGGCAGGGTGGCCAACATGGGGGAAGCCCAGGCAATAGGGGCAATCGGCAGTGCATATAGTGATTAGAGTGTGCCCAGGCACACCTCCTGCGCATGCCTATGGTGAAAGCACTCAGGCTTTTACACTGGAGAGACAGGAGAGGCTCTTTACAGGCGCTATGCAGGCTCTATTTTTAGTGTGAAAGCAGGCTAAGCCGCAGCAGATCTTTGTTTATTTTACTAAATGGGAAAGACTTACAAGCTACAAAGAAGAAAACTGGATAAAGAAACCAGGACTAAAATCAGGTGACAAATCTGAAAATATATAACAAGTCTGGCATCATAGTATCTCTGTGGCTTTTTCATCATCATCTTCCCCATATAACTGTGGAACATAACCTCCTTGCATTGGCATGATATCACAGAGTATAAAGAATATTTAAGCACACAGCAAAAACTCAAGTAACGAAGTAAGCATATACACAAAAATCTTAATGAAAGGTCTGATGTGGCTTTCTTCTCTCCCTAACCTTTTTCTGTGTACAGTAGTACAATGTTTACTACTAAAAAACAGGTGTGCATAAAACTGTAGAGGTCACTTTGTTCTGGCTAACACTCTATGTTAAAATAAACATCTTGTGTACACACATAATTGTACATCGCATGATACCACTTATGCTATTTTGACTCTGCAAATAGCACAAGTGGAAGATTGCTATTTCTTTGCTTTTTTTCTTTCCTCATTAAAGTCTTGGACCATCTGCTCTGGTTTAAAGATCCTCTCTGGAAGATGTTGCCAATTCCCTCTGTCAGTCAAGACACTCAGTTTTTGTTGATCTTTTGCTGTTCCACTTCATCTCATTTATGTTAATACATCTCCCTACAGCACCTTAAGGGTCTATTCATCAATGTCATGTTTACACAATTAGCAGATTTTTGGAGGTTTTGTATGTAGCTTCATGTCTGTCTGTTTGTTAAGTCAGTATTCACACAAAGTCTTGCACACAGTTTTCTTTTTGTAGTTGACACAACAGAATCTGTCAGTGGCAATTATAATGCAGGCTTATTTATCAGTTACAAGAGGGAACCTTCTCACCTATCCCTCTAAGTAGTTGTGTTTGGAAATCTCAGAACACAGTGGATTATATTCATTGAATTAAACCTTGCATTGTACTCCTGGTTTCATTTTTATGAGCTGGGATCTTACACAGAATTATTATTACAGCATGTGGACAAAAATTATTATAGGACGTATACATATTTATTTGCATAACTTTAAAAATACACTTCAATCTAACATGAAGCATTTAAACCTTTTTATGACACAGCATACCTGCCAATTGGCTCTAATTTTCATCCAGACAATAACCTTGAGCATCCATAACAAGTACAAACTGGCAACTCGACAGTTTCTCCATAGAACATTTTTATTGTAGCATTATAGCAGTAACATCATCCAAAAATTCTGACACGTTTCGGCCTAAGCCTTCATCAAAAGCATAAAAATATGACATAAAAAACAGATATATATATATAGAAAAACAACCCTCTTGAAATGAGAGGGGCAGTAATAGCTTGATCAAAAACAGGCTAACATCCATCCTATTGTTCATACCCAACCGCATCCTGGTATTTAACATGTATATCTACCACACCTCTCGTTGGAGCAGGGTGCGATGGGTGTCCCCCCCCCCCTTTTAGGTTGTTTGCTTTTTTCTAGACCGAAGAAAGAAAAGGTGTCAAGATTACCTCCATGCACTGTCTTAAAATGTTTTGATACATTTGAAATGTTTTTGGCATTTGGATTGGCATTGTCATTGTAATGTTCTGAAACCCTGATTTGTAAATGACAAATGGTACACCCCACTTACTGTATCTGACAGGCACTACATTCCACTACATAGATCACTGATTTGGAACTACACTTAATAAAATGTTTAAGAGTGTATGTTTTGCCTGTAGAAGAAGAGGTGACCGTTTTAGTCTTTCTGTGTCTTCTGCATTGTCTACACGTGCTAGTGCCACAAGGGAACGATCCTGTGGTACTTAGTCATGTGAGTGCAGGCTTTTGTGAATGAAAAAGGCTAGGAGATAAAAATAGATCCCAAGGTAGGGTCCCTTCTACTAGAAAAGCTATGCCACTGCTGCAAAATGTCATATAATGTTTTATCTGCATATAAAATAAGAAGACATTGTTTAACAATTGCTACAATTTGATTATACTGTCTAGAATAAGTGGTAACAAAGTGTATTTGATTCCTATTGCAGTGGGACTGTCTTTTGATACTAGGGCTCTCTGCATTTTTTAGCATGCTATCTCTGTATAATCAATTTGTAGCAATTGTTAAACAATGTAATCCGGGGTGGGGGGTGTCTGGTCCCAGCTCTGCTATCACTGCAGCACAAACAGCAGCACACCTGAGATTATGAGCCCGGAAACGTCTCGAGACATGTCCCAAAGGTGGCAGAACACAGCCCAGATTCCTGGCACCAAAAAATCCCGACGGGGCAGCTAGATAACTATTTCCCCGGGACCCGCGGCAAGGCACAGGAGAAATCCAAGATGGCGCCGGTCAGCAAAACTATCAAACAAGATGCGGCGCTGCCAGCACAGACTGCATTGCTCTCAGTGTCCCCGCAGCCCTCCCCTGGATCGGTGAGTGACTCTGCACCCCCGGCCTCCCCTGGGTCCACAACCTCCCGAGATAGAAGGTCAGACATATCTGTTCTCTCCCCACTAGAGAGAACCTGGAGAAGTTTACCACAATGGTGGAAAAGGCCTTTAAAGACGACATAGCACAACTTAAGGATGATACCACTCTCCTGGGGACAAGAGTAGAAACAGTGGAGCAGAGGATAGATGAGGCTATCCCCACACTGTCAGCCCTGCAGATGAGATGTGCTGCCCAGGATCAGAGAATGGAAACATTACTATCTCAGCTTGATGACTTTGAGACCCGTAGCAGGTGTGCAAACATTCGCATTCGCGGCCTGCCAGAAGCTACTGCCCCAAAAGATATCATCCCCTCACTGATGGGGCTATTCAGAGAAATCCTGGAGCTCCCGGACACTGTGCCCATTGAGATTGACCAGGCCCACCAAGCTCTGAGGCCTTCTTCACAGGATGCAGACAATCCCAGGGACATCATATGCAAACAACACAAATACACTCTAAAAAACGTATTATGCAGAAGATGCGGAAAAAGCTGTTTTTTGATTTTTAATGGTGCCCACCTCTTTTTTTATCAAGACATCTCCCGATGCACCCTTATACAGCGTAGAGCCCTGAAGCCAGTGCTGGCAGCCCTACAAGAAGCAGGCCTGCCTTACTGATGGGGTTTCCTATTCTACCTGCAGGCAACCAAAGATGGCCGACCAGTTACACTACGCACCAAGGATGACCTTCCACACTTCCTGTCATCTCTTGGGCTGGACCCTGTGGACTTCCTGGACTGGCGAGGAGATCCAGAGGTAGCAGGCTTCCCAGCTACCCGGCTTCCCCAGCCCTGGCTACACACACAACAACGCAGCAGCCGTAGGCACAGCCACCAGCACCAAGCCACCGATGTATTGCCTGGTCCTTCCACATCGAGAGACTGATGGTCTGGCCAAGATTCTAATTTTCCTTTTTCTTCCCGGTTGTGATGGGTCCTACCACTAATTACCTCATAGGAAGGAGACCCGGCACATGACGCAAAACCTCAGACCTGGGCCTTGGCCCAGTCCTTGGTTGTGGACTGGCTAGCTCTGACAGACAGATGAGTGTCTGCCCGGGGCACAGGCAAGCCTTCCCTGAGTCCCTAATCCATAGACCCTACACCTGTTGCACTGGCCCTGGTAGGGCCCCCCTCTGTTCCTAAACCTCTCCCCTATGCCCCTCCCTCTGGACACCCGGTACCATATACATCGTTAGAAGAGGTGTATGCGGAGTGGACCCCCCTCCCCCTTTCTACTATGCTGGCCCACGTTCCCCCTGTAGGCCACCCCTATACGAGTTTAGATCACTGTTAGGATGATAGGTCTGGGCCCGGGGACCCCCCTGTGATTGGGGAGCTCCCCGTGCTCGGCCTGCAGTTATCACAAACTATCGTTTGGTTGTACATGATGGTCTGTCTTGTTACTGTTATCAATAACACTCTCTCCATCTCCTCTTCCTTTCTTTCACAGGATTCATCCAGTCTTTCACTGCTCGCACCGCGCCCTCCCCCCCCCCCACCTGCCATGGGACCAGCCAGTTCTTCTACATCACTATGGCTAATATCAAAGTAATATCTTACAATGTTTGTGGTCTCTGCTTCCCTTGTAAATGTAGTAAGTTATGGTGGGAATTGAAGAAATTGAAAGCACAAGTTGTCTTCTTACAAGAGACATACTTTACACACCAGTCAATACCTAAACTGCCCACTCATCTGTACTGTCAATGGTATTTAAGTACTTCTTTAGTCAGTAAATCTAGGGGCACAGCCGTAGCAATCCTTAAAACATGTCCTTTCCAACACATGGGCAACCTGGTAGACCCTCAGGGCCACTACGTCTTTCTGAAAGGGACTATTGCTGGTACAAAATACACCTTCACCACCATATACGCCTCAATTCAAATCAGATGGCTTTTATCGACGCGGCTTTGGAGCGCCTGGCTGAGTTTAAGGAAGGCTCCCTGATTCTCGGGGGTGACTTCAATGTAAGCCCCGACCCCTCACTGGACACATCCCACAGACGGCCCACCCACCCCTGTGCTTTTCTTAAACACTTCTGTAAATCCCTTCAGGCCTCTGGACTAGTCAATAGCTGGAGAGTACTCCACCCCTCAGGCAGGGACTTTAGTTACTACTCTAAGGTACACAATGTATATACCCGTATAGACCTGCTCTATGTAGACCACCCCACGTTGGAACTCCTGCAGTACTCGTCCATCGAGAACATTATGATATCAGACCATGCACCGGTCACTGTTAGCCTCGCCTTGCCCTCAGGCACCCATAGGGCCTGGTCCTGGCGACTAAACGAAAACTTTTTGGACGACTCTGTAGTAGTTTGAAAGACCTCGGAGGCCTTGACACATTATTTCCAAGAAAACACAACGGACGACCTCAGCAATGGGATGATCTGGGAGGGCCATAAGACGGTGATACGGGGAGAGCTAATCTCGCTGGACACTAAACTTAAAAAGGAATGACAAGCAGACATCCACAGGGTCCTTACCGCAATCCAACAAGCGGAACTCAAGCATAAGAGTGGGGGAGACCCTGTCAGAGTCCTGGATGTGAGGCCGGATTGCAGAGGGGGCGTCCCTTGCGGCTAAGTGCAGCGTAACCCTGGGAATGAGACAGGGAGTACAGTGCCCAAAGATGCACGAGTTGCCGGAGCACAGTTGCTGAGTAGCTGATAGCAGGGAGCTGCTGGGGTGCGCTGGTAAGGTTGATGGGCAACCGTGCAAGGAGAGATCCCAGGTATGGAGCCGTGGAGCAACCAGGAGCGGAGTCAGAGCCAGGCCAATGGTCATATAACAACAGGAATCAGTCCGAGGTAAGGTACAGCAGGATAATCAGGAACGGAGTTGATAGCCAGGCCAGGGGTCAAACACGGAGGATGATCAAGGTACAGATGCGGAGCAGAAGAATAGTCAGGTTCAAGCCGGGGTCAATGCAGGCGGAACACGGGAGTAGTCAGGCAAGCCAGGTAGTAACAGGAAGCAGGTATAACGACAGGCACAGGGGACACATTGGAAGCTGATGATAATCCAGCAACCAGTGTATACCAGCAGCAGGCTTAAATAGGCAAAAGGGCGCAAAAGATTACCACAATGTGCGTTAGCGCGCGCATCTGCGCGCTCCCGCTGTTGCGCACCTGTGTGCGCCCTTCGTCGTGCGCCTATGTGCACGCATGCGCACAGAGATTCGCCTGGCGCCACCATGATGGCTACTGGCAGAATTATCCGTCCTACAGCTATTACCTTGACAGACCCTGAGGCTTTACTAAAACTGATGGCGCTTAGAGAGCTGTTCTCACACTTACTAGATCGTCAAGCACGAAAACAACTACGATACCTGCCCCATAGATATTATGAACATGGAAATAAATGCGGCCGTATGCTGGCAAGAGCCCTACGCATGTAACGTGCCCAGACATATGTACATAAACTCCGCTCCTCTTCTGTGGAACTGGTGTTTCAGTCATCTAAGATAGCCTCGGGGTTCCGCGACTATTATGCAGAGCTATATAACTTAGATTCCAACCTGACTTCTGACGCTAGAGCTGTCAGGCTGACTAAGATCTGAGACTATTTGTCAAAGACCGGCCTACCGCCCCTGACCGATGACCAACAGTCAGGCTTAGAGTCCCCAATCACTACTGAAGAGCTTGAATCAACTGTTAAATCGCTGCCCAATGGGAAAAGCCCAGGCCCGGACGGGTTCACTAAAGCGTACTACACCACGTTCTCCCCGATACTAATGAACCCCATGTGTAGATACTTTAACTCTCTAGCAAAAGGCAGCATCGTCCCTCCAGAGGCACTACTGGCACATATATCGGTAATACCGAAGGAAGGCAAAGACCCCACTGTCCCTCAGAGTTATCGCCCCATATCTTTACTGAACGCTGACATAAAGATACTGGTGAAAATTCTGGCAAACCGACTGAAGCACCTCATACCCTGCATAATCCACCCTGACCAAACAGGATTCATTACCGGACGTGAGGCTAGAGACAGTTCTATCCGGGCGATCCAGCTTATTCACTGGGCTAGGCATAGGCAGGAGCCACCTTTTTATTTAATACTATCCACAGACGCTGAGAAAGCGTTCAACTGCATTGACTGGTCCTATCTCCGTGAAGTCCTAGACACCTTGGGGCTAGGATCAAACATGCTAGCCTAGATTCTAGCCCTTTACTCAGAACCTAGTGCACAAGTTAAAATCAACGGTATTTTCTCATCCAGGTTCTCGATCAGGAATGGTACAAGACAAGGGTGTCCCCTCTTGCCTCTCCTCTTCGCACTAGCCCTTGAGCCCTTGCTGCATAAACTGAGAGCGAATACAGACATCACAGGCCTGACAGTAGGCAACACAGAACATAAACTCTCAGCTTACGCTCACGATATTTTGTTCCATTTAACGAACCCAGTGATCTCATTGCCAGTCCTGATGAGAGAACTCCAACATTTCGGGACGCTCTCGAACTTTAAAATTAATTTCACAAAATCCGAAATTCTACCTATCCAGCTATCCTCTGCCATGATCAATAGTCTACGAAGCGCATTCCCCTTTACATGGGCTTTGGCCTCCCTGCAATACATAGGCATTCAGTTAACAGACCGCTTTGACACACTGTATTGAGCTAACTACCCCCGGTTGGTGACTGCTGCACTTTTCGTAGACTGCCTTCACCTGGCTAGGGAGGGTAAATATCATAAAAATGAATGTCCTCCCCAGGATACTGTTTTATATGCAGATGCTCCCTATCCCACTACCCAGACTATTTTTTACCCAACTGTCCAGCATGTTCACCAGCTTCGTATGGAACTCACGGAAACTGCGTATAGCTCTGAAAATACTGAAACGCCTGAAACGCTCCGGTGGTTTGGGGATTCCAGATATACAGAGCTATAGTGCTTCAGAGGATTTTGAACTGGCGCTTCCAAGCCCAGTCTAAACTCTGAGTACCTATGGAGAAATATATGGCTGGTTGAAACCTATCCTACGCCCCGTGGCTCTCGCGTGAACACAGAAGGTCGTCGGAGGATACGTCCCCCTTGATGACCCACGCTCTTAAGACATGGGACAGCATCAATCGGGCACTGGACCTGGCCTCCTCTGTGTCACCGCTGGCACCATTGGGAGGATTCCTCTGGTTTCCCCCAGGGGAACACATGACTTTCTTTGGAACCTGGGTAGACAATGGGAATGCTAGCTGTGGGAAATTACTGAGGAACAGCAAACTAACACCCTTTGAGTCCCTGACAGGTAGACCCAGGGGACCTCAAATTAATTTCTGGAGGTACAGACACTTGCACCACTTCTTTGAGATACACGGCGGCTCCATAAGAGACATTACATCACTTACACACTTCGAAGGCTTATTCATAGCATAAGAACCAATACCACCAATGGTCTCAGAACTTTACCAGCTGCTGGGGTCCTCATCCTCGGTCTCCAAGCCCATATATATTCAGGCCTGGGAGAGGGTCTGGAATTTATTAGGCTTCAGCTGACACACCTTTACCAGCTTACCCATTCTAGCTCTGTAGACTCTAAAATGCAGGAGATGAAATACAAGATACTGTCATGCTGGTACAGGGTGCCTACCGACCTGGCACGGATATACCCTACCAACTCTGAGTTATGTTGGTGGGGCTGTGGAGGCCGAGGAACATTACTAAACCTATGGTGGGACTGCCCACTGATCGCACCTTTCTGGAAGGATGTTAAAGAACAGGTTAAAGAAATTCTGGAGCTAGACGTTCCCCTCTCCCCAGTCCATTTTCTCCTACACATTCCTCCCATGCCGGTAAGTCGCTAGAGTGCGCTGCCCCACTTGTTGAATGCAGCCAGGAGACTACTTCTATCTACTAAAAGAAAGCACAGGTTCCAAGCAGGGAGGAATGAGTACACAGGGTGAATGGGATCAGGGAGGTGGAGGATTGGATTGTTACGTGTAAGGGCACCAGAGATAAGCTTGTGGTCCTTGTGGATAGACCATTTTTCTAGTCCCAACCAGGTTTCTTCTAGCCTAGATGCGGCACTGTTAGAGCTAGCAGAGCCAGCTCTCGGCTACCGCGACCGACCTCGGTAGTAGAGGAGTGTACCCCCTTAGACCGGAGCATTGACAAAGAACATTGTATATCCCTGTTTTGGTGAAGGACGTGGATGCCTGGTGGTTAGGAGCCCGGTGCAAATGCAGGAGACTCTCAAGAGCTTAAAAATATGATCCTGATTCCTCTCCTCTATCTAGCTCCAGCTTTTCCCCCATTTTCCCTCTTTAACCCCTTTCTCCCCCCTTTTCTCCCCCCTTTTCTTTCCCCCCTCTTATTCTCTCATCACTAAAGGTTAATATTGCATTGGGACCGGGACAACATGTCCCCTAAGTTTGTTATTGCTGTTAAGAACTACACAATTTCCCAGCCAGAAAATCAGCTAACAAGTGGTTAGTGGTAGTGTTCTGCACCCCACTGGAGCTCTGGAGGGGTTCGAATGGGGTTTGGGTGGAATGCTGCAGGAGATCAGTTGGAGGTCTTGGTTACCCCCCTCCCCCGGTATGGGACTCGGGCTGGACGACATCTGGGTCAACCCAGACTCCCTCATCTGCTGAGGCCAATACAGGGGGGCTGGCTCTGTATATGGCAGCCTGCCCTGTCGGCCACTATGTAGTTGGCGGTTGAAGCCCGGAGCCTACCATAGACAACAAGCTGATGGCAGCACAGGGGACATATACAAGCTGATGGCCGCACAGGGGACACAAGAGAAACTCCTCTCATACTGTACCTGTTTTTGTTGCTATATGTTACCTTTTCTTTTTCTTTTCTAATGAAACGATAATATCTGTGTCACCATTACACTTACTTCTACTGCGAATGTATATCAAGATGTGATCGAACCCAATAAACAAAGTTTACAAAAAAATAGTCTTCCTATTTTATATGGGAATAAAACATTATACAACATTTTGCAGCAGGGGTAAAGCTTTTCTAGTAGAAGGGCCCCCACCTTGGGACCTATTTTATCTCCTAGCCTTTTTCATTCACATCAGCCTTCACGCACATGGCCTTGTGGCACCAGCATGTGTAGACAATGCAGAAGACACAGAAAGATTAAAATTGTCACCTCTTTTTCTACAGGCTAAACATTTTATTAACAGTAGTTCCAAATCAGTGATCTATGTAGTGGAATGTAGTGTCTGTCAGATACAGTATATGGGGTGTACTATTCGTCATTTACGAATCAGGGTCTCAGAACATTACAATGTCACTGCCAATCCAAATGCCAAAAACATTTCAAATGTATCAAAATATTTTAAGACAAGTGCATGGAGGTAATCTTGACACATTTTCTTTCTTCGGTCTAGAACAAATCAAACAATCTACAAAAGGGGGGGACACCCATTGCACCCTGCTCCAATGAGAGGTGTGGTGGATACACACGTTAAATACCAGGATGCTGTTGGGTTTAAACAATAGGATGGATGTTAGCCTGTTTTTTAAATTCTAAATTCAAAAGTCTTTGAGATTTATAAATTATTTTGTATTGCTGCACCAGTGAGACTTTAATGGTTAACCCCCTTGTCACATGTGATTGTTTGACCCAGGTTTTGATCATCTCCATCTGTAACCAATTCATGAGAGGATTTTTTAATCAAGCTATTACTGCCTCTCTCATTTCAATAAGGTTGTTTCTCTATATATATTTGTTTTTTTATGTCATATTTTTATGCTTTTGATGAAGGCTTAGGCCGAAATGTGTCAACATTTTTGGATGATTTTACTGCTATAATGCTACAATAAAAATGTTCTATGGAGAAGTTGTCGAGTTGCCAGTTTGTACTTGTTAGGCTTAATGTACACGGGACGTTTTTACAACCTCTCCTTAACGGTTTAACTTGACAGATAGTAACCCACGTTTAAAACTTCAGTTTTGCCGCATTTACATGCAGCATTTAGCTGCATTTAGCCGCGTTTGCGTTTAGAAGTGTTTGAAAAAATTTTTTCCATTTTTTTTCAGAATAGCCAAAAATGAAAAACGCCTGTAAACCAAACGCGGCTAAATGTGAGTTATAATAATATATTATATAATAATAATATCTTATATAATATAAATAATATCTTAATAATATCTTATAATAATTTTGGCAACAAAAGACACAGTAGGTCTTATTTTCGGGGCAGGTCTTAACATGTAATGTGTTGTCTTCTCTCCCCTCTCTCTCCCTGCCTAACAGGAATCCCCAGTGTGAACTGAGTTAAAATGCTTGTAAAATCATATAATCCACAGTAGTATATAATGTATAATGTGTGTGTTTCTGTAATATAATTGTGCCAAATACCTTCGTTATAGCGCCGTTCTGCGCTTCTGTGACCCGCCCGAGCGTACCATTCTATACACCTTTGTGAAGTTCCACCTTCAGATGCACAGATGCACAGATGTTCCATGTAATGGCATGCAGGCAGCCTGTTAAAATCAATGACAGGCAGCTGGCTGCATGGACCTCCATTAACATCACAGAGTGTACACCTGTGTGGGTCTGATCCACGGATCAAGAATCAGACAGACTGGGTTCTGATTTGTGCATCAAACTCACATGGGTATACACTCTGGGATGCATGTAAAGGTCCGTGCTGCCAGCTGCCTGTCATTGATTTCAACAGACAGCCCAAACGCACCTGAACGGAACACCTGCGCATTCCAGGCAGCTGAAGACAGCCCCTGCACAAGCGTACAGGTTGGTACACCCATGTGAATGAGGCCTTAAACACACTGAACATTTCTTAGATCCCCAATGTGATTGCTTTCATTTTGTTACATGTAATATTTTATCACAGTACGTTTTCTCATTTTGAAACAGTAAAAGCAAACCTGTGAGCCTTTCATGAAATTTAAGTATAAATAAAGGCAACACTTTTTTTAGTTTGTTAAATAGAGTGGAGAGGAATTAGAATGCTTGTCAGTTTTTATTGCTGTCTGTGTCCCCGTAAGGGAGGTTCACCCCTCTCTATTTGTCCTGTTTACCATTATCATTGAAAGTGAAAGTAAAAGAAAATCCCAAACTTTGGGTTGTCCCCAGAAAAGTAATAGAGGGGAAATCTTCTAATGGGGACACACGTTCTGGTGACCTGGGTGTACTCAAAGAATTCCCTTCATTTGCAGAGATTTTCTCTCACTTCCTGTTTGGCTATGGGACAGGAAGTGAAGGGAAATCTTCACAAAGGCATTGCATTACATTTTTCTTGGTGCCTCCATGGCAGCATACCTGTGACAAGCTCTGCCTTGGCTCCTCCCTCAGGACCAGTGAATATTATAAAAGAAAAGGATTAGTGCACTCCCAGCATTTTCCTTTTTTTCCTCATACCTCATGGTCAGTGAATGGTGGTCAAATGTCCCTTACCTCTGCAGTCGGCAGCTTCCAGCTGGGTTCAAGCCTCTCCCAGGTGCAGTCCCTATTCTTGGGCAGCTAAATGCGCTGATAAGATAGGGAGTCCCTTCTGTGGGTCTTTTGGGACAGCAGTTGTCTCTTAACTAAAAGCTCCTATCTGTATTTATATATCAAGCCTGCAGCAGAGAAAGCAGACATATCTATTTTTCACTTACCCTTCCATTTCTCCCTCCTGTCATCCATTCTCTCTCGCTTTCCTTTCTTTGCGTTTCTCTCTCTCTTTTTTGCTTTCTTCCTCCCCGCACCACCTTCCTCTCCTTGTGATATTGTACCTTCATTCCTGGTTATTATAGTGGGCGGCTCACACCTCGCACCGGCTTTTCTGAGTCCCTCAGTGCCTTCCTGCCCGCTCTGTGCATGCGCAGACGTCAGGAGTCGGCTTGGTGGGTCGGGCAGGCCGCATAGGTCCTAGCACCACCAGCCGCTCATGCGTGGTCTGGCATGAGGTCGTGGTGGCCATCTTGAATAGGGCCAAATTTTACATTTTTTGCCCTTGTTTGTCAAAATCATTTTTTAGAGGGTTGTATCTTCCACAAGATGTACCCCTCTCCATTGTTTATTACTGGGGGCTTTCAGCATGGCAGCCTGTTGTCATCTGAGAAGGTTGCCTATGCAGGGAGCCCCTGGAGGGGACCCTGTTTTTTGCAGTAATTTTATATTTTCTTTCTTTTTCTTTACTCAGGAATACCGTTTCCTTGCTCCAGCTGAAGTACCAGTCACTAACTCTTTTTTCTTTCGCTAGCTGCTTTTTCTATCTGTTGCCTAAAATAAGCAGTACGCCACCCAAACAAGACCCTCTCCAACATTTAAGGTAGGGACTGTCATCCAGGTGAGTAAAAAAAAAAAGAGAGCACTTATGCTGGTACGTTTATGTATTTCAGCCTTGTATGCCA
Source organism: Aquarana catesbeiana (assembly GCF_042186555.1). Lineage (NCBI taxonomy): Eukaryota > Metazoa > Chordata > Amphibia > Anura > Ranidae > Aquarana > Aquarana catesbeiana. The sequence continues at coordinate 228,610,412 of NC_133334.1, read as the reverse complement.
GAAGAAGTCCAAGCGGACATCAAGGCGAAATAAACAAACCTATGAAGGCCCCAACTAGATCAGAATACCATGCAAGCGGCAAGGGTTCATTCGTGAAAAGACATAGTTCTTCACATTCACCAACTCTAGGAGGTATCCCTCCTAGACATCTGGATGATGGGGGGCCCTCTGAGGATACCTCAGAATTCAACTTTTTCCTAGTCCAGCCTGTAAAGCCAGCTATTGGCTGGGAGAAAGCTGACGCTATGTCTGAGTAGTCAAAAGATGTACTTCCCAAGCAGGTTTCCTTTCTTCAGCTCGGTTTCCACTAGTGCAACTTGTCATGTGACTTGGGACTGCAAAGACGCATGACAAGTTGTACCCTATGAGTTCCAATGACTACCATTTATCGGTGTTATTTCAAGTCGCATCGAATTCAGAGTAGTCCCTGCACTGCTTTGGTCCCACTTTGATGCGACTTGAGGTCCAAAAACCTCAAGAATACACAGGCATTGTTTCAAGTCGCATCAAAATCGTTGCAAAATCGTGTGACTTTCAGGTCGCAATAGTGGAAACATAGGCTTACTCTGATGGATGAAATCAGAGACATTGTTGAAGAGGAAAGGAAAAAAAATGTTTCCGCTCAATTGCCTAGGAAAACTTTATCCACGTTCGGAACAAGATTCTGCAATGCCAGACGGTCCACCGGAGGTAGACGCGGCAGTAATTCAGCCTCAATTGAGGATGTTTTAGACAGATGAATAGACCCCAACTTAAAGGATCTTACCAAATGGCGAGTAAACGTCTGGAAATCCGCAATTGCCTTATCTGTATCCAAAGCCCTGTGGGCATGGACCAAAAATATGGAAACTGTGATTTATCAAAATGTTCCTAGGGAAAATATAGTCAAGGCTTTGGACGAATTATGGCTCTCAGCAGACTTCACTGGTGAGATGGCAATGCATACAGTTCGTTACTTCGCAAGATCAGTGTCTACTTGTGATAGCCATATGGGTATTGTGGTCAGAACTACGGGCAGCTGACACTGTGTCAAAACAAAATCAGTATAAATACCCTTTTTTTGATGGTAAATCAATCTTTGCAGAAAGGTTTCAGAAAACCATTTCCCACGTCTCAGGAGCAAAGTCAGACTTGATTCCCCAGAAGAAACAAAGAAAGGGGCGCCTCTGAATATGCATCAATAAAACATTTATTACAACAAACAATATCCACTCACATGGGAGACTGCACATCTGCGTTCAAGCATGTCTCTGGATGGGAAGAGAGGAGGGGGACTGCAAGCCTCAGCATGTCCATAAACGACTGGCAACACATCAAATCCAATGAGGATGGTGTGAGGTGGTGTGGCACAGCGGTTTCTCCTTGACCTCATAAAAGTGACACACAGAGCAGAGATGAGGTGACTGATGCGATCATCCAGCCAGGTGTGGGTTCCAGGAGAAGGGGAAAAGGGAAGCCGGGTCCAGTCACAGGCTGTGCCGTGATATGCGTTCGTCCCGTCTGGTATCCAAGATGTGGAGATAACACGGCCGTGAGAGGGGAACCAGAACGAGGCTTGGCAAGCACAGCAAAGCGTGGCGCGGAGCCGTGACGTCACAAATGTGCCACGCATTTCCTGAGTATTCACGCTATGGATGGTAAACATAGCAGCACTCCTTTGTCAAGCATGTTTTATTGATACATATTCAGAGACGCCCCTTTCCTTGTTTCTTCTCAGCCTTTTTTAGGACCTTGCTTCTGGTCCCATCGGTGGCAGCCCTGACAGAACCTTCTACATATATATTTTTATATATATTTATCTTTGCCCCCCTGGACTATCAAGGAACATTCTGCAGAGGTATTGTTGCATTGCGCATGTTTTACTTGTTAAGACTTGTGTAGCAATAACTCTCGGTGGAGCTGCTGGTTTATTATCGGGCCTGTCCTCTATTCTCTTCACCCCTCTTAAGTTGTTCAATCCCCTTGACACAGCTGTAGTGCAGTGTTGTAATGATATTAGTACCAACTTAAACCTACAATATACATTTATATTTATATTTACCTCTACCTGGGTGCTTGTAGCTCCACCTGCAGGAGAAATAACAACACTGCACACAAACTTCTGTAATAACCAAAATAACTTCTTTTTTGGGTAAATGATATATTTATATAAAGAATTATTACAGAGACTACACTATCACACCAACGTAGTGCAACAGTATAGTAAATAGTTATGACCATCTTGGTAACATACACAAATACTCCTAAACATATATTTATACCAGGGAGCTCCCCCTGCTCTAAACCGTAAAGTAACTACCCTTTGTAACTAGATGCAGGGCCCTGCAATAAAAGAGATAGTCTTGACGTCTTCAATCTTCGCTAGCTATAAAATGGTAATTGTAATCCACAGAGAGTTCTTCTGAGGTGTTGCGCAGTGTAAGGTAATACACAAAGGCAATTGTAATCCAGCAACCTGATTAAGTGTTCTTATACGGAGAAGACAGACATCTAGTGTCAGCTCTTGAATATTGTAGTCTATGCAACTGTAATTTTCTCCAACTCAACTTGTTCCGTGGGACTATCTGTCCCAGCAACAATCTGTAAAAGTACTAAGTGTGTGTGTAGTATTAAACTTCCGGGTGTTAACCCTCTCACCACACGGGATCCGGGCGGATGGATGTCTCCGTTTCAGCCGTTCTCAGTCCGTATGGAGCCACCACCACGCCGTCACACTGTTCCGTCTACTAACGACCAGGAGTCCTCGGTTATATCCCCCACGGGTCTCCGGTACGATCACTTCTGCTGCTTCAGCACACTGTGATACGATGGCAGGATCCCTGCTGCTGCTCCGCTGCTTCACAAGGTAGGCCGCAACCCTGTGGGACACACACCCACAGAGTCCTGCTGGCAGGCCACGCGTCCCAGGAACAAGAGACTTAAGATGGCCACTCCCAAACCTTTTATATCCTCCCACAATGCAGTTCAGTTCTCTTCTTGTCCAGGAGCATTGTGGGTAGGTCATAGTTAATGTTCAGAAGTAAACAATCAATCACTTCCATGTCACTTCTCTGAATGATGAAACATAAAAGTCTTGTACCTTTTCAATTGTTCACAAGATGGCACTATATCAACTTATATTCTCTTATACCACACATATGACTAGAAACAAAAGTTGTCAGCGCTACATACTCCCCCTGCTTTAGATCTTTGGTCCCCAAAGATATGTAAGACCTTGTTTCTGCTACACATCTTAGCCTCTAAATGAGTGCACAGGACCGACAGAGGAGCCTCCCACCAATTCTCAGGTGTTGGAAAGCTATTCTGTGTACCCACAACTGTCACCTTAGTATCAGATACAAATGTGTCAAGAAGTGAAACAGGGCCCTCATTGTCCAGATTGACTGAAGAGGGACTAAGCTCATCGACATTCCTTTTGCTGGTAACCTTTGTTATCTCAGAACACTCACCCAATGTATCATATGTTAGTCTCTTGGGTGGGCGAATGTTCCTCTTTCCCCTTTGCTCTTTTGGTGTTTCCTCTATTTCTGAATGAACAGTGTTTTCTTCTACTTCAGAGGGAGATAAACATATTTCAGCTCTTTCGGACAATGGTATAAACTTTGGAGCTTCTGGCCTGAGGGCCTCACTACCCTCCTCGGTTGTCGGGGATGAAATACTCTTTTCAGCTTCAGGTATATCAGATGACCACAACCAGCTAATGTCCATGTCTCTCTCCTCACTATCTTCAGTTGTTAAAGTCCCAGACTGAGACCTAGTTACAGGCCTTTGTGCGACCTCTGATGTAGATGATAACTCCTCCTCGGGGACTATCCTGACTGCATCAGTAAGGGGCAAAAGGTGATTCCGATGCCAAGTCCTAATTGGTCCAGCACTTTCTTCTGGTCTGATTTCAAAGACTGGAAGTCCTGGGAGCTGTTTACACACAACGTATGGCTGTGACCTCCAGTGATTTGCCAGCTTGTGCTTCCCATGAATACCCACATTCCCTAATAGAACTCGGTCACCAGGTTGTATATCTTGAATCCTTACTTTCAGGTCAAAGTTCCTCTTATTTCTAATCCCTCTATTGTTTGACATAGTCCAAGCCTTCTCATAAGCAATCTTCAGACTCTCTCGCAGCCTGTTTGTATATCCTCGGTGAGAGGTCTCTGAGGTGTGGTCCAGAGAAGTTCCGAAAGCCAGGTCCACTGGTAATCTAGCCTCTCGCCCAAACATCCGCCGATAAGGTGAATATCCTGTGACGTCACTCTTGGTGCTGTTATATGCATGTACTAAAGCGGCAATATGCTTACTCCAGTTGGGCTTTTGCTCAGAGGTCAGTGTCCCCAACATATTGAGAAGAGTTCTATTAAACCTCTCCGGCTGAGGGTCTCCTTGCGGATGATAAGGTGTAGTTCTAGACTTCTGAATTCCCAACAGATCCAATAATCTCCTGATGAGCGTACTCTCGAATTCTCTTCCCTGATCTGAGTGAATCCTCTGTGGTAGGCCATAATGGACAAAGAACTTCTCCACTAGTGTCTTTGCCACTGTGACTGCCTTCTGATCTTTCGTGGAGAAAGCTTGAGCATATCTGGTAAAATGGTCTGTGACTACCAGAATATTTCCTTGCCCACTCAAGTCAGATTCTAGACACAGAAAATCTATGCAAACTAAATCCATGGGACCTTGGCTTGATAAATGACCCATCGGAGCTGCCCAAAGTCTTTCTCTGGATACACCTATGGCAGTAACTCTCCACCTCTTTCCTCATGTAAGGACAATAGAATCTATCCCTTATCAATTGAAGAGTTCTTTCTGCCCCCAGATGTCCATGGCAATCATGCAGAGCGATTAACACTGTCTCTCTGTGTTTCTCTGGCAGAAACAGTTGCCACTTCTCCTCCAGATCTTCAGAGGGGCCCCTTCGGTAGACCACCCCTTGTTGCAACTGCAACCGACTCCACTCTTTATGTAACAACAGAGCTTCTTTCCGAGCACTTTTCAAAAGTAGATCAGGGTGCTGACTCTCCAGAGCTTCCAATATCAAGCTGCAGAGTGGATCCTCCTGTTGGTCTCTCCTAAGGTCTTTTCTCGATAACTTAGGTAAACCTTCTGCTGCAATCTGAGAGGCATTACAGTAATACCTAGGTACCCCTGCTGTAGTCACTCCAATCTCTTCAGCTCTGGCTCCACATTTCTCCTGCTTTTCTGCTCCTTCACAAAGGGCTCTTTCCCCTTCTGGGGCAAGCTGAGTCCAATCCTCTTGGGAGCTCAGGGGACCATGAGGTCTTCTGGATAGCGCATCTGCATCTCTATTGCCCACTCCTGGTCTGTATTTCAAGCTGAAAGAGAATGTTGAAAGAGCAGCCAACCACCTATGGCATCCAACTTTGCGGTGGTAAGCAAGTATGTGAGGGGGTTGTTATCCGTTTTGACTACAAACTCTGCACCATACAGGTAATCTCTCAACTTGTCTACCACGACCCACTTAAAGGCCAAGAACTCAAGTTTATGAGTGGAGTAGTTCTTCTCAGCGGGAGACAGGCTCCGGCTCACATAAGCAATGGGCCTTAAATGTCCATCATGATCTTGGTAGAGTACTCCACCTAGCCCATCTCGGCTAGCATCTACGTGCAGTTCATAGGATTTGGTAGGATCCGCGTAAGCTAACACTGGAGCAGTGGTAAGGCTCCACTTCAATTGTCTGAATGTCTCCTCACATTGCGGAGTCCACTGATCCATGATAGACTCCTTTTTCTTCCGAGGCCCTTCCTTTCGCCTCCCAGGTTCCTCCGAGTCCACATCAGCCGCTTCCTGATTCTTCAGTAGCTCTGTGAGTGGGTGGGCTATCTTTGCAAACCCCTCCACAAACCTCCGATAATAGGAGCAGAATCCTAGGAATTACCTGAGCTCAGTCACATTCGTGGGCTTGGGCCAAGAAGTAACAGCTTCCAACTTCTCAGGGTCAGTTGCTATCCCTTCTTCAGACACAATGTGCCCCAAATAGTTCACCGAAGATTGATAGAACTGATATTTCTCCATTGAAAGTTTCAAGCCCTCATCATGTAATCTCTTCAGAACCTTTTCCAGTCGCTCTTCATGCTCTTCAAGAGTTCGGCCAAATACTATGATATCGTCTAAGTATACTAAGACCTCAATCAAGTTCATATTGCCTACCGTCTTCTCCATGAGCCGCTGGAAAGTTGCTGGGGCCCCAGACAAACCTTGTGGCATCCGGTTAAATTCATAGAATCCCACGGGGGTAATGAAAGCAGCCTTCTCCTTATCCTCAGCACTCATGGGGATCTGATAATAACCACTCTTCAAATCTAATACACTGAACCACTTCGCCCCTGACAGGCTCTGTAGGGCATCTTCTATACGAGGGGTAGTGTATTGGTCGAGGATGGTCCCTCGGTTCTGGGTCCTATAGTCGATACACAGCCGTAGTGACCCATTTTTCTTCCTCACTACTACTATGGGGGAGGCGTATGGACTCCTGGACTCCCTGATAATCCCAGTCCCTTTTAGCTCAGCCAGCTGTTCTCGAAGATCTTCAAGATCTCCCAGTGGGATCCTCCTAACCCTTTCTCAAAAAGGTTTGTCTTCCTCCAGCTGAATCTTGTGCTCTGCACTCTTGGCATACCCCACATCAAACTCACTCTTTGAGAAAACCTCTTTCCATTTCATGAGCTGGGCTTTGGCCCTCTCCATCCAAACAGGCATAAGGGAGGTGTTCTTCGGGTAGAAGTTCTCTATGGGAATCTCCTCTTCGGGTCCTCTCTTGACATCACTTGGTGAGACCAGGGTTGCTTGATTCACCTGCCCCAGCAGCATTCTTGCTGGTATCTTCACAGGCAAGGCTGTTGTGTTCCAAACACTGACTGAAACCTTCCTTCTGCTTCTTTTGAGTGCCTTAGTTGATAGCACTTTTGTGAGTATTTCCAGACCCACATCCTCCTCTCGAGTGTCCGTCTCCAAGACAACGAAAGGACCAGGTTGTCTCCAACTCAACTTAACAGAGGCCCTCATACATATTACTTCACCCGGTTGTAGCAGTTCTTCACCTCGGTCTAAACGCCAAACTTTTCCCACCCCTTCTGGTGGGACCTTCTGTTCGTGTACTATATCCTTGTACACTTGGGTTATCATGGGATGTACCTTCATGGCCGGGGCACTTTCCTTCTGTACAAGCAGTGTCAGGAATCTTCTGACCAGATCGGTATTTGTTCCGATGATAAGGGAACTTTTATGAGCCCCAGGGGGCCGAGGACACACAACCGCCAGGGTGTTGAAAGTCTCCGCCTTTCCAGCCACACTCGGGTCAAAGGTAAGTTTGATAGGGATATACCCCTCATAAGGAAAGTTCTGGGTACCTAGGCTCCATATCTCCAATTCTTCCAACTTTTGAAGGGAGAGATGCTTGAGATGCTTCATGTAGAAATCCTTATATAATAAGGTCACTTGGGCTCCAGTGTCCAGCAGTGCCTTGGCATAGATTCCTTACACCTGGATGGGGATGATCGGAGAGGGTCCCACTAGGTTGAGGGGAAATTCTCCATGAGTGTTCAGCTTCTCTTGCTTGTTAGTGCACATCTTGACTCCTCGTCTCCACGGACGCTCACTCAACTTCATTCCTCCTCTTACTCTCAAAACTTTGTGAACCTGGGTTTCGTTGGAGTTGACGACTGTTACAGGGCACCCAGTTGACTCCTTCACTGGGGCCCTTTGAAGTTTTCCGCCGGCTTTTGATGTTGTACTGCTGCCCTTGGGCTTGGGCACACTCTCCCAACATGTCCAGCCCCTCCACAGTTGAAACAAAGTCCAGATTCCCTTCTGAATGTGAAGTCGGATACTTTTTTTATTTTTTTGGTTCCTCCATCGGGCAGAATAGGGGATCTTGCGGTCAGCAAAGCCATCATCTCCATTAACTGGGCCACCTGAGTCTTAAGAAACTCATACTGGGGATCCTCTTCCATCACCCTAACTCCAACAGTGTGTTTTGGTTCTTGGGTTTTTTCCTTCCTTTCTAGGATAGCTTCTTCCTCTCGTACAATCCGAGTTAGATCTGGGTACTTCAATATGCCTCCATCGTGGCAAGTTCTTAACTGAAGGGTGATGGGATCCAAAGGCTGGGCACCTCTTAAAACTTGTTTGGCTCGAATTTCATCCACCTTACTAGGATCCAATCCCTTCTTTAACAATATCTGGTGAATGACCTTGTCTAACCATCTCATATATTCTGACAACTTCTCTCCTGTTTCTTGATAGGTGTGTTCTAATTGATAAATTAGATCAGAAACCTTTTCGGTACGTCCGAACACATCTTGCAGGATATCTAAGTAGTCTTGGGCTACACAGTTCTGTTTGCTGAGCTTCAGATTTCGAACAGCCTCGGAAGCAGGCCCTTTCAGACTCTCAGTAATCCGCTGGTTTTTTTGTGTCTTAGGGATGTCCCACTCAGAAGGTGTCTTCTCCTTTGGGTACAGGCTGCTGGCCCGAGAAAATGCCCAGTGTTCGATACCCAGTTCCTGAATATATTGGGTTCCCTTTTTGACATTGGGACACCAAATTTCCCAGGGCTGTGAAGAGTTCTGGCTCAATTGTAGCCGGTACTGACTGTGATGGAACCTTGATTTCTGCTGAACTCATCTGTGGGAAGGTAGCAAGATTCTCCCCTTCTTCCCTTGGGTGGGTCAGATAAAATTTGGTCTTGTCAGCGAGCTCAACACTTGCACCCTTGAAATTTTCCGGAACTCCCTTCCTCCACTCCAATAATGCATAAGTGCGGAATGTCTCATGATTGGGTCTTACTGTGACCACCTTGGCTCTTTGTTCTGGGGATAGTGTTTTTACCACTCAGTTAATGTGTTCTTTCTCCCAGACATCTCCCCAGAGTTCCATGGCCACGCTCGCTTCTGAGCGGGTACCTTCCGCCTCACACCACTGTGCCACAGTGGGGGGATCCATTCTATGGTTCTTAAGGGGGTGCTTGACTTCAGAGTGACAGTTATCCCGGATGAGCCCCCACATGTAGCAAAAACTCTCGGTGGAGCTGCTGGTTTATTATCGAGCCTGTCCTGTATTCTCTTCACCCCTCTTAAGTTGTTCAATCCCCTTGACACAGCTGTAGTGCAGTGTTGTAATGATATTAGTACCAACTTAAAACTGCAATATACACTTATATTTATATTTACCTCTACCTGGGTGCTTGTAGCTCCACCTGCAGGAGAAATAACAACACTGCACACAAACTTCTGTAATAACCAAAATAACTTCTTTTTTGGGTAAATGATATATTTATATAAAGAGTTATTACAGAGACTACACTATCACACCAACGTAGTGCAACAGTATAGTAAATAGTTATGACAATCTTGGTAACATACACAAATACTCCTAAACATATATTTATACCAGGGAGCTTGTTTAAAACTTATATCACCATAGTAAGTAGTTGACTCAGAGTCAGTGACAGAAAACAGTCCTAAATAAAGTGCAAGGTGGTTCAAGCTATGTACATACACAGCTCAAAAAGTGACAGTGTACAGTGTGCAAACGATGTGCACAATGTGGAATGGTGTATGCACCTCTATAAACTATAGGTAAAAATATGCTATACTTCACATAAAGTGCAAAATGTGCAAAAAGCCATCAAAAATTTGATACGATATAAGTGTCCCAAAGTTATAAAAATAAAATGAAAAAAATGGAAAAATGAATGAAACAAGTCTTTCACAAAAAAGTCCTTATTATAAATGAAATATGTGACAGCAACGTCCTAACATGCACACGTTGCAGTTAAAGTGCTCAAGGTGAATCACATCAAGTGCTTCTTCGTGTGCAGACACTCAAGTGGGTAATGGCCCCTTACCTTAGGGTAATAGGGTAAAAGCATATGACCAGGAGAGCTTTTGTAGCATCCACCTAGGGGCTCCAGCGCGTCCCTCACCGTCCTAGATCCTAGGATAAGGCTCCCTCAGATGTAGTGCGGGTGGGTGTAAAAGATGATAAAGCAGGAAGAGACCCAATAGTGTAATTCCGTTTGGTGAATGTTACTTGTTTTTATTAGAGAAATACAGGTACTCACATTTAAAATTGAAAAAACAGCGGTTATATCCGACGAGTGGCGAGCTCGTAAGCCTCTGACAGTGTATACCGCCTGTCCCGTCTCTACGCGTGATGTCACACCACACGTGACTTCATCAGGGGATAAGTACAGGCTGAGAAAGTGTCCTTAAATAGTTTAATATTGGCCGGCAATGGGCGGCCATTTTCCCGAAGTCTAATGGATTATAATGCGGTGGCCATTTTCCTAGAGGTAATAGGATGCAAGTTCCGCTTATGGTGTGCGTCAGTGTGAGGCATCAGCTGACTCGTGGGGCCAATAGGCGATGTTCAGCCAGTTCTAGTCACTTGTACTGTCAGCAGAGGAAGACAAGTACTAGCTCTGATATTAGAAACCAAGCAGAGGAGAGCCGAATGGGGATTTCTACTAAGTGAATGAGGCTGGTTGTAAAATAACTAGATAGAATCCGCACTATAGTTGTAGCATAACAGCATAGATATTAAAGAACACACCCGCCCTAACTATAGTCTATACTGGGCAGAGCTTATAGATTAGTATAAGCGATGGGTCTAATACTAGAAAATGAGGGAAGAGAGAGGCAGCAACACTGGTAGCACGCTTATGTACATACTATATTAGAATATAAAAACAGTCTACACGGATATATAGTATAAAAGTGACTAAGATGTCACTATGTTTGTTACTAAAGGGCATATAATTAAAACCTATTTCAAACAGTTATATAATTTTTATACATTTTATAATTTATGATTAACAATAGAAGATGCAAGAAAAAATATAAAAAATATAAAATTAAAATGGGCTCAAATACTACTTGATCACAAAAAAGGAAGAGAGAGAAGGGACTACAGCAGATGTCGGTGATAGTCCAATGGGGGCATTTATAGGTGCCCCAAGTCCATTCGACCAAATTATGTGGGAATGTGAATGGACACAAAAAACTTCGGCCTTTGACAAGAGTCTCCAGCAATTGAGTATAAACAGGTTGTTTGTCAAATAGATGGCAAACATGAGAGTCTAGGCATAGAGACCATATCGGACATTAAATTAAGTTATTGTATAAAAAATGGAACAGTAACAGTGGGTATTTTTTTAAAAAACTGAGTATAAAATCTATATTTAAAAATCTATATTTAAAAATCACTCAGGAAACAGTTTAGGTCAAACTCAATGTTTAGACCACGGGGCCAGAAAGTATCCAAGGTGAAGATCCATTTGGATTTCAGTTTGCTTAGGGTTCTCACCTTATGGCCCCCCCGCCAGTGTTTGATGTATGGGGTGATACCCCAAAAACTAAGATTGGTGGGATCTTTATTGTGGCAAGTCAGAAAATGTTTTGACACACAGTGTTTGTCATAGCCGTTAAGGATATTTTTAACATGTTCCTTAATACGAACTCTCAGGGGTCTTTTTGTACGGCCTACATACTGAAGGCCACAGCTATCAAGTGCGTATACTGCCCCTTCGGTATTGTAACAAATGAAATCTTTAATTTCATGGTTCTCTCCTGTGCTAGTTGAAGTGAAGTGAAACACTTTCTTGTTTGGACGTTTGGTCCTTAGGCAGGCGAAACATCTTTTACACGGAAAAGAAAGAAAACAGTTTCTTGGGTGGGTCTACAACATTTTTCACTACTATATCCCTAATCGTGGGTGCCCTTTTATATATAAATTTCGGGTTCTTGGGGAGAATATCTTGTAGTTGCTTATCTGCCAATAAAATATGCCAATGGCGCTTGATTATCCTTTCAATTTTCTTGTATTGCGCATTGAAATCTAGGATAAACGGTATTCCCTCAACTGTGTTTTTTTGTTGTGTGGTCTTTTCTTCAATCAGTTGGTTCCGATCAAGTTTAGAGACTTCAGCGATTTTGGTCTTAATAAATTTGCGATCGTAGCCTTTTGACATAAACCTCTCGCCCATTTTTTCTGCTTGTTCGAAATATGCATCTATTTTGGTACAGTTTCTCTTTATCCGCATCAATTGCCCTTTTGGAATATTAAAAATCCAGTTTTGATGGTGGCAGCTTGTGGTTGGGAGGTAGCTGTTCCTGTCGACTCCCTTAAAGTGCGTCTTCCTGCTAAATATGGAGTTATCTAGTGAGATCTCTAGATCCAGGAAGTTGATTTTTTCTGAGCTGACATCCCAAGTCATTGAAATATTTCTATCGTTATTGTTAAGTTTCATAAGGAATTCAATTAGGTCGCTTTCTTCTCCATCCCACAGTATAAAGATGTCATCGATATATCTTTTGTATATGACAAGCTGGCTTGGGCGCTCACTGAAAACGTTGTATTCTTCCCACTGTGCCATGAACAGGCCGGCTATACTCGGGGCAAACCTAGCACCAATAGCCACCCTGGTCTGCTGATGGTAGTAGGACTTATCGTACCAAAAGTAATTGTTTTTGAGGCTGAATTCTAAACATTTAATCAGGAACTTCCTCTGTATGCACAGGAGTTCAGTATATTTTCTTAAACCCCATTTTGCTGCCTCACACGCCTTGTTATGGGGAATGATCGTATATAAAGCCGACACATCGGCAGTGGCCATAACCCATGATCTATCATCTCCCTGGATGTTCTCTATGACTCGTAACATCTCTTTGCTATCTTTCAGATACACTTCTGTTTTCTGGACCGCCGGCTGTAAAAAAACGTCTATATACTGGCCCATCCTCGATGTTATTGACTTGATGCCATTAACTATCGGCCTAGGTGGTGGGTCTGTTCTATTTTTGTGTATTTTGGGCACTGAATAGATAATTGGCGTGCGACAGGAATCTGGTATGAGGAATCTTGCTTCTTTTTTATTCAATATAGCCTTCTTTACCCCCAGATGCACAACCTGCTCGAGCGCTTTACGACACCCAAATACCGGGTTATTTAATAGTTTGGTATATGTGTTGGTATCATTCAGCATGAGAGTCATTGTATTGTGGTACTGTTCTTTAGAGAGGATCACAATCCCTCCTCCCTTGTCAGCTGGTCGGATGACAATATCCCACCTCTTAGTTAACTTGCAAATCCCACTTTTAATATAATTTGGTCGAATGGACTTGGGGCACCTATAAATGCCCCCATTGGACTATCACCGACATGTGCTGTAGTCCCTTCTCTCTCTTCCTTTTTTGTGATCAAGTAGTATTTGAGCCCATTTTAATTTATTTTATATTTTTTATATTTTTTCTTGCATCTTTTATTGTTAATCATAAATTATAAAATGTATAAAAATTATATAACTGTTTGAAATAGGTTTTAATTATATGCCCTTTAGTAACAAACATAGTGACATCTTAGTCACTTTTATACTATATATCCATGTAGACTGTTTTTATATTCTAATATAGTATGTACATAAGCGTGCTACCAGTGTTGCTGCCTCTCTCTTCCCTCGTTTTCTAGTATTAGACCCATCGCTTATACTAATCTATAAGCTCTGCCCAGTATAGACTATAGTTAGGGCGGGCGTGTTCTTTAATATCTATGCTGTTATGCTACAACTATAGTGCGGATTCTATCTAGTTATTTTACAACCAGCCTCATTCACTTAGTAGAAATCCCCATTCGGCTCTCCTCCGCTTGGTTTCTAATATCAAAACTAGCACTTGTCTTCCGATATAAAAACAGAAAATGACTCCTGCGCACAAGTGGTCGACCCAATATAGAAGGAACACACTGGCCTTGCTGCCCTCAAGGATGGGGATTCCTAGCAAACAAAGACATAAAAAGAGAAAAGGGCGCACCAGCCATGTGCATTATCTTTTGTAAAACATTTATTAAATAAAATGATAAAGGAAATTACTCACAAGCAGTAAAAAATCATGTGCCATAAACCTTGGACATCAACTTGCAACAAGTGGTATAGATGATGAACAAAACCTTCCAAAGGTGTTTCCGAGGAATATATACACTGCCCGCTTACGCGTTTCGAAGGGCTCATCCCTTCTTCATCAGAGCTCAGCAGTGAACCCTCCTTCAGTAGGCCCTGTATATATATAGTAATGAATGCCAAACAAGCCCAATCAACGGATGGGGCGGGGCACATAGGGCTTCTCCCTTCCTGGGAGATCCTCCCTCCTACACTCTTTGCCTGTACAAACGGATAGCCCATCATGATTTAAAAAATGTATAAATATAATAAAAATGGAAATAGATTGATGAATAGATTCATTACTAGATATAGTAAAAAGAAAAAAGAAGAAAAAACTGGTGAGTGTCGCTGTATTGTAATGCAGTTAAAACCCAGCAGGGGCTAGTCATAGGGGTGCATGTTCAGCAGTGATAGATGTGTGCATGTGTACACACACCTGTATATATATATATAGAGAAAGGGATATGTGGGCACAGAAAGGTGCAGAGTGGCATGGGGTAAATGCATCTGTTAGGCAAGAAGGAAAGTTCATGTTATTAGACTTATATATAAACAGAGATCGACACTGTACCTTACATGTTCAGTACACCCTGATCGCTTAAAAGCTGTAATGTGTGTGGAGAAGAGCAGCTCGCCGGTTCCATCTGGATGTGTATTAAGTGTTGGAACGCACGCCAGTGCGTTTGCGTTCCAGACAGGAGGAAGGGGCGGTGCGCGTCATTTCCTCTGTGCCCCCTGCCGCTTACCGATGACGCAAGCGGCAGGGGATAGCGCGGCGCCATGCTAGTAGAGGCAGACGCTTCGAGGGGGCGAGGCCAGCACAGTGTAGACCACGGGCCCGCCCCGCAAGTGACTACACGAAAGCACTTCACAGACAAGCCGGCCGTCACACACTAAGTCACGGGGGCTGCTGCACACTGACAGGCAGTGAACACACACATATCTATGTCACAGATCTTTACCAAAAGTCAATGGTGACTAATGGATAGTAAACAGCTTGTATAGTGTTATGCTAAATAGCATTTAGGACTGTCAGCGGTACTAGTAGTACATGTATATGTGTATAGAGATAGATGCACAATATAACAGGATGCACAACCCATATGCCCATCTGCACATTGCATAAGTGCCCACATTACTGTAAACCATGTGGCACCTGAGGCAGCAAGGAAAAATTATTATATAAATGAAGGACTAATCCAGGCCAGACCAGAGTGTATGAATATTTTAAAATAATGTATAAGAAATAATAATTAATTATTAAAAATTGTTATAAAACAAATTATGTAACAATAAGAATTAAAAATGTTCTTAATAAAAAAAGGGGGGGGGAAGGGTGATTGGATCCACCAGGATGGTACTGAAGGAGAGGACACATGTGGCACGAACAGTAACTGGCATAGTGACTACTTAGTGCTGATGTGCTCATGGTAGTCATCATATACCCCACAACGGAGGGTGGGGGGATTTGAAAAGGATGTATATGCACATATATGTATATGTGTTTTTGTTTTATAGTTGATATTTTCCAGGCGAAAGCCGGGTGGTCCCTTTCTCATTACTGTGTGCAACATGTGTGACGTGACGAACTTATCATTAAAAAACACAGAAGATGCCTATATCATATATGCTAAACATATCAACAATGGTACCACAATAATAACATAACCACATTATGATAGTTCAGTGTAGATTTGATTAACCATAAGTCACTGAGAGAAATATGAAATATGCTACACCAAATAAAACTGGAAAGATACATTAGAATGCAACAATCGAAAGTCGACCTAGGGCCAGAAGCAGAAAGGACAGAAAGGTGTATATATGTGGATAAAATGGCAGTGACATATAGAAGCGCCGTGGGTGGATACTATGGGGTCACGTGATTTTGTGAACCTCAGGGTCCTCATTAAGGCCCCCAGGGGTCATACTCCCAAGGGTGAAGATCTAATAGGCTTCGCGTTTGCAGAGCCTTTGGTGTCTCCTACCCCTATCGAGGCCGCCTCCAATGGATTCAATCCCGAACACTTTCATGCCTGATGGATCACCGTGATGGACTTCCTGAAAATGCCGAGGGACTGGATATTTGACACGTGTATTTGTGATGTCACATTTGTGTTCGCCAATACGCACTCTCATAGGGCGGGAGGTACGACCTACATACAGGCGTCCACATGGACAAAGAATACCATATACCACGTGGTCCGTCCCACAGTTGATGAACTGCTTCAGATGATGTATTCTACCGTCTCTGCCAGTGACTGACTTTTTTCTGTGCCACATGTATTGACATGTGCCACAGTTCTTGATACTACATTTGTAGCTACCTTTCTGGTCAAAGATTGTTGACCATGCATTTATGGACCTATTACGGGGCTCCCTCACCATACTGGGGGCTATAAGCCCTCTCAGGTCTCGTGGTTTTCTATATACTATGTTTGGGCCATCAGAAAGGTGCTCACTTAACACTGGATCATGTTTCAGAATATTCCAGTTTTTCCGTAGAATGCTTTGTATCTCAAAGGCTTTGTTGGTGTATTGTGTGGAAAAACGAGTCTGTATGGTATCCTGATTGGTGGAGGAAATGGACGGTGGATCACATGTCGGAATATCATCATACAAGAGGGCATATTTATTGAAGGCAGTCTCAATAAGGGTGGAGTCATAACCCTTATCCAGGAACTTGTTGCGAAGGACCTTGCTTTGCTCTAGGTAATCACATTTCTTGGTGCACGTACGCTTCAGACGGCAGAACTGTCCAAACGGGACATTTCTAATCCATCTAGGATGGTGATTGCTGTCAGCGTGCAAAAAGGAATTGCCACCACTAGATTTGAAATGTGTTCTAGAGAGAATGTTGCCATCAGGGTCACTCCTAAGCTCGAGGTCTAAAAAGACAAGGTTCTCACTATTGATAACGTGAGTGAAGCTAATCCCAAAGGGGTTCCCTCTACAATAGTCAAGGAAGAGGTGTAGTTCCTGATCAGTCCCATCCCAAATGATAAGAATGTCATCAATATATCTGGCATAGAGGACCAGGTTCGCTCCATAAGGGTTATTGTTCCAAATAGATAGTTCTTCCCAGTATCCCATGAAAATGTTGGCATAGCTTGGGGTGAACCTGGCCCCCATAGCCGTGCCCTTAGTCTGCAGGTAGTGTTCTCCGAGAAATGAGAAGTGATTGTGCGTGAGAGAATACTCAATACAGTCAAGCACAAATTTGGCCTGCACTGAGTTGAGTGCACCCTCTTTGGACAAATAATAGTTGGCCGCCCTAAGGCCATATGTATGGTCAATTGATGTGTAGAGCGAGGCCACATCTAGGGAAAGCCATTTGTACCTCGGCTGCCAGACATAATGGGACAGTATTTCCAGCATATGGCTCGAGTCCCTAACAAAAGATGGAAGGCTGGTCACTATCCCCTGCAAAAAATGATCTATATAGCAACCCACATTACTTGTAATACTATCAATACCTGCAATAATAGGCCTACCTGGAGGGTTGGCCTCACTCTTGTGCACCTTAGGTAAATGATAGAAATGTGGGGTAAGAGCATGTCTATTGTAGAGAAAGTGATACTCGCTTTTAGTGAGGACCCCATCCAATAGGGCTTTGTCCAAGAGTAACTTCAGGTCTTTCGTATATTCTATAATGGGATCTTTTTTGAGTCTAGCATAGGTGTCCGTATCCCCTAGTAGTCTCATTGCCTCGGCAATGTAGTCATCTCTATTTTGAATGACCAGACTGCCGCCTTTATCGGCTTTCCGAATAATGATGTCCTGATTCTGCTTGAGGCTACTGACAGATAGCCCCAGTGGATCAAGATGTTTATTGAATTTGCTGCCTTTGGTGTTAGTATGATGGAATTTCCTTTTAAAGGATTCAAAGACAACATCATAGAAAGTCGATATATATTTGCCTTTGGCCCAATGTGGGAAAAACGAGGATTTAGGTGCAAAGGGAGTGTGAATAATGGCTGCATCACTAAAATGCTCATAGGGTGATGGTAGCTTATAGTGTTCCGCTTCTGCATATAGTTATTCTAAAATGTTTAGAGCAGAGTCATCCTCTGTATTGTTGCTCACAGGAGAGCAGAGTGGTGACTCGGTGATGCTATTAGCAGTGGTTTTCCCGTTATCCCTCAATAGGTAATACCGTTGAAGGGTAAGTTTACGTATATACCTATTGAGGTCGATGAATAGTTCGAATAAATTGGGGGCACTGGGAGGGGCATAATTAAGACCTTTTCTGAGCAGATCTAGCTCAGCGTCAGTGAACACAGAACTGGACAAATTGTAGATTTTAATGGTGGCATGGGTGCAATTTACACTCTGCCTCTTTTTGTGTCCCTTGCCTCCTCTTCTACCTCTTCTTGTTCCTCCTCCCGTTTCCTTGACTTTTTTATTGTTAGCAGTGTGGATGGTTGAGGGTTTAAGATCCCATTCTCCGTTGCGGACCCCTCCATTCCCGCAACTTCCAATTCTAAAAAAGTCAATGGGGGCGTAACATTGGCTATACTACCATTGCAAAGATCAGATTCTAGATTTTCTAGAATGGTAAAGGGATTATAGGTGGTTATGGATGGATCAAACTCTATCCCACTATCAACAGCCAAGGAGGGGACCCCGGGCCCAGTGATAGTGGGCGGTGGTAGGACTGCACTGGAGGTGGAGTGCTCTCTCCCAGAAAGTGAGGAGCTGGTGAGTCTACTGTCTGAACCTTCAGCTGTCAAAGGCCCAGTTAGATGGGGAGATGAAGCTACAAGAGAGTCTCCATTCCCCGTCATGCGATCCCTAATAGACGGTCGACGTCCACTGTATACACTTGGACTGTTCTTTTTAAGCGAGTGTCTAGTGCTACTACTGTGTATTTTACCATTCTTGACATGGCCAGGGTCATCAGTGTACCTGGTACACTGAGGCTGAGATGGAAAAACAGCCTGAGATGGAATGGTGGGATGGGTAGGCCCATTGATAATGTGATTACTTTTATCACTATTATGCTTTTTATTTTTATTTTTATTTCTATTATTATTATTGTTGGTATTAGTATTGTTACTGTTGTGGGGCCTACCCTTAGAATTTTTAGGTCCTTTGGCCTTATCAGCAGGAAGCCTGGGTTTCTTCCAGTTGAACTCCCTATTATTTAGGTAGTCCAACCTGTCTCGCTCGAACTTTCCTGACTTTTTACTGATGAGGTTAGTTTCATAAGCCATCATCTGTTCATTGATTTTAAGATCCCAACTGTCAAAAGTAGACACATCTAAGAATGTAGATAAGCTCTCTTGCAAAGTATTGATATCAGCACGAATTTTAGTTAAATTGCGTTCCCTCTGAACAATAATAAACTGTAACCATAATTGATTGCAATCACGCAAGCAAGAGATCCATTTGACTTTGAGATCATCATCAAGAAAGGAGCATAGTTTAGTAATTCTAAGGCCCCTAGGGACCCGTTTAAATTCTACATATTTCTGTAGGAGTAAAATGTCCCACCATTGTAGCATCTCCTTCTCCAGTAAATCTTTTAGCTCATAAAATAAGGATATCATTTTGTCCTCTCTCAATGGGGTTGGCTCATCAACGGCACATGTTAAAGTATCTTCATTGTTAGGGTTCTCCAGTTCAAATGAGTCAATACTTGACTGTGGACGCCTGTATGTAGGTCGTACCTCCCGCCCTATGAGAGTGCGTATTGGCGAACACAAATGTGACATCACAAATACACGTGTCAAATATCCAGTCCCTCGGCATTTTCAGGAAGTCCATCACGGTGATCCATCAGGCATGAAAGTGTTCGGGATTGAATCCATTGGAGGCGGCCTCGATAGGGGTAGGAGACACCAAAGGCTCTGCAAACGCGAAGCCTATTGGATCTTCACCCTTGGGAGTATGACCCCTGGGGGCCTTAATGAGGACCCTGAGGTTCACAAAATCACGTGACCCCATAGTATCCACCCACGGCGCTTCTATATGTCACTGCCATTTTATCCACATATATACACCTTTCTGTCCTTTCTGCTTCTGGCCCTAGGTCGACTTTCGATTGTTGCATTCTAATGTATCTTTCCAGTTTTATTTGGTGTAGCATATTTCATATTTCTCTCAGTGACTTATGGTTAATCAAATCTACACTGAACTATCATAATGTGGTTATGTTATTATTGTGGTACCATTGTTGATATGTTTAGCATATATGATATAGGCATCTTCTGTGTTTTTTAATGATAAGTTCGTCACGTCACACATGTTGCACACAGTAATGAGAAAGGGACCACCCGGCTTTCGCCTGGAAAATATCAACTATAAAACAAAAACACATATACATATATGTGCATATACATCCTTTTCAAATCCCCCCACCCTCCGTTGTGGGGTATATGATGACTACCATGAGCACATCAGCACTAAGTAGTCACTATGCCAGTTACTGTTCGTGCCACATGTGTCCTCTCCTTCAGTACCATCCTGGTGGATCCAATCACCCTTCCCCCCCCCCTTTTTTTATTAAGAACATTTTTAATTCTTATTGTTACATAATTTGTTTTATAACAATTTTTAATAATTAATTATTATTTCTTATACATTATTTTAAAATATTCATACACTCTGGTCTGGCCTGGATTAGTCCTTCATTTATATAATAATTTTTCCTTGCTGCCTCAGGTGCCACATGGTTTACAGTAATGTGGGCACTTATGCAATGTGCAGATGGGCATATGGGTTGTGCATCCTGTTATATTGTGCATCTATCTCTATACACATATACATGTACTACTAGTACCGCTGACAGTCCTAAATGCTATTTAGCATAACACTATACAAGCTGTTTACTATCCATTAGTCACCATTGACTTTTGGTAAAGATCTGTGACATAGATATGTGTGTGTTCACTGCCTGTCAGTGTGCAGCAGCCCCCGTGACTTAGTGTGTGACGGCCGGCTTGTCTGTGAAGTGCTTTCGTGTAGTCACTTGCGGGGCGGGCCCGTGGTCTACACTGTGCTGGCCTCGCCCCCTCGAAGCGTCTGCCTCTACTAGCATGGCGCCGCGCTATCCCCTGCCGCTTGCGTCATCGGTAAGCGGCAGGGGGCACAGAGGAAATGACGCGCACCGCCCCTTCCTCCTGTCTGGAACGCAAACGCACTGGCGTGCGTTCCAACACTTAATACACATCCAGATGGAACCGGCGAGCTGCTCTTCTCCACACACATTACAGCTTTTAAGCGATCAGGGTGTACTGAACATGTAAGGTACAGTGTCGATCTCTGTTTATATATAAGTCTAATAACATGAACTTTCCTTCTTGCCTAACAGATGCATTTACCCCATGCCACTCTGCACCTTTCTGTGCCCACATATCCCTTTCTCTATATATATATATATATACAGGTGTGTGTACACATGCACACATCTATCACTGCTGAACATGCACCCCTATGACTAGCCCCTGCTGGGTTTTAACTGCATTACAATACAGCGACACTCACCAGTTTTTTCTTCTTTTTTCTTTTTACTATATCTAGTAATGAATCTATTCATCAATCTATTTCCATTTTTATTATATGTATACATTTTTTAAATCATGATGGGCTATCCGTTTGTACAGGCAAAGAGTGTAGGAGGGAGGATCTCCCAGGAAGGGAGAAGCCCTATGTGCCCCGCCCCATCCGTTGATTGGGCTTGTTTGGCATTCATTACTATATATATACAGGGCCTACTGAAGGAGGGTTCACTGCTGAGCTCTGATGAAGAAGGGATGAGCCCTTCGAAACGCGTAAGCGGGCAGTGTATATATTCCTCGGAAACACCTTTGGAAGGTTTTGTTCATCATCTATACCACTTGTTGCAAGTTGATGTCCAAGGTTTGTGGCACATGATTTTTTACTGCTTGTGAGTAATTTCCTTTATCATTTTATTTAATAAATGTTTTACAAAAGATAATGCACATGGCTGGTGCGCCCTTTTCTCTTTTTATGTCTTAGCACTTGTCTTCCTCTGCTGACAGTACAAGTGACTAGAACTGGCTGAACATCGCCTATTGGCCCCACGAGTCAGCTGATGCCTCACATTGACGCACACCATAAGCGGAACTTGCGTCCTATTACCTCTAGGAAAATGGCCACCGCATTATAATCCATTAGACTTCGGGAAAATGGCCGCCCATTGCCGGCCAATATTAAACTATTTAAGGACACTTTCTCAGCCTGTACTTATCCCCTGATGAAGTCACGTGTGGTGTGACGTCACGGGTAGGGACGGGACAGGCTGTATACACTGTCAGAGGCTTACGAGCTCGTCGCTCGTCGGATATAACCGCTGTTTTTTCAATTTTAAATGTGAGTACCTGTATTTCTCTAATAAAAACAAGTAACATTCACCAAACGGAATTACACTATTGGGTCTCTTCCTGCTTTATCATCTTTTACACCCACCCGCACTACATCTGAGGGAGCCTTATCCTAGGATCTAGGACGGTGAGGGACGCGCTGGAGCCCCTAGGTGGATGCTACAAAAGCTCTCCTGGTCATATGCTTTTGCCCTATTACCCTAAGGTAAGGGGCCATTACCCACTTGAGTGTCTGCACACGAAGAAGCACTTGATGTGATTCACCTTGAGCACTTTAACTGCAACGTGTGCATGTTAGGACGTTGCTGTCACATATTTCATTTATAATAAGGACTTTTTTGTGAAAGACTTGTTTCATTCATTTTTCCATTTTTTTCATTTTATTTTTATAACTTTGGGACACTTATATCGTATCAAATTTTTGATGGCTTTTTGCACATTTTGCACTTTATGTGAAGTATAGCATATTTTTACCTATAGTTTATAGAGGTGCATACACCATTCCACATTGTGCACATTGCTTGCACACTGCACACTGTCATTATTTGAGCTGTGTATGTACATAGCTTGAACCACCTTGCACTTTATTTAGGACTGTTTTCTGTCACTGACTCTGAGTCAGCTACTTACTATGGTGATATAAGTTTTAAACATGTGTGTTTTTAATTTTCTTCACGTCTATGATATTTATATCTAGTTCAGTGTTATGCACCACTTGTATCAGTTATCCAATTATTTAAAAAAAAAAATACTTTTATCTTTCTGGTGATATAAGATATTACTATCACCTAAGCCACACTGGTTTTTGTACTTAGGATTAGCGCAGCACCACCCATTTATATATTCATTCAAAAGGTCAGGTGTTTACCCGAACCGACGCATGCAGCTTTTCCACCCCCAGCCACCTCCATATCTGATAGCGTGGGAATAATTTTCTAAAATACCGGTATACCAGGGAGCTCCCCCTGCTCTAAACCGTAAAGTCACTACCCTTTGTAACTAGATGCAGGGCTCTGCAATAAAAGAGATAGTTGTTAGGATTACTCTCCTCTTGTGATCAGTCGAACTCCAGATGTATTGAAAAGCAGACAATTTATTTCAGATGTGTCACACAAATGGATGATGCTTATAAGTCAAAAGATGCAGTAAGAATCATACAAAGAGATGAACATCCCCCCTCCTAATACCTACAATAATATAGGGATAACGCTTCTATTGGCTGAGGAAACACACATAGCGTGCCTGGTACAAAATGGTACTTTATTTGCTAATTAGTGTTTCCTGTACATTCTTGTTCTACCATATATGGTTAAGCCTAATCATCCTACAACTTACTATGGAGTTAGTTAAAGCAAACGATACAGCAAGTTAATACAACAATGTGCTCAGAAGTCATCTTAAAAATAATCTCAAGGTTATTGTTTTTCTAATAGTTTTTTAATAGTCACACAATAAACATTTAAAACTTTTCTAACATTCCCTCCTCTTGTGTGACTATTTTATCTCAACACATTTCGATGATAGTCCCAGTGTTATACACTTTCGGTCTGTATGTCATTAAGTTGAGCTTCAATGTCCACAAAGGTCTCCTCAGAGGTAGGAAGGGCTTGATACATCGTTCTTTAGACTGCGGTTTCAGTGAGTTTTTGTGAAAGTCCTCGAATACAGGGAATGCAGCAGCATCCGCAAGTGACCAAAACGGCCAAAGCCACAGCAATTGAGATCAAACATGATGTGATAAGTCCAGTCCACTTACCGAACCATCCTTTAAGCCAGTTTGTTAATGGATCATTAATACCTGAGTTTTCCACTAATTCGTTCGATAGAGCAGTCAGTCCTTCCAAGGCTCTGGTCACGGTCCCTCCAGGAGCTGTATTAGGGATAAAGGTGCAACACATGCTACCAAACATTTTGCATACCCCTCCTCTTTCAACTAGGACCATATCTAAGGCCATTCGGTTCTGCCATGCCATTAGAGATGTGGTGGCCAACTGTTCTGTTAGGCCCTTCACAGCGTCCCTAGTATAGTTTACAAATCATTGTTGGTTATAGTGTACGTGTGTGTGTATATATATATACATATATCCAGTCAACATTTTTATCTATAGTCACCCACCAGAGAAGAGACTCAAACCCAGCTGTCACCTGATTCCTGGCCCTAAACTCATCCAGCACTCCGCGAGGAACCCCAATCTCATCTATGTAGATCTGAGAGTCAAATGACCCTATGGGGGAGGTGTCCCTTCAATACCGTTGGTGACTCTTAGTCCACGGGTGTTCTGACAGGATCCTCAGGGGCATAGCCAGCTGGACCATAGCGCAATCCCCTCGGGCATTGGCCAGTATCCTAGCTTACAGTTTCTTATCCCCACACATCCACCAGACATCAGCTCTCTGAATGTCATGTTCAACCCAGTCACCATTGCCCATGTTAATCCTCTCCCTACAATAGTCATCAGGTAGCGACCCAAGATCCACCCCGCTACGGTTCCCTGGGAGTGCAAAACAAGTAAAGTTGCCCGGATAAGCAGTAACCGCTGGAGGTATCTGAGGTCTCTGTACTAGGGGAAACAACAAACTCAACGTGTGACAGGTAGAATTTGTTTCAGGTTTATAGCTCTTATTACACAATCACAACATACATTTTAAACCTTCTGGATCTGTATTGTGATCTAGAGGAAAAGGAATAGTTGCTAAATGTAGTCTTGCTCTGGCACAAACTAAA
Source organism: Aquarana catesbeiana (assembly GCF_042186555.1). NCBI lineage: Eukaryota > Metazoa > Chordata > Amphibia > Anura > Ranidae > Aquarana > Aquarana catesbeiana. The sequence goes on along the minus strand of NC_133334.1, from coordinate 228,585,391 downwards.
CAGTTTTCCTTTTTTTTAAGTTTTAATCTCAACCATTCTAACCACTAATTTTTCCCCTGGTATCCTGTCTCCAAAGCTATGGCATCTTCTACTGTTAGGTTAGTAAATCTTATAGTTTTACTCAGAACTTCTATTTTAGTATGGCATCACTTCCGGTCTGAGCGGCAATTGTTTACACAGCGCCGGCTCTTGTTTTATCATGTGAGTATATCTCCTAAACTTTTTAATAAATAAAGCCTTTTTAAACAATATCACACTATGGGAATTACTCTTTCCCTTATGTGACATCTCGGTGGTAAAGCCAGCAAAACGTTTCTCAGATTGCCCTGCAAAACCCAGTAGCTCACACTGTGAAGGCATAACACCCCTGGGGGGTAATGTCATCTGGTGAGTGCAATCACATTATCAACACAGATAATATCACCTGGCACCACTGTCACTTGAAAGGATAATCAGCACCAAATTTTGATGAAGCACTGTTTTTTTTTTTTTTTAAGCACGTCACTTTATTTATTGTATGGACTTATCTACTAATAATTTAGTGTTTGCAACAATTTCATCATTTGTTTTGGTTTTGAATGTGGTCTTACTGTGGTGTAACACAGAGACGTATATTGAATTGTGCATTCACATTTTTGTTGTTTGTTTCTTTTTTTAATTTATTTTTCACTTCTGCTTAAAGTTTATCTATTGGCATAATTGGATTTTTATTCACATACCAGATTTTTGATACAGCAGACATCCATATTTATCACTTTGCCAACTAGGGATTAGATCACTGAATTTCCACAGTTCCAGATATTGTAGATCATGGATTTTAGTTTGCGGACTCCAGAGGGTGTAGCACACCAGTTGGACACCCTATCTGAAGTTCAGCACCTTCAACACACACACTCTGATATCCATCAACAGGGGGTGTAACACTATCACTTGTATAGGTTATTTTTAATTCTTGCCCCCAGGGGGTGCAACACAAAAGTGGTTTACTGCATCAGAGGTTTAATACATAAAGTAGTTGCATTTGTTTAGATGTTTGGTACTTATATATATTTTTATTTGTTTTTTTTTTCAAACACATTTTGAGACCAACAGACAGAGGATGTATCACACTTCATTTTATTTGAGGCATACCTCCCCTAATATTTTACATATATATTTTTTAATTTGAAGGGAAATAGCGCCACGTCTACACTTCCATAATTTACCTTTTCCTGTTGTCAGATTTTATTAGGTGGTAATACCTTGAGGAAAAATTTGCCTGAGGGGTCAGTTCCTGATACCCATTCTCCCATAGAGTACAACCACTGTTCTTCCTTCCTCGACTCCTTTAATGTTATCAATAATTGGTTACAGTTCTTACTATGTGTGCAGGGGGAGTTGGCCGCTTTTGTAATTATGAGTCTTTCCTTTATTCCACTCTTTTTAGGCCCTGGTAGATTATACCCCCAATCTTGATGTGCTGTGGTCCACAGGGCTTGATCCCATGCTTGACATCCTGCCCCATCCCAGAGCCAGCAAATGTATTTATCTGCCCATAGAAGTCCTCTAGCCCCAGTTGTATCCCCACAATCTGCACTCTGACAGAAGTCTACCAGTATAGTGCTAGTTATTCCCTCTATAAAGGTTAGATTCAATGCTTTTCCTGTTCTTTCCCAATCCAAAGGTTCCTCTACTCTTCCATAACATCTCCCCCCTCTTATGGACGCCTCTCCTAGAGTCACCAGTAACCCAAGGATAATTACTGTCCCTTTCATCCTAACCAGCTACAGAGTTCCAGCGGATAGGGTAGGGGAGACTTCACCGGTTTGAGACAAGTCCCACCTTGTGCAGGACCTCCCTTTGTAGCCGGACTTTCTGAACCTCTTGTAGCCAACTGGCCCTACTCTACCTGTAAAACCTTTTTGCAATGGGACTGGTGAATCCAGGTAGACCTCTCTGCAATCCTTATCGCAGTAGGGGTAGTTAGGAGGACTTTGAAAGGGCCATCCCACCTTGGGGAGTACCACTGCTTTTTCTTATTACGTTTTGTTAAGACCCAATCTCCCACATGCACCTTTTCATCTTCTCGAATTGGACCTTCTAGGACAGAATAAAAATCATTAGTACGTCTTTGTCTTAACAGCCTAGACATGTATTCTGCTAGTGTGTGCTCAGACTCCTCAGTAGGTGTTTCATTTGGTTGTAAGGGTATCTTATATGACCTTCCATGTATCATTTCAAATGGACTTAAACCTTCTTTTGTGGGTGTGATATGCATACTGGTCACAGCTACTAGTAGGCAGTACATCCAATTTTTACCTGTTTCTTCCATAGCTTTCCTCAGTTTGCTTTTTAGAATGCCATTATGTCTTTCCACCAATCCAGCTGATTGGGAATGATAGGCACAATGGTATTTCACTTAAATTCCCATCACTTGTCTCAAATGTTGTAAAGTTTTATTTACAAAATAGGGTCCATTATCACTGTCTGTGCATCTGCACTTCCTGTCTGGAATTCTCCACCGATTTGGTCAGGGTGTCTATGATTAGCAAACAATATTTCTTCCTTTCACATTTGTTCAGTTCAATAAAATCCATGCAAATGTGTTGGAATGGATATTGCGGTGTGGGGAACTTCCCTTTCCGTGGTCTTATGCCTCCCTAAGCATTGTATCTTGCACATATAATCCATTGAGAGGAAAAAGTTTTTTAGTAGATAGTGAAGCCATAGGCTTTACATACCTTATTTAACATCTCAGTCACCCCCCTGTTTGACACATGTGTTACTCCATGTGTCAATACTGCTGCATATCTAAATAAGGATTTTGGCAATACCGGTTTTCAATCAGGTGACATGTAAATGTTATCTATACTTGTGCAACCTCTTGTTTTCCAATATTGTTTCTTTGTCTCTAAGGACTGTGTAGTCTACATTATTTCATACCTTAATTTAATGTTCTAAACTCTAAAGTACCTCTAAAGCTTCAATTTTGTACCCATTCATATAATCACTAGACACCCACCCCATAAAAAGGAACTCGCCTCATTCTTCAGTTGTGTAGAAGGAGGGGGGGGGGTGTCATATCTGCACTTGAATTGGGGCTGGGGAAAATAGATACTCTTTATCTAACATGAATGAGTACAGGATCACAGATCAAACTACCAAAGAAAGCCTTCCTGACTTTGGAGTTGTTAAAAACAATATTCTTTCATTTATTCAAATATAAGTCCATAAGTCCACCAAGTATGCAGACATAAAAAGTTTCCTAGTGGCATTTACATTATTTGACATATATATTCAATATATATAAAAATATTTTTCTCAGACCCCGATATTTTAGCAGAATTGAATAAAACATGAGTCCCCTTTTATATTGTTCCCCTTATTCTCTGGTCCCAAAACATTTTTTTTTTATTTAACCCAAACACATATTCTAATTCAGAACTTAGCCTTTTAATTTTATAAATGTACCTAAATATAAACAGCATTGCATCATTAACACTTTACAGTTGAAAATCTGGGAGTTTTAAAAGTAACATATCCAAGAAATATTTACTTTAAGACTATTATTTGGACTTTCTTTCCCACCGAAAATCCTAATATTTTTACAGATGCACAAATTAACCTCTGTGTGCTCAAAGGGTTAATGCTGCCCTACTAGTCATCCATCATCATCTCCCTCTCCCTTCTGCTATGTCTGTCAGGCAATCTGCATTTCTTGTTTCTGAGAAAAAGCATCAAGTCTGTATATTCCCTTCTCTCCTCTCTCTGGTCTTCAAAACTACTGCACGCTTCTCTTAGCAAAGCCCATTCAAATCCCTATTTCCTTATGGCAGTAAAATTAGCACTCAGTCACATACTGTCTCTGGACTGGACACATTTAAAGTAATCACAACATTCTCAGCCTTTTCTTTTCTCACATTCATCAAACCACTTGACAACTCCACAACATTCTGTTCACTCCACAATGTAATCCACCTCCATGTCTCCCATCTACCTCCTCAAAACCATCAACAATTTCTGCCATGTGCTTCCTTTAACACCATGGCATGCTAAAATAATAAAGCAGCCTGGTGTTATCAGTGTACCTTTTTTTTTTTTTTTTATGCTCAGTTTCAATATTTACAATATAACCCTTCTGTTTTGTCATAGCTGGTCAAGAGTTAACTTTTTTTACAGACACAATCTCTCACACAGGAATATGAAATGGAGGAGCAATTCACTCCCTCCTGTAATACAGGAGATTCACACATGAGGGGAGGGGTAAGGAAAAACTACAGGCTTTAATCTCCCTGTGATGATTTCTCGCACTTATTTATTTATTTTTTTACTCAGTCATACTTAGCTATTTTTCTGCTTCTCAAATATTTGTTAAACATTTAGATAACATTTGCGTCTGGTCTAATTCTCTTTTGCTAGACCCATCAGTGATATGGCTATTGGATCACCTTTACCTGAAGTTGCAGCGCCAACTGTTTGATTTCTATGAGTCCCACCAAGGGTTGTCCCCGAGCAGGCGGCCCAGATGTAGCACAGTCTCCCAGACAATGTTGTCCAGTGGTACCTGAGACGGTGCAGTAATCCAAGACGCCGGCTCTGGTCCAATCCCCATGGGCCATATAGTGCAATATCACCTGGTATTTTACATATTTATCTGCTTAATACATTGGCGGCTTTACAGAGCGAAGCCATAAGACAATTAAACCAAGTATCTCTTTAAACTTTTCTAAAGTTCCCTGCTTCTCTGCCAGCTCCCAATCTGTCACTGATAGGCAAGCAGGCTACAACACAAATTTTACAAACACACAGACCATGAGGTGTGAAGAGAGATTTTTTGCTGGTTATTTAAACTCCTATTATCAACCCATACCTTTTTTGATCTTTGGGTCCTAACAATTTAAATTTATCCATCAAATCCTGACACTTTTACAGTTAGTTTACTATTGAATCCAAACTTCCCTATAAAGCCCTGTGTCCCTAAAGAGCAGTTCCAGTCTCCCACTTGGCACATCAGGAACACAGCAGCCTCATAAGCAGGCACAAAACATTCTTTTACAGAGACTATTCCCCATTGTCAACGCCAGACGGGTCTCTCATTTCCCTATAAAACACTGGTATTGTGACCCTCAACGGTAACAATAGGAATACAAGAAGTGTAAAAATATCATCACTCCCCACACTATAGGGAGAATCAAAAAATAATTAACTTGCCTCTGCAGTACTGTTGTTTTTTTGTTTTTTCTTTTCAATAAGGTTACAGCATCAACAGAAAGGTTAACCATGAGAAAGGAGAAACTATACACACAAAAGAAAGTTAGTCTTGTGATCTTCCTAGATCACTTAAGCACTTACATCGTCGGGCAATCCACCTCCGACGATGACGTCAGGCATTCACCCTCTGACGTTCGGTATACCTCAAATCTTTTTTTATCTGTCCTGGACAGCGGGTAACACTATTTTTTACCTTAGACAACGCTCTTAAGTGTCTCTGTCTTCACACACTGGATTATTAAGATATTATACAATCAATACCAGTGTCAGCAATTACAACACATTAATCAAACAGAAAGAGAAGAAAAGACTCTTAGAGAGTATTAAGAATAAGTTAAATTATCTTACCTCTCAAACACCAGGAGGACTGGATCACGAAGTTGGAAACCAGACAGTGGATCTGGGTCTCAGGCCCCCGCCCCTATATCACCACTAACGTTGAGTGGGGGGACTTTTAATTCTCAGTGAGCTTTGAGGTCCAATACTCACCAAAATTTTTGTCGGGACCATCTGACCCGAAATGCACTTGTTGGTTCGAGCTCGGAGGACCAAAATGTTAGGATTACTCTCCTCTTGCGATCAGTCGAACTCCAGATGTATTGAAAAGCAGACAATTTATTTCAGATGTGTCACACAAATGGATGATGCTTACAAGTCAAAAGATGCAGTAAGAATCATACAAAGAGATGAACATCCCCCCTCCTAATACCTACAATAATATAGGGATAACGCTTCTATTGGCTGAGGAAACACACATAGCGTGCCTGGTACAAAATGGTAATTTATTTGCTAATTAGTGTTTCCTGTACACTCTTGTTCTACCATATATGGTTAAGCCTAATCATCCTACAACTTACTATGGAGTTAGTTAAAGCAAACGATACAGCAAGTTAATACAACAATGTGCTCAGAAGTCATCTTAAAAATAATCTCAAGGTTATTGTTTTTCTAATTTTTTTTTAATAGTCACACAATAAACATTTAAAACTTTTCTAACAATAGTCTTGACGTCTTCAATCTTCGCTAAAATGGTAATTGTAATCCACAGAGAGTTCTTCTGAGGTGTTGCGCAGTGTAAGGTAATACACAAAGGCAATTGTAATCCAGCAACCTGATTAAGTGTTCTTATACGAAGAAGACAGACATCTAGTGTCATCTCTTGAATATTGTAGCCTATGCAACTGTAATATTCTCCAACTCAACTTGTTCCATGGGACTATCTGTCCCAGCAACAATCTGTAAAAGTACTAAGTGTGTGTGTAGTATTAATTAAACTTCTGGGTGTTAACCCTCTCACCACACGGGATCCGGGCGGATGGATGTCTCTGTTTCAGCAGTTCTCAGTCCGTATGGAGCCACCACCACGCCGTCACACTGTTCCGTCTACTAACGACCAGGAGTCCTCGGTTATCTCCCCCACGGGTCTCCGGAACAATCACTTCTGCTGCTTCAGCACACTGTCATATGATGGCAGTATCCCTGCTGCTGCTCCGCTCCTTCACAAGGTAGGCCGCAACCCTGTGGGACACACACACCCACAAGGTCCTGCTGGCAGGCCATATGTCCCAGGAACAAGAAACTTAAGATGGCCGCTCCCAAACCTTTTATATCCTCCCACAATGCAGTTCAGTTCTCTTCTTGTACAGGAGCATTGTGGGTAGGTCATAGTTAATGTTCAGAAGTAAACAATCAATCACTTCCATGTCACTTCTCTTAATGATGAAACATAAAAGTCTTGTACCTTTTCAATTGTCCACAAGATGGCACTATATCAACTTATATTCTCTTATAACACACATATGACTAAAAACAAAAGTTGTCAGCGCTACACTTGATTCCCCAGAACTGCAGAATTAGATGTACCCGTGGATTCAGGGATGTTCACTTGCATGCACCCTTACTACAACTGTTACAGAAGTATCTGAGATTTTCATCCCATCTACAATTCCAGAGTCTCCCCTTTGGGCTCTGTACTTCCCTCAGAGCCCTCACGAGGGCTCGGATCACTATTGAAGCTTCTTTATGAGAACTGGGTCTCAGTTCTTATCACTAACCCGACAATATCCTCCTTTTATCAATAGATCCAGCCCAGCTATTGGAACACAGGTGGATGCTGTGATCTATATTATCAAGATACAGTGGGATGGTAAATCATCAAACGAGTCATCTTTTCTCCAGTTTAAGCGCCTTATTCAACACCGCAAAAGGGACGGTGTCCTTGCCATCTCATAAAGTGTGGGCCATCATTCAGTAAGTAAGGAGAGTGAGGACATGGTCCTACATAACAGCCTCGAGCTAACTCAACTTAATAGGGATTTTTGTCTTTTTGTATCCAGATGGTCCCATGGACACATGGATACCTCAGGCACCTTTTATCTAGAATTCCTGAAGCAATGGAGCAAACCATCTATCTGTCCATATATAAAACAAGCTTGATGCACAGGGGTCTGTACTAGTGGACAAAGAGGGAGATGCCTGTAAAGCCACATCCATTAAGGCATGTCCTCTGGACCACAGTTACCACAGACACCAATGCAATAGGCTAGGAGGCACATTGCAGCCAGATGTTGGTTCAAGAGAGATGGGCGTTCAATGCGGCAGACATCACAAATATCCTGGAAATCCAGGCGGCTTATCTCGCATCAGCAGCATTTGCGCTCTCAGATCAAGGACAAATCAGTTCTGATTCGGATAGACAATACAGCTGCAATATCATACATACATCACCAAGGCTGAACCAACAACAGTTCCTCACTTAAACACAAACACAGATCACCTATCCCAAGGATTCCTGGATCCCAACAAATGGTCCCTACAAACAAAGTGATTCACTTGGATTGTGGGCCAGTGGACCTTTCCTGAACTCCATCCTCTTCCTACAGCAAGCAATACCAATTTCACGTCTACCTCACCCTTGGGCAGAAGCAATAGATGCCCTGTCAAGTCCTTGGGCATGCAATCTAATTTAGGCCTCCTCCGGCCTCATACCTCAAATTCGCTCGAGACTTGCAATATCAACAATAAACGGTGATAACAGTCCTGCCAGGGAGACCCATGATTCCCTAGGGCAATATTTCTTAGTGTCCAGCCTTCGGTAAATATTCCTCTGATACCCTTTCTTCTGGCTCGAGGCATCACACCCATCAGAATCCTCACAGATTGAACCTTCACATTAGAATAAGGTTTGGAATAAGTTTAGATCTTTTGTGAATGGCAAAACTTCAATTCTGATGTGCCCTCTTCCTCCCAACTCCTTGACTTCCTGCAAGCAGGCCTTGATTTAGGATTAAGCAATTTAAAGGTACAGCTGGTGGCAATCTCTGCTGTGACAAGAAATGGGCCGAAGATCCTTTAATCAAATTCTTCAAGACAGACTAGAAGATAAGCCCACCCATTAAAACAAATCTTTCCCACTTGGGATCTCTCCATCTCTCTGGAGCCCTTATCCAGACAGCCTTTTGCCCCATCTGATTCAGCATCCTTGTGGAATCTCACTTGGAAAGTATTTTTCTTTGTGACGATGGCATCAGGCTGGGGAGTATCAGAACTTCAGGCTGTGGGATCAGAAGACAATAATATTATTTTTTGTATTCGGATAGAGTGGAACTTGGAACGGTACATGGATTCATCCCTGAGTTCTCCTCTTTCTCTACTATCTCTGAGCCTTGGGCCTTGCCAAACTTTTCATATCCAATTTTTACCTTCTTCACGAAGATGATATTACTTCGGTACTAAGAAACTATCTTCAAGCCCTTCAGACTTTCATCTAACCTATTTGTAATACTCCAAAAAAAAAATAGACAGGGGCAAAGAAGCATCATCTGGGGCACTCTGACCATTCTGGAACTGCAGTATCCATCATGCCTATTCATGTCTGTGAATGTCAGAGATTTGCAGTGCCTCATGGGACACGTGGTTCTGCAGCAGCTGGGGAGCCATAGTTTTCAGATCCCTGCTCTAGTACAATAGTTTCATGGATAATCAAGTTGGTTAAGAAGGTGTAAAGGGATAGGGGACTGGAACCCCCTCTTCAATTGGGCTGTATGCCACCCGGCCAGAGCAGACGTATCCATCAAAACGATCTAAAGGGTAGCATCATGGTCATCCCAACATGCGTTTACGAGATGTTTGAGTAGACCCGGCAGTTTTCTCATCTGTAGAAACTGGCAGACAGGCTATCAGGCCGGTATTTGCCTATTTTAAATTATTTTTCAAATAAATCTTTTTACTATGCATCATCCCACCCATTTCAGCTAGTTATTTGTCACAGGTATGCTGTCATGGAGGCACCAGGAAAACAGAAAATTGTTTCATACTTGCCGTAATTTGCTTTTCCTGGTGCCTATCCATGGCAGCATACAATCCCACCCTCGGTATGCTATGTTACGTAGAATGCTAGGAGTGCACTAATCCTTTTCTTTTATAATATTCACTGGTCCTGATGGAGGAACCAAGGCAGAGCTTGTCACAGGTATGCTGCCATGGATAGGCACCAGGAAAAGAAAATTACGGTAAGTATGAAACAATTTCCTGTTTTTCCTGGGTGTGCTGGCCGGGGACACTGAGAGGTGGACCCGGAAGTCACTTCAAACACAGTGCTTTCTGGGTCAGGAACAAGGGGTGGAGGAGAGCTTTTTGTGTCACATGTCCACATCTCACAGATGCATGATTGGAGTCCTGCAACCACAAAATACACCACAAATGCATTGCAAAAGCATTAAAAAAGCATCAAAATGCATATGTGTTTTTACTAAAAAAAAAAAAGAAAAAAAAAAAGGTTTTTATTTGCCATTCGCATAACAAGAACATTCAGTACCATGGATGAATAGATACATTCCTTGTTTTACAGAACATAGTTAGAGCAGTTTACACTTTTAGATCACCAGAATGGTACAGCAATAAAATTATACTATGCAGGAATATAGCTACGCACTTCCAGAATTGTTCCTCACATTCGATGACTAAGGAAGAATCTATGCCTGTTACAATTGTATGGCAGCCGTAAATGTAAAGAGTACAATGAATACTGTGAAATAAAACAGTAAAATAAAACTTTTAAGAACGAAGTAAATCGTGGAGCGTATGCGAATTCTGCTGAGGCTGAAGATACGAAAACCCTCCGCAGTACAGTACCCCAGTCTGTTGTACCCAGGAAACATCTGAACCAAATGACACTAAAATCCAGTGTCACCTTCCTGTCCTCCCAGGGTTGTTCCATGTAACATATATCCACATCTACCTCCTGATTCTTAATTGACAGAGTATCCTGTGAATCCACACATCTAAACCATATTTTATTACATTTTTGGGGCAATCGCAGGCTTCATAGGTCATTCTACAGTGCCTTGAAAAATTATTCATATCCCTTGAAATTCTCCACATTTTGTCATGTTACAACCAAAAACATAAATCTATTTTATTGGGATTTTATGTGATAGACCAACAGAAAGAGGCACATCATTTGAAGTGGAAGGAAAATGATAAATGGTTTTCAACATTTTTTACAAATAAATATCTGAAAAGTGTGGCATGCATTTGTATTCAGCCCCCCTGAGTCAATACTTTGTAGAACCACCTTTCGCTGCAATTACAGCTGCAAGTCTTTTTGGCGACATTTTTGCCCATTCTTCTTTGAAAAACAGCTGAAGCTCTGTCAGATTGGATGGAGAGCATCTGTGAACAGCAATTTTCAAGTCTTGCAACAGATTTTGAATTGGATTTAGGTCTGGACCCTGACTGGGCCATTCTAACGCATGAATATGCTTTGATCTAAACCACTTAATTGTAGCTGTGGCTGTATGTTTAGGGTCGTTGTCCTGCTGGAAGGTGAAATTCCACCCCAGTCTCAAGTCTTTTTCAGACTCTAACAGGTTTTCTTCTAAGATTGCTCTGTATTTGGCTCCATCCCTCTTCCCATCACTCTGACCAGCTTCCCTGTCCCTGCTGAAGAAAAGCATCCTAACAACATAATGCTGCCACCGCGTTTCACAGTGGGGATGGTTTGTTCAGGGTGATTTGCAGTGTTTGTTTTCCGCCACACAGAGCTTTTGCTTTTAGGCCAAAAAGTTCAATTTTGGTCTCATCTGACCAGAGCACCTTCTTCTGCATGTTTGCTGTGTCCCCCACATGGCTTCTTGCAAACTGCAAACAGGACTTCTTATGGCTTTCTTTCAACAATGGCTTTCCATAAATGCAAGATTTGCAGAGTGCACGACTAATAGGTGTCCTGTGGACAGATTCCCCCACCTGAGCTTCTTCAGAGTTATCATGGGCCTCTTGGCTGCTTCTCTGATTAATGCTCTCCTTGCCCGGCCTGTCAGTTTAGGTGGACGGCCATGTCTTTGTGGGTTTGCAGTTGTTCCATACTTTTTCCATTTTCGGATGATGGATTGAACAGTGCTCCATGAGATGTTAAAAGCACTGGATATTTTTTTATAACCTAACCTTTAACCACTTGCCGAGCAGCCGCCGCAATTGTACTGCGGCAGAATGGCACAGCTGGGCGAAACAACGTTATGTAACGTTGCTTCGCCCTGTGGCCACTTGGGGGTCACGCATGCACCCCCCCACTCGCCCCCCGAGCCGATGCGAGTGCCCGGTGGTCTCGATCACACGGAGAACCCGGAACTGTGTGTGTAAACACATATGTACAAAATATGTAGAAGAATACATATCGGCCTAAACTGAGGAAGAAAATTGTCTTTTTATATATTTTTGAGGGATATTTATTATAGCAAAAAGTAAAATATATTGCGTTTTTTTCAAAATTTTCGGTCTTTTTTTGTTAATGGCGCAAAAAATAAAAACCGCAGAGGTGATCAAATCCCACCAAAAGAAAGCAGCTCTATATGTGGGAAAAAAGGACGTCAATTTTGTTTGGGTGCAACGTTGCACGACCGCGCAATTGTCAGTTAAAGCGACGCAGTGCCGAATCGGAAAAAGTGCTCTGGTCAGGAAGGGGGTAAAATCTTCCGGGGCTGAAGCGGTTAAACTTCTCCACAATTTTATCCCTGACCTGTCTGGTGTGTTCCTTGTCATTCATGATGCTGTTTGTTCACTAAGGTTCTTTAACAAACGTCTGAGGGCTTCACAGAACAGCTGTATTTATACTGAGATTAAATTACACACAAGTGAACTCTATTTACTAATTAGGTGACTTCTGAAGGCAATTGATTCCGCTAGATTTTAGTTAGGGGTATCAGAGTAAAGGGGACTGAATACAATTGCAAGCTACTGTATGCTTCAGATATTTATCTGTAAAACAAATTGAAAACCATTCATCATTTTTCCTTCCACTTAACAATTATGTGCCACTATGTGTTGGTCTATCACATACAATCCCAATAAAATACATTTAAGTTTTTGGTTGTAATATGACAGAATGTGGAACATTTCAAGGGGTATGAATACTTTTTCAAGGCACTGTATATGAAGGCAGGTCCGACTCGATCAGTTTTTTCAGTGCCTCAATACCAACTCGGTCAGAGCGAATCCACTGGATTGCTATTACCTTCTTTGCGTAAAAGTACAGGAGGCAAAGAAATAGTTTAGTGGCCGCATCCAATTCCTTATTGTCTATCAGACCCAGTAAACATCTCCCCGAGCTGCAAATACTGGGCTGGTCAAAACTGTCTGTGATAAGTTGTAACCTGGGACCAAAAGGGCCTCACTGTATCACAATACCAAACCATATGTATAAAGGAGCCCTCTGTAGTATTACATTTATGACATTCGGAATTCTCTCTCTTCCCGATCTTGAACAAGCATTTGTGTTTTTTATCGTGTTTTTCAGCTGAGCAGTATGAAAGGGTCCTTTCCAAAGCTATTTAATTTGTATTCAGACAAGCAGGCCCTTGCACTAGATATTTTTTGGTAGATCTGAAGATTATATAGCATACCACCAGCATTCTGAGACACTCCTGATTCATGGTTTGCCTTTATCAGGTTGAAGTTCATTGCTGGCTGATGCTGATATTGAAAATGCTTACAGTACTATACAGGACACTGTTTATTTTCCATTTAGTAAAAGGTATGAATCAATATGTTATTTACAGTCAATTAATCACCTTTCTGCTACAAAGCCTGCTGGGATTTGTAGTCTTTTAGTGGCTAGCACTTATCTTGAGCTTTAGGAAGTCTGAAAGCACATATGTCCAAGCTACTTTGAATAGGTATTTAATCCCTCTTTCTACAGGGCATGTGGCAGATTTTTTAGATTCTCGATGACACTGGAAATCCTCTTAAGTATTAAAAAAAAAAAAAAGCATTGAAAGTTATATGGAAAATGAATTAAAATTTTAACAGTGTTTAAAAAAGGATTAAAAACTGATTAAAGACTGGTATAAAAAAAAAAAGGATTTCAAAGGTACACTTAGGTAAAAGCTGAAAAATATAACATGAAAATGTCTCTGGGAGAGGCAGCCTATCAGTCCTGGACTTTTTTTTAAAGCCTGCTATTGCATTGTACAGCAGGCTATACCACTTTGTATGTTATTCTGGATATCAATAATCTGAGACCCTGATAGTGCATAGTTCTGAGGCAATAAATATGCAGGCTCATGTCACCCATGTCTCTCTGCGGTCTAATTATGAACTCCGCTAATGCAAACCAGTTCAGTGATTTCAAAAATATTGATGTCAGGCTCAGGCTGGCAACTATCTTTCTTGTTCATACATCACGGGACACAGAGGCTTGGTAATTACTTAGTGGGTTAGATAGTTCCTTCAGGTGATTGGACACTGGTAACCCTAATTACAAATCAAACGAGGGACCTAGTAATATAGTACCTAGGAATGCAGGGTGACTCTGCAGGTACTAGATAAAAATTGTGCCAGCGTCCCCAACAATATAGTAGTGGATATATAGAATCTAGGGATGGGACTTTGAAGGCACAACAATATCAAACTACAAAAAGATAAGTTGGTTTAGGGGTTTTTTATTTATAAAGTATAAAAAGACAATGGACAAACATAAATGTTTAAAAACACATCAGACTAGGCATAAGACCTAATATTGGTATACCGTGTGGAACCTATCCTGCAAGCTTGTATAGTAATAAGAAAATTGTAAGTACATAAACAAATCACTTGGTCAAGGTAGAGGCACTGGCACTTACAGCACCGGTCCTTCACTGACTGGACGGCGCATCTACGTGGTTCCTCTCAATAACCCGAGGTATTATTACTACAAAGCCTTTACTCCTCCACCTATGGATACCTGATGCTACTTTTCATTTGAGAGACCCCAGTATATGGCCGACTGCTGTCTTCATTACACGCCAGACAATAGTGACTTCTGATCGAATCGCAATCATAGGCATCTTATTATCATTGACAGTTCCTGTTCTTACCATTTCCAAATGAATCTCTAGCTCCTGAGGAAGCGTTCTGCGAAACGCGAAACATGTAGAGCAACCAGAGATTACTCACCGTGGATCACCAAACCTGCAATATTTTGCTTGTGTTAGCTTTTTGACTACTTACTGTGTAACACTTGGGGAAGTATCTCGCCTCTACCTTGACCAAGTGATTTGTTTATGTACTTACAATTTTCTTATTACTATACAAGCTTGCAGGATAGGTTCCACACGGTATACCAATATTAGGTCTTATGCCTAGTCTGATGTGTTTTTAAACATTTATGTTTGTCCATTGTCTTTTTATACTTTATAAATAAAAAACCCCTAAACCAACTTATCTTTTTGTAGTTTGATATTGTTGTGCCTTCAAAGTCCCATCCCTAGATTCTATATATCCAACCCTAATTACAAAGTGAGTTCCTCCCCTATATAAACACTCCCATATGGAGAGTACCTCAGTTTTTTCGCCAGTGTCTAAGGTGGTTGGTCACATTGAAAATGTGCTCAGAAGAAAGCTCTGTTTAATGGTCTGCGAGGACCTAGGAGCTATACAACCGGATCCATACCTCGGGCCAATACTAAAACGCCTAGGATGGATGGTACCCGGGCCTCGTGATAAGAAGAAACAAGGTTTTGCCTGTAATGTCTCTCCTTGGAGGTCTGGGCTCTGGGATCCAGGCTTTGGTGTACTAATATGAAAAACAAAATCGGGGTAAAACCCTGCGCTTGCTCGATCAATCAGCTGCTAACACAACAACGTGGAAAATTTGTTAAAAATAATAGGTGTATACAAGAGTGTAGTGCTATTAAGTTGAATGGACAAATAAATACATTATCGCATGTACAAGATATAAAAGGAAAAGAGAATCTTTTCACATGAAGCACAAAATAAAGTCTCTGGTGATCTTCAAAAACCAATGTTCGAATAAGAACAGTCCCGTTCACCACGTGATGTACTGATATGAAAAAGTTAATGTGATGGACCCTCCACACAGAAGAGATGTAGGCTTACCAGAGGGGGTGGACTCATAAGAACGTACGCTCAATGAGTCAGAAGGCTTGTATTACTAATCGGTAATAGAGGAGGACCTTTCAGGTAAATGGCAACAAAGCTCCAAAGGCGTCCACAACAATAGGGGAACCTCTTCGGGTAGGTAAGTGCCCATCTCAGGAAAGTAGCAGTTTGAAGGCAGCTTTTCGTTCCTCTCTCCATTCATGTTGTTTGGTGTACTAATATAACAGTGGCACAAAAAGTTTCTGGCAGAGTCTTCTACAGGTCCAGGGAAGAGGATCCTGTGAGTAGGATCCCAGAACCCTGAAGGTTGGCACAACGCTATCCGCCGTAATGGGTGAAGGTTGGTATCTGTCTGTTCTCAGCAGTTCCTTGGTGGGGATAAGGTAAGTGAAGACCATCCTAAAGTTTACACATTATGGATTATCTTCTGTGAGTAGTTGTATGTCTTACCAGGTTTCCCCCACTAGAGGGAGTAAGAGACATACCTGGTGTACACTTACATGCCTTCCAGGATACACGCTCAGTGAAGCTGGTCTGTGAATGCTGCTCACCTCTTCCGCTGAAGGCTCTGCCACATAAACACAAAAGGGGGATCCCACGCAGTCCGGGGGTCCCACGCAGTCCTCTGAGGGTCTCCTTCTCCCCCGCTGCCATGATGGTCCTACGCGTGCGCGTGCAGGAGAGTGCGCTTTTATAGCAGGGTCGGTGGGGAAGGAGGGGGGTTGCGGCGTCGTGCACGGTGCGCAGGCACAAAATGGCAGTTTTTAAAAAAAGCCCAAAGTGCCAGAGCTCCTGTAAGCAGTGGGACACAGAGCTGTGGGCTTAGTAAGCATGCCTGTGGATCGGATCCTGGCAAACCTAAGACACCTACTTGGCATCAGGTTGTGCAGTTTGTAGCTAATGTTTATATTATAAGACTATAGCACGACAGTGATTGCAATTTACACTAGTACCTCTGCTTTGCAGCTTAGGACTATGTCTCCTCGTAAGAGGGCTTCAGGGGGAGGTAAAAGAGGCACCAGAAAATCACCGCCTACATCTAGGGGTTCTGGACATGCCTGCAGAATACCATCCCCCCTGCAAGACTGGTGGCAGCTTCACAGGATGAGTCTGTACCCCTGTCAGGTTTTGCAGCCTCTCCCAATGTTTCAGTCCCTGTTTATATCACAGAAGACACTTTAAAGGCTGCATTGGATGGTTTAGAAGGAAGGATTACTACCTTGTCACAGCTTCCTTAAAGCGGAGGTCCGCCGAAATTTTTTTTTTTAAAGTCAGCAGCTACAAATACTGCAGCTGCTGACTTTAAAAAATATGGACACTTACCTGTCCAGGGCGCCCGCGATGTCGGGGGGGGGGGAACAGGAAGAGGCGTAGACTCCCACGGGAGTCTATGCCCGGAAGTGGGTGCAAATACCTGTATTATACAGGTATCTGCAACCCCCTCCCCCCTGAAAGGTGCCAAATGTGACACCGGAGGGGGGGAGGGTTCCGAAAAGCGGAGGTTCATTTTTTGTGTGAGCCTCCACTTTAAAAAATAGCATGAAAAGGGGTAGATCCCCTCCCTCTGCTTTGGGTTCCCTATCGGATGAGCATTCTGATAATGAGGAAAGATCCCTATCTGAGGATAGGGATCAAGTGCAGTTGGACGAATCAGGGGAAGAGGAGAAGCTCTCTTCTACCTCCCAGGCCCTCAAAGCGCAGGTGCAATACTTTACTGAATTGGTGCGTTCCACATACAGATTGCCCTCTGCTGAGGCTGCCATTTCCCCTGTTTCTTCCCTGGGGTCCCGGAAATCCCCACAGGCTGCGTATGCCTTCCCAACTCTCCCTTTACTGGATAAATTGTTGTATGAGGACTGGGGTCACCCAGATAAACTATTTTCTCCTCCTAAAAGGTTTTCTATGCTTTATCCGGTGGAGGAAAGTTTCACCAAGAAATGGGGAGTCCCAGTTATAGATGCAGCTGTTTCTTGTGTGAATAAGAGCCTGACCTGTCCTGTGGACAATGCTCAGGGGTTTAAGGATCCAACTGACAAAAAGCTGGAAACTTTATTTAAAGCCTCTTTCTCTGTGGCGAGTGCTGTGCTCCAGCCTACGGCTGCAGCAAATGGCATGTGCCAGTTCCTCAAGGAACAAATGAAGCCGGTGCTTAGCCTCCATTCCACTGAGGAGGCCGAGGTTTATGCAGAACTTCCTAAAGCCTTGTTTCATGGTTGATGCCATTATGGATTCTGCTTTAGCAAGCATCTCGCTTCACTCTCCTGCTGGTACACATGCGCAGGTCCCTTTGGCTTAAGCATTGGCAGCTGAAGCTTCATGCAAAAAATGTTTAACTGGGTTCCCGTTTCGTGGAGAATGCCTGTTTGGGGAGTATCTGGACAAATATATCCAGAAGATTACCGGGGGTAAAATCACGTTGTTCACGGTTAAAAGGAAGAGTAACCGTCCTTCATTTAGACATTCTCTGTCCCCAGTCCCTGGAGCCTCATCCTCCAGGCAGTGGCGACGCCTCCCCAATCAAATACTAGGAGACAGGTCCAAAATCAAGCCCAAGGGCAAAAGAAACCTTGGGGTCCAAGATCTGGTAAACAGAACCCCAAATTCTCCCTATGAAGGGGCGTCCCCGCTCAGCTGAGTGAGGGGAAGGCTGCTGCAGTTTGCAGGCGCCTGGCTGCAAGAGATTCAGGACAGATGTGTAGCCTCCATGGTGTCTCTGGGCTACAAGCTAGAGTTCCGGGAGCTTCCGCCATCTCGTTTTCTAAGGCCAAGAGTCCCCAGGGATCCAAAAAAAAGAAGGCCTTTACTTTTGGCCTTAGAACGTCTGTTATCCCAAGGGGTAATTATAGAGGTGGCCCCGGAAGAGCCAGGCTCAGGGTTCTACTCAAACCTATTTAAGGTTCCAAAACGGAGATGTCATACCTATTCTGGATCTAAAAGACCTGAATCAATTTCTAGACATTCGTTCTTTCCGCATGGAGTCTATTCGCTCAGTAGTCTCCACCCTTCAGGGGGGAGAATTCCTGGCATCAATAGACATCAAAGATGCATATTTGCATGTGCCAATATTTCCCACTCACCAAAGAGTCCTAAGGTTTGCGGTGTATCAGCACCACTTTCAATTTGTGGCCCTTCCTTTTGGTCTTGTTACTGCTCCTCGAGTGTTCACAAACGTTCTAGCCCCGCCCCTGGCAAATCTAATGGTTCAGGGCATAACTGTGACAGCTTATCTGGACGATTTGCTACTCCTAGAACAGTCCGTAACACGCCTAAGCCACAATGTGCTCTGCACGGTAAAGTACTTAGAGTACCTAGGCTGGGCCCTCAATCTAGAGAAATCCTCCTTGCAGCCCCTAAAGAGGCTAGAGTATTTGGGTATGGTCAAAGACACAGTCCAAAGCAGAGTGTTCTTACCCAGGTCAAAAGCCAGGGCCATAAAAGATTTGGTCCGCTTAGTCTGAGCAAAGAGAAATCCCCCCTCTTTCCGACCATGTGTGAGACTATTGGGGAAGATGGTCGCCTCCTTCGAGGCTGTCCCTTACGTCCAGTTTCACTCAAGACCTTTACAAAACAGCATCCTCTCTGCCTGGAAAAAGAGGGTTCAAGCCTTGGATCTTCCAATGTGCCTATCCCCAGGGGTGCGCCAGAGCCTCAGTTGGTGGTTACTGACCAAGAATCTTTTAAAAGGAAAGTCCTTTGTCCCGGTTACTTGGAAACTCATAGCCACAGATGCCAGCCTAATGGGCTGGGGAGAAGTTCTGGAAGAAGCTTCCACTCAGGGAAGATGGTCCAGAGCCAAAAAGCTCTTGCCCGTCAACATTCTGGAAATTCGGGCAATTTGTTTAGCCCTCAAGGTCTGGACTTTCAGACTACAGGGTCATCCTGTTTGGATACAGTCCGTCAATGCCACAGGTGTGGCTTATATCAATCGCCAAGGAGGCACCAGGAGCCTGGATGCCCAAAAGGAGGTGAATCACATTTTTTCTGAGCAGAAGGGCATATTCCTTGCCTGTCTGCGGTCTTTATTCCAGGGGTAGAAAATTGGCAAGCGGATTTTCTAAGCCGCCAGCAGCTGTGTCCAGGAGAATGGTCTCTACGCCCTGACATATTTCAGACCATATGTCACAATTGGAGTACCCTGGATGTAGACCTGTTCGCTTCCAGGTTCAACAAAAGACTGGACAGCTTTGTGCCAAGAACAAAGGATCTGCTAGTACAAGGGTCAGATACCTTAACAATTCCATGGGATTGGTACTCTCTGATCTATGCCTTTCCTTTCCTTCTTCCGCGGTTCCTTCGGAGGGTCAAAAGGGAAGCAAAGTCGGCCATTCTGGTGGCCCCGACTTGCCCCAGATGACCTTGGTATTCAGAGATCATAAAGATGGCAGTGGGAAGACCTTGAGTTCTTCCTCTGCATCCAGATCTACTCTCACAAGGTCCAATATTCCATCCTGCTTTACGAAGTCTGAATTTAAGGGTTTGGCTGCTGAGACCCACATTCTGAAAAGCCGTGGGCTCTCGGAATCAGTCCTTTTCACTCTGAATAATGCTAGGAAGCCGGCCTCTAGGCTCATCTACTACAGAAACTGGAGGGCATATGTTTCCTGGTGTGAACTCAGGGGGTGGCATCCTAGAAAGTATGCCATTAGCAGGATTCTTGCCTTTCTTCAGTTAGGCATTGAAATGAGGCTGGCTTTGAGCACTATCAAGATCCAGATCTCGGCCTTATCAGTATTCTTTCAAAGGCCACTTGCCTCACATTCCCTAGTCCGGTCCTTTGTTTAGGGGGCACTGTGCTTGAATCCGCCAGTCAAACCTCCTGTGTGTCCATGGGATCTGAATTTGGTTTTGTCCGTTTTGCAAGAACAACCCTTTGAACCATTGCACCATGCTTCTTTAGTTCTTCTGACAAAGAAACTGGTCTTTTTGGTAGCCATTTCCTTGGCTAGAAGGGTATCAGAATTAGCAGCTCTTTCTTGTAAAGAGCTATATTTGATTATTCACAAAGACAGGGTGGTGTTGCGTCTTCACCCGACTTTTTTTACCTAAGGTGGTTTCAGGATTCCATCTGAATCAAGATGTACTCTGCACTCTGTAGATGTTGTAAGAGCAGTCAGTATCTATCTGCAGGCAACTGCTCAGATACAAAAGACTGATTGTCTGTTTATTCTGACAGAAGGCCCCAGAAAGGGCCAGGCAGCATCGAAATTCCCTATTTCTAAATGGATTTGGCAAGTTATTATTCAGACCTATGGTATAAAGAAGAAGATTCCTCCTTTTAAGGCACACTCAACTAGAGCGGTTAGTGCTTCATGGGCAGTGCATCACCAGGCCTTCATGGCTCAGATCTGCAAGGCTGCAACTTGGTCTTCAGGCCATACATTCACTAGATTCTATCAGGTGGATGTAAGAGGGCATGAGGATGCCGCCTTTGGATGCAGTGTGCGGCAGGCAGCAGTATAGATCCTCTTGTCCATTGGCGGTCTATGTAGTTTCTGATCTGTGTCTGCCTCCCCTCAATTTGGGCATTGCTTTAGGACATCCCACTAAGTAATTACCAAGCCTCTGTGTCCCGAGATGTATCACCACCCGCTTAGGCTCTGAGGAAAGGGGCTCGCCCCCGAAATGCATTAGCCATCGCCGTATTTACCTGATGTCCGGTCCCATTTGTATCCTGATGTCTGTTACTGCACACCTGCAGTCTCTGTCCATGCCTGTATTCCAAGCTCGTTTGTGAGTATATACTTGCTATTTTACAGTTTTAATAAACGCTATCAGTGGTAATGCGCTACGTCGGTGCGCCCTCTCTTCCTTTTGTTTCACCTCCACACAGGGACAAAGTGCAGAGTGAGGCAAGGTAAGTTAGTAATGGGAAAAAGAGAAACAGCAGAGTGACCACAGGCAATAATGGTGGCTAGTCCTTTGCGCTCTGCCTGCCTGCTTCCAGAGTTTAGTTCCTTTTTACAGCTGATGATGACAAATGTATCAGTCTGTGCTAGGAAGTCTGCCTTTCTGTGGATTTGTGTTTTTTCAGATGCAATTGATACATCTCTGCCTTTTCTTACTGTCTTATCTGGCTTTAGGGATGTCATAGGAATACAGAGTACAACTTAGAGGTAGACTTCAGGCATACAGTCTGCATAATAATATATGAATACATTGCTCCCAAAATAGAGTTTCCTGGAACTTTGCATTATGGGCCTTCAAATTAAACCCACTCTTTGCCAATACATAGCAAAGCAACAGTGCACTCTAATGTGAGCCCATGGACCAGCCTATGAAACACACATTGATTTCTTTCATTCTTATAGACTCAACTAAAGAAATTGAACAGATTTCCCCATCTATGCTAAACAACGTGGATAGGCAGATCTTCCTTGCTGGTTTTTCTATTCTGACAGCATACTTCTGTCAGAATACCTGATCAGTGATGGCAGCTGATTGGCTACACCCATTGTTTGGCCGACAATTTTCCTCCCGGCCCCATATCTGTGCATGGCCAGCTTTATTGTCCCTTGGCTCCACCGTCACTCTTCTCTGTACATCTGATAGGATAACTTTTTTAAAGAGTTTATTTTTAATCATTTTAAACAAGGTAATGGGGTGATACCAAAGAGTAAACAAGAAGTAAAAATATATGTAATAAAAGAAAGATTACAGTGTTTTGTTTCCTAAAATTTGCATGTATGACAGGGACAATTACTAGTAAAAATGGATTGTTCAACAATTTTTCACACTGTTCACAAATGTTTCCTAATTTGAATGATTGTAAGCCCAGAAAATGCTGAGGGACTATAAGGTAGTAGCAAGTAATATTATGGTTCCCAAGAAATGTGCCAGTGTCCATGGAAGACTTTAAGAAGCACAGTGAGAAAGCTTTGTGCCAGTAAATGGGTCAAAACTTTCTCATAAATATTTATAATTGTTTAGATGATGTCAGCTTAATTTACGGATGCATGTCATAGGGAGCTATAGCACTAAGGAATACAGACTTATTAAGGCAAGGTACTCTAAGCCATAGCAGCCAAAATTAATATTTCATTGATCTGGCTCCAGAGAAGTTAAATGTTATCAGTTGCTATGGATAATTTCATTTTGCGCATCATTAGCACTCTTCTTTTCACTGCCTTGAATAACCCTGTGCAATATATTCAAGGCTAATGCCGCGTACACACGGTCGGACTTTTCGTCTACAAAAGTCCAACGGACGCCGACGGACTAAAGCTGGCTGGTAATCCGATCGTGTGTGGGCTTCTCCGGACTTTCAGCAGACTTTTTCAGCCTCAAATCCGACGGACTTTAGATTTGAAACATGCTTCAAATCTTTACGTCGTAACTACGACGGACCCCGAAATCCGCTCGTCTGTGTGCTAGTCCGACGGACAAAAACCCATGCTAGGGCAGCTATTGGCTACTGGCTATGAACTTCCTTATTTTAGTCCGGTGTACGTCATCACGTACGAATCCGTTGGACTTTTGTGTGGTCGTGTGTAGGCAAGTCCGTTCGTTAGAAAGTCTGCTGCAAGTCCGCCGAAAGTCCGCCGGAAGTCTGTCGGACAGGCTGTCGGACTTTTGTAGACGAAAAGTCCGACCGTGTGTACGCGGCATTAGACAATCTAAAACCAAATGTGACAGTGTAAGGCTCTGCCACTATGTGAGTTTAGGAAATGAAGGTAGAATTGACACAGGATTCACATTATGGTTTCATATGAAGCTCCAGGCTATTGTTTGTGAGTGGAGATAGCTGTGTTTTGAGCTTTTTCTGGGTTTTGTATAAATAGAGGTTCTAGAATATACAGTGGGTATAGAAAATAATCAGACCCCCCCCCCCTCATAATTTGTTGCTTTGCAGCCTGAAATTAAGAAAGACAGTTTTTGTTTTATCCAGCTGTATTTACTCACTGCAACATATAACATTCAAGTAAAAGATATAACACCAACATGTCAGAAAAAAAATAAAAAACATAGTCACTGCGTTGGAAACAAGGATTACCCCCTTGTGTCAGTATTTTGTTGAAACACCTTTTGCTTTAATTACAGCCTTTAGTCTGTTTGGATATGTTTTTTACTAACTTTGCACATCTAGACTTTAGAATATTTGCTCACTCTTCTTTGCAGAACTGCTCAAGTTCAGTTAAATTTGATGGTGACTGTTTGCGGACTACAGTCTTCAAGTCATTCCACAGATTTTCAGAAAGATATGGCATTAGACTGAAGTCAAGGACACTCATAATCCAAAGAACAAAGTGTTTTTTAATCCGTAACACAGACAAATATGCTGAGATTATTTTTGTGTATTATTTTGATACACCAGCACTTTCCACACAGATGATTGAATTACTATGGTGCTGAAATAGATCACTAGGTTTTTGTCATACTCACGAAAAAGGGTGAAATGAAACCAAGAAACAAAAATAAGAATAAATTAGTCACAGAGCATTGCAAACTCCCTTTTTAAATACATTTTTTGATAGAGAACTGATTCAATAGACTTGATGTGGTAAAGTGCAGTAACCCATAACAGTCAACAAGATTTGGAAGACTCTGTCTAGAGTCTCTAGAACTCTCTAGAGGCACCTACAAACATTAGGTTTCCACCTGATCTAATGTTGGTCTGATGATGTTGGTAGACACCACCATGGCCCTGGCTAACATTCCTTTGCTGGGCTGACTCCAGAAACTATTTTCCCAACCAGTCTCTACTATTCTCCCTTGAGGTGATTGTAGCCGTATTAGTGCACTTGCGACAGAAACAATTGAGTGCTGTCTGTAATACTTTTTTTATTTGCACTAACATACAATTTTTCAGGACAAGCTTTCGGGGTATGTCCCCTTCTTCAAAGTGTCAGCAGTATTGGTGACGCCTTGAAGGTGGATCGTATGTTAGTGCAAACAGTGGCGGCCCGTCCATACGGGACGCAGGAGTGCCACCCCCCTAATCCATGCGCCTGGCCTCTAATCTACATGCAGGGTGCCAGAAACATGGATTCTAATGGGTTTTTTTTTTTTTTTTTTTTTTTTTTTTAGAAGCACATGATTAGAGCCTGGGGGGTGTGACAATAGCAAATTAATATTCTATATTGTCTTCCTGATTCTTCTCCCGGCCAATCAGGAAGTGGGTCCTGAGACCCGTCACCCGATTGGCCGAGAAGAGAAGCGATCCTATTGGCCGCCAAAGAGGAGGAGTGAGGAGACACAGGGTAAGCCACCATGAAGCCCAGGAGGCGGAGATGCAGGGTGAAGCCACCGCCTGGAGGAAGCGCTGCCTGCGACCTAGAAGGGGTAAGTGCAGGGCTGGTGACCAACCAACCGACAGCATTCATAAGGAGTTGGGGAGCCTTACCCCATTATAACAAAAGACAGAGTATTACTTGCTTCTCTTCACTTCCTATCTTAGTGATAGTATTATTTCCAAGACAAAAAACATACAGTTAGACAGCTAAATATGTAGTAATTGGTCATTCATTTTTCCCACTTCGGCATCCCCAGCTTAATTTTCATTTTTAAATGTGCAAATGGTCAATGTTTAAAAATAAATTCATCCTTTCACTCTACACAGCAGTTCTTTAAAAAACAAAACAAAAACAACATACCAAGCAATTAGATTTGCATTAGCGTTTTTTATGGGTCTAAAGGAAAATACTTATTGCTAAGATCATCCAAGCTCTACTTTTCATTTGCTTCAGTGTGGATTTGATATCAAAAGAGCAGCTCAAAATTCAGACACTTTAACAATTGAATTTGTAGTTCCTAGTATCATAGGTTTCTTACGGGCCTAAAGGATGTGTTTGCTGAGCAAAATCATACATTTGTTCATCACCAATGACACTATTTGGGTGGATGAATTTACTAATCATTAACTTACAAAGAAATATTTATGCTATATGAGCATGTGCAAACCAATGTTACTGTTGTCAGACTTTTTTCAAACTGTTTTTAATAAACTGATACACTTAGATGGTAGCCTTCTGCTTTTTTGTTTTATTGCAGTACACAGAGATCAACCACTACTCTGTTGGAAGAGCTGCAGCCATTATACAAGTGATTCTCCCCAATTGGACTTATTTACCTTGGGACTTTATTATTCTTCACCTGATCTTTTTGACCGAAAAGAGTGTATATGAACCTGGGAGTATTTAATGCATTTAAAGTGGTTCACAAGTCAGAAGGTTTTTTTGATCTGAATGCATTCTATGTATTAAGATAAAAAAAATTCTGTGTGCAGCAGTCCCCCCTATTACCTGAGCTCATCTCGGTCCAGCAATGTTGCACAAGAGTCTTGGCTGTCCCTCCTCATTGGCTGAGACAGCAGTGGGGTGCCATTGGCTCCCACTGCTCTCAATCAGTCAGTGAACCAAGGAGGGGAGAGAGAGAGTGGGGCCGAGCCATGGCTCTGTGTCTAAATGGACACACAGAGCAGCGGCTTTACTCCAGTGCCCCCATAGCAAGCTGCTTGCTGTGGGGGCACTCAGCGGGATGGAGGGGCCAGGAGCACCGACAAGGGCCCTGAGATAAGGAGGATCTGGACTGCTCTGTGCAAAACCACTGCACAGAGCAGGTAAGTATGACATGTTTGTTATTTTTAAACAAAAAACAAAAACGAGACTTTAATATTACTTTAATGGTACCAACATCCCAAGTATAAACAATATATAGGAGTAAAAGAGTAAGGGCCTTTTAAAGCAGTAATGAAACAAAAATGATATATTGCAGCTTACCAATCATTAGATGTGGTTGCTACATCAGTTTATTTTTCTTAGGCTTTTTTCCCCCTCTGTTTTTACCTGTTGATCAGGCCAGTAACACACCTCCTGTATTGCCCCCACTCTGGATGAATGAGCACAGGGGCACCCTTGGACAGGAGCATTGTCAGTCTAGGGGGAGGGGAGTGTTAGATGTACTAGCAGATTTATATACACTAACAAATTGAAGCCAAACTTCAGATAATACTTTATAAGCATTTACAGCATGTAGTTTTTTCCTTTTTGAATATAGGTTTTTATGTAAATAATTAAAAGCTGATCATTGTAAACAATCCTGCTAGTCTTAATTTGTTTGTTACACCTTTGTAACTGATACATTCTGTTAGAGAGCTTGTTCTGTCGAAAAACAACAGACTTACTGGCTGGATCACCAGGTGAAAAAAAAAGAAAGAAAGCCTAAAAATAAAAAAGATTGCTGCCATCACTTCTAAGAAATGGTAAGCTGCAATATGATGAATGCTTGATTTTGCATTTAATACCGCTCTAACGTACCAGAAAGAGTCATAAAGTGTAAGTATTAGAAACATTTTAGTTTCTTTAGAAAATCATAAAATAGCACATACTCGATGCTGATACTACAAGACTCACACATAGTAAAATACTAAAGAAAGGGAAGGGAGAAAACAGTTCAGACCTCTGGTGTAGTAAAAAGATCAAAGATCTTTATTAAAAACAACATGTTATATACACACAAAATAAAATTTGAGAGAACACATATATTCCATGAGAGAGAGCCCACTCAACACACAACACAGCCACAAGGAAAGGATGGATGAGTAGTCCAGATCACTGTGTGGCCAACTGACAGGTGAAGAGCTGGACTGGATGCCAAAAGTTTCTGCTCCCACTCAGCTTATTTATTGATTGCTGTATTTATATTTATGATTTGAGGCCATATTCATGTCACATATAACCTTTTGGTTTGTTATGGTCTATCCAGGGAGAGTGTAGCGATGTGAGCCGAACACCCTCCTGGTGTAAGCCTTTTTGTTGTTTTTGGCATAGTAAAATACTACCCCACCTTGCTCATATTCCGCATTTCGCCTGTCTGTTATTCTAAGTAATGAGAACACTGTCTTCTAAAGATCTTTTTATAGCATAATTGCAGCATTATTGGAGAGAGGTGAGGAATCAAGCGTATCTTTGGTTTCCAACTTCTTCAGGAATTAGTGATGGGTAAACAATAAACATAAAAACCATCTATATGCAATCATGTGGGGATCAGCATTAACAAGGAGGGAACAAGAGGAGGTGCTGCCAGGGACCACAAGAGAACAGTACTCCAAAGATCTATGTACTGTATAAAGGAAGTGTAATCAGATCAAAATAGTCCACTGGAAATAAATGCCCAAAAAAGCACTTCAAATGTACAGTTTATAAAATTTTCTATATTACAACCTTTTCATTTTGAAAAGGGATTGGGTACCCCTTCCCTGCGTTTCCCATGTGCACAGCAGCCCATTACTTAGTACCCATTCATTCAAATGTAGCATGCAGGACCCGCATTGGTGTGAACCTAGCCTAATGTGGTCAAAAGCAGAAAAAACCTGACAGTATTTTTAACTAACCAAAGACAATAGATGAGCCTTGAAACCTGATTCCCCTAAACTTACCACCTGCCCCTAAGGCTGATGGTTGTTTTTTTTTTTTCTTTTGGGCCCCAGTACAGCACACAAAATACTAAGACTTCTTATACAGTAGATGGTCATATCCATAATCAGTAGCAATAGCATTCGAGAGTTATGCATATTTTTAACACAATACTCACATTGCTGGACCCAAAACAACCTTTTATTCTTGAGCTCTGATGCAAGCACAGTAAAAGGATTATTTCCTTTCCCATAGAGAAGAGAAAAAAAACTATTCTTCAGTCACAGACATACACATAGACATACATGTTGCAAATGCGATAGTGTGCACTTCTGAAGTTTGTCCATGCTTTGTATTGCTGGCAAAGTCTACCCTACACTATTTGATTGATGCAAGCAATGGCCAAAGCAGCTGTGAGACCTACAGGTTTACCCGCTTGAGGTCAGGTTCACACGTGTACAGCAAACGCTCGGACATTGGGAGCTCATGTCGCATGACGTATGAAAATCAATGTTTCCTTTTGAGATCCGTCTTAACTGGTCCGACACAAGTCGTTCCGACTTTGAAAATGCTCCCTGCACTACTTTGGTCCGACTTTGATCCTACTTCAGCCCATTGAATACCACTGATGTCTAATCGAAGTCGGATCGCCAACTGATCCGACTTTGGCAAGCAACTTGTGCTCTGATATCTTGAAGGGGAACCCCATGCAAAAACAAAAAAAATGGTGGCATAGGTTCCCCCTCCGAGACCATACCAGGCCCTTTGGTCTGGCATGGATTTTAAGGGGAACCCCCAAAATCCATACCAGACCCTTATCTGAGCAAGCAGCCCTGCAGGCCAGGAAAGGGGGTGGGTACGAGCGAGCGCCCCCCCCGATCCATACCAAACCGCATGCCCTCAACATGGAGGTGGGTGTTCAAAATGTATATACAGAGACAAAAAACCTGCCTTTGAAGAACCCGCTCTACTAAAACAATTACAACTGATGCCTTTGGCCTTATTGTTTTGTTTTGCTGCTCTCTGTGGACATGCGCAAGATTTTGTGGCTAAACACTTGGTCTACTGAACATGTTTGTAAGAATTGTCTTCTACACATGCCCTTTGATGGTGGACATCTGATACCTCTACTCAAAGAAAGGGATCTTTCCATTCTCCCTCAAGGAATCATCCTCAAAACCAAGGCTTAAGCCCTGGTCCTTCAAGCCTTCCCAGAAGCTCTCTTCACAATATGGGGGCACCCCCACTCCTTAAAGTGGGCAGACGTCTGTTGGTATTTGCGCCAGTATAGATCTTAGACTCACACATAGTAAAATACTAAAGAAAGGGAAGGGAGAAAACAGTTCAGACCTCTGGTGTAGTAAAAAGATCAAAGATCTTTATTAAAAACAACATGTTATATACACACAAAATAAAATTTGAGAGAACACATATATTCCATGAGAGAGAGCCCACTCAACACACAACACAGCCACAAGGAAAGGATGGATGAGTAGTCCAGATCACTGTGTGGCCAACTGACAGGTGAAGAGCTGGACTGGATGCCAAAAGTTTCTGCTCCCACTCAGCTTATTTATTGATTGCTGTATTTATATTTATGATTTGAGGCCATATTCATGTCACATATAACCTTTTGGTTTGTTATGGTCTATCCAGGGAGAGTGTAGCGATGTGAGCCGAACACCCTCCTGGTGTAAGCCTTTTTGTTGTTTTTGGCATAGTAAAATACTACCCCACCTTGCTCATATTCCGCATTTCGCCTGTCTGTTATTCTAAGTAATGAGAACACTGTCTTCTAAAGATCTTTTTATAGCATAATTGCAGCATTATTGGAGAGAGGTGAGGAATCAAGCGTATCTTTGGTTTCCAACTTCTTCAGGAATTAGTGATGGGTAAACAATAAACATAAAAACCATCTATATGCAATCATGTGGAGATCAGCATTAACAAGGAGGGAACAAGAGGAGGTGCTGCCAGGGACCACAAGAGAACAGTACTCCAAAGATCTATGTACTGTATAAAGGAAGTGTAATCAGATCAAAATAGTCCACTGGAAATAAATGCCCAAAAAAGCACTTCAAATGTACAGTTTATAAAATTTTCTATATTACAACCTTTTCATTTTGAAAAGGGATTGGGTACCCCTTCCCTGCGTTTCCCATGTGCACAGCAGCCCATTACTTAGTACCCATTCATTCAAATGTAGCATGCAGGACCCGCATTGGTGTGAACCTAGCCTAATGTGGTCAAAAGCAGAAAAAACCTGACAGTATTTTTAACTAACCAAAGACAATAGATGAGCCTTGAAACCTGATTCCCCTAAACTTACCACCTGCCCCTAAGGCTGATGGTTGTTTTTTTTTTTTCTTTTGGGCCCCAGTACAGCACACAAAATACTAAGACTTCTTATACAGTAGATGGTCATATCCATAATCAGTAGCAATAGCATTCGAGAGTTATGCATATTTTTAACACAATACTCACATTGCTGGACCCAAAACAACCTTTTATTCTTGAGCTCTGATGCAAGCACAGTAAAAGGATTATTTCCTTTCCCATAGAGAAGAGAAAAAAAACTATTCTTCAGTCACAGACATACACATAGACATACATGTTGCAAATGCGATAGTGTGCACTTCTGAAGTTTGTCCATGCTTTGTATTGCTGGCAAAGTCTACCCTACACTATTTGATTGATGCAAGCAATGGCCAAAGCAGCTGTGAGACCTACAGGTTTACCCGCTTGAGGTCAGGTTCACACGTGTACAGCAAACGCTCGGACATTGGGAGCTCATGTCGCATGACGTATGAAAATCAATGTTTCCGTTTGAGATCCGTCTTAACTGGTCCGACACAAGTCGTTCCGACTTTGAAAATGCTCCCTGCACTACTTTGGTCCGACTTTGATCCTACTTCAGCCCATTGAATACCACTGATGTCTAATCGAAGTCGGATCGCCAACTGATCCGACTTTGGCAAGCAACTTGTGCTCTGATATCTTGAAGGGGAACCCCATGCAAAAACAAAAAAAATGGTGGCATAGGTTCCCCCTCCGAGACCATACCAGGCCCTTTGGTCTGGCATGGATTTTAAGGGGAACCCCCAAAATCCATACCAGACCCTTATCTGAGCAAGCAGCCCTGCAGGCCAGGAAAGGGGGTGGGTACGAGCGAGCGCCCCCCCCCCCCCCCCGATCCATACCAAACCGCATGCCCTCAACATGGAGGTGGGTGTTCAAAATGTATATACAGAGACAAAAAACCTGCCTTTGAAGAACCCGCTCTACTAAAACAATTACAACTGATGCCTTTGGCCTTATTGTTTTGTTTTGCTGCTCTCTGTGGACATGCGCAAGATTTTGTGGCTAAACACTTGGTCTACTGAACATGTTTGTAAGAATTGTCTTCTACACATGCCCTTTGATGGTGGACATCTGATACCTCTACTCAAAGAAAGGGATCTTTCCATTCTCCCTCAAGGAATCATCCTCAAAACCAAGGCTTAAGCCCTGGTCCTTCAAGCCTTCCCAGAAGCTCTCTTCACAATATGGGGGCACCCCCACTCCTTAAAGTGGGCAGACGTCTGTTGGTATTTGCGCCAGTATAGATCTTAGAAGAGGTAAATAGAAAACACTGCGCTAACCAGTAAAATGAATGAAAGCTGCTGCATACAGTTTGACAAAAACAACAAAATAGGCATATGGAAAAATGCAGCGCATGTACAAATGAATATAGGTCTTTAAAATGGTGAAACAGTCAAGAAATAACTAATTGACCACAGGTGCCTTGAAACACAAACGTCCATAGATGGATGTAAATGTCCAACTGCACAGGAGGTATAAGTACTCCAAGGGGTGGTGATGGTCTGATGGTTGTCAGAAAACACCTGGCATCATACAGCGACTTCCTAACCGAGAAACCGGGTCCCAATGGGTCATTCAGAGAAAGTGCAAAAAAGCCTCTTACCAGATCCTGTGGATTCCCATGTCAGCGACAGGGAATCGCATGCGCAGTTTGTCACCAATGACGTGGAATGGGAGCTCAGGAATCGCCAATCTCTTGGATTGTGGTCTGTATGGATCTCGGCCGGCAACCGGATGGGTCCTCACAACGAACCGTCCTCACACCGAACCGTCCCAGCGTGCATCAGAAGTTTCACAAACGGTCCCCCGAAAGGAGCAGTTGGAGGGACTGGATCTCATGCGGTAAATGTGGAAACAAAAAGAATGTGCCTCCACATGGTGCAGATAAAAAAGGGTGTTTTTATTGACAAAAACGACCATGCACAAATAAAAGCGTGATCACGGTGGATAAAAACAAATGGGCAACAAAGAGAGTGGTGTATGTAGCCGACGCGTTTCGACCTAGGGGTCTTCAACAGGGGCATAGACCACTCACTCCAAGTTGCCAAATATATATAATAAAATTATTTAGAGAAGGACCAATCACAAGGGCTGAAAAACCAGGAGATTGGATTGGGTGAATACAATCACATGACTTGCTTGAATGTCTAGACATAAAGATCATACACAATTTCTATATAAATAAATGAATGACATTAAGGTGAAGCTCAAGAGACTGTATAAAGGTCTACAAGCAGAAAAATATATCACTCTATGATCTCTCTAACAAAAATAAAGCATTTAAAGATTAAATGAAAACAGCACTCCTCTGCTGACAGTCCGGCAGAATGTACCGCCCTGTCAGCCAGAGGAGCCAATCCTCAATAAGAAGACAAAAGGTGTTAAATAAAGCTGACCAATAGGCCGCTATGTATGAGCCGGCCTCTATCCCTGAACGCCCACATGACCAGTCTGTGTAGGAAATGATGTCACGTCCGTGGGCGTGTCTGACGTCTCCCTCTCCCATGACTCACTGGGCCAATCAGAGAGCAAACATCCCACTCAACTCTGCTGCACGTACAATCCGTACACCGCAGAGGGATGGGACTTAAATAAATACACCTAGCGTCCCGGCAATGCAATCCAGCAAGCAACGGACGCTGAATGAGACAAAACAGCATCTCTATGGTGTCTGTGTAAAAAAATGTGTTATGCAGCAGACCGGGACCCGATGACCCGGAAGTGTGCATAGAACTCCAGTGAACCAGAAGTGTATTGGAAGTGAGGACAATTTCTATATAAATAAATGAATGACATTAAGGTGAAGCTCCGGAGACTGTATAAAGGTCTACAAGCAGAAAAATATAACACTCTATGATCTCTCTAACAAAAATAAAGCATTTAAAGATTAAATGAAAACAACACTCCTCTGCTGACAGTCCGGCAGAATGTACCGCCCTGTCAGCCAGAGGAGCCAATCCTCAATAAGAAGACAAAAGGTGTTAAATAAAGCTAACCAATAGGCCGCTATGTATGAGCCGGCCTCTATCCCTGAACGCCCACATGACCAGTCTGTGTAGGAAATGATGTCACGTCGGTGGGCGTGTCTGACGTCTCCCTCTCACATGACTCACTGGGCCAATCAGAGAGCAAACATCCCACTCAACTCTGCTGTACGTAAAATCCGTACACCGCAGAGGGATGGGACTTAAATAAATACACCTAGCATCCCGGCAATGCAATCCAGCAAGCAACGGACGCTGAATGAGACAAAACAGCATCTCTATGGTGTCTGTGTAAAAAAGTGTGTTATGCAGCAGACCGGGCCCCGATGACCCGGAAGTGTGCATAGAACTCCAGTGAACCAGAAGTGTATTGGAAGTGGGGACACATATAGTGAAATATAATGTGTTGGGAAATGACTAACTGAGGTGGAATCGCATAAATGTGTAAAAAAATACTGGAGTGGCATGTGTGAATGTCTCTTAAGGTCCATGTGTGTTAGGTGGGACTGAAATAAAAAATTAAAAAATTGAAAAATTATGTGAACACAAAATCTCCAAAGCGCACATTGTAAAATGTGTTAAAATGAATCTATATGTGGAGGGAATGTGTGGATTTGTAAAGTGACCCAAATATCTAATAGTTATCCCTATGATCCCTTGACTGTAAAGAATCATCAGCATAGACCGAATGGGTCAATTTGGATTGGACCAATTTCAATTGGGTGAATAGATAGCCCTCTAAGGTGCACCATATATAAACTGTGTACCAGCTTGTGAATATAGGTGAAAAAAAGGAGAGGGGGAGGGGGAAAAAATGTTGGAATAATGAAAATAAAAAAATATATAAAAATATTAATAAAGAGAGGGAGGGACATGCATAGAGATGTGGAAGGAATTTAGGATTGGTTGATAAAGGAGTTGAGGTCCCACTCCACGTTTAAACCTAACGGGAAATAGGACCTCAACTCCCATATCCAATAAGTCTTGAGGCGTGACACTCCTCGAAGGCGGGACTCACCTCTCCAATGTGGGACAAATTTGTCGATCACCTGGAATAAAGTCCCGGTAGGGTCTTTATTATGGTGTTCCAGATAATGCCGGGGTACTGTATGTTTGTCCTTGCCTTTCTTGATACCTGCCACATGTTCATTGACTCGTATAGAGAAAGTTCTGATGGTACGCCCAACATACTGTTTGTGGCAGGGGCAAGTAATGAGGTAGACAATGTATTGTGATGTACAAGTTGTGAAGTGTTTCATCTGGTAAGTGAGGGAGGTGACTGTGGATTGGAAAGTGGTACTTTTTTGTCTGCCTCGAATGTTGTGGAGGTAGACATTGCATCTACGGCAGGGGTAATAACCCTGACATTCCTGAAAAAATGAAACTCTTTTGGGGGGGTCTATTATATTCGGAGCAATCTGTCCTTGAATGGACCGTGCTCCCCTGAATACAACAGCCGCCCGTTCAGGAAGAACTGATCCCAGTAGATTATCATTTAAAAGTACCTTCCAGTGCTTTTTGAATATAGCTTTTACTTGTTTGGACTGAATGGAGTGAGTGGTAAAGAAAGCCCATTTGTGCATAGGTTCAGCTGTGGATTTGGGGCGTTCTATCAAGGTGGATTCTCTATCAGTGGATAGTGCCCTATTGAGTTCCTCGTCTAAATGTCTGGGATCATAACCTTTTTCAATAAATCGATCTCTCAGAACTAGCGATTGTGACTGGAAATCAATAGCATTGGTACAGTTGCGTCGTAGTCTCAAAAATTGGCTACGGGGAACAGACTTGAGCCACTGCTCCTGATGGCAACTGTCAATGGGAATGAATCCGTTCCGGTCGGTGGCCTTGAAATACGTGCGGAACTCCAAATGTTTGTCCACCACAAATATTTCAAGGTCCAAAAAATGTACACTGGTAGAGCTGGCCTCATAGCTCAAAGATATTCCTCTATTATTAGAATTGAGACTAGTCATGAAACTGTCAAGTGATGTACGGTCACCATCCCATAGGAAGAGGATGTCGTCTATGTACCTGGCCCAGAGGATCAACTCGGATCTCTGGGCCGCATAGACGACATCCTCCTCCCACTGGGCCATGAAGAGGTTGGCGAGGCTGGGGGCAAACTTGGCCCCCATAGCCACGCCCCTCTTCTGTAGAAAAAATTGATTCTGGAACCAAAAATAATTGTGTTCCGTTGCAAATATGAGTAATTGCATAATAAAATTACGCTGAAGGGAAGGGAGCTTGTTGTCTCTAGATAGGTGTTTCTCCACCGCCTCAAAGCCCAAGTGATGTGGGATGCACGTATAAAGTGCCGCCACATCTGCTGTGACTAAAAGCATCCCTTCTGAAACTGAAACAGGTTCCAGTAATCTAATGGTGTCTCTAGTGTCCTTAAGATAGGACCGCGTGGAACGAACCAACGGCTGTAAATAAAAATCTACGTATTTACCAATACGGGCTGTGACTGAGTCAATCCCGCTGACAATAGGTCTGCCAGGGGGATTGACTGAGTCCTTATGGACTTTAGGAAGATAATAGATAGCTGGAATGTGTGGGACTTGTGGAACTAGAAAACTTTTTTCCTTTTTGTTTAAAATCCCTAGCGCATAACCTTCCTCAATAAGTTTGACCAGAGCCTTTTTGAAAGGTGTAGTGGGGTCCGTAGGAATAGGGCTGTAAGTGTTTGAATCGTTAAGGATTCTATACATCTCTTTAAGGTAATCAACCTTATCAAGAACTACAATCCCGCCCCCCTTATCCGCTGGGCGGATTATCAGGTTCTTTTTCTCACAAAGAGATCTGAGGCCGTTTTTTATGTCTGATTGAATATAGACACGTTTTTTCTGTTTGTTTAATTTGTCCAGATCTCCCAGAACAAGGTTTTTAAAAACCTGTATGGAGGGAGCCAGAGAGCCTGGGGGGTTAAATATAGATGGATTGGATAATCCTGAATGTGTAACTTGTACATCAGACAAGCTAGAATCTACGGGTTCAGAACCTGTATGTGTATTGGCTGGAGGCGGGGGGATTGTAGTGGATGAAATCCCCTTATTGTTAAATCCCATAGGGGGTTTGGTCAGAAAGTGTCTTTGTATGCTCAATTTATGTGTGAACTTGAGGACGTCAATAAAGGTGGAAAATTTGTTAAGGGGTTTGGGCGGAACAAATTTGAGTCCTCTGTCAAGGACAGATTTCTCTGCCTCCGTCAGAGTGGCCGAACTCAAATTAAAGATACCTTTTCCTTTTATGTTCTTTTTCTTTTGGGATTGTGCTCTCCTCCCCCCTCTGGACCCTCTTTTCTTTCTGTATATCCCAGATGTCCCTCCATGGTTCTCTGAAAATCCAAAGAGTAACTAGGGCCAGGTTGATTTTGATTATAGTTGTAAGGAGATCTGTGGTAGTAATCCTCCTCCCTCTCAGAATAGCCATAGGTATCTCCATGTGTTTCATAAGGAGTATTTTCTCTGAGGGGAGTGAAACGGTTAGTCACCCGAACAGGGGTATGGTACCCATATTCCTGATTTGGATGTTGTGGTCCGTGGTGGCCCTGAGGGGGACCATAGTGTGGGGGAGGACCCCTGGTGTTGTTCCTCTGTTGTGGATCAGTGGGGCGTCCCCTGGGTGGACCTCTCCACCCCGGGTCTTTCCCCCTTGGTCCCCGGAATGGAGGGGGACCTCGAATGTGTGGTATAGTCTGTATAATCCCTATTATATTTTTTTTGTTTTTTATTTCGTTGGTCCTTCTCTTCTTTTTCTAAAACATTTCTTAAATTATTGGAAAGTGCAATGTATTCAGCGGAAGTTTTGAAAGGAATCAGTTTGTCCCTCAAATCTTTAATTTCTGTATCTATAAGGGACAACCTGATCCTCTTCTTTTCAACAAGGTAGCCCAGTAACTTAATACCGACCTCGTTGAAATACTTGTACCATGATTCAAGGTCCAATTCGTCCTGTTGAGGATGAATGTCCCATCTAAGGCCACGGGGGACCATCTGTTCCTTGATGTACTGTTCCAGGAACGCTGTGTCCCACTGGAGATGTAGCTCGCTGATCATCAGATTTTTTAATCTGATAAAGATACCACTCATCTCAGAGTTGGGATTAGTGTTGGTAAAGACACCTTCAGTATTGAGGGACCTGGCAGTCCTATATTCAAACACATCCATAAGGAAGGAGAGCGTGAAAACTCAATAGAAAATTGGGGGAAAGCTGCAGGTGTGTGAAAAAGTCAAAAACAATGTCAGAGGTAAATAGAAAACACCGCGCTAACCAGTAAAATGAATGAAAGCTGCTGCATACAGTTTGACAAAAACAACAAAATAGGCATATGGAAAAATGCAGCGCATGTACAAATGAATATAGGTCTTTAAAATGGTGAAACAGTCAAGAAATAACTAATTGACCACAGGTGCCTTGAAACACAAACGTCCATAGATGGATGTAAATGTCCAACCGCACAGGAGGTATAAGTACTCCAAGGGGTGGTGATGGTCTGATGGTTGTCAGAAAACACCTGGCATCATACAGCGACTTCCTAACCGAGAAACCGGGTCCCAATGGGTCATTCAGAGAAAGTGCAAAAAAGCCTCTTACCAGATCCTGTGGATTCCCATGTCAGCGACAGGGAATCGCATGCGCAGTTTGTCACCAATGACGTGGAATGGGAGCTCAGGAATCGCCAATTGAAATTGGTCCAATCCAAATTGACCCATTCGGTCTATGCTGATGATTCTTTACAGTCAAGCGATCATAGGGATAACTATTAGATATTTGGGTCACTTTACAAATCCACACATTCCCTCCACATATAGATTCATTTTAACACATTTTACAATGTGCGTTTTGGAGATTTTGTGTTCACATAACTTTTCAATTTTTTAATTTTTTATTTCAGTCCCACCTAACACACATGGACCTTAAGAGACATTCACACATGCCACTCCAGTATTTTTTTACACATTTATGCGATTCCACCTCAGTTAGTCATTTCCCAACACATTATATTTCACTATATGTGTCCCCACTTCCAATACACTTCTGGTTCACTGGAGTTCTATGCACACTTCCGGGTCATCGGGGCCCGGTCTGCTGCATAACACACTTTTTTACACAGACACCATAGAGATGCTGTTTTGTCTCATTCAGCGTCCGTTGCTTGCTGGATTGCATTGCCGGGACGCTAGGTGTATTTATTTAAGTCCCATCCCTCTGCGGTGTACAGATTTTACGTACAGCAGAGTTGAGTGGGATGTTTGCTCTCTGATTGGCCCAGTGAGTCATGTGAGAGGGAGACGTCAGACACGCCCACCGACGTGACATCATTTCCTACACAGACTGGTCATGTGGGCGTTCAGGGTTAGAGGCCGGCTCATACATAGCGGCCTATTGGTTAGCTTTATTTAACACCTTTTGTCTTCTTATTGAGGATTAGCTCCTCTGGCTGACAGGGCGGTACATTCTGCCGGACTGTCAGCAGAGGAGTGTTGTTTTCATTTAATCTTTAAATGCTTTATTTTTGTTAGAGAGATCATAGAGTGTTATATTTTTCTGCTTGTAGACCTTTATACAGTCTCCGGAGCTTCACCTTAATGTCATTCATTTATTTATATAGAAATTGTCCCCACTTCCAATACACTTCTGGTTCACTGGAGTTCTATGTACACTTCCGGGTCATCGGGTCCCGGTCTGCTGCATAACACATTTTTTTACACAGACACCATAGAGATGCTGTTTTGTCTCATTCAGCGTCCGTTGCTTGCTGGATTGTATTGCCGGGACGCTAGGTGTATTTATTTAAGTCCCATCCCTCTGCGGTGTACGGATTGTACGTGCAGCAGAGTTGAGTGGGATGTTTGCTCTCTGATTGGCCCAGTGAGTCATGGGAGAGGGAGACGTCAGACACGCCCACGGACGTGACATCATTTCCT
Organism: Aquarana catesbeiana; assembly: GCF_042186555.1. Classification (NCBI taxonomy): domain Eukaryota; kingdom Metazoa; phylum Chordata; class Amphibia; order Anura; family Ranidae; genus Aquarana; species Aquarana catesbeiana. The sequence continues at coordinate 228,546,142 of NC_133334.1, read as the reverse complement.
ACACAGACTGGTCATGTGGGCGTTCAGGGATAGAGGCCGGCTCATACATAGCGGCCTATTGGTCAGCTTTATTTAACACCTTTTGTCTTCTTATTGAGGATTGGCTCCTCTGGCTGACAGGGCGGTACATTCTGCCGGACTGTCAGCAGAGGAGTGCTGTTTTCATTTAATCTTTAAATGCTTTATTTTTGTTAGAGAGATCATAGAGTGATATATTTTTCTGCTTGTAGACCTTTATACAGTCTCTTGAGCTTCACCTTAATGTCATTCATTTATTTATATAGAAATTGTGTATGATCTTTATGTCTAGACATTCAAGCAAGTCATGTGATTGTATTCACCCAATCCAATCTCCTGGTTTTTCAGCCCTTGTGATTGGTCCTTCTCTAAATAATTTTATTATATATATTTGGCAACTTGGAGTGAGTGGTCTATGCCCCTGTTGAAGACCCCTAGGTCGAAACGCGTCGGCTACATACACCACTCTCTTTGTTGCCCATTTGTTTTTATCCACCGTGATCACGCTTTTATTTGTGCATGGTCGTTTTTGTCAATAAAAACACCCTTTTTTATCTGCACCATGTGGAGGCACATTCTTTTTGTTTCCACATTTACCGCATGAGATCCAGTCCCTCCAACTGCTCCTTTCGGGGGACCGTTTGTGAAACTTCTGATGCACGCTGGGACGGTTCGGTGTGAGGACGGTTCGTTGTGAGGACCCATCCGGTTGCCGACCGAGATCCATACAGACCACAATCCAAGAGATTGGCGATTCCTGAGCTCCCATTCCACGTCATTGGTGACAAACTGCGCATGCGATTCCCTGTCGCTGACATGGGAATCCACAGGATCTGGTAAGAGGCTTTTTTGCACTTTCTCTGAATGACCCATTGGGACCCGGTTTCTCGGTTAGGAAGTCGCTGTATGATGCCAGGTGTTTTCTGACAACCATCAGACCATCACCACCCCTTGGAGTACTTATACCTCCTGTGCGGTTGGACATTTACATCCATCTATGGACGTTTGTGTTTCAAGGCACCTGTGGTCAATTAGTTATTTCTTGACTGTTTCACCATTTTAAAGACCTATATTCATTTGTACATGCGCTGCATTTTTCCATAGATCTTAGAAGTCCTAGGCCTCTGGATCCAATCTGTAATTTCAAAGGGGTGCAACAGAAGTGGTTGTACCATTTCCCTCAGAAGAATGGTTTACAGGTTTCTATTCATACCTATTCACAGTCCCAAAACCAAAATGGGGGCATCCACCTAATGCCTAAAATCAATAAGCAATTTTTTTTTGTGTTCCAAAATTCCGGTTGGAATCTGCAAGATCTGTCACTGCCTCCATTAGTAGACATACAAGATGCTGATCTCCATATTCCTAATTTCCCATCACACCAACGCTTCTTGCATTTTGCTGTGGGAGACTAGCACCCGTTTGTGGCACTGCCATTTGAGTTTTCCTCTGCTCCCCAATTATTCACAAAAACGCTTGCCCCACTTCTGGCTCTTCTATGAACCCAGAGCATTAATGTCACAGGTTACCTGGAGGACGTCCTACTGAAGGACTCCTCGTCTTCCAACGTCCAAAGGATGCTTGGCTAGATAATCAACTCTCTAAAGTCTGCTTTCCGGTCCTCACATGATCTGGAGATATTGAGTCTACTCTTGGGTGCAGCCCAAGCCAGAATCTTGTTCCCTTAGGAGAAGATTGCCTCCCTAAAGTCCAGCTTTCAGACTTTCAGGTCACACCATTACCCCTCACTTTGCTTCCCCATGAGGGTTCTTGACCTTATGGTGACCTCTTTTGAGGCAGTTCCCATTGCACATGTTCATTCCAGACCATAAATCCAACATCCTAAGGACATGAAACAAGCAGATCCAATCCCTGCATCACCCAAAGCTTCTGTCCAATCAAGTGAGGATCTTCCTGGCATGGTGGATCTCCAATGCTTTCCTGGAAATGAGAAAGTCTATCCTTCACAAGACTTTAAAGACTGTAACAACAGGTGTTAGCCTAACAGGCTGGGGCAAAGTTTACAATTCTCTGAATGTTCAGGGACATGATCGCCACAGGAGTCACAACTATCCATCATTATTCTGGTACTGAGAGCCATCAGACTGTCTCAACAACACTGGACCCCCCCTTCCACAAGGTGACCCAGTCAGAGTGCGATCAGGCAATGCCAGAGAAGTGGCCTACATAAGCCATCTATGAGGCACCAGAAGCCTAACAACCCTGAAAGAAATTTGTATTAAACTGGGCAGAAGCTTACATTCCAGCTCTCTTAGCAGTTCACATTTGGGGAGAGGACAATTGTCCACTGTGGACACTCCAAATGTTTAAAGCTACCAATGTATAGAGCCTGGGGAATGGTCTCTGCACCAGAGATCTTTCAAAATCTCTGCCACAGGTGGGAGACAACTAGATGTGAACATCCTGCCCTCCAGGTTCAAAAATAAGCATAACAAATTCCTAGCCAAGACCAAGGATCGCCTAGCCTGAGTAGTAGGTGAATCCTTGGACTCAATTCCAACTGATTTATGCCTTACCTTCTTCGACTGCTGTGCAAGATAGAGGAAAAAATGGTCCTTGTTGTTCTCATTGCATACAATTGGCCCAGAAGAACGTGGTGCCAGACATACTTACTTCAGGTGGTTGAACCTTAGCCTCTTGCAAACAGACCAGACTTCTTGACTTAAGACCTCCTGTTCAATTCTGCTTCTCAAACACTGGTTTTAAAGGTGTGATTGTTGAAACTAACGAATAGGGATACCTCTGATTCAGTTATTCACACCTTACTTAGAGCAAAGGAATCTAACTCCTGCATGATTTACTATTGCCCATGGCTTCTTTGCATAGTGGGGGACAGAAGGCTTAATCATAGGGAATATTCTATTATTAATATTTTGGCCTTTCTTCCGTCTGGTCTTGACTAGCACCTGGCCCTGAATACTCTCAAAGGAACAGATGTCGGCCTTGTCCATCCGCTTCCAGAAATCCCTTCTCAGGAATTTTCTACAGGGATTTGCTCATATCATTTCCCCAATTCAACTTCCATGTCAGCTTTTTTCCCAAACTGGTGATGTCTGTACTTTAGAGACCCCCCCCCCCAGAACTGATTTTAGACATTCTATTAGAAGACCTCACCTTTAAAGCCTAAGTGCAGCCAAAATAAAAATCAGCACAAGGGATTTAACTTACAGTCAGTAGGATGTGGTTCTCATTCTAATGCCTTTTCTTTTTAAAATTCTCCTTTGTCCATGCCCACCACCACCACTGAAATCTTCTGGTGCAGCAGGGGTTAAAGTGATTGTAAAGGCTGATTTTTTTAAATAAAATAACAAACATTTTATACTTGCCTGCTCTGTGCAATTGTACAGAGCAGCTCTGAGCCTCCTCTTCTGGAGTCCCCTGCTGGTGCTCCAGGCTCCTCCTCTTCACTGTGTGCCCCCATAGCAAACCAATTGGCTCACTCCGACTCTACGCTGTGTGTGTCCATTGACACAGTGCGGTTTGGCCCTGCTCCATTCTCACAGCATTTGATTAGCAGCAGCAGGTGCCAATGACGCCACTGCTGCTTTAGTCCCTGTAAAAAAGAGGAAGAGAGGGGAGGGAAGACCTGAAGTGGGAGCAGAGCTGGATCGCTGACAGACTGAGATATGTGTTTAATGGGGGGGACAAAAATAATGGGGTGTGTTTTACCCTAATGCAGGGAATGCTCTAAGGTGAAAACTCCCAGGCTTTAAAACCATTTTAATAGAACTAGGGGACTGTTAAAGGCTCTCAATAAGGAGTTTCTTCTGGGTTTGCGGGCTCTGGTGCTGTGAGTGGCCGGAGCCGTGATGATGTCACACAATCCGCGATGATGGGTGCCATTCACGGCACAGGGCTCGGAAGGAACGGCACATGCACCAGTGATGTCACTACATGTAATATAAAGATTAAAGCTGGCCATACATGGATCAAAATTCGGTCAGTTCAACAGGAGCTAGCTAAATTTCGATCCATCTATGGCTGTTCCTGTTCATGAAAAGATTTAGATTGTAAGCTCCATGAGGAGGGCCCTCCTATTCCTTCTGTATTGAACTGTATTGTAATCGTACTTTCCTTTTTTATATTGTAAAGTGCTATGCAAACTGTTGGCGCTATATAAATCCTGTATAATAGTAATAATAATAATAATAATGAGAAGTCACTATATTGATCATTTTCCCTTGTACAGTTCCAGATATCCATGCCTACTACCGTGCAGTGCATTTGACTAGGTTGGTGAACTGGCATTGTCACAAGTGGCGATGGAACATGAAGACTCTCAGGACACGGCCATGAGCTAGCCTTAGATTTCCTCATGGCTGCCAAATGGCTCCAGCGAACACCCTCTGTTAGGAAGCACCTTGGTGGTGTCTAGGGAGGCTTGTTGGGCTTCCCGGGTTTCGCCTCTTGCCTTGCCCTTTCTGCCTATAGTTGGCAATCCAGAGTTTGTCCCAGGTCTTTTTAACAAACATTTTCAACGACTCCTGTGGATATTCCCATCTGTGTAACCATCTATAAGATTCTAGCGAGGTGGTACAGAGTTCCAATGACTCTCCATGGTGTATTGCCTCAAATCCCGAGTGTTTGTTGGAGATGTGGTAAGGAGAGGGGATCCATGCTACATATTTTCTAGCAATGGCTGAAAATTATGCTTTTCTGGTTTGAGGTGATGAGTATGATCAAGCAACTCACTTCAGTGGACATATGTGACTGGTGAAGAAAGTCCTCTTTGACTATCCATTTGCTCAACACAGTGACTGCATGTATCCCACTCTGCTGGAAACAACCTAGTCTGCCAACAAAGTCTCTTTGGTTCACTAAAATGAATGAGATATGGGACATGGAGGACCTTACTTTTACCTTACAAATATGCCTATTTACTCTTTGTTTATGACAAATTTGGGATCATACCTTTGTTTGCTTTTATGCATACTACCTTTTTTATTGTATTTGAGATTAAATTAATTTCTATTTTGCTCTGTATTGTGTTCCTATTGAGAAATAAAGAATTACAAAAAAAAGCCTCGGAACTCTGGGGCTGCCTCCTGGAACATATGACAGTGCGCATCATTTGAGGGGAAAGTCACTGGTGATGTAGCCTTCCCAGGATGCATCTGTGGGGCCCTGGTTACATCACCATTGCCTAATCAACCAGGAATGTAAATTGATTTATTATCAGCAATCTGCAGAAAAAGATGCTGTGGCGAGGCTCTGCCCGTCTGGCTGTGCCATTCATTCACAGTGTTCTGTGAATGAATGGACTACAACTACCGACAGCCTTTGTAGCTGTCGGCTTGTATTTCTAAATTAACTACCACAATGCTGTTGAGCGCTGTGGTAGTTCATTGCTTTTCCTGTCAGTATGAAACTGCCTGCTGGTACGAGGTATGAGCAGACAGCTTACACTGACAGTCTGCAAGAGACTTGCATGGCACCAATGATCTTCTGATTGCTGGTTCAATGCTTTCCAGGCTCTTAAAAAAAAAAAAAAAATATATATATATATATATATATATATATATATATATATATATATATATATATATATATTTTTTTTTTTAAGGTGACCTTTTTAGGGTGTACCTATGCTAAGTAATGTGCAATTGTAACACTTACAGGTATTAACTACCTCTCACAGAGATCAAAGTGCTCCTCCTGATAGGTCTTCAATTGTTTTTCTCTACATAAAGACAGTACCATATTTGTTCAGATACTGTTGAGGGTCATCATCTAATTCCTGGATTGAATTGCTGGCACAAAGATTACACAATCTTGTAAATTGTGGTGCCTGTGCAGCTTTTTGGCTAGGACAAACATACAACACAAATATGCTCTGCTGCAGCCTCTCACAATTTTACTTAGTTGCAGTATGAATGCTGAGTTAGGGTTGTTTAAGGGCTCATTCAGACTCACAGGCAGAGGCCATTAAAGGCAGGCGGTTGAGCCATGGTCCCCCCCCCCCCCGCAAAAAAAAGCAATCCACTGTGGATCACTTTTCAGAAGATGGCGGAGGTTGACACACATGAGTATGGATTCTAAGGAAATACTTCCTCCTGTCTGAAGCAGGACTTCCTCCTGACTGATTACACAATCTCAGCTTAGGCAGAGTGATTTGCCCCCAGCTCAAGAACAGCTTTTTTAAGGCAAAAAGGTCGATTTTTTTTTTTAAACAATTTTGTTGCTGTATAATGTGCCATGACAGGAATTCTTTCATGGAGACTTATATAGCTGCTTAAAGGTTCACTTTAAAAGATATACAATGTTATATCACACTTCTGAAGTCAGTTCCTGTTTTTTTTTTCCCATTAAGTGTACCTCATTGTTAGATTTTGTTTTCTCATCTGTCCTGTTTTATCTGTAGCACAGTCAAAGGTAATCCATATTTAATATCATTCTATCCATTCAAGGGATTAAGGAGCTATAAATATGGTGTGTCCCAAGTGTTTGGAACCTAGTGCTCCTCTTCATTTTATTTTCAGTGTGCGGCGGTCAGGAGGAAATTAGCCGAGGTCTTTTCATCAAACTGAAAAACATCCAGAGACTCATTTTAATTTGAAAGCCGCATCCCACCAAGTAGGCTTATTTTCCTGCAGTCTAATTTTAACCTCAGCGATGGCGGCATAAATTAAAACAGCGTTAATGACACCAGATCAGATCTGATAGAAGCTTTTACTGTGCAGTTGCTTTGTGAACTTGGCTTCTCGCAGGCAGGCAACAAAAATGCCTGTGATTGTAACATCTCAGAGAATAAAAGTGCCTTTATTTGCGATCTGATATTTCAATGTCTTTGTGTGCAGCAATTCAAGATGTTATTTTTAGGATACAGGATAATGTCTGATACTTCTTATCTATACTCACATTATAAAGTATTAAAATGTGTGTAATAATGATTAAAGGGTAATTATAGTTTATACCATCTTGTTTTCCAAAAAATTGTAAGTTGATATGTAAAGCCATGGCCAAAAATATTGGCACCCCTGCATTTCTGTCAGATAATACACCACTTTTCCCAGAAAATTGTTGCAATTACAAATGTTTAGGCATTTTTGTGTTTGTTTATTTTGTTTCTATTGGTTTGACACAAAAAAAGGCAGGAACAAAAAGCCAAATCTGACACATTCCACGCAAAAGTCCAAAAATCTCAATTTAATATTTGGTAGCACAACCCTTGGAAAAAAAATAACTGAAATCAATGGCTTTCTGTAACCATCAATTAGTTTTTTACACCTCTCTACTGGAATTTTGGACCACTCTTCTTGCTGCTCCAGGTCTCTCAGATTAGAAGGGTTCCTTTTCCCAACAGATGTTTTGAGGTCTCTCCACAGGTGCTCTATGGAATTTATATCTGGACTAATTGCTGGCCAGTTCAGTACATTCCAGCGCTTTGTCTTAAACCATTTCTGGGTACTTTTTGACCTGTGTTTTTGGTCATTGTCATGCAGTAAAACCCATGACCTCTGATGGAGACCCAACTTTCTGACTCTGAGCCCTACATTGCACCCCAGAATACTTTGGTAGTGTTTCAGATTTCCTAATGCACACAGTCAAGACATTCCTGAAGCAGCAAAGCAACCCCAAAACATCAGTGAACCTCCACCATGTTTGACTGTAGGGACTATTCTTTTCTTTAACCACTTAAGCCCAGAAGATTTGGCTGCTCAATGACCAGGTCATTTTTTGCGATACGCACTGCGTCGCTTTAACTGACAATTGCTTTTCTTTCACACAAATAGAGCTTTCTGTTGGTGGTATTTGATCACCTCTGCAGTTTTTATTTTTTGCGCTATAATCAAAAGAAGAGCGGCAATTTTGAAAAAAACAATATCTTTTACTTTGCTATAATAAATATCCCTCATTTTTTTAAAAAAAACTATTTTTTCCTCAGTTTAGGACGATATGTATTCTTCTACATATTTTTGATAAAAAAATCGCAATAAGCATATATTGATTGGTTTATGGCATTTTTATTATTATTATTTTTTTTTACTAGTAATGGCGACGATCTGCGTTTTTTATCGGGACTGTGATATTGCGGCAGACAAATTGGACACCTTTGACACATTTTTGGGACCATTGACAATTATAAAGCGATCAGTGCTATATAAACTGATTACTGTATAAATGTCACTGGCAGGGAAGGGGTTAACACTAGGGGCGATCAAGGGGTTAACTTTGTTCCCTAGGTGTGTTCTAACTGTAGGGGAAATGGGACTAGGAGGAGAGAGAGATCAGTGTTCATACTTAGTATGAACACACGATCTGTCTCTACTCCCCTGAAAGAACCGGGATATGTGTGTTTACACACACATATCCCGGTTCTTGCTCTGTCATGAGCAGTCACGGGTGCCCGGCAGTCATCGCGCCCGACGGGCACTCGCATCGGCTCTGGGCACACGCTGCGGGCGTGCTCGCCCCTAGTGGCCAAAAGACAAAGTGACATAAGGTAACGTTGTTTCGCCCAGCTGTGCCATTCTGCCACAGTAAAACTGCGGCGGCTGGTTGGCAAGCAGTTAAAGGCCTCATTTCTATTTCTGAGAACAGTAGAATGATGGGCTTTACCAAAAAGCTGTGATTGTGTTTGTCTATCCACAGCACATTCTCCCAAAAGTATTTTGGCTTCCTCAGGTAAGTTTTGGCAAACTCTGTGATAATTTTTTTTGTCTTTCGTCCATGTGCAGGGTGATTAGCTACAGTGCCATGGGCTGTAAACTTCTTGACAATGTTGCGCAGAGTGGACACAGGAATACTAAGATCTTGGGAGATGGGCTTGAAAACTTGAGATTGTCCATGCTTTTCCACTATTTTCGTTCTCAAATCCTCAGACAATACTTTATTGCTCTTTCTCTTCTCCATGCTCTGTGTGGCACACAGAGACACACAACAGAAAGGTTGTCAGTTTTCACCATTTTAACTGTTTGCCGGTGTAATTTCTTTATTGTCAGCACCTGTTATTAGATACAGGTGAGTTTAATTACAAATTACAGGAGCATCACAAACTTTGAATGCAATTATTTTTTACAGTTTTGAGAGGGTGCCAATAATTTTGTCCAGTCCATTTTTGGAGTTTTGTGTGGAATGTGTCAGATTTGGCTTTTTGTTTCTCCACTTTTTTGTGTCATACCAATAAAAACAAAAGAAATATAGTTGCAACAATTCTCTGTGTGAAGTGGTGCATTATCTGACAGAAATGCAGGAGTGCCAATATTTTTGGCCATGACTGTATATGTTGCTTAAAACTGAATTTATAAGTAACATGAATTAATTCTTATGTGCTTAAAGCTCATCTTTAAGCCGTGCTCGCAAAATCGCAAAGGTGTAAACCAAGGCTTACTAGCTAATAGAGTATTAGATACGTATTTCATGAATGAAGACACTTGGTAAAGGGTCAACAATCCAATAGCTATGTATATTACTGTAATAACTTGGAATATATTGAAAGATTCCAGGAGGCTGAGCCCATAACAGGCATGGTGGGCTCTTTTTCAGTCTTGGTTCTTTTACACAAAGTTTCACAGCTGCTATCTAGGAATTGATGGAGGTCTGTGACATGAGAATGAGACTAATAAAAAGCTTAGCCCAGCTTCTCTTCACAGATGCTGTTATATGGGAATGGAAGAGGAATGGCATGCTTTACTTTAACAGCATGACTGACAGTGTTATTCTAAATGAAATGTACAAAAGTATCCACAGAACGATCTCTGCATTAACAGAACATTGACTTTTATATGCACTTTAAAACAGCAGCAAAGAAAGAAACACCATTATTGGACACATCTTTTTTTCTTAAGTGCTTTCCTTTTTATACAATATCTCAGTTTTGTTAATATTCCGTCAGAAAGTGGCTAATCGCAAAGACTAATGGACATTGATAGTTTTGTTTATCAGACAAGTGAAACATACAGTTTCTTATTACACACACTTGCACTGAGCCTGAGATGAACAAAACTGATTCAGTCACTTAAATGTGCACTGTAATGTACTCAGTTTTGTGTTGTGCATTTGTGATTATGGTGTACAGTGACTTGAAAAAGTATTCATACCCTTTTGCATATTTTTTGCCATGTTACAACCAGTGGCGTCTCCAGCTTTCGTATTTAGGGGGGGCACATGGGGGGACAGGGACAAAAGTAGGGGAGCAACTATTAAATCCAATTATATATATATATCCTGGGGCCCTTTACTACGATCCCACAACGGCCCTTTCACATGTTCTGCAGTGAGCTCCCTTCCTACTGTATTGGGGCCCCCCCGGGGTGACAGAAAACAAGAGATATATGTTACCAGCATACTAAGAAAATATAAGGGTCCAAAGCATTGGAAGAACTATCAGGCTTGCAAAGGTTGTCTTGCCACCAGGCCCTGGTGTTCTGCCACTGTGGGGTTACCCAGTCTCCTCTTGCTGTCCTGCCCCTGCTGTTGACAGCGCTGGTCTGGCATCTCTTGGAATTTACAGGCTGGTTCTCTTGTTCTAAGGATGGGAGAAATCAGTCTGTTTTTTCAGTAACTGAGAGTCCTGGTGGAGTCCTTCCTGCAACTCGCTCTTCTCCCTGCCAATAAGGATGCAGGGGAAGGAGCAGATCGGGCGGCCGTGGTTGTGTGAGCACTCGCATTAGGCAGTGTGAGCGAGCAGAGGGAGGGGGGGCACAGCATAATGTTGGGGGGTCAAGGCCCCCTCTGGCCCCCCCTAGGGACGCCATTGGTTACAACCAAAAACGTAAATGTATTTCCTTGGGATTTTATGTGATAGATCAACACAATGTGGCACATAAATGTGAAGTGGAAGGAAAATTAAAAAATGGTTTTCAAAAATGTTTCCAAATAAATATGTAAAAAGAGTGGCATGCATTCGTATTCAACCCCCTTTACTCTGCTTCCCCTAACTAAAATCTAGTGGAACCAATTTCCTTCAAAAGTCACCTAATTAGAAATGAGCGTCCACCTGTGTGTAATTTAATCTCAGTATTAATACAGCTGTTCTGTAAAGCCCTCAGAGGTTTGTTAGAGAACCTTAGTGAACAAACCGCATCATGAAGGCCAAGAAACACACCAGACAGGTCAGGGATAAAGTTGTGGAGAAGTTTAAAGCAGGGTTAGGTTATAAAAAAAATAAATCAAGCATTGAACATCTCACAGAGTACTGTTCAATCCATCAACCTAAAATCTAAAGAGTATGGCACAACTGCAAACCTACCAAGACATGGCCATTCACCTAACTTACAGGCCAGGTAATGAGAGCATTAATCAGAGAAGCAGCCAAGAGGCCCATGGTAACTCTGGAGGAGATTCACAGTTCAGGTATGAGAATCTGTCCACAGGACAATTATTAGTCGTGCACTCCACAAATCTGGCCTTTATGGAAGAGTGGCAAAAAGAAAGCCATTGTTGAAAGAAAGCCATAAGAAGTCCCATTTGTAGTTTGCAAGAAGCCATGTGGGTGACACAGCAAACATGTGGAAGAAGGTGCTCTGGTCAGATGAGACCAAAATGGAACTTTTTGGCTTAAAAGCAAAACGCTACGTGTGGCAGAAAATTAACATTGCACCACATCACCCTAAACACACCATTACCACCGTGAAACATGGTGGAGGCAGCATTATACTGTGGGGATCATTTTTTTCAGCAGGGACAGGGAAGCTGATCAGAGTTGATGGAAGATGGATGGAGCCAAATACAGAGCAATCGTAGAAGAAAACCTGTTGGAGTCTGCAAAAGACTTGAGACTGAGGCGGAGGTTCACCTTCCAGCAGGACATCGCCCCTAAACATACAGCCAGAACTACAATGGAATGGTTTCCATCAGGACTCTTCAAACTTTCCAAGCAAAGGGCCAGTTTACTGTCCTTCAGGTTTTAGGGGGGCCAGATTGTGGCCAGTGGGAGTAGGAAATGCCACAACATCAGTGCCCCATCATTGGTTTTAATGGGAGGAATAGTGTCCCATTGTCAATGTCAATGACATGAATAGTGCCCCATTGATGGTGTTTATAGGGGGGATGGTGCTCCATCATTGGTGTCAGTTGGTGAAGTAGTGCTCCATGGGCCAGATAAGGGTAAGCAAAGGGCCACATCTGGCCCCCAGGCCACAGTTTGGAGACCACTGGTTTAGATCAAAGCATATTCATGTGTTAGAATGGCCCAGTCAAAGTCCAGACCTAAATCCAATTGGGAATTTGTGACAAGACTTGAAAATTGCTGTTCACAGATGCTCTCCATCTAATGTGACAGAGCTTGAGCTATTTTGCAAAGAAGAATGGGCAAAAATGTCACTCTCTAGATGTGCAAAGCAGAGACTTGCAGCTGTAATTACAGTGAAAGGTGGTTCTACAAAGTATTGACTCAGGGGGGCTGAATACAAATGCAGGCTACACTTTTCAGATATTTATTTGTAATAAATGTTGAAAACCATTTATAATTTTCCTTCCACTTTACAGTTATGTGCCACTTTGTGTTGGTCTGTCACATAAAATCCCAATAAAATTAATTTACGGTTTTGGTTGTAACATGACAAAATGTGGAAAATTTCAAGGGGTATGAATACTTTTTCAAGGCACTGTATATATGAATAATATATAGTAAACTGCAGCACTGATAGGTGGCACTGGTGGGCACTGATAGGTGGCACTGGTGGGTACTGATAGGCGACAGGGATAGGCGGCACTGAAAGGCAACAGGAATAGACAGCACTGATGGGCACTGATGAGCAGGCACTGATGGGCAGCACTAATGGGCACTGATTGGTGTCACTGATGGGCACTGATTGATGGCACTGATGGGCACTGCTGGGGCTGTACTGTAATCAGGACACTGATGATCAGTGCCCTGATTACCTGGACATGTTTTCCCTGCAAGGAGATGCCACTGATCGGGTCTCCTCACTGACAGAGTGTGAGGTGAGGAAAGCCAATAAATGGCACTTCCTTGTTTACATGTGACTGGTCGTGATTGGACACCGCCGATCACATGGGTAAAGAGTCATGTCATTGGCTCTTTACCGAGATCGGGGTTGCGCTGTGTCCTAGAAACACGCTGTGCGCTCTCGCGGCTGTCATGTGACGTCGTCCCAGAATGAGAGCCGCCCCGCCGTCATTTTACTATATGGCGGGCAGGAAGTAGTTAAAGTGGCACTAAACATCCTTATTCTCCAAAAATAATCCATACACATCTGCTACTTTATGGCCCTGTAATCTATTTTTCATGAAATTCTTTGTGTTTTTCTGACTCCAAGTAATGTCTTCATAAGCTCCTGAAACTTAGATTTTTCCCCTCATTTCTGTTTGTTTTGAATGAGCAGTGCACTGCTCTTTGCACACTACAAATCCTATAATCCATAGTCCCTAGTCCATCTCAAGAGCAGACAAGAGAGGGTGGCTACCTTCCTACATACAGTGGTACCATGGAGAACGAATGTAGCCACCCTCTAACAATAAGTCAGATCTCAGCTGCAGATAAGAACAAGGAATTTTAAAATTTGAAAGAGGCTAAGAGCAAAAAAAGGTACATTTTTTTGAGTTAAGAATACTGTACATACTTGAAAATAACTTTTTTTAAAACCAGAGTATAGTGTCACTTTAACCACTTGCCGCCTGCCCACCGTCGAATCACAGCTGGGCGGTGTGGTTCTCATTCTGGGTGGACGTCATATGATGGCCTCCCAGAACAACCGCTCCCGGTTGCGGCCACGCTGTATTGCTAAGACACGGCGTGACCCCGATCTGTGTAAAGAGCCGTGGCTGCGGCTCTTTAACCATGTGATCAGCTGTGTCCAACCACATTTAAACATGGAGATGCCGGTAATTGTCGCTCCTCGCCTTACACTGACAGAGTGTGAGGAGAGGAGAGCCGATCAACGGCATCTCCTCACAGGGGACAGCTAGGAATGTAATCAGGGCAGTGATCATCAGTGCCCTGATTACAATTAACTGCCCACCAGTGCCACCAATGATTGCCCACCACTGCCAGCAATCAGTGCCAACCAGTGCCCACAATTGCCACCAATCTGTGCCCACAAGTGCCAGCAATCAGTGCCCACAAGTGCCAGCAATCAGTGGCCATTAGTGATGCCAGTCAGTGCTGGCTATCAGTGCTGCCCATCAATGCCCATCACTGCTGCCCATCAATGCTCATCACTGCTGCCCATCAATGCCGCCCATCAGTGCCGCCTATCCGTGCTGCCTATCTATGCCCACCAGTGCTGCCTATCTGTGCCCACCAGTGCCACCTATCTGTGTCCACCAGTGTCGCCTATCTGTGCCCAGTGCCCACCAGTGCCACCCATCAGTGCTCATCAGTGCCACATATCAGTGCCACCTATCAGTGCCCATAAGTGCGGCATATTCGTGCCTCCTCATCAGTGCCACCTAATCAGTACCCATAAGTGCCACCTCATCAGTGGTCAGAAGTGCCACCTCATCAGTGCCCATCAGTGCAGCCTCATCAGTGCCCATCAGTGCCATCTCATCAGCGCCCGTCAGTGAAGGAGAAAAATTACTTATTTACAAAATTTACTGACAGAAACTAAGAAAAACTTTTTTTTTCAACATTTTTAGTCTTTTTTTTAGGAAGAAATTAAAAAAACCCAGGAGTGATTAAATACCACCAAAATAAAGCTCTATTTGTGTGAAGAAAATGATAACAATTTCACATGGTTACAGTGTAGCATGACCGCGCAATTGTCATTCAAAGTGTGACAGCGCTAAAAGCTGAAAAATGGCCTGAGCAGGAAGGTGGTGTTAGTGCCCTGTATTGAGGTGGTTAATCCCTTGATGCCGGCTGCTGTGGCCCTTTAAAGCATTTGCTATGCCGGGAGGTGGGGCGAGGCTAACGGCCACGTGCAGGGGCGGACTGATAACTCATGGGGCCCCCGGGCAATAGGAGATTATGGAGCCCCCAGGCAATCAGAGATTACGGGGCCACACAGTATACACACACACAGTATACAATCACACAGTATACACATACATGTACACACAGTATACACGGACAGATGTAAAAAAAACACAGATTTATACATACTGTCCCTGGTTTTACTGAGGCTGGCAACCCTGACGGGGCCCCCTAGTGGCCCAGGGCCCTCGGGCAGTGCCCGAGTGGCTTAATGGTCAGTCCGCCCCTGGCCACGTGACCGCCGTGATTGGCTGTCATGGCGGTCGCATGATCGGAAAAGTCCCTATTGCAAAATGCGATTGGGAACTTTCCAGGAGCCGTTGGTCACTATGCCAGGAGTGCACAAGGCACGCACTCTCCGCACAGCACTGTCGCCGCTATTGCACACAAATATGCGGCCACTTGCCACTAAGGCCTGGCCGCGGAGGGGCCGCATATTTGTGTGCGCTCGGCGCCAAGTGGTTATGTTTGTTTGCCAAGTGGTTATGTTTATTCTTGGTTTGTGCAGACATATTTTTAAGAATGTTACAGAATACATTTAAAGGGAACCTGTGCGTACCTTAACATGTTTTACCACTTGCCGACCGCGTTATACCCAAATGACGGCTACAGTGTGGTTGGCTAGTTCTGGGACACTGTCATATGACAGCATGCCATGATCGCGCCCGCCACGCGCTCGCACTCTGTGATCGCAGTGTCCAGAGGACACTGCTAATCACATGTTGAGGTAAAGAGCCAATCAGCGGCTCTTTACCACGTGATCAGCTGTGTCCAATCACAGCTGATCACAGATGTCAACAGAAGCCGGTTATCAGCAGTCCTTTCCTCATGCGTGGGGAGAGGAAAAGAGAGCCAATAACTGGCTTCTCTAAAAAGGACATCTACACTGATAATCAGGGCACTGATTATCAGTGTCCTGATTATCAGTGCAGTCCCAACAGTGCCCACCAGTGCTGCCAATCTGTGTCCACAAGTGCTGCCAATCAGTGCCCATCAGTGTTTCCTATCAGTGCTGCCTACCAGTGCCCATCAGTGCTGCCTATCAGTGCTACCTATCAGTGCCCATCAGTGCTGCCTATCAGTGCAGCCTCATGAGTGCCCACCAGTGCTGCCTCATCAGTGCATATCAGTGCAGCCCCATCCGCGCACATCAGTAAAGGACAAAAATTACCTGTTTGCAAAATTTATAACAAACTATGATTTTATTTGTTTATTTAACAAAAAATGTAAAACCCAGTGGTGATTAAATAATACCAAAAGAAAGCTCTATTTGTGTGAAAAAAATTTTAAAAAATTTGTTTGGGTACAGTGTTGCATGACAGCACAATTGTCATTCAAAGTGTGACAACTGAAAGCTGAAAATTGGCCTGGGCAGGAAGGGGGTAAAAGTGCCCAGTAAGCAGACTTCACAGTGCTCCCCAGCTGCTCTTTTTTCTGCTACAGCCTGCACTAAAATTTTTAGTGTGGGATGCTAGGCATCCCACACCATCATATGACAGTGCTCATACCTAGTGATTGCAGTGGCGGCTGGTGAAGTTTTAGGATGGGGGGCGCCAGACCCCACCCTTCCTTTTTTACCCCTCCCACTTCTCATTAGCCCCACCCCTTATAGTGTCAGGAGTATACAGCCCTAGCCTCACAGGACAGACTATATAGCTCAGCACAGTGCTGTGTCTTGGCCTAAGCCGACAAGGCCCAGGCCTAGGGCGGCACTTTGCGAGGGGGCAGCAAACAAGCCGCCCCCCACATGCAAAAAAGCCCCCCATCCCGTTTTCCCAAGTCCCGGTTCCCGCGTCCGCCTCCCGCACAAATAAAGCCCTGGCGGCCGGCTTGCTGTAGTGCGGCACGTGTAAATATTGTGGGCATATGTGGACGTATATGGAGCGTGCTTGGCCGGTGGGGAGGGGGTGGGGCGGCAACGACGACGACTCGCACCCCCATAAACAGCCGATGATTAGCCAGGCAAGCTCAACGTAATCTGACTGGCGGAGCTCAATGCACCATCCACTCTTCTCCGCGCGGCTTTCTTCTTCACTGCATCTTCTCCCTGGCCCGGGGTGATAGGAGGAGGAGAGAAAGAGGAGCACGAGGGGAATCCTCAGCCAGCGGCTAGGACAGAAGGTTATGTGACTATTACTAATGTGCGTGTGTCAAGTGCTCAATATGGAAGTTATTATACTGATGGCCACTGATGAGCTGCACTGATATGGGCGCTGATAGGCTGCACTGATAAGGGCACTGATAGGTTGCACTGATATGGGCGCTGATGAGCTGCACCAATATGGGCACTGATGAGCTGCACTGATATGGGCACTGATGAGCTGCACTGATATGGGCACTGATAGACGGCACTGATATTGGCACTGATGAGCTGCACTGTTGAGCACTGTGAAAGACTGCACTGATGGGCACTATTAGGCTGCACTTGTTGCCCCTGTTGAGGCCACACTGATGGGCACTGATAAGGATGCACTGATGACCACTGATGAGCTGCACTGATGGGCACTAATCGGCTGCACTGGTTGCCCCTAATGAGACCACACTGATGGCCACTGATGAGCTGCACTGATGAGTACTGATAGGCGGCACTGATGGGCACTATTAAGCTGCACTGGTTGCCCCTGATGAGGCTGCACTCATGGCCACTGATGAGCTGCACTTATGAGGCTGCGCTGCACTGATAAAGCAGCACTGATATGAGCAATGATGGGACTGTACTGATGGGCACTGATAAGGCTGCACTCTTAAGCTGCACTGATAGAGCTGCACTGATGGGCACTGATAGGCTGCACTGATGGCCACTGACTGATGAGGCCACTTGGTACCCACTTTTAATGTACAGAGCGGAAGAGGTGGAGCTCTAAAAGGAAAAGGTGGAGCCTAAATACTAAGGGGTAGGGCAGGTTTAAATTGGAAGGGGTGTGGCATTGACAGGAAGGGGTGGCCCATATTTTAATTAGGGGGTGCATGAGTTTAGTTAGGCCTAGGGCAGCACAAAACCTAAATACACCACTGGCTCAGCATCACAGGACAGAGTATATAGCTCAGCCTCACAGATCAGGGTATACAGCTCAGCCTCACAGATTAAGGTATACAGCTCAGGGTATACAGCTTAGCCTCACGGCTCAGGGATTTACAAGTCAGGGTATACAGCACAGCCTCGCAGCTCAGGGTATACAGCACAGCCTCACAGCTCAGGGTATAAAACACAGCCTCGCAGCTCAGGGTATACAGCTCAGGGTATACAGCACAGGGTATACAGCACAGCCTCAAAGATTAGGGTATTTAGCTCATGGTATACAGCACAGGGTATACAGCACAGCCTCACAGATCAGGGTATATAGCACAGCCTCATAGCTCAGGTTGAGGTGCCTATTGCTTATCAGTGCAGCCTATCAGTGCCCATAAGTTAAGCCTCATCAGTGCAGCATATCAGCGCAGTCTCATCTGTGCCCATAAGTGCCACCTGTGCCCATCGCTGTAGTCTCATCTGTGCCCATAAGTGCAGCCTATCTGTGCCCACCAGTGCCCACTAGTGTGGTCTTGTCTGTACCCACTAGTGCCTTCTCATCTGTGCCCACCAGTGCCATCTCATCTGTGCCCACCAGTGCCGTCTCATCTGTGCCCACTAGTACCATCTCATATACAGCTATATATACCCTGCGTTCCTTCCTGTATATAGAAAACTTCCTCCATCATCACTGACTGCAGATATACATCATCTATTCTGTATACAGCTATATATACAGTAACAGGACAAATTATGTATATCTGTAGTCAATGATGATGGAGGAAGGTCTCTATATACAGGAAGGAATACGGTGTGGGTATATATAGCTGTATACACTACTACACAGATAATATACACAAATTGTGAATACATCTGTCCTGTGTAGTGTATACAGCTATATACACCCACCTTCTTCCCTCCTGTATACAGGAAGGAAGAAGGTGAGTGTATATAGCTGTATACACTACACTGGACAGATGTGCTCACAATGTGTGTATATTGTGTAGTGTATACAGCTATATACACACAACATCCAGTGCCCACTAGTGCCGTCTCATCTATGCCCAGCAGTGCCATCTCATCTGTGCCCACCAGTGCTGTCTCATATACAGCTATATATACCCCGCCTTCCTTCCTGTATATAGAGACCTTCCTCCATCATGACTGCAGATATACGTCATCTGTCCTGTATACAGCTATATATACAGTAACCGATCACATGATGTATATCCAACGTCAATGATGATGGAGTAAGGTCTCTGTATACAGGAAGGAAGAAGGTTTGGGTATATATAGCTGTATACACTACTACACAGATAATATACACAAATATACACCACACATCTGTCAGGAAAGGCTCCACCTGCTGGTGGCACTGTCAGATCTATGGGCCGCAGTACTGGTGTCCACCAGCGGGTGCCTCCCGGCAGTCTGGAGCCAACATCATCTCCTGCAATCAGGCATCACCTGAGACTGATTGTAGGAGGTGTACTTGTACCCGGCAGATGCTTGCACTCATCGCCTTGATATTTTCCTTGAGCCCTGACCTGTGTTTGCTAAACTGTTATCCTGTATCCTGATCCTGTATCCTGTGATCCCGTTATCCTGTGACCCTGTACCCGTTCCAGAATCTCTACCCTGCAGCTGATCCCTTCTGCCTGTTCCCCCTGTCTCCTGTTACCCTCTAAAGGTATAAACAGAAAATATATTCTCCTGCACTGGTGCAGAGGGCCTTAGTAAGGGTGGTAGTGTTTCATAAGGTTGTATATGTGAAGAGATCATGCAAGCCGACATGGGGAAGGCCGAAATATTATGTGAAATCCAGTGCCTTGCAAAAGTATTCACCTACTTTGGCATTTTTCCTATTTTGTTGCCTCACAACCTGGAATTAACATGGATTGTTTGAGCATTTGCATCATTTAAATTACAGAACTTGCCCACAACTTTGAAGATTTTTTTTTTATTGTGAAGCAAACAACAAATAGGACAAAATAACAGAAAAAGTCAATGTGCATAACTATTCACCCCCTAAAGTCAATACTTTGTAGAGCCACCTTTTGCAGCTATCACAGCTTCAAGTCGCTTTGGATAAGTCTCTATGAGCTTGCCACATCTCACTACTGGGATTTTTGCCCATTCCTCCTTGCAAAACTGTTCCAGCTCCTTCAAGTTGGATGGTTTGCGCTTGTGAACAGCAATCTTTAATTCTGACCACAGATTTTCTATTGGCTTGAGGTCTGAGCTTTGACTAGGCCATTCCGACATATTTACATGTTTCCCCTTAAACCACTCAAGTGTTGCTTTAGCAGTGTGTTTGGGGTCATTGTCCTGCTGGAAGGTGAACCTCTGTCCTAGCCTCAAATCACACACAGAGTGGTACAGGTTTTGCTCAAGAATATCCCTGTATTTAGCACCATCCATCTTTACATAAAGATGGCCTAGACTATAAGAAGATTGTCAAGACCCTGAAACTGAGCTGCAGCACGGTGGCCAAGACCATACAGTGGTTTAGCAGGACAGGTTTCACACAGAACAGGCCTCGACATGGTCAACCAAAGAAGTTGAGTGCACATGCTCAGCGTCATATCCAGAGGTTGTCTTTGGGAAGAAGATGTATTAGTGCTGCCAGCATTGCTGCAGAGGTTGAAGAGGTGGGGGGTCAGCCTGTCAGTGCTCAGACCATACACCGCACACTGCATCAAATTGGTCTGCATGGCTGTCATCCCAGAAGGAGGCCTCCTCTAAAGATGATGCACAAGAAAGCCAGCAAACAGTTTGCCGAAGACAAGCAGACTAATGGACTAATGACATTAATTACTGGAACCATGCCCTGTGGTCTGATGAGACCAAGATAAACTTAATTGGAACAGATGGTGTTAAGCGTGTGTGGCAGCAACCAGATGATGAGTACATAGACAAGTGTGTCTTTCCTACAATCAAACATGGTGGAAGAAGTGTCATGGTCTGGGGCTGCATAAGTGCTGCCGGCAC
Organism: Aquarana catesbeiana; assembly: GCF_042186555.1. Lineage (NCBI taxonomy): Eukaryota > Metazoa > Chordata > Amphibia > Anura > Ranidae > Aquarana > Aquarana catesbeiana. Next base: position 228,525,221 of record NC_133334.1, on the reverse strand, counting down.
TGGGGAGCTACAGTTGATTGAGGGAACCGTGAATGCTAACATGTACTGCATGATCCCCTCCCTTCGGAGACTGGGCCGCAGAGCAGTATTCCAACATGTTTATGACCCCAAACACACCTCCAAGATGACCACTGCCTTGCTAAAGAAGCTAAGGGTAAAGGTGATGGACTGGCCAAGCATGTCTCCAGACCTAAACCTTATGAGCAACTGTGGGGCATCCTCAAATGGAAGGCGGAGGAGCGCAAGGCCTCTAACATCCACCAGCTCTGTGATGTCATCATGGAGGAGTGGAAGAGGACTCCAGTGGCAACCTGTGAAGCTCTGGTGAACTCTATGCCCACGAGGATTAAGGCAGTGCTGGAAAATAATGTTGGCCACACAAAATATTGAAACTTTGGGCCCAATTTGGACATTATCACTTTTGTTGCCAGCGCTTTAGACCTTAATGGCTGTGTGTTGAGTTATTTTGAGGGGACAGCAAATTTACACTTATACAAGTTGTACACTCACTACTTTACATTGTAGCAAAGTGTGATTTCTTCAGTGTTGTTACATGAAAATATATAATAAAATATTTACAAAAATGTGAGGGGTGTACTCACTTTTGTGAGATACTGTATATATTACATATGTTTCATACATATACTGTATATATATTTTTTTTAGATATTTTATATCTGATTTTAACATCTGCATTAGCGTCTGCAATTCCACCTCTATCTATATCTGTCTGGTGTTTATTTTATTTTATTCTATTTAGAGTGCCGAGATGTAGAAAGATACCCCTTATAGCGAAAGAGAATTCACCCGCAGCACTATACCACCTAAGTAATGGTACACTACCCATCCAGCTTCCTCTATCTATATCTACTTTTATACATGTAAACACAGACTAAATTTGGGCCTCTAATGCCGCGTACACATGAGCGGACTTTTCAGCATCAAAGGTCCAACGGTCTTTCCAACGGACTTTCAACGGAGTTACGACGGACTTTCGAACGACCGGACTTGCCCACACACGAATGGACTAATATCCGTTCGAAAGTCCATTGGTATGAACGTGATGACGTGCGAAGGGACTAGAATAAGGAAGTTCATAGCCAGTAGCCAATAGCTGCCCTTGTGTCCTTTTTTGTCCGTCGGACTAGCATACAGATGAACAGATTTTTCGGGCGGACTCGAGTCCGTCGGAAAGATTTGAAATATGTTCCAAATCTAAAGTCCGTCTGATTTTTTACAGAAAAAGTCCATGGATAGTCTGATGAAGCCCACACACGGTCGGATTGTCCAAAGGATTCGTTCCGTCGGACCAGTCCGGTCAAAAAGTCCGGTCGTGTGTACACGGCATTAGGCTCTGATGAAGAGAATAACCCTCAAAATGCGTTAGCCAACTATTTCAGTATCCCTTGTGGGGACAACAACATATATCAATCTACTAAATTTTTAACATTGCTCTTGCCTATATGTATGAATACGTAGTATTTCCTTGTGTATACTCTTTATGTTTACAATAAACTCTTTGTTTCAAACACTCATGCAATAGGCCACGCGTCTTTCTTTTCCTTTTTCACATAATCCTGTTACCCTCTCCCTCTCCTGTCTTGTTCCCAGCCCTATCTGCATGATCTCCCATGTGTGGCTCATTTATGATTACGATTACATCTTATTCCTGTATATACTTTTGGTTTAGGCAGTTACTTGTTGTGTGTCACTGGGGTTGGTTGCTGGTTAATCACTGTTTGTCATATTGGAGGTGTGTTTACTTTTGTTTATTTACTTTTCTTATAATAAATGATATTACTTTTTCACTTTACACATGTTTGGTTCACTCTGTTGCAGTCCACACAGTTCTGGTCGCACCAGTTCATGACAACATCTGTCTTGTGTAGTGTATACAGCTATATACACCCACCTTCTTCCTGTATATAGCCCATCACTGCAGTCTATCTGTGCCCAGCAGTGCAGGTCTCATCTGTGCCTACTAGTGCTCTAATGAAAAGTGACACACTACCATAAATAAAGTGCTTAATGAAATAAAGTGCTATATAAAGTGACATCGCATGTGCAAAATAAAACGCATAAAATTGCTACATAATCGCATATACTTCAAGTTGCATATATTGCTACATAATTGCATATATTTCAAGTTGCATAGAATTAAATAAAAGTGCTAATGTTGACACAATATAAAGGTAAAGTCCAACAGTGCACATATATATCCAGAGAGAAATGGAAAATAAAGTGCAATAGAGTGCTGTGCTCCAAGTAATAATCAGTGCTAATACAGTCTTTTGCCCCGTACACACGGTCGGACATTGATCGGACATTCCGACAACAAAATCCTCGGATTTTTTCCTACGGATGTTGGCTCAAACTTGTTTTGCCTACACACGGTCGCACAAAGTTGTCGGAATTTCCGATCGCCAAGAACGCGGTGACGTCAAGCACGTACGACGAGACTAGAAAAGGCCGGTTCAGAACCAAGCGCAGCACCCTTTGGGCTCCTTTTGCTAATCTCGTGTTAGTAAAAGTTTGGTGAGAGACGATTCGCGCTTTTTCAGACTCGTGGCTTTCAGATCGTTTTCTGCTGTTCAGTTTGTGCTTGTGGGTTTGTATCTGCTCTTCAGTGCATGCAAGCAAGTTCCGCGTGACTTTAGTCACTGTATTCTTGTTCGTTCGTTACTGGTTTTCAGGTCGCTCTTCACAGGCCTTGCTGTTCTTCAGTGCGTTCTGTTACTTCGTTCTGAGCAGCCGACCGTTTTCTAGCCATGTTTCGTATGCGTACTCCTCGTAGAGTTCGTGCTGTGCGGGGGCTTGGTGTTGGGGTCCTGACCTTGACACAAGTCCAGTCCATGAACAGGGTGGGGAGGAGTTCATGGACCAAGAATTGGTTGCTTCAGCGTGACCAGTTCTCTCATATGCCTTTGCTCCGTGAGATCCGTGAGAATAATCCTGATGATTTCAGGAATTTTCTCAGGATGACGGACCCCGTGTTTCACCGTCTGTTGGCTTCGCTGACCCCCTATATCAGCAGGCAGGATACCTGCATGAGGCAAGCCATCACTCCGGAGCAGAGGTTGGTCGCTACCTTGCGGTATTTGGCCACAGGGAGAAGCCTGCAGGACCTCAAGTTCTCGACAGGCATCTCCCCCCAGGCTCTGGGGATTATTATCCCAGAGACCTGTTCTGCCATCATCCAGGTCCTACAGAAGGAGTATATGAAGGTAAGATTTTTATCCTTTTATATCACATTTTATTGTATTGAATGTTTGATAATATATTGTATTTCTTTCCTCATTCCCTAATTACCATGATTGGAATATGCTGTGAATGTCCCCTTTGTCCTCATGCATGCTGGATTTTTATGTAATTATTATTTTATGTCCTTCATACATATTTGCCCTTCAATAACCTCCCCAGCATGGTGTCTCCTGCCCTATATTCACCTCATGTAGTCGCTTAACAATGTATTTTATCAGCTCCATAGTAGTGCTTTACCCCAAACACCCCCTAAAATGTTTGGAAATGTTATTTTGGATTTAAATTCAGGCAGAGGGCCAGAGGCTTTTTTTTGTGATGTCCCCAAATTTTTTGTAACCCTCCCTCCCCCAACTGCTAAGTCAGCTGATTCCAATTCTCTATCCTCAATCATCTATCTGCTGACTTTGCCAAACCCATACACACTATACCCACCCCTTTAGTGCTCAGATTTATGGATGAATTCCCCAAAGCATGTAGTGCAAGGGCCTGCCTGTATACTTTACAATGGTACTGTTTAAAGTTCTTGTATCCTATTATTATCTTGATAGGTAATAGCAGAATGTCCAAATGTGCTCAAATGTGTACAGTGTGTATTTATATCTTTGTATTATGACACTTCTTACCTGTCCAGTGGGCTGCCAATAGTGTAACTAAGGAGGGGCTGTTCCAAGTAATACCCTGTATTTAGGCATTCATCTCTCAATGAAGTGAAGAGGGTTACCTGTCCAAGAGTTCCTCCCCCCTATAATGTTAGAAATGGCCCATGAGAGGGGGGGGGGGGGGAATATGATAGGTGTACCTTATACTTTGTTGTTGTTAAATTCCCCTTAATAAATGCTATCTGGAGGTTGACCCATAATGTTTGTGTCTAATCTGCTTGCCAGGTTTCTGTGAAAAAATAGTAATGTTTATTGTTTTTTCCTCAACAGTTTCCTTCAACGCCACAGGAATGGCAGACTGTGGCCTCCCACTTTGCCCAGCGGTGGGACTTTCCTAACTGCGGAGGGGCAATTGATGGGAAACACGTCCACATCGTCCCACCACCCAACTCGGGGTCGTACTATTATAATTACAAGGGGTTTAATAGTATAGTGATGTTGGCGGTGGTGTCGGCTAATTACGACTTCTTGTATGTGGACGTGGGGAAGAATGGCCGGATGTCCGATGGTGGAGTGATCGCCCAGACGGAGTTCTACAGGCGTCTCCAGAATGGCAGCTTGGACTTGCCACCTCCAGAGGACAATGTTGAAGGTCTCCCATTTGTGTTCGTTGCTGATGAAGCATTTGCGCTGGGGGACCACCTGATGCGGCCATTCCCGATGAGGACCCTCACCCCGGAACAGAGGGTTTTTAATTACCGGCTGGCCAGAGCCCGAAGAGTGGTGGAGAACACATTTGGAATCCTGGCCAGCCGGTTCCGACTATTTCTGACACCCATCCATATGGCGGAGTATAAACTGAACCATATTATACTGGCGTGCTGTGTTCTTCATAATTTTTTAAGAAAACATTCAGCCAACTATGCTGGCTCAGTTGGGCCTGAGGCCAGAATACCAAATACATCAACAATGACGGCACTTGAAAGTGGCCGTCCTGGCTTGCCCTCCCTGAGTGCCCGTGATGTCCGGTTACGATACCTGGAGTTCTTTGCGGGTAGGGGGGCTATCAATATGCCAGACAATCTGTGACACCTTTTTCAAATAAAAAACAACCAAAAGCAATTCTTGGTGGACATTTACTGCTTGTGTTTGTTTGAGCTGACCCTGACAGAAATGTGTTGAGTGCAGAAAATGTCGTGATTGGGTAACCTTATAAAGAATAGTGTTGGCTGGTACTTCCTAAATGCAAAAACACATTTCACTACAAGTGCACTTGCAACTGCACTGAACCTGCACTTGTAGTGCAAAGTGTATTTGCCCTTAGGAAATAACCCCCATTTGTGCATAAAACAGCAATTACATCACCCCAAAAGTGTTGTAGTGTTGAGACAATAATCCACACATTCTTGAGTAAGGCACTTTTTTATACCTGCACAATCACATGTGCATTTACCAAAGGTTTTTAAAACAAACCAACATGTTTGTTGTATAAAATGTTTGCAGTAGCATTATGAAAAATCAAAATATCCATTTCAGATAAAACAGGCCTGTGTAAAACCAACAAGAAAGCCAAAAAACTAGAACTTACAAAGTTCACATTAGGTAAAACCTGAAGGCTATATCAGACATCAGTATTTAGGAACTGGGTTTGATCTAGCGTTCAGATGGGGGCAAATCACCCCTGGAAAAGCCAAATTTGGAAGATGCACACCAATTTACGAATGTCAACATGTGCTATCTGCCATCAGGGGGGATCAAGGGACGTGTTTTGGGGGAGCAAGCCCTTCCTCAATGCGACTTTATAATTGAGGAAGGGGTTGCCCTCCCAAAACGCGTCCATTGATCTCCCGTGATGGCAGATAGCACATGTTGGCACACTGTGTGCATCCTCCAAATTTGGCTTTTCGAAACATTGTAAAAATTTAATTAACATAAAACAGGTGATTTTGTGGGGTTTAAATTCGCCCCAAAACATCAATGATGTTATTATTTTTTTTAATAACATCAGTGATTTGTTGCTGGATGTTTTGCAATTGGAGATTACATCCCATGATCTCCCCTATCAGTATCTGGGCACTTTCTGATGTAAAGCGTTCTGGATCCCGATCACCTAAAAAGAGATAAAGAACAAAAAAAACAGGTCTCAAAAATCTGCCACCATCCATCTCTTTTACCTGAGCCTGTGGTCGCAGACACTCACCTGTTGTGGTGCCAATCTCCACCACGTCTTCTTCTTCCTCCTGCTCTTCTTCTTGTGTTTGGGGTATTTCCCCTTCTTCCAGAGGGGGGGGGGCTCTGGTCTCCTGGGATGAGGGGTGTCCGAGTCTTTTCTCCCCTATGTAAAACAAAAATGGTATACTTAGCACACAGATATTTGATGGCAGAACTCTAGAAATAGGAAACATTGCTTGGAAGTGGGGTACAATTTTCTATGTTAGCCGAGTTCAAAGATGTATTTTTTTTATTGCCCTTTGTCAAGCTGCAATACTTTACCTGTTTGGTACAAGCTTCACAGATGGAGACCCCCCCTATAGTATACACTGGAGCACCTGTGTGCCCCCCCTAATAAAAATGGTGTTCTTGTGTCCCACACTAGTGCTCCAGTGTCCAGATGTGAAAACAGCTGCTCAGTGTCCTCTCCTTACACACAATCTAGTTTGCATTTCATTCTAGTAACAAATCCATCTACACAAACAAATATTTGGCATCCAAGTAGGCCCAAAAAAAATGTGTGAAAATGCATATGGCCTAAACAATGGTGTTCTAGAGGCCGAAAGAAAAAATGTTTGATACGAACGAATAATGGGCCCATGAACATTAAAGTTGACCTTTTAAACGTTACAATTACTAAAAGCATATGGAGCAGAACGAACGGAATAAAGACAGAAAGAATATGAACACAGCACAACTACTTACTTTTTTGCAGCACTCTCCGGATCTTTCGGTACTGCTCCGGCTCTCTCAACTTCAGGTCCGACCACCGCTTCCTGAGCTGATCTTTAGACCTTCGTACCCCGAAATTCCTCTCCAGACTCCGGACCACTTTACCAATGACTTTTGCCTTTCGGATGTTGGGGTTGGGGTAAGGCCCATATTTTCCGTCATAGTCGGACTTCTTCATGATGTCGACCATCTCCAACATCTCCCCAAACGACATATTTGTGGCCTTAAAACGTCTCCTTCTGGATCGGGACGTGCCTGGATCCGGGCTTTCCTCCTCCTCCTCGTTGTTCGAATTATCACGCACCTGGTGTAACTCCGCCATCATGCTCTTCCCCCACTGCGCCGAACGAAAAGGGGCGGGGAATAGAATAGAAAGAACGTCAGGGGCGGGCGGAGTTACACACATGCGCAGTGTGTATAAAGCGTAACACGCGTGCGTATTACGTACGATCTGTGAGCGGAGGAAGGAGCATTGGACGCGCCGATCGTAAGAACGAAGGTAAGAGACAAACTTGGGCCTATACTGCTTCTAGATTGAGGCCTATATTGTAACAAGATTAGGAGAGTTTTGTCTGACATTAGGCTTTGTCTTGTGTTGTGTCTTGCAGTGAACATGGATATCTTAATGAGAGATACTGACTTCATGTCACTATTCATTGATATGCTAAGGGAGCTGCCCTGTCTGTGGGAGATTACCCACCCCCATTTCAAGAACCAAGCAAAGAGGAAGGCAGCACTGGAGCAATTGTGTGAAATTGTAAAGCAGGTGATCCCCACGGCAGACATCACCTATTTAAAGATATTAATTGGTTGCCTGAGGAGCACATATCTAAGGGAGCGCAAGAAAGTCCTGGATTCACAGAGATCCGGAGCAGCAGATGACATCTATGTCCTCAGGATGTTGTACTATGACAGGTTGCATTTTCTGGCAGGCCAGACTGAACCCAGGCCATCCCTCTCCAGTCTTCCTTCCACGCTTCCTTCCCCCCCGGCTGAGGCTTCTGATGCCCAACCTGGGCCTTCCAGGCCATATGTGGAGGAGCCCAGATTGAGCCAGGTATAGCATTCCTCTAAATATTTCTGCTTGTCCAATCAATGATGTTAACTAGATGTTAGTTTGGAGTACTAATTTATGATTGTGATTGATGATGCAAAAACTAAAACTATGTCCCTTTTTCATACACAGGGAAGTCTCAGCCAGGAGGTGGCTGATCTGCAGGTCCCTCCACCCCCCCTGAAAACAGAAAGTGGCAGCAGGAGGAGTAGCCTAGAGGAGGCGGCTATCAGATTTTTTTGGAGGGCTACAGAGGTCCTGGGAGCACCACACACCAGGGAGGAGAACATTGCTGCATTCATTGCCTATAAAATGCAGAGGATGGAGGAGGGCCAACAAGCCATGTGTCAGGCCCTCATATCAGAGGCTCTGGCGAAAGGTGTGAGGGGCCAACTTACACCTCACACACAGCTTTGGGATGGTCCTCCTCCTCCTCCTGCAGGTCCTCCTCCTCCTCCTCCCTCTCCTCCAGGGCCTCCCAGTCCTCCTCCAGGTCCTCCCAGTCCTCCTCCTCCTCCAGGTCCTACTCCTCCTCCTGCCACATCTCCAACAGCACAGCCACAGCCCGGAAGGAAGTGTGAAAGGAAGACCAGAGAGTGATTGCCCTGGATCCAGTCTGGTCGGCCAAAAGATGCAGCTTCTTGTGGTACCACAGCCTGGGGACACAGATGTCATCTGCTGCTATCCGAGTCTCTGTGAATCCCGGACCAGACTGCACTCCCTTACATATGGACTCCTCAGGCCACCAATTTTGAGGTTTAAGAATTGATGTCTGCCGTGGGGGTCCCAGGCTTCACTAATTTCTCCTGTTGATCCAGTGTTGCCTTCCTCTTTGTTTGGTTCTGAGCCCTTAATAAAGGATTTTTGTTTTGAATTATACTCTCCTATGTGTTTTACTTCAAAAATGACAGTTTGTTTGTGAGGATTCAGGTACATTTCAAATATACAATGTGAAATGAACAAGGGACACCAACAACAAAAAATCTCATGGAGATTAAATAATAAAAGATATCAATGGTGTTGTGGTAACTTGCCACACAAAACACACACAAAAATATTCTGGAGTAAAAATAAAAATAACATTGAACAAAGATCAGCCTTGGAAAAAATCCAAACATTAAAGAAAAAAAAAGGCTTAAAAAGAAAAAAATAAAAACATAAAAAATATAAAACTGTCAGATGTGACAACTAATAACAATATATTGAGGGAATCCCACTAAAAAAACACAAATAAAACTTTGTGAGAAGTGTGTGTGAATATGAGCAGCAAAACGACTTAATTCTTGTCACATTATAAAGAAGAAGAGAGTGCGCTGTATTAAACCATTTTTAACATTGCAGCGTGACGAAAGTGCTGTATCCATTGCGAACGCTAAGTTTACCAGAACGAGCTGTCCCGTGTCGGAATTTCTTCTGAGCATGCGTGGCACTTTGTGCGTCGGAACAGGCCACACACGGTCGGAATTGACGCGATCGGATTTTGTTGTCGGAAAATTTTATCTCCTGCTGTCCAACTTTGTGTGTCGGAAAATCCGATGGAAAATGTCCGATGGAGCCCACACACGGTCGGAATTTCCGACAACACGCTCCGATCGGACATTTTCCATCGGAAAATCCGACCGTGTGTACGGGGCATTTCAGTGCATAAGTGGTGTGAATCCTCTTCAGTGTATAAACATCTCAGGTGTGCAGTGGCTCCTTGCCTCACTGCTGTAAGGTAACAGCGTGTTGTAAAAAATGGTGGTGATGGGTGAATCCTCCAATGGCTCGCATCTATTGTTCCTCTTGTGTAGTAAATGCCAGGGGAAGCGTCGGTGGACTAAATATTCTAATGTGCATTGGTAGCTTGATATATGACCCTCATATATAGTGATAGGTTATCTCTATATGCCTCAATGACAGTGGATAGCCTCCCAGATCCATGAACATATAGTAGAGTGGAAAGGGGGACCCAAATCCTGAAGTATTTAAACACAAATATTTATTGAGGTTACAAGTTTAAAAGTAGTCACATAATGAACAGATAGAAAAAACAAGATAAAAACGAGCAGCGAGCTCGTGACCTGACATCACTTCCGGTGCCCGTGTAATTTAGCCATCTAATCTGTGCCCACCATTGCCGTCTCATATACAGCTATATATACCCCACCTTCCTTCCTGTATATAGAGACCTTCTTTCATCATCGCTGACTGCAGATATACATAATCTGTCCTGTATACAGCTATATATACAGTAACAGGACAAATTATGTATATCTGCAGTCAATGATGATGGATGAAGGTCTTTATATACAGGAAGGAAGAAGGTGTGGGAATATATAGCTGTATACACTACTACACAGATAATATACACAAATTGTGAGTACATCTGTCCTGTGCAGTGTATACAGCTATATACACCCACCTTCTTCCTTCCTGTATACAGGAAGGAAGAAGGTGGGTGTATATAGCTGTATACACTACAGAGGATAGATGTACTCACAATGTGTGTATATTGTGTAGTGTATACAGCTACACCCCAGCCACAACCTACACACAGGCAAATCAGCTTCGCAGGCCAGCAAGCTTCCCATAGACCGTCGTGTGTCCGGTGCCTGTTTTTTTTTTTTTTTACAGCTTGGGGGGTGATTGACTGCTAGTCTCAAGCACTGTCACATGCTGTCAGGAAGTACTTTCCATTCCTCCTCAGGCCACATGGACCCTTGTAAAACCAGATGTAAATAAATGGTGACTTTTTGACATTTGCTTGCACAAGCATAGTTACAGTATGTGCCTTCTATGACAATGTCTAGGCTTGCAGATAGAATAATTGTATGTGCAATGGGCGTGGAGACTTGTTTCATGTACTATTATCTTTTGCTGTTTTTTTATTTGCCTATGCTGTCAATTTACCCCTGATAACAAACACTCAGGACTGCTTTAAGCTTGAGCCTTATTGGGTACTCTCACCCAAGGCCAAATATCCAGTACCTGTGCTCAGGCCACACTCTGATCCCACTCGTGGTAGTGTGCTCTCTGGGAAGAGGCCCTTGTCCTCATCAACATGAGGACAAGGTGCTTTGGGGTGGGGGAGCGCAGGAAAGAACTACCAACTCAAAAACATGAAGTACAACACAAGTGCGTAGCTCTATTAGGTTCAAAGGGAAATCTCTGAAGTACAGCATCTCTCAAACACCAGGTTAACATGTCAAGGAGACACCGACAAAGCACCCACCCCCCATGTTGAGGGCATGCGCCCTGGTACGGCTCAGGAGGGGGGGCGCTCGCTTGTCCCCACCCCCTTCCTGGCAGGATAGTCAGGTAATAGAACTGTGTGGGTGTTAATGAAAGTAACAGACTGCATCACATATATTATTGTTTATATTCGCCATAGTTCCACTTTAAGACAACAGAGTGAAGCTAATGACCACTTTTTGGGAGGCAACTGAAATGTGTTTGTGTCTATAAACAATAAAAATAAACTTTGAATTTACAGTGGGTGCCCTGTCCCTTCAGCATTGTTCCTCCTGGAAACAATGCATAGCAAAATAAACTCTAGAGATCCATGTGGGCCATTAACGAGTTAAACTCTGCCAGTCTGACAGGGAGTTTGGGTTTAGCTGTAGCCATGGCAACGGTATGTGATGTGAAAGACACCAGGATGCCAGCTGAAGATATTAGCATTTCTTATTGAACTGAAAAATAATAAAAGTAGACAGTGTGTGTAATACTAAACTTTATTGGAAAACTAGGCAGTGGCACTGTTACTAGTCCAGTTACATGTTAGGCCTACAGGCACAAATCAGAACTTTAAGCACCACCTACCAAAAAATGGTTATTTGTTTACAAAACACTTTTTAGTATGTACACACATAAATTTATTTTTCTTTTTTGTCCCCTAACTCAGACTTGTTTTTATTGCGTAAATTTACCCCAATGACCAGGTATGATCAGTGATCACATACGGACGGTCAGTCACTTTGTTAAAATGGTATAGTTTATTGCCAGATGCACCTGTGCAGTCTCTATGTGCAAGTCTGGGAAGAATAACCTTTTAAAGCATCAAAATCTTTAGCTACAGTGGGGCAAAAAACTATTTAGTCAGCCACCAATTGTGTAAGTTCTCCCACTTAGAAAGATGAGAGAGGTCTGTAATTGTCATCATAGGTATAACTCAACTATGAGAGACAAAATGTGGAAACAAATCCAGACAATCACATTGTCTGATTTTTGAAAGAATTTATTTTCAAATTATGGTGGAAAATAAGTATTTGTTCACCTACAACCAAGCAAGATTTCTGGCTCTCACAGACCTGTATCTTCTTCTCTAACCACTTGCCGACCGGGCCATAGCCGAAAGATGGCTACAGCGCGGTTGGCTTATTCTGGGTGGGCGTCCATGGACGTCCTCCTAGAATGTTGCTCTCGCGCGCCCCCGCAAACATCCATGAGCGCCGGGTCTGGAAGACCCGGCGCATCACGGATCGCGGTACTTGGCCCACATGCAGTGGCCGTTTACCACGTGATCGCTCTGTCAAATGACGGAGCGATCACTTGCAAACAAATGTCATGACGCCGGTTCCTCCCTCCCCTCTCTGTACCGATCTGTACAGTGCGAGGGGAGAGGGGGAGGGATCGTTTTTAGCAGCGCTGTGGGCTGGATCTGTAGTGCCCACAGCACTGCTCTGTGCCCATACTGTGCAATACTCTGCAATAATGTCCAATACTCTGCCAATACTTTGCAATAATGTGCAATACTCTGCCAATACTCTGCAATAATGTGCAATACTCTACAATAATGTGCAATAATGTGCAGTACTCTGCCAATACTGTGCAATACTCTGTCAATACTCTGTGAATACTCTGCCAATACTCACCAATACTCTGCCAATACTCACCAATACTTTGCCAATACTTGCCAATACTCTGCAATAAATTTTAACAGAAACAAAGATTTTTTTTTTTTTTTTTACCGAATTTTCAGTCTTTTTTGATTTATAGCGCAAAAAATAAAAAACCCAGTGGTGATTAAATACCACCAAAAGAAAGCTCTATTTGTGTGGAAAAAAAGGACAAAAAAATTTCATATGGGTACAGTGTTGCATGACTGAGTCATTGTCATTCAAAATGTGAGAGCACCGAAAGCTGAAAATTGGTCTGGTTAGGAAGGGGGTTTAAATGCCCAGTGGGCAAGTGGTTAAGAGGCTCCTCTGTCCACTCATTACCTGTATTAATGGCACCTATTTGAACTTGTTATCAGTATAAAAGACACCTGTCCACAACCTCAAACAGTCACACTCCAAACTCCACTATGGTGAAGACCAAAGAGCTGTCGAAGGACACCAGAAACAAACTTGCAGACCTGCACCAGGCTGGGAAGACTGAATCTGCAACAGGCAAGCAGCTTGGTGTGAAGAAATCAACTGTGGGAGCAATAATTATGAAATGGAAGACATACAAGACCACTGATAATCTCCCTCGATCTGGGGCTCCACACTCCGTGGGGTCAAAATGATCACAAGAACGGTGAGCAAAAATCCCACAACCACACGGGGGGGGGACCTAGTGAATGACCTGCAGAGAGCTGGGACCAACGTAACAAAGGCTACCGTCAGTAACACACTACGCTGCCAGGGACTCAGATTCTGCAGTGCCAGACGTGTCCCCCTGCTTAAGCCAGTACATGTCTGGGCCCATCTGAGGTTTGCTAGAGAGCATTTGGATGATCCAGAAGAGGATTGGGAGATTGTCATATGGTCAGATGAAACCAAAGTAGAACTGTTTGGTAGAAACACAACTCGTCGTGTTTGGAGGAAAGAGAATGCTGAGTTGCAACCAAAGAACACCATACCTACTGTGAAGCATAGGGGTGGCAACATCATGCTGGGTCTTTCAGCATGACAATGATCCCAAACAAACTGCCCGGGCAACGAAGGAGTGGCTTTGTAAGAAGCATTTCAAGGTCCTGGAGTGGCCTAGCCAGTCTCCAGATCTCAACCCCATAGAAAACCTTTGGAGGGATTTGAAAGTCCATGTTGCCCAGCGACAGCCCCAAAACATCACTGCTCTAGAGGAGATCTGCATGGAGGAATGGGCCAACATACCAGCAACAGTGTGAAGACTTACAGAAAACGTTTGACCTTTGTCATTGCCAACAAAGGATATATAACAAAGTATTGAGATGAACTTTTGATATTGACAAAATACTTATTTTCCACCATAATTTGCAAATAAATTTTTTCAAAAATCAGACAATGTGATTGTCTGGATTTGTTTTTCTTTTTTGTCCCACTGTATATGATATACACTTTCAATTTGTCGTGTTCACCACTGCAGCCTTTGGGTTCCTGTGTCACATTTCCCCGGGGTTTTCAGTTGGGGAGGGTGCACTTATTATTTCTTGCAGCGTAGAAGGTCCACTTGATCCTCCTCAGGACCACATGTCTCTTGGGTCCAAGCACCACTTTGGATGCATTCCCTGTCTGGTCGCCTGTGCATGTCCATGCAAGCAACACCATTGCATTGGCTTGTGTGCAGGAGCGCACAGATGGGTGAGCAATGATTCTATTACTTGTTGATCCTAATAGTAGATCTGTAATTTTTCTATTTCCTTTGTTATTCCCGCCTTACTCAGAGCTAGAAAATCCAACTCCCGTAAGATTTTTTTCAAATTTTATATTTAGTTATCAGTAAGTTAACATACTGTACACATGGATGGAAGGTCACATTACAGAATGCATGATGAAATAAAAAATAAAAAAAAATCTTGTATACAAACCAGACAATATAGTGCTGGTTGCTCATTCTGTTGGCTGCAAAGCTAATGCAGTTTGGGATACATCACTTGTAATTCATGACCAATATGGAAACTGGAGAGAGAGTATCAACTCTTTGTCTGCGACAATCTCGTTGATTACATTTTTTTTTTCAGTTTAGGACATATACAATGGGTAACAGGGAAAAAAGGGGGCAGATGGGGGGTAGGTCAGGGAGCTTAAGCATCCTTCAGTTGAGGGCGTTAGTGTGAGCGGGGAGGGAGGTGGAAAAAAGGGGGCTATTTAGGGATGGAACTATGATATTCTGATGCAAACGGGAGGTCTTGGGGAGAAGGCTAAATGGCTGTGGGGGGGGGAGTAGGGACAGGGGAAGCGCAGAAAGTAGATGATGGGTACTTTTAAAGTGTCTTTGCCTCTTATTCCACTGCGGCCATCTAGCTTTTGCATTCATCTGAATATACTGCTTAAACATAAGCCAGAGTTGCCATGTTTTGCAAAATACCGTACCTCTGCAGTGTTCTTTTTTGAATGGGTGACATTTCCAATCTCCTTATTCCATATACTTTATAAGGCTACATCTGGATGAATGGGGGAGATTCTTCCTGCCAATAAGCGGGTATGCAAGCCTTTATGGAACTCGGGAGGTGTCCTAGGATTGATTTCCAATAGTTTTTGTGGGCATAGAATGTTGACGGATGAAAATAAAGGATGGATCTGCAGAGATGTGAAAGTCAGTGAATTGTGAGGAAATTCCTCCTGACTTTACCTTAAAAGTCAGGGCATTTGAAGCAATCCCAGAAAATGTGTGATAAAGACTGCTTGTTATTTCTACATCTCCAACATTTTGTACATTTTATTAAAAAGCGCAGAGGCTAAATGAAAATATCATAGAGGAATTTTAAAGGAGTTGGGAGGATCATTATCTTTATGATATTGCAAAGTCCGAACCAGGAGAAAAGTCTTGTATTCCATTTTTGGAGCAGGGCCTGCTCCAATAAGATTTACCAATGCGTTTGGAAAGCATACTTTGCCTGGTATGAGGACAGGAAGCTAAGCTTCAGGGAATACTCTCTGGACTTTCTTCAGTCTGGCCTTGAGTACCTTTAAGGGAGAGGTTTCTGCTCATGGGGCCCCCGGGTAATAGGAGATCATGGGGCCCCATGTGTCCCCACCCACACTCAAGCCACACCCATGTCTCTTTCTCTCTCTCCAACTCCCTTTCTCTCTCTCTCTGTATCTCTCTCCCTCTTTCTGTGCCTCTCTCCCTTTATCTCTCATTTTTCTCTCTCTCTATCACTCCAACCCCCACCCATCTCTTTCTCTCTCCCTCTATCTCCATCCCTCTTCATATCTCTCATACACTTTCTCTCTCTGTTTCTAGCTCTCTCTACCTCCTCTTCTCTCCCTCTCCCCGTCTCAGTAGAAGATGAGATGAGATGTAGCTGAATCCGTCAGTGACAGTAGCAGAGTTGCAGTGGCAAGAGAGATAGAGACGTTAGTATCTGATCTCATTGGGTGCTTACAATGGCGGAAAACCTACTGTAGAGTGCAGCACCCAGTCAGTGAGCTTTTGTTGGTAGTGAGCAGTTCTGTGTGGCTCCAGGGGTTAGGCAGGGCCTCGGGGATTGTCCCCCAGCTTAGGCATCACAGAGGCTTTCCCCTGCCACAAAGTCCCAAGTCAGGCACATAAAGAAAAGGACAGACGGGGGAGCGGAGCCTACTGGGCTGACAATGTGTGATCGGATCCACCTCGGAGAGGAAGAGACACGAGCAGTGCTGTCCCCAGACACAGCGGTGGACAATGGGTGGGCTTCCTCCTCATCATTGGACCCCTCATCTGTGGTACACAGCTCACCTCTGCATCCGCCGTCCACAGCTCACCTTTGTACCTCCCATCCACAGCTCACCTTTGCACCTCCCATCCACAGCTCACCTCTGCATCCCTGTCCATAGTTCACCTTTGCACCTCCCATCCACAGCTCGCCTCTGCTTCCCTGTCCACAGCTCCCCTTTGCATCTCCTGTCCACAGCTTACCTCAGTGTCCCTGTCCACAGATCACCACTGCGTCCCTGTTCACAGATCACCTCTGTGTCCCTCTCCACAGATCACCTCTGCATCCCTGTCCACAGATCACCTCTGCATCCCTGTCCACAGATCACCTCTGCGTCCCTGTCCACTGATCACCCCTGCGTCCCAGTCCACAGCTCACCTCTGCGTCCCCGTCCACAGCTCATCTCTGCGTCCCCGTTCACAGATCACCTCTGTGTTCCCATCCACAGCTCACCTCTGCGTCCCCATCCACAGCTCACTAATCCCCCTTCTCCTGTCCCCCTTACTGCAGCTAACACCGCTCTATTAGGCAGTCGCCAGCAAGGGCACAGCTCACGGCACACTGGCTGCTCTGCCTCTCTTACACACCAGCAGTGTGCAAGGCAACACAGCCGGCAGGCAGCATCAGTTCCCGGGCATCATTGACATGTCCTCGTTGCCAGCGCTCGCAGCTCCCCTGCCCTCGTGTCTCTCTCTATGCAGTGAGGTTTACCAGCAGGATGGAGGAAAGTTAGGAGCACTTAGAACCACACATCATCTGAAGCAGCCTGAGCCTAGGGGGCACCACTGAAATCCGGGGGAGGGGCACAGCCCTAGATCCTACCGTGCCTCTGCATACATGCTACTCCCATTCCATGTCAGCCCACTCCTCCTCACTTCGTCCCTCATAGGAAGTTGGAGCCAGTGACTCCATGGGGCCCCCTACTGGCCCCAAGCCCTCGGGCAGTGCCAGAGTGCCCGAATAGTCAGTCCGCGCCCCCCCCCCCCCCCCAATTTGATCTCCTGTGTCTCCTTGACATCTTAACCTGGTGTTTGAGAGATTCTGTACTTCAGAGATTTCCCTTTGAACCTAATAGAGCTACGCACTTGTGTTGTACTGCATGTTTTTGAGTTGGTAGTTCTTTCCTGCACTCCCCCACCCTAAAGCACCTTGTCCCTATGTTGATGATGACAAGGGCCTCTTCCTGACAACCCTGGCCGGTGGTTGTCAGGGTCTGCGGGCGGGGGGCTTATAGGAATCTGGAAGCCCCCTTTAATAAGGGGGCCCCCAGATCCCGGCCCCCCACCCTATGTGAATGAGTATGGGGTACATTGTACCCCTACCCATTCACCTAAAAAAAAGTGTCAAAAATAAAAACAGTACACAGGTTTTTGACAAAGTAATTTATTAAGTCAGATCTGGCGTCTCTTCCGATTTCTTATCCCCTCTCCGACTCTTATTCCTCCTCTGGAGATGTCTTCTCCCTCCACCAGTTCTTCTCCCCTCTCCTTTTCATCTCTTCTCTGCGCTGTCTTCTCCCTCTTCTGCCGGGTCTCCTCTCTCCACTGATGTCTTCTGCCTCTGTTGGGTCTCCTCTCTGCGCTGACTTCTCCCTCTGTTCTTCCTCCGAACTTCTCTCAAGGCTCTCTCCCGCTCTAATGCTAGGTCCGCGGTGAGCCATTTCTTATTTACGCAAGGGGCGGTGACATCATCTGGAGGCCCTGTCCCTTGTGACGTCACTGCCTGGGGCATGATGTCACCTGGTGGCCCTGCCCCGTGCCTATATAAGTTCCCCTTAAAATCCATACCAGACCGAAGGGCCTGGTATGGTCTTGGAGGGGGAACCCCATGCTGCTTTTTTTTTTTTTTTATTTTAATTTGGTGTGGAGTTTTCCCTAAAGATTCATACCAGACATAAAGTGCCTGGTATTGTTGGGATCAAAGTCAAAGTCGGATCATCGTTCACCGTTCATTGAAGTTGGATGACTCCAAGTCACAGGGCAAAGTCGGATCCACAGTCGTACGACTGTCGCGTCGTACCAGTGTGAACCCGGCCTTAATGGACTATTCCTTTTTATCCTAATTGTTTTTTTTTTTCGTCTGGAATTCTGCTTTAAATAAAGAATTAGGTAGAGAACTGAAACATTTGTATATACAGAACTACACATCAGATGTAAAAGAAGGACAATGTAGGAGATAACAAGGTAGAGGTATTGGGATAAAAAAGAGAGAGACTGTTCCTGTAGAGTGACTGCCTGCATATTATAAAGTGACCACTGTTCAGGCAGCTTTGTGTAGCAGCTTCGCATTGATTGAACGAATGTTATTGTGCCTAATGGTGTGTGTGTTACATTGGTAATGAGGCAGAAGATTCTAAATACAGCATTAATGGTGCATTAGGCTCTTCAACAAATTGTTGACGTAAAGTCGTAAACACTGTACTGTCCTCTAGGAAACTTTCATGGATTCCCTGGTCGCTATATTGCAAACTTCCCTGGAAAATCTTGATCAAATGTGTCCTTAGAGCTGTAACAATCCAGCAAACTTTATTGTTAGTGAAAAAACGTCTAGCTTAAAGTCAGGAGAATATACAGTATATAACAACCTTTGGTTTCTCTACAGTATGCATTCCTTCTAAAGAAATAAAATTATTTTGCAGTTAAGCTGTATAATCAGCTAAAAGCTTATATATATCCACTTGTAATTATAAAGTTGAAAACAGGCTTGCAGTGGGAGTGCATAATCTATATTGCATAAATGGTTTTTATTTTGTGATCATAGATACACTTTAAAGTGTGGTTTTTTTAAAAAAGGTGTTTATTTTGAATTTGTAACATAAAAATACAAAAGAAGATAACAAAAGTGGGACCGTAATTACAGTTGCGAAAGGTGCATTTAGTAGAGCACCTACATAGTAAAAACACTGGAACAAGTTTACAAGTCCAAGAAACAGAAATACCCCAGTAATGCCGCGTACACACGACCGGACTCCGTCGGACAATTCGATCTTGTGTGGGCTCCAGCGGACTTTTTGTCCCAAAAGTTTGACGGACCTAGAAATGAAACATGTTTCAAATCTTTTTGATGGACTCGAGTCCAGTCGAAAAGTCCACTCGTCTGTATGCTAGTCCAAAGGTCAAAAACCGATGCTAGGGCAGCTATTGGCTACTGGCTACTGGCTATGAACTGCCTTGTTTTAGTTCGGTCATACGCCATCACGTCAGACTTTGGTTGATCGTGTGTAGGCAAGTCCGTTTAATCGGAAAGTCCGTCGTAAAGTCTGTCGAAAAGTCCGCAGGACAAAGTATGCCGTAAAGTCTGGTTGTGTGTACACAGCATAACACACATTCATACCTTCATACATACACCCATTCAAACCTGCAACACATGGGACCCCGTAAGGACAGCAGAGGTCCAGAGTCCCCCTATGTAGTAGATGCTTCATGAAAGACGTCTCGTGATTCTCAGTTTTTTGGTATCTTGCAGACAATAATATTAGAGTACGTAAGTAGTGGGTCTACTGGTAAAGCTGCAACGAGAGGACATCCCCCCAGAAATCCTCCGATACATCAAGCCATGGTTGCCAGATTTTAGTGAACTTCTTAGGGCATGCCCCACTTTTGTATATCAATTTAAATTTGGGAAGGACCCCATGAACAATGCGGAAGAAGGCGTGAGCTGAAAGGGGGCCCAAATCCTTCCAGTGCATAAGGATGACTTTACGTGCATAAAATAATAATATAGCTAGTAATGTCCTGGCGTGAGTACGGTGAACATGGCCGTTGAGTATTCCCAAGAGTCCCACCTTCGGGGTGTGAGGTGTTGGCAGATGAAGTTTGTGATCGAAGAAAGCAAACAGTTCCTTCCAGAAAAAAATGTTTCGATTTTATTTGAAATGGACATTGTAGAATTGTACACATAGGAGACCTGCCTGTTGTTTGTTTTTAATAATAGCACTTCAGAACGTTTCAGCATGCATATTAATTGTAATTGCACCTTAGATTGTCTCAGTATGCGCAACAATTGTATTTAGTGCTTTATTTTTATCCTAACGGGTATTATATATATATTGACTTTTTACACCAAGGATCACACACTTTGTTTTGTTTTGGTTTAATGCTAGACCACACTGTACAAGTAATTTTTGGTTTGGTTTTATTTGGTTTCACACAATTGATACACATTGGTAACACTTATAATTATACTGTGAATTATCTCCTTAGTTTTTAGGATTTTTCCAAAGGAAGTAGCTTATGTATTTTTACACCTCTAACTACTATTTGTTAGCAGTAGAACAGCGCCATATCTACTTTGTTTTCTTTTCAGTTCCTTCCGGAAGGTTGAAAGTCCAGAACATATGGAAAAAGTCAGCAACAATCGTATCACATCTAGCACATGCAATCCTGTCCCAACCCCATCCGTACCAGCATAGCTGGAGTATAGTGTAATCGGTGTATAAACTTAAATTGTACCAGTAGGTCAGCCATGCTGATAACATATCTCAGTTGCCTCTTCCCAGACCTCTTCAGAAAGCTCAGGCATAGACAATAGCCATTTGCGGTTAGAGTTCTAGAAAGGATCAGCTCCCACCATTTGGAGGTGACCATAAAAGGTCGTCACCTGTTTGGCAATTTCTGGGAATGTCAGGAGATCTTCAATAGATGATTGCTTGAGCTCAATGGTCAAAGATCTGAACTGCGCCTGGATGGCGTGTCTGAGTAAGAGGTATTTGTAGAAAAATTTATTGTGCAGGTCATATTTAAGCCTGAGTACTTCAAAGGATAGTAATACATTCTCTTCGATTATGTGGGTTAGATGTGTAATCACATGTCGACTCCACCAGGTCGAGTCCGGATGACTGAAGAGCTCAGGGAGGTTGGGGTTCCGCCACAGAGCAGTCTGTGGCGAAATATCCATAGGAGACTGTGTCAGGGTTTCCCCCCCTCCCTCTAGGCCATAAAACTAACCTCAAGAGGGGAGAATCTAGAACCCCCAATTTCTTTGATCTATGAAGTTCAAGGTCAACATAAGTGCCGTGGCAGGAGTCGGTGGGTCAGAATGTAACCAAGCATGGACATAGGTGAGCTGGGAACCAAGGAAATAATTTCTTAAATTTTGGCAAGCCAGGCCGCCTGCAGTCTTTGACGCTTGTAAGGAGGACCTGGCTATATGGGCCTAACGGCCATTCCGAACAAGGGAGGAGAGAATGGAGTCTATTTTCCCCAAAAACTTTTTAGTGAAAAAAACTGGGGCAGCTCGAAAACAGTATAGAAGCTTAGGTAGAAAGATTATTTTGAATATGTTAATGCGTCCAATTAGATTGAGGGGAACAACATCCAGGTATAAAACCTATTCATCATTTGTTTGATTATGGGAATGACGTTAGATAGGGGGCAGAAAGGGAAGGGGCGCCCAGGAACACGGTGGGCCCTCTCAATCACAAAGCAGGGGGATAATTGAGTGTGGCCAAATTCTTGCTCGAGTTAGCTTTCAAGGAAGGCTACGGGATCAGGGC
This sequence comes from Aquarana catesbeiana, assembly GCF_042186555.1. NCBI lineage: Eukaryota > Metazoa > Chordata > Amphibia > Anura > Ranidae > Aquarana > Aquarana catesbeiana. The sequence goes on along the minus strand of NC_133334.1, from coordinate 228,503,283 downwards.
CCTCCACCCGTTCCGGGTGACCAACCAGACACAGGTTGTTCCTGCGGAGATGATTCTCGAGGTCATCGACCTTGTCCTCCAAGGTGGCAATCTTCCCTCCATGTGTATTAAGTCTGGGCAGGATGGAGTTAATAGTGTCTTCTACATCACTAATGCGCTGCTCGGTTTCAGTGACCCGGCCGCGTAATTTCTGCATGTCCTGCCGCATAATGGTCAGGTCAATCTTCAACCTGTCCACCTTCCCCATAAGGTCTACATGGTTTACCTCGATAATTGCGAGGACCTTCGCTAGTGTGAGCTCTCCGCTGCCATCCGTGACCGCCGGTCCCGGGGTCGCCTGCGAATGCACAGCCGGATGGTATCGGATCTCAGGGGAGGCCAGTGGGAAGGCATCCTGGCTGTCTGCAAAGAGATCCGGAGTGGAGGCTGGGGATGCACTAGGTCCATGGCTGGTGTTGCAGTGGCCATCTTGGCAGGATCGGGTGGTGATGCTCATCTTTGGCGGGGGTTTTTTCTTCCCTCGCCGCTTTTCCATGCACTAAAATGCCTCCCCAGGGTACAGGAGATGCCTCGGGTTGGTGTGGGCAAAAAATAAGACGTTTTCTGGCTGTGGTTGATCAGGATGGAGCAGGATTGTAGAAGGAGAGACCGGAGCTACACAGGAACACGTCTGCTCACATCCCGCTCCAGGCCACGCCCCTTAAAGTGTTTGTTCATTCTAAATTTGTAATCACTGCCAGCCCTTCTATTAGGGCCTGGCATACCACACTATGTAAATCATTTCTAAAAACAAGCGTTGTAAATACCTATTTAGAGCTGTCTTCAGGCCGGTCACTTGACTCGCAGTCACTTTACAGCTCCGATACATGGCTTCTGTGGGAGGGGCCGAGATCTCCCTCTGACGTCAGCCGGAGAGATCACGTGGCCTCCTGCAGAAGCCATGTATCGGAGCTGTAAAGAGGCCGCGAGTCACGTGACCAGCCCGAAGACAGCTCTAAATAGGTATTTACAACGCTCGATTTAAGAAATTACTTACATATTGTGGTATGCCAGGCACTAATAGAGGGGCTGGCAATGACCATTGTATTTTTTTTATTTTTAATAATAGCGGCAGGGGGAGGCGGGGAGGAGACAGAGACACAGAGAGGGAGCTGACGGGCAAGGAGGGGGAGGAGAGAGGAGAGCAGAGAGGACAGCACTCTGACCACGGTGGTCAGGGCTCAGCAGCCCTGATTTTCGTTGTCAGCACAGAGAGGGGATACAGGAAGTGGCATGTCCAGGGAGTTTTTTTTTTTTTTTTTACAGTTTAGAGGTCGACAGATTACAGCACAAGCACTGTGTTGTTTAATCTGCTTTAAGGGACCAGGATCAGATTTTTTGGGGGGTTAACAAACACTTTAAGTGCTACAGAATTTATTAGTGCTGTATCAATGAATAAAATAAATATAGTTCATACATAATTAGGTAAAGCATTAATAACTATGTTGCCTTTTTGTTCTTGTTGAAATTTGTTCAGCCACCCAGTCAAGACAGTCTATCAGCCAAGGAATTATTGTGGGAGCCTGGACTTCCTCACAGGACTGTTTGTGATGAGCTCTCATTTCATCACTCAGAAACAATGCAGGTTTGCTGTAGGTCTGTGTATTTTACAGCCTAGTGAGCATGCAAAGCTGTATTGATACGGAACAAGTTGGGGACCATGTTAGGAATTGCTGTGTTTGTTAGTAACATAAAGCAGAGTTGTGAACTTGTAACAAGCCACCAGTGTTATCTGGCATGCTGAAAGGTGTGATGAAACAATAAATTGAACATGTAGTTTGCTGGTAAACAGTAACACAGTCCGTGAAAGTAGCAAGCTAGGAGAGGAGCGCAGTATTTGATTCTTACAGTGAGAAAAGTGGTAATGTAATTTGTAAAGTGCTCAATCAATTAACTATTCTTATTCCTTATGCTGCTAACATTAGTAAATAGATAGGAAAGCATATTATATTTACATTTCTTTTGTTGTTTCCTGGTTTCTGGCCTGGGCCAGAATGATGTCATACATCCAAGGGGTCTTCATAAGCATTGTTTTTCCCTCGTCGGAAGGAAGGCTAAGCACACTCTCCTACCTGCATGCTTGTGCTAAAGGCAGATGGATTCTAGGAAGTAAATTCTACACGAGTCATTTGCCCTTACTCAAGATGGCTGCAGCTAGAAATGCTAGGGGGTAATTTTCAAAATGATTTCATAATAAAATAAAGCATAGAGATATGGATTGATGGGTGAGTGTGATCTGAATATTAAGGATTTTTTAAACCCTAGGCAAAACCTCAATTTGACCCCCCCGGCTCCACCCCTGACTCCACCCCATTTGCCCTGCCCATGTACAGTATACCCCACTTTTTTAATAAAGCGCCCATCAAATGCAGCCTCACCATTTCCCATCAAATGCAGCCTACCAGTGCCCATGAATTAATGTTTGCTTGCTTCCATTCATTTGGGAGTCGGGACACAGACACAGTCCTCCTCCACCCCTGTGCTTTGACACTATGTGTGAACAGAGCGGGCTGCTGCCTGCTAATGCTGAAACTTAGTTTCTTGCTGGAGAGAGAAGATAGTAGGAACACCAGTGGCCAGGCGCCCTAGGATGCAGGGCGCCCAAGGCAGCTGCTTAGTTTGCCTAGTGGTAGCACCAGCCCTGATATAAATTAAATAGAGTTTTCAGATTGTAGTGCTCAGATACAGTTTAGTTACGCATTAAGGCTTACTCCTTTCTTTTGTACCCTTTTTGGCTTTTAGCATGGTATCACTAGAGGGTTTGACTATGTCTGAGACATAACATCACTATGATTCCACAACCTGATAAAATGTTTATTTGTAAGACTGGGAGAAGGAGAAGCAAAACAAGAGCGAGGTAACAAGGAACATACTAAAAGGAGGAGAGCAGAGTGACAGAAAGATAACCTGTCTGTTGCTTTTCATTTTATTGTCCAATTACATGCTGGTGAAGGGGCGTGAACTGTAAATGTTACTACTTGTCATATGTAAGCTCCATCGAGCAGGGCCCTCTGATTCCTCCTGTATTGAATTGTATTGTGACTGTACTGCCTGCCCTCATGTTGTAAAGCGCTGCACAAACTGTATATAAATCCTGTATAATAATAATGCAAAGTTAATTGGTGTATTTAGCTGCTTAATTAGAGTTCCAGAGAATCACAGTGATTCTGATTGGTTGGCGTCAGCACAGAGTGCTGCCGTCCTGGAAGCGACTCAGAAAGAGGGTGAAGAGTGGGGATTTCAAATCCTGGACCGCTACACTGGCTGCATGGGCACTGACAGGTCATCACCAACAGAGGTAAGTACAGCAGGGACCATGGGGGTGGGAAGGGTGTGGGGTGTTAGTCCACCTTTTCATTTTTTTCTTAAAAGGTGAAATTAAATGATTTAAAGTGTTACTATTCCCAGGAGCCTGCGTTCACTATATCTGGTCTCCCACAGTACATAGAACTTGTAAATGCAATTAGTAAATATAAAAGGCTAAATAACTTTATCAGTGTCTGGTTAAAGCTTGTAGGAGGAATTTACATTCTACTCTGACTATCCTGCAGGACCCCTGACCCTCTGAACATTTCTGGTTTGCTCTGTGCTGATCATATGCACCCTCTCAAGACAAAAAAAAACTCTCTTGCAATACACACCAGACTGGGCATTAGCAGAGTGCCCCCAAGCCTCTTTTCTTTTAGAAGATAGATTGGGGACTGTATAAGAAGAGAAGGATCAGAGAAGACAGGCTTAAACAGCTTTTTTTACACAATACAAAGGATTAACCCCTTGGGTTCGACAGTGAGTATAACAAGCATGCTTTACTGCATATACAGGTGCACACCAAAACATTTTAATATTATCAAAAAGTTAATTTATTTCAGTAATTCAATTCAATTCAAAAAGTGAAACCCATATGTTATATAGATTCATTACTCAAAAAGTGATATATTTCAAACATTTCTTTCTTTTAATTTTGATGAATATGGCTTACAGCTAGTGAAAACCCAAAATTCAGTTTCTCAGAAAATTAGAATATTGTGAAAGTTCAATATTGTAGACTCATGGGGGGTTTATTTACTAAAGGCAAATTCACTTTGCACTACAAGTACACTGCAAGTGCACGTGTTAGTGCACTTGGAAGTGCAGTCCCTGTAGATCTGAGGGGGACGTGCAAGGGAAATAAAAAACAGCATTTTTGCTTGCACATGATTGGATGATAAAATCAACAGAGCTTCCCCTCATTTCATATCTTCCCCTTAGATCTAAAGTGACTGTACTTCCAAGTGCACTCTCTTCTGGTTCCTGATCCTGTCTGCTGCCTCTGACTACGCTGATCTCTGTCTCCATGATTTCCTGGCTTGTTCTGACTACCTGATTTGGCTACCGAACCCTGGCTATGTTTTGACTACGTTTACCAGTTGTACCATTTTTACCATTTTATTAAAAGGTGTGATTTTTACTGCATTTTCTGTCGCCGTCTGTTTCATGGTGTCAGGGCTGGGCTCAGCCCTTCCTTCTCTGAGCTGGCCCCTCAGCTGTTGGCTAATTGCCAGCTCCCATCTCTCTCCACAGTTACTCAGCTGTTGATGATATCCTGCTCATCAGTAAGCCGTCTTAAGCCATCCAGTTCAGAGGATCTCTGCCTTCGCCTTGGTCAACATCACAGAGACGATCTCCTGTGTTCCTGTTTAAAGATTGCTTTGCTGACATCCCTTCTGGCTCCAGATCCTGCTTGTTGTTTCACTACGTTGATCCCTGACTTCTGGCTTGGCTGACTATCTATCAGCCAAGCCAGTGTGATTTAACTGTACTTCAGTCATGGCCTGATTTCATGGTTTCTGACAGTAGGCGAAGGCCATGAATTCAGATGATGCAGTCAATCCACTTGTTGGGAATATTTTTTCCAGATTGGATGAACTGGATCACCGCATGGATCAGTTCGCCATGGCGTTACGAACGCTCCTGAGTCGCACGGCTCACCTGGAATCTCCCACTGTGGCCGCTCCGGTCCAACCTATGTTGCAGGCCGACCCTGCTGCTGCTCCAGTCTCTGTGCAGACACCCACCTCGTGTATTACCTCTATAAGAGGTATGTCTGGTTCCGCTCCGCTTCCCCAGCGATTTGGAGGCGATCCAGTCCAATGCAGAGGGTTTCTCAACCAGGTTGAGATATACTTTGAGATGCTGCCCCAGGCATTTCTCACGGACAGAAGCAAAGTAGGTTTTGTGATATCTTTGCTTTCTGAGAGAGCCTTGGCCTGGGCAAACCCTCTATGGGAGACGCAAAAACCTGTTGTCTTGAGCTACCCTGAGTTTGTGGCTTTGTTTAAAAGCAGCTTTATTCCCGCACACTCCGCTTCTGCTGCCAAGTGTCTCATAGGCAAATTGCCTTTAGTAAATCAACCCCACAGTGTCACACTCTATTCTGCATGCAGTTTTATGTTATATATACTGTTCTTTCTGCCTGGAAACTGGAGATTGTCCATAGCAACCAAAAAGTGTCCCTTTACGTCAAAAGTGGCTTTAGACCAGCTAGAAAACAGCGATAGTAAATTAGAACACTTGCAGAATTGAGCGATAGTGAATCGTGTGGAAATTAATTTTATTACTATTTATTTTTATTTTTTTAAATTATTTTTTTTTTTTTTATTATATTATAATTTATGTTTTTGTGTTTCAAACTTTATCATACCCGGGATGTCTACTAGACTCTTGTTTGGACAGATTTAAGTGTGTTATTGTTAAGAATTACAGACCTACAATATAAAACGCCAAATTTCCATGCAAAATAATTGTACCGCTTTCAGCACCTAAAATCCGAAATAATCATACCGCCAGGGAGGTTAAAACACCTGTATAGGTTTAAATGGTCTCTCAATCTGGTTCAGTAGGTCACACAATCATGGGGAAGATTGCTGACTTGACAGTTGTCCAGAAGACAGTCATTGATACCCTCCACAAGGAGAGTAAGTCACAAAAGGTCAGTGCTAAAGAAGCTGGCTGTTCAGAGTGCTGTACCCAAGCACATTAATTGGAAGTTGAGTGGAGGGAAAAAGTGGGGTAGAAAAAGGTGCACAAGCAGCCTTAAGAGGATTGTGAAGCAAAGCCCATTGAAGAATTTGGGGGAGATTCACAAGAACTACAGCTGGTGTCAGTACTTCAAGAGCCACCACACACAGATGTATCCAGAACATGGACTACAACTGTCGCATTCCTTGTGTCAAGCCACTCCTGAACCAGAGACAATGCCAGAAGTGTTTAACCTGGGCTAAGGAGAAAAAGAACTGGACTGTTGCTTAGTGGTCCAAAGTCCTCTTTTCAGAAGTAAATTTTGCATTTCATTTGCAAATCAAGGTCCCAGAGTCAGGAAGAAGAGTGGAGAGGCACAGAATCCAAGTTGCATGAGGTCCAGTGAGAAGCTTTTACAGTCAGTGATGATTTGGGGAGCCAGAAAGTCCATAATCAGGGCGTCTGCCAGGAAATTCTAGAGCACTTCATGCTTCCCTCTGCTATTCAGCTTTATGGAGATGCTGGTTTCATTTTACAGCAGGACTTGGCACCCACCCACACTGCCAAAAGTACCAATACCTGGTTTAATGCATGGTATCACTGTGCTTGATTGGCCAGCAAACTTGCCTGACCTAAACCCCATAGAGAATCTGTGGGGTATTTTCAAGAGAAAGGTGAGCGACACCAGACCCAACAATGTAGATGAGCTGAAGGCCACTGAAGGCAACCTGGGCTTCCATGACACCTCAGCAGTGCCACAGGCTGATCGCCTTCATGCCACGCCACATTGATGCAGTAATTCATGCAAATGAAGCCCCAACCAAGTATTGAGTGCATACTATACTGTACATCGTTTTTAGTAAGCCAACATTTCTGTATTAAAGCCAATATGTCTGTATTAAAGGATCCTTTTTTTATTGGTCTTATGTAATTTTCTGAGATACTGAATTCTGGGTTTTCACTAGCAGTAAGCCATAATTATCAAAATTAAAATAAAGAAATGATTGAAATATATCACTCTGAGTGTAATAGATCTATATAAAATATATGAGTTTCACTTTTTGAATTGAATTACTGCAATAAATTAACTCTTTGATGGTATTCACATTTTTTTGAGATGCACCTGTACAGACTGATTTTACTGTTGTGGGTTTAGTAACACTTTAACCACTTCAGCCCCAAAAGAATTGGCCCCTTAATGACCAGAGCACTTTTTACAATTTGGCACTGCGCTGCTTTAACTGGTAATTGCGTGGTCATGCAATGCTGATCAGATCAAATATATCTATCCGTTCACACACTATACTACTAAGGGAGGTGTATGGTGCATGCGCAGGTGTTAGCGCTACTGGCACTAAACTGACGCTGCTAGAGGCTGACGTGGACCCTAACTGATGTCACCCGCCGGGAGATCAGGGGGTTAAACCTTTATTCGGCAATATATGGCAGGTACCCTGATGCTATAAAAATCTGACTGTGACAGTAACTAGCTAACTGGGTAACTACACACTATCTGGGCCTACTATTAAGTACCTTAACGCTGATTAGTGTCACAAATGACACCAGTACAGTCATCAAAGAAAAATATGAAAACTGCACTTGGTGACACTGTGACAGAGAGTGAAAGGGTTAACTGGGGGGGTGATGGGTGGGTGAAAAGTGTGCCTATGTGTACTGTGTCAGTGTAGTGTTGGTGCAACTCATGTTTCCATGTCTTCTCTCCTTTCCCTGGAACGGAAAAGAATTCCAGAGAGGGAGATGACATCACTTCCCCTGCCTGTGTTTTCACTTACAGGCAGGGGACAGTCTCCAATTCGCCACAACCGATCACCAGGTCCAGGGCGGAAATCATTGGCCTGGGCCTGGAGACTGATTGGTTCTGAAATGAATCCGATCACCGCGGGTGCGCTGGGTGCGCCCAACGTACAGCTACGACGCCTCACCAAGGAGAGCCAACATGCCGCAGTATAACAACAGCGGCTGGTCCGGAACCGGTTAAGAGTTAAAGTGGTTGTAAACCACATATGTTCTCACCTTGTAAAGATAGGGTACACAACCACTGATAAGTTTACTGAGCAAGCATTTCACAAATAATAAGATAAATACTGTTTATGAATCCTAAATGCGTAGGTCACATGACCGTTTCATTCTTTTCTTATCAGCGCAGCCTGGGTTGGAGGCTGGGCAAAACTGCAAGACATCACATTTCCTGGTCATGTCGCTTCAGCTTTCTCACACCTGCTCTCCCCCCAAACCGTACAAAGCAGAGTGGTGCTGTCCATCAGACATTTGACCCAGTCTGTAAGTGTTGCTACTGTGATGTGGCCAGCTTGGGAAATTTTACCTATACAGTAAGCCCTGAGTAGATGTGGCTTACCCACTATGGGAGGGGGAGCATGCGCACTGTGGTGGCAATGCTGCAGAGGTTTATTGAGCTTGCATATCATTGCTCCTAAAAGAAGGAAGGCTTAGTGACTAGTGGGATTACCAGGTAATTTCTGCAAAAAGAAGATTTCATTACAGAAACGAGGGTCACAGAGTTTTTATACAAATTATTGACTTATATGGCTTTTAGGGGAACCCACACAAAAAAATGTGGGGTCTGGATTGAAAACTTGGAGGGGGACCCTAAAAAAAAATCATTTTTTTGTATTTGTTCGTTAGGTCCCTCTAGACCCAATGGCCCTGGTTTGATATTTGGGGAACCCTATGCTGTTTTTTTCTGTTTTTTTTGGGAGGGGCGGGGGGTTGGGGATCCATGCGTTTTTTTTTCCCACTGTCCCCAACTCATTTGTTTACACTGCTAAATGTTTGAGATCCTGCTGCAGCTAGAGGTTAGACTTAGCCAAACCCCAATTCGTTCAGCCACTCGCTGAACCTCCCAAACAGTGTACAAACCTGCAGCTCATATGCATTGTGCACAGTTGAGAGATCTCCTATAGCCTATAGCAGGGGTCTCAAACTGGCGGCCCTCCAGCTGTTGCAAAACTACAAGTCCTATGAGGCATTGCAAGGCTGACAGTTACAAGTACAACTCCCACAGGCAGAGGCATGATGGGACTTGTAGTTTCGCAACAGCTGGAGGGCCACCAGTTTGAGACCCCTGGCCTATAGTGAGGACTGGACTCCGTCGGACAATTGTGTGTGGGCTCCAGCTGACTTTTTTCCCCCAAAAATCCAACGGACCTAGAAACAAAACATGTTTCAAATCTTTCCGACGGACTCAAGTCCGGTCGAAAAATCCGCTCGTCTGTACGGACTTTAGTCCGACGGACTAAAACCGACGCTAGGGCAGCTATTGGCTACTGGCTATCAACTTCCTTATTTTAGTCCAGTCATACGTCATCATGTACGAATCCATCGGACTTTGGTGTGATCGTGTGTGTCCAAGTCCGTTCGTTTGAAAGTCCGGCGGAACTATCCTGCAAAGTCCGTTGGATAGACTGTCGGACCTAGTCCATCAAAAAGTCCTGGTGTGTATGAGGCATGACAAAAATAATAAAAAGGGAATATACCATATATGGGTACCTCTATAAATACCCTTGGTTAACTTACCCACTTACCCACTGACTGACTAATTAAATCGGGGCTCTATGGCAAAAAAAAGCATATACCAACAAAAAGACAGGACCAGGAGACAGAGCTGTCAAAGAACCATAATATTGAGCATCAGGGGTATAGTTAACCGTAGCTAAATAATAAAAAAGAGTCAAAAATTGAAAAATGCAAAAGCAATTATTAATACACAAATCGGGCAAAATGTATTAAAAACTAGCACCACCACCTTTTTGCATTGTTTAAATTGTGTACTCTATTTCATTATTTAGCTGTGGTTAACTATACCCCTGAGGCTCAATATTATGTTTTTTTGACAGTTCTGTCTCCTGGTCCTGTCATTTTGTTGGTAAATGTTACATTTACCTTGTGAAAGTTGATAGAAACTGAAATTTCATACATTGCAAACATTATTGGTATTATTCATGACATTCGCAAAGAAGATTTTTTTTATTCTTACTTAGACCCTTTTGTAAATTTACATTATTTTTAGATTAAAAGATCACAAATTAAAATAGTGTTTTCTGACCTTCGCAGCCCCTTTAAAACAGTATTTTTTTTCTATATAGAAACATATATTTACAGTTGATTTTGTTACATTCATAAAAAAGTTGAATTTGTTAATCATAGCAAACAGACATTTTCCAGCACAGGTTAGAAGTAGAGTCTGATTGGCTGCTAGCCCTTTTTTTATAAATCTGCCCCATTAGGATTTATTATCCAAATTGACTTGTTTTATTGAGGTTCATATTTAATTTCCTTCCGTAATATCAATTAATTTGGGTTTTAACCTATGTTTTAAACAGCGGATAAGACCTCAGGATGAGAGAGCAGTACATAATGCAGATGTGGATGCTGTAGTAGGATTAAACCACCCCAGGGATCAGTAATACAGAGAGCAATTAACCGTAATGTTACAGCAGTGTAATCACGATCAGTGCACACATTGCAAAACAGTAACGTCAGCATAAACATGCCATTAGGGTAATAAGATCACAGAACAAGTAACAGCCCCCCAAAAAACAGTCCTGTTTCAGAGGGCAATAGGAGCCCTGCCTAGGACAGAGAACAAAAGAGTTATAATTGATGCAAAATATTACCAACTTTGAGCTAAATAGGATTAACTCATACCTAATTATTTTGCTTTTTTCCAATCTAATACAAAACATTTTTTAGCATGTGTGTGGTGTCATTTTTTATCTCTCTGCTTACTGTATCACCAATACCATTGAAAGCTTGAAATTTAAGGTGCCCACCAGAATAGTGCACAATTAAATGTGAGTGGTTTTAACTTTTTTAAATAAAATCTTGAAGATGTTTGAAACACAATTAAGTCTTTAATTTTTATTTTCTTTCCGAGCTGCATGATTGCCTCCACAGAGGAGCTAATAGTTAAAGGAGCCATCAACATTATTACCCTTAAAGGGGAAATGCACATATAGACCTGAACAGTGGTTGGGTCTACTGTTGGAGGTAAGGGCAATACCTGAATGAAAGTGGTGGTCACTGAAGTGGTGCAATCTGTGGAAAATACATAATATTCAATTCAGAAGTCACTGTCCTGTACATGTGGATTCATTTCCTAGAATTTGATCTTCATAAGAGAGTGAAAACACATATGTTGGGACATTTTATTTGCTTTTTTGTTAACTTTTATAGTCAATATGATTCAATGCACATATTTATGATAAAGTGATTGTATATGTATATATTTTATTTGATGCATGTTATGCACGTCATATGCACTAGATTGTTAACCTTTGATTAAGCAATTGGTTGGTATTGTGAGGATTATGATTTACACAGAAAGTTATAAGTAGCGCAACATCCTTTAATATATGTATTGCTTTAATTTTGTGGGAACACAAGTAGATGCTTGCAGCAACTGCTTTGTATTTTTGATTGGTTTCATTATTTACACAGTGTGTAGCACGGCAGCATTTTTTCTTTTAATTTCAAGGAGCCCATAAGGGTGTTCAGTCATCACATGCAGGTAGGTTCCCTGATCACTAGTTCACCAGCAAAAGGAAGTGTGCTACATTGGTGCATTACAGCCATACTTGTATGACAGACTGAAGCCCTAAGTAGGCTGTGGTTCCATTTCAGGCTTAAAGTGGTTCAAAAGGCTAAAGGTACCTAAATGCACTCAATGCATGAAGGTAAAAAAAACCTGTGTGCAGCAGCCCCCCCAAGCACCCTAATACTTACCTGAGCCCAGTGGCGGCTGGTTGTTTTTGTTTTTTTTTGGGGGGGCGGCAAACACCCCAAAAGCCCCCATCCCCCCGCTCCCTGCTGTCAGTCAGTTGGTCGGTAGGTTGCAGACGGGCAACGGGCAGCTTGCGGCTTCCATCGGGTGTTCTCCTTCTCGGCATCATTGCGGGTTCCGCCGTGCGTCTCCTCCCTCCTCCTATTAGGCGTCCAATCCGATCGCTTGTCCTTTCAGCCAATCGGGTGACTGGTCTCAGGACCCGCTTCCTGATTGCCTGGGAGGAAGATCAGTGTTTCAATAAGGAATGAAGGCTTCAAAATAGGGGTGGGGGCTCTGTGTGTGAATGGACACGCAGGTACTTGGCAGGGCGGAAGGACCAGGAGCCCCGGCGAGGGACCAGAGAAGAGGAGGATCTGGGCTGCTCTGTACAAAACCACTGCACAGAGCAATGAGCAATATGTTTAAAAAAACACAAAACAAGACAATCACTTTCATTTTCAGTTTTGACTGTAGTGTGTCTTTAATTTGTCTACTTTACTTGTTTTATCTAACTTAGAGCCTGCATTGATAAGGTCTTGGGCTTGTGTCAATGGGCAAATACAGTTTGTTTTTTTATATCAGCTTGAGATGCTTTTGAAATTGTTGTTCAGAATTCATTGGCAGGTGCATTTGATTTGCTTCATGCTGCTTTTACATTCCTGTAGACTTGTGAATAAAAACCTTTTGACACTTTAGTCCTAAACATCAGCCACAAATCTTGCCAGTTAAAGCGAACCTTCGCTTCCCTTATGCCCTGTACACACGGTCGGACATTGATCGGACATTACGACAACAAAATCCATGGATTTTTTATGACGGATGTTGGCTCAAACTTGTCTTGCATACACACGGTCACACAAAGTTAAAGGAAAATTCAATCGTTCTGAACACGGTGACGTAAAACGCGTACGTCGGGACTATAAACGGGGCAGTAGCCAATAGCTTTTGCCTCTTAATTTATTCTGAGCATGTGTGGCACTTTTTGTGCGTCGGATTTGTGTACACACGATCTGAATTTCCGACAACGGATTTTGTTGTCGGAAAATTTTATAGCAAGCTCTCAAACTTTGTGTGTCGGAAATTCCTATGGAAAATGTGTGATGGAGCCCACACACGGTCGGAATTTCCGACAACAAGGTCCTATCACACATTTTCCATCGGAAAATCCTATCGTGTGTACGGGGCATAAGGCTCCGTTCACACCATGGCGTTCCAGATCGCGGGCGAAATCACAGCGATTGTGCCCATGATTCCGATTCGCCGCAAAATGCGGGACACGCTTCCGATCCCCATTATTGTCGGGCGACAATCGTGGCAAAATCGCGCCACGATTTGGATAACATTGAAAGTAACAAACAGGAATTTTTACCTCCTCGATCCCCCTGCAGCCCCCACTGGTTCCTCCTGCTGATGTCCACGTCACCGCCGTCTTCTGTAGTTACAATACAAAAGGGTAGCAATTAAAGCAGTATTAAACCAATAATTTAATATATTGCAGCTTACCAATCTTTAGATGTTGTGGCTAAGCTTTTTCTTCCCTCTTTTTTCACCTGGTGATCTGGCCAGTAACACACCTCCTGTATTAAGGTGTTAAGACTCTGGGTGAAGTTGCAACAGAGACACCTTTAAACAGCAGCATTGTCAATCTTGGGGAAGGGTAGTGTTAGATAGTTACACTAAGAAATTGAAGCCAAACTCCAGCTCACACTTAATAAGTGTGAACAGTTTTGTTCCATTTGGGATAAAGGTTTTGCATAAATAAATAAAGCTGATCATTGTGAGCACCTCTGTCAATGTTGTCTGTCAGTGTTTGTCTCAACCCCCCAACAGCTACATCTTCAGGACAGCTTGTTCTTTTACTGACTTACTGACTATATCGCAAGTTAAAACTAAAGGAAAGAAAGCCCTAAAAAAGAAAATGAATGCAGCCATCATATCTAAGAAGGGGTAAGCTGCAATGTAACAAATATTTGCATTCCAGTTTAATGCTGCTTCAAATTAAAGGTAAGAAAGGTAGGTGACCATTAGAGCTGCCTTAATTTTGTTTTAAATGTAAAGTGTATCTAAAATAAAAAATGTAATACCTTGCAGCTTACAAGTCCTTAGATGTAATGGCTACATTCATAGGCGTGCGCACAGGGTGTGCCAGGTGTGCCCAGGCACACCCTAATCACCCCATGCACATTAATGTTATCACTCTGTGTAGCAGCAGAAATAGGGGAAAGATCTCCCTCTTACTGGCTCTGCCATAAGAGAAGTGTTTATACTCTTCTCTTTCACTGTGCCGGCAGGGAGATTAATGTGCCGGGGTCATATATATGTAGACACCTGCACACGCATGTGTGTTTGAGTTTAAGGGTGCACACCCTAATGCAATAGGCTGCGCACACCTATGGCTACATTAGTTTTCTTTATTTTCGCCGTTTTGACACTAGATAGAGCTGACTATCATAGGAGGTAATCTATGGCTATGCTTTACTACAGAAAGTACACTGACCAGCTTGCATGATGTCCAATGAATGTTTTATAAATAGACTGTTCTAGGGTGACAATGTTCACTTACTGTACTTTATGGAGGAGCAGCGTTGTCACTCTAGGCTGCTCTCCTGATTTGGAGTCCAAGCACTTTCCATCTCTATTAGATAGAAGGGAGTTGTTTTGTAGTTCACAGAAGATTATTTGCATTTCAGTTCAATGCACAGGAAGTTAAAAAGAAACATGTTTTCTAGCAGGATCAACCAGAATTTTTCTATACGTACTAAATGTGTACTTTGTCTGTAAAAAAGCCTACCCACAACATGAATCTGCCTCCACCATGTTTCACGATGGGGATGGTGTGGTCAGAGTGTTAGTCAGTGTTAATTTTTTCCGCCACACATAGTTTTTGCTTTTATGCCAAAAATGTCAATTTTGGTCTCATCTGAAGAGAGCATCTTCTTCCACATGTTTGCTGTGTCCCCCACATGGCTTCTCGCAAACTGCAAACAGGACTTCTTATGGCTTTCTTTCAAAAATGGCTTTCTTCTTGCCACTCTTCCATAAAGGACAGATTTGTGGAGTGCACGACTAATAGTTGTCCTGTGGACAGATTCTCCCAACTGAGTTGTGGATCTCTACAGCTCCTCCAGAGTTACCATGGGCCTCTTGGCTGCTTCTCTGATTAATGCTCTCCTTGCCTGGCCTGTCAGTTTAGGTGGGCGGCCATGTCTTGGTCGGTCTGCAGTTGTACCATACTTTTTCCATTTTCGGATGATGGATTGAACAGTGCTCTGTGAGATGTTCAAAGTTTGCATTCTTTTTTATAACCTAACCCTGCTTTAAACTTCTCCATGAGTTTATCCCTGACCTGTCTGGTGTGTTCCTTGGCCTTCATGATGCTGTTTGTTCACTAAGGTTCTCTAACAAACTTCTGAAGGCTTTATAGAACAGCTGTATTTATACTGAGATTGAATTACACACAGGTTGACTCTATTTACTAATTAGGTGACTTCTGCAGGCAATTGGTTCCACTCGATTTTAGTTAGGTGTATCAGAGTACAGGGGGGTGAATACAAATGCACCCCACACTTTTCGGATATTTATTTGTAAAAAAAAGTTTGAAAACCATTTATCATTTTCCTTCCACTTTACAATTATGTGCCACTTTGTGTTGGTCTATCACATAAAATCCCAATAAAATACATTTATGTTTTTGGTTGTAACATGAGAAAATGTGGAAAATTTCAAGGGTTATGAATACTTTTTCAATGCACTGTAGATACACTTTAACTGGAATGAATCCTAAAACAGTGTTTCCTAGAAATCACATGCCATAGCTTCTCAATATTTTGAAACGGTTATGCTGGATGTTTGAAGAAAGTCAGGGACGTAAACACTGCTGTAGCAGGGGGTCTACATGGAAAAAGTATCTAAGTTATATCAGAAGCATGTGTATATAGAGAAAGAAACAGCAAACACAGAGCACATTGATCATGCCATTTTGCTTTGGATCAGAGAATTCTGTCCATGATGTGGATCTTTTTGTGTCTTTTACATTCTACATTATATTTGAATACGCTTAATGTTATGTCATTCTGTAATCTCCCTGAGATGTTTTGCTATGAAGCTCCATGCCAAAGTGCTTGTTTAAGTTCCATCTTTACACAAACAGAATGACTTACTGCCAAGCACACAGTACCTGCCTTTTTAGACAGTTATTTATTATTACAGTTATTATCATTGTGTTCTGCTGTGATTGGCCATAGCGATCACATGGTACTGGCAGCGGGCAAGTGATCTGTCATCGGCTAATTCTGGTTTACACAGTGGATGACAGATCGTGCCGGAGCGCAGCCTGATCCTGGGAGGACATCCATATGACGTCTTCCCAGGATAATAGGACTTCCACCCCACAAGTATATCACAATAGACTGGGCAGGAAGGGGTAAACACTTTTATAGCTGTGTTTATATAATAACACTGATATAGTGTATCTCTTTGTATGTTATGTAACTGTATACTCTGTGGATCTTTTGTAATAAATTTGGCATACCAGCCTTTTATTGAAATATACACAATTGTCTTATCTGCCTTAAAAGTCCCATAGGGATTATGTATGATATTTTACAGCAGTGGCGGATGGTGCTCAAAATTTTTTTTTTTTTGGGTGGGGGAGGGGGGCGCAAACAAACAGAAAAATTCTGTAAAAAAACCCATCAATTGCAGCCCCACTGTGCCCATCAATTCCCGCCACTGTACCATCAAACGCAGCCACTGTGCCCATCAATTGCCACCACTGTGCCATCAAACGCAGCCACTGTACCATCAAACGCAGCCACTGTGCCCATCAATTGCCACCATTGTGCCATCAAACGCAGCCACTGTACCATCAAACGCAGCCACTGTGCCCATCAATTGCCACCACTGTACCATCAAACGCAGCCACTGTGCCCATCAAATGCCGCCACTGTACCATCAAACGCAGCCATTGTGCCCATCAACTGCCGCCACTGTGCCATCAAACGCAGCCACTGTGCCCATCAAACTCAGCCATGTGCCATCAAACGCAGCCACTGTGCTCATCAATTGCCGCCACTGTGTCATCAAACGCAGCCACTGTGCCATCAAACGCAACCAGTGTGCCATATCAAATGCTCCCACTGTGCCATCAAATGCTCCCACTGTGCCCCATCAAATGCTCCCAATGTGCCCCATCAAATGCTCCCACTGTGCCCCATAAAATGCTCCCACTGTGCCCCATAAAATTCTGTCAGTGTGTCATATCAAATGCTGCCAGTGTGCCCCCTGCCCACCCTCTGAACTTACCCTGTCTCAGTGGGACAGCTTCTCGATGCTCCTCGATGTCTTCTCCTGTCATCTCTTTCTGTCCTCTACTATGATTGGACGCCTGACAGGCATCCAATCACAGCGCCTGTCGTTTCAGCCAATCAGGTGACAGGTAACAGATCTGAGCACATGATTGGCGGAGAGGCAGTTTAGTGTTAGGAAAGTGAATATTCATTCGCTTTTCTAACACAGCAAAGTGACCTGTGAGTGCCCAGCAAGACGCTCGCAGGTCACCTTTTTTGACGCCTATTAGAGCCTATGGCTCTAATCAGGTTCTTCAAAACCCCTCCGCTGTAATCCAGGTGCCCGGTGCCTGAAAAGGAGTCGGGCGCCTGAATAGGGGGTGGCAGTGGTGGCCATAGATAGATTTATACAATGCATGAATCTATCTATTGTTGCTAGAGGGGGTGGCAGGAGAGAGGGGACGGTGCCCATGCTCCCTTATGGTCGCATCGCCACTGTTTTACAGTCATAAAATATAGCAGTTTTCATTATATTTTATGGGGCGGGTGTGCTTTCACATTTTGAATGAAAATTACTCAGTCATGCAACACTGCACACATATGGAATTGTTGTCCTTTTTCACACAAATAGAGCTTTCTTTTGGTGGTATTTAATGTTGTAAAAAAATTAACTTTTCTTTGTTTCTGTTATAACATATTCTTTGGTAAAAATAACCAAAATCAGTATATAATATTTGTTCTTTGTGAAAGTTATTCACAAAGTCTACAAGCTATGGTGCCAATCACTGAAAATTGATCACACCTGATCACAGCTAATATACTGATGGTCTATCTCATTTCTTGAGATACTAAGGCTGGCCATACATTATACAATTTTCTAATTCAATTTTCCATTAGATTTACCAAAACCATATAATATGAGGTCAAACCTAACTACTTTCAATATGTATGTCAGGCAGTCAGGCAGACTCTTGCACTACATAGTTGAAGGTAAATCTAAAGGAAATTGAATAAGAAAATTGCATAGTGTATGGCCAGGCTAAGGGCACTTTCACACTCACAGCGCCCGGGCGTTGGTGGTATTTTTAGCGGCGCTTTATCGTCATTTTGGCAGCGCTTTTCAGATGCTAGCGGGGTGCTTTTAACCCCCGCTAGCAGCCGAAAAAGGGTTAAAAGCGCCCGCAGAGCGCCGCTTTGCCGGCGTTGCCCATTGATTTCAATGGGCAGTGGTCACTCCTAAAGCAACTCAAAGAAGCTGCTAGCAGGACTTTTTTTGACGTCCTGACAGTGCACCTCTCCAGTGTGAAAGCCCTTGGGCTTTCACATTGGAGTGAGAGGAGAGGCGTTTTACAGGCGCTTTGCAGTCGCTACTTTTGGCGCTATAGCGCCTGTAAAGCGCCTCAGTGTGAAAGGGGTGTAACAAGCCAGGACAGTACAAATACCCCTTAAATTACCCCTTTTTGGAAAATAGACATTCCAAGATATTTAGTAAGAGGCATGGTGAAGTTTTTTTCTTTTTTTTCCCACAAAATGTTCATATTAACAGGTTATTTCTCTCACATGGCATATGCATACTTGCAACTACACCCCAAAACACGTTCTGCTACTCCTGAGTACGGCAACACCACATGTGTGAGACTTTTTCACAGCCTGGCCACATACAGAGGTCCAACATGCAGGGAGCACAGTCAGGTGTTCTAGGGACATAAATTACACATTTAATTTCTTGAGTACCTATTACACTTTTGAAGGCCCTGGAGCACAAGGACAATGTAAATGCCCCAAACATGAACCCATTTTGGAAAGCAAACACCCAAACACATAATCTAGGAGGCATAATGAATCTTTTGAACATGTCATTTTTTTCCCACAAGTTTTTGGAAAATGTGGAAAGAAAACGAAAGTGCATTTTTTTTTTTACACAAAGTTGTAAATTTTTAAGATATTTCTAACATATAGCTTGTACTCAGCAAAAATGACACCCCAAAATACATTCTGCTACTCCTCCTGAGTATGGCGATACCATATGTGTGAGACTTTTACACAGTCTGACCACATACAGAGGCCCAACATGCAGGGAGAACCATCAGGTGTTCTAGGGACATAAATTACACATCTAATTTCCTGACTACTTATTACATGTTTGTGAGGCACTGATGAGCACTGTAGTGACACTAGGTTAGGATAACCTAAGGTTATAAGGTTATGGTTTATTTTGTGCAGGATTCAGAAGAGAGCCCAACACAATATGTTTTTCGGCAATATATCTGACGCTGACCATAATCATGAGGAAAATCTATTTTGTTTAGAAAGCTACTTTCACACTGGGGCATTGGGGGCGTCAGTGGTTAAGCGCCACTATTTTTAGCGGCACTATTTGGATGCTAGTGGGCGCTTTTAACCCCCGCTAGCAGTCAGAAAAGGGTTAAAACCACCCGCAAAGTGCCGCTGCCCATTGATCTCAATGCGCAGGGGCGCTTTAGGAGCGGTGTGTACACCGCTCCTACAGCGCTGCAAAGATGCTGCTTGCAGGACTTTTTTTTACTGTCCTGCAAGCACACTGCTCCAGTGTGAAAGCACTCGGGCTTTCACACTGGAGGGAGAGGAAAGGCTCTTTACAGGTGGTAAAGCGTCATTTTAGCGGCGCTATTCGGCCGCTAGCGTGCGCTTTTAACCCTAGAGGCCGAAAAAGGGTTAAAACGGCCTGCAAAGCACCACTGCCCATTGATCTCAAAGAGCGGTGTGTCAGGGATGAGCGTAGTAGAACAGCAAGCAGGATCTGGAGCCAGAAGGAATGTCAGCCAAGCAAGTCTTTAACAGGAACACAGGAGAGCGTCTCTAGAGATGTGACCAAGGCAAAGGCAGAGATTATCTGGGCTGGACGGCTTAAGTAGGCAGGACTGACAAGTAGGATATCATCAACAGGTGAGTCACTGTGGAGAGATAGGAGCTGGCAATTAGTTGAGCGGCCAGCTCAGAGAAGGAAGGGCTGAGCCCAGCCCTGACAATGAACTGTAGCTCCCCAGTGCCGGCACCACTCATGCAGCCCCAGACCATGACACTACCACCACCATGCTTGACTGTAGGCAAGACACACTTGTCTTTGTACTCCTCACCTGGTTGCCGCCACACACGCTTGACACCATCTGAACCAAATAAGTTTATTTTGGTCTCATCAGACCACAGTACTTGGTTCCAGTAATCCATGTCCTTAGTCTGCTTGTCTTCAGCAAACTGTTTGTGGGCTTTTTTGTGCATCATCTTTAGAATAGGCTTCCTTCTGGGATGACAGCCATGCAGACCTGTTCTGAGAGGAACCTGTCCTGCTAAACCGCTGTATGGTCTTGGCCACCGTGCTACAGCTCAGTTTCAGGGTCTTGGCAATCTTCTTATAGCCTAGGCCATCTTTATGTAGAGCAACAATTCTTTTTTTCAGATCCTCAGAGAGTTCTTTGCCTTGAGGTGCCATGTTGAACTTCCAGTGACCAGTATGAGAGAGTGAGAGCGATAACACCAAATTTAACACACCTGCTCCCCATTCACACCTGAGACCTTGTAACACTAACGAGTCACATGACACTGGGGAGGGAAAATGGCTAATTGGGCCCAATTTAAACTTTGGGGTCTACTCATTTTTCTTGCCAGCGGTTTAGACAATAATGACATTAGACATTTGTGGCAGTGTGTTGAGTTATTTTGAGGGGACAGCAAATTTACACTGTTTTACAAACTGTACACTCACTACTTTACATTGTGGGAAAGTGTTATGTCTTCAGTGTTGTCACATGAAAAGATATAATAAAATATTTACAAAAATGTCAAGGGAACGGGCTTGGCGGAATCAGCGGGGTGTACTCACTTTTGTGAGATACTGTGCATATATATTATATATATGTAAATCTCTGCGTAAATTGATGGCACTATACAAGTACCTATAACAAATAAAAATAAATAAATTTACAAATAAAAAAATGTAATTGCAGGCGTCACAATTTTTTGTTACTTTGTTCATTTTGATTAAACGGATACGTTTACTTTAGACTTTTGTATTTAACATTAATTGTAATGATAAAGACATGAAGCGCAAGCCTGCTTCCCCCTTACGGCTAGCTGTAGTTGTGACCTCTTGATCCCCTGTTCATATTAAATGTGTAGTTGGTGGATACATTTTAGAACTCTGCAATTCATGCCTCATAGAAAGCACAGTGAGCAGAATGGACAGTATAATTAATGTATTTCCTGTATCCAGCAGATGATTACAGTTCTGTGCAGTCTTTTAGTTAGAGAAGATGAGTAGTAATCATGTAACTTCCCAAGAAAGGAGCAATATGAGTGCCAATGAATAATTTAAACACCATCAGAGTGTATTCCTCCTTTGGGGGCATATTATCCATTAGTTGTAATGGCTGTATTTTTATGCTGCTTCAGTATGTTTTCTTTTTTTAATTTGTGTTTTTCATAAATTTCTCACATTTTTTTAAATTGTGATTTAGCTGTTTATAGCAAATTAATTATTTCCATATCTCATACGCTAATGGGTTTACAACTTGAGACCCAGTATTTGACCTACAGTATCTCACAAAAGTGAGTACACCCCTCACATTTTTGTAAATATTTTATTATATCTTTTCATGTGACAACACTGAAGAAATTACACTTTTCTACAATGTAAAGTAGTGAGTGTACAGCTTGTATAACAGTGTAAATTTGCTGTCCCCTCAAAATAACTCAACACACAGCCATTAATGTCTAAACCGCTGGCAACAAAAGTGAGTACACCCCTAAGTGAAAATGTCCAAATTGGGCTCAATTAGCCATTTTCCTTCCCCGGTGTCATGTGACGCGCTATTGTTACAAGGTCTCAGGTGTGAATGGGAAGCAGGTGTGTTAAATTTGGTGTTAACGCTCTCACTATCTGCTGCTAAAAATGCACCTGAAAAATTTATGGAGAAAAATTATAAACTGAAGGAGGCATATTGGGAACATTCTATACCATTTAATACATTGTAGTCATACAAAATGGTATGATGAAACTATTTTCTAGAAGCGCAGACAACAAAAAGTGCCAGTACATGCCTCCCTTGTTACACACTGTCCTTCCTAAGTGCACTTTGAAGCCTCTCAACTGCCTATACAAATAGCATTCTAAAAATTAATACTGGCAAACTCCTATTCCACAATGCATTGTTGAAGCCTCAGAGCAGTTGGTGAGAAATTGGTACCCCTCTGTTCTGACTTTTAGAATATTAGTACTTGATAAACGGTTTGAGAGATTCTGAAGTGCCATGTAACAGGAGAGGTATGTACCGGCACATCAACGAGCCTACTCTTTGGTTAAAGTGCTAGCAGCTAAAGAGAGGCCCAAATCATTTTTTTCACTGGAGCAATCTGCTTTTTGTCTTTTATCTAGGTAATGAAAGTACATGTGTTCAAATATGACAAAAGCAAAAAGTACACTGGCTAAAATTTGAGTCTAGTCAATGATTGCTTATGCACATGCATACATGTACATATAAACATATATGCAAAAAAAAGGTCAAATTATATACATGCTAATGGTGAAAAATATTAAAACAGCTACTAAGCACAATGTGCCAAAACTTAACATAAAAGAATACAATACAAACAGTGCAGCGCTACAAACATATAACAAAACACACAATGAACATGTAATATATAAATGGTGATTCCAAAAAACGTGATATTTATATTGGCAAAATCATATAACAGATATGGATATAAAAAAGCAGGTCCTTCAATACTAATCCCAATGCGTTTCTGGAACTGTGTAGAATCCTTTCTTCAGGGGCATATCATACAAAGTAGTACTGCTATAGTGGTATTCTAAAATGAGACAAAGTTGCACATCAAATTCATATTCCTGGTTACAAAAATGAGCATCGTTGAAGCCAAGGAAAAACAAACATACCAGTCATGTAGACAGAATGCAAGAAAGAAAGGAAAACTGCCAAAAATGATGTGGCCAGACGTGGAAACACGTACGGCTAGTACAGAGGGGTCACTATGGGGGCAAAACCTAAAGAGGTGTTAGTCCTCCAGAGCAGAGGGGGGGACCTTGTTGAGAAATGATGAGCTGAAAAAAACGCTATAGCACCCAAACTGGAAACCCAAGCAATGCTGCTGTATGGTGGTATTGACCAGTACCCGTAGGGGAGAGCGAAGACCCTAAGGAAAAACAAATATATTTAAGCCAAGCCAAAGGGAGGGAGTACAGGGATTATAGCGGTGCCAAGAGAAACACAATATACTCAGAATAAAATCAAAATTATTTTTATTAACAAAAATTATTAAAACTTGACATAAAGATCACAGGAACAAGGTGTGCATGATCTATAAAAACACTTCTGTAGCAAAATTTATCACGTGACTTGGCCTGAAGAACGTGGCGGCCAGTTCAGTGGATAGGTATTTAGATATCCAACATGTTTCGCCAGTGATGGCTTCCTCAGGGACAGATGTTTAATACCTATGACGCTACAATTCACTCTATAGAGAAGAATATAACAATCAAACAAAATTCTAAGACCTTTAGTACATTAGATACAGAGAATGTTTACAAATGTTTGCGAACTGTCAGAATAAACCACTAACCCCCACCCAAGGTGAACCCCAACAGACCCCCCACGCACCAGGGCACCAATGAAATCCCCGACCAAGCCACCTTAAGATGGTAAACAATACCTGCAAGTCACCAGGGACAGGCGCAACACGCATCCGGGACACGGCCTCAAACACAGATTACAATAGGTAGCTGCAGGGGGCAATCAGAAGGGCCTGACGGAATGTTTGTCTAAAATAGAGAATTGTATATAAATAGATACATTGGGGTGGGTCCTGGAGAGACCCTATAGGGGCCCATCAATTAAAAAGAAAACACAATATAGGACTAACATAGTCTCTGATTTGTACTTACATTACTTCTATTTTAAGTAAATTACAGGACACCAGAGAATAATCAATTCAGGGTAGTTTGCCATAGAGCACTTGATAGAATATGTATCTCTAAGGATTAATGAGAAATAAAGCATATATAGAGCTATCCCCAAAATAGTAGGTCACAGAATGAAAATTGCAAGCTGGCTGTGTCAACAAATGACACAGACTATGTATGTGCAAAAGTTGTATGACACTTACCGATAAATGTGGTACAGAGTGGAATAGATGGCTGAAAAGAAAGTTACAGCCAATTGAATCGCCCGGTAAGACAAGCTGAGAAACAAAACACACCATCGGCATAGTGTAAGCAGGCTAGTAGAGAAAGAGAGACTGAGTCTGCATGATTAAGTGATGAGTAATAAAGCCTACCGAATCAAAGTACGGCTGACGTGACGGTGTCCTGTAAATCCCTGGCGTGTGTGATGGCCTGGGATGCCGGCGTTCTTATGCCCCCCACACACGTGCGGCGTCTGACGTCGCCACACGTGTGAGCGGACGAAATAGAGCCACTGCGTATGCGCAACTCGCAAATGCGTCCGGGCCTACAAGGTCCAGAAGGCATAGCGGTGGTGTCTATGGTAACGTGTGTGTACACACGTCACGGACACCGCACAGTATTGGATCGCCGCAACTCGCAGCGCAATACCTGGGGGATGTACCAAGGATCCCCAGTGTGCAGTGGCTAAAGGTGGGCAGAGGAGAGACCAATGCCCTTGAGTGTCCATACAGCTAGGGTATTTCTCATGCAAGAGGCTAAAGCACCAGACGCAGTCCGCGCCATCCACAGAGACCAACAGGGGCCAGTGAGCAAATTATACCCAACGGAGACAACTAGCACTCAGAGGAGTGCTGGGTCCGACAGGGGCACAATGGGAGAGATGAGAGTGGGCGGGAACAAGTCAGGGATCCGAAAGGAGCCCCAAAGAAGCGCCTGCACACAAAGGCATAAACAGGAAATAAAACAAAGTAAGGAAGCAAAAATGGAGAGGGGCAGGGTTCCTAACGTGTGCCCACACAGATCACTCTGACAGTTCGCAAAGTATAGCTATGATTGTCAACACAGTGTATTAGTCCCAAGATAAGAATAAGCATAACAGCAATATGACCACATATGTATCACAATGAACAAACATGCCATTATTTCATTTAGTATGTCTATAAATCATGTATCAAATAGTGCAGGTGACAGAATAGAAGATTATATGAAAATGAAGCTATATCCTGATTCATCAGGGCGGATCTTTAAAGTGGGGAAGACAGAGCCATAGGGAGGAACGTGAAAATTTCGGACAGTATGTACAGTACACAGGAGATTGGTAGAATATTTATAACAGGCCTCGATAGGGGCTTGACTATAAAAATGACTTAAAACTGATACATTCATTGAGCCCTGGATATGTAGTGGCCTCCAGAGTGTGTATCCATTTTGTCTCTAATTGGAGTAATTTTTGATCTATATCACCACCTCTGGCATGTACAGGGATGTGTTCTAATGCTGTAAATCCCATGACATGGGGATAAAAATTGTGGAGGTTTGCTATATGTCGATTGATAGAGGTGGAAGTCTTGCGTTTATATAAAGGTTTAATATGGTCATGAATCCGTACGCAAAATTGACGTTTAGTTTTTCCGACATAGTAGCTGCCACATACACAAGTGGCCAGATATACTATGCCAATGGTCTGACAAGTGACTTTATGTTTAATTTTGTGTATTTGGCCATTTGGAAGCGGGTTCTCACGTGTATCATAAATAAAGTCACATATATCGCAATGGCCACAAGGAAATGTGCCAAACGCTGTTGAGATAAACTCAGATTTAGGTGCATGGTGACTGGCTGTAATTTTATCTCGTAAGGATGGAGAGCGACGGTAAGTAATCTGAGGCTGGGATTTAATATATTTTTTGATGGTGTTGCCTGCAGTAAGGAGGGGCCAATACTTATTCAAAATGTCCCTGACCTCATTGTGATGTTGGGAGAATTGGGTTATAACCCGTACGGGCTGAAATCCATCCTTGCTTTTATTTGAATATATCAGTTTTTTCCGATCCAATTTTTTTACTTTGTTGAAAGCTTGTTTCAACAATTTATGACTGTACCCTCTTCTTTTTAGTCTCTCATAAAGATCCTGAGAAGCCACAAAGTAATCCTTGTCATCCGTACAATTCCGTTTTATGCGTAAATATTGGCTGTATGGAATACTCTTTAGCAATGATTTGGGGTGAGTGCTTTTAGCATGTAAAATAGTGTTCCCAGACGGGCACTTACACACCCTTCCTGCCCAGAGCAATTTTCAGCTTTCAGCGCTCTCTTTGAATGCCAATTACTCAGTCATGAAACACTGTACCCAAACAAAATTGTTATCATTTTTTTTCATATAAATAGCGCTTTCTTTTGGTGGTATTTAATCACCACTGAGTTTTTTATTTTTTTGCGACATAAGTGAAAAAAGATCGAAAATTTTGAAAAGAAAATACTTTTTTTTAGTTTCTATGATAAAATTTTGCAAATAAGTAATTTTTGTTCATAAATTTGGGCCAAAATTTATACTGCTACATCTCTTTGGTAAAAATAATCCAAATTAGTGCATATTATTTAGTCTCTGTGAAAGTTATGGAGTCTACAAGCTATGGTGCAAATCATTGAAAGTTGATCACACCTGATGCACTGACGGCCCCACATTTCTTGAGGCCCTGAAATGTCAGGAAAGTACAAATACCCCCAAATGACCCCTTTTTCAAAAGTAGACAGTCAAAGGTATTTAGTAAGGAGCATGGTCATTTTTTTGAAGTTGTAATTTTTTCCCACAATTCTTGGGAAAATTTAAGATTTTTTTTTTCACAAAATTGTCATAATAAGTTACCGTATTTATCGGCGTATAACACGCGCCGGCGTATAACACGCACCCCAAGTTTAGGAGAGAATTTTAAGGAAAAAAAATTTTTAGGAGGGAAGTTTAAGGAAAAAAAAACTTACAATAAAATGCCCATCAATGCAGCCTTATCTGTCCATCTGCAGCCTTTTCAGTGTCAGTGCAGCTTTGTCAGTGCAGCCTTGTCAGTGCAGCTTTGCCCCAGTGCAGCCTTGTCAGTGCAGCTTTGCCCCAGTGCAGCCTTGTCAGTGCAGCTTTGCCCCAGTGCAGCCTTGTCAGTGAAGCTTTGCCCCAGTGCAGCCTTGCCTCAGTGCAGCCTTGCCCCAGTACAGCTTCGTTAGTGCAGGTCTGCCCCAGTCCAGCCATGTCAGTGCAGCTTTGTGCACTCGGTGTAGATTCAAAAAATGGCGCCGAGACTGCAGGGAGCCGAGATACACATACTCGAGTGTTCTCGGCTTTTTCCGGCGCCGCCGTCATGCCCAGTCCCGCCCCTGGACCTGTGTTATGTCCATCATAGGGCGGGACTGGGCGTGACTGTGAGCGGCGCCGAAAAAAGCCGAGAACACTCGGGTATGTGTATCTCGGCTCTTGTCGGATCCGAGATACACATACCCGAGTGTTCTCGGCTTTTTTCGGCGCCGCTCACAGTCACGCCCAGTCCCGCCCTATGATGGACATAACACAGGTCCAGGGGCGGGACTGGGCGTGACGGCGGCGCCGGAAAAAGCCGAGAACACTCGAGTATGTGTATCTCGGCTCCCTGCAGTCTCGGCGCCATTTTTGAATCTACCCACGGCTGTGTATGTCGGCGGCGACCGCGGCAATTGCCGCGATCGCTCTGATGACACAGAAATCGGCGGGGATCGGCCTATAACACGCACCCACGATTTTCCCCTGATTTTCAGGGGAAAAAAGTGCGTGTTATAGGCCGATAAATACGGTATTTCTCACACACAGCATATGCATACTTCCAATTACACCCCAAAATACATTCTGCTACTCCTTCCGAGTATGGCGATACGACATGTGTGTAAATTTTACACAGCCTGGCCACACAGAGAGGTCCAACATGCAGGGAGCACCATCAGGAGTTCTGGGAGCATAAATTACACCTCCAATTTCCTAACGACCTATTAGATTTGTGAATTACCCCATTTTGGAAAGCAAACACTCCAATGTCTATTCTATGAGGCATAATGAGTCTTTTGAACGATTCATTTTTTCCACAAGTCTTCGGAAAACGTGGAAAGAAAATTGAAACATATTTTTTTTTTTTACACAAAGTTGTCAATTTATAAGATATTTCTTATAAACTCATAGCATGTATATATTCTGCTACTCCTCCTGAGTATGGCAATACCACATGTGTGAGACTTTTACACAGCCAGTCCATACAGAGGCCCAACACTGAAGTAGTACCTTCAGGCTTGCTAGGAGCATAAATTACACATCTCATTTCATTCCTACCCATCACACTTTTGAAGGTCCTTGAGCACCAGGACAGTGGAATAACCCACAAAATGACCCCGTTTTGGAAAGCAAACACCCCAACGTATATTCTATAAGGCAGGGGTTGCAGATAGGTACTCAGGTACTCTGATGGGCTGAAGATAGGTACTCGGGTATTCTGATTGGCTGGTGACAGGTACTTGGGTACTCTGATGGGCTGGTGACAGGTACTCGGGTACTCTGATGGCCTGGTGACAGGTACTCGGGTACTCTGATGGGTACCTTCTTACAATATTTTGGGACTATATATTTATATCTATATATATATATATATCTATATATATATATACAGTATCTCACAAAAGTCAGTACACCTCTCACATTTTTGTAAATATTTTATTATATCTTTTCATGTGACAACACTGAAGAAATGACACTACTGAAATGTAAAGTAGTGAGAGTACAGCTTGTATAACAGTGTAAATTTGCTTTCCCCTCAAAATAATTAAACACATTAATGTCTAAACATCTGGCAAAAAAGTGAGTACACCCCTAAGTGAAAATGTCCAAATTTTCAAAGTGTCAATATTTTGTGTGGCCACCGTTATTTTCCAGCACGAGTCACATGACACCAGGGAGGGAAAATGGCTAATTGGGCCCAATTTGGACATTTTCACTTAGGGGTGTACTCACTTTTGTTGCCAGCGGTTTAGACATTAATGATTGTGTGTTGAGTTCCTAATTCAAATAGTGTCTGCAAAGGTGATGTACCTGAACAAATGGCACATGAAATTGACATGGTATTTACATTTTTATAATCGAAATGAACAAAAATACAGATTTGTCAGATGCTAAAAGTACTGTAAGTACACCACCTAAAATCCATAAAATTAGAATGCAGGTTCCAGATTAGGTGGCAATGATTAGAACCTCCTTAGGGAGTATGCAGATGGAACTTGTCTCAGACATCTAGAGTCTGGTATTGTGTTTGCAGTTGACATGTGTAGTGTTATCATGCCAAGATCAATAGAGTTCTCAAAGGTCCTCAAAATGAAAGTTGTGGATGCCTATGAGCCTGGTAAATGGTTTAAAAAGATTATCCAATAATTTTACATTTTACATCCAGGATTTTCAGGTAAAGCTGGCCATATTCTACTAGAATTTTGTTTGAAAATTGTAATTTTAAATATGTTTGTACAATTTTCTAATAGTGGGGTCAAATCGACATTCATTTTGACAGCAGTGATGAGAGTGCTTGAAAGAGCAGGAAGGGAATTTTTTTCTTGAACAAACAAATTTCTAATAGTGTACAGTGTGTGGTATTTATTCAGGAGAGTCCATTCACTTCCAAATCAAATGTTAAAAGCAAATGTTTTTTTAAGTAATTTTCGTATGAATGTTTATTCAAAAATCTACTAGCATGTGGTCAACTTTACTCTTACAATCGTTGGGGTCAAAGTGCATGCATATACAATCAGAAAAAAGATGGGTCAAAATGCATGCATCTACATTTAGAAAGGGATTGTACCAATTCAGCTTGCATGAGACGTATCCTTTGCTGTCCAAAAACATTAGAGCAAGATTAACGATTGTAATCAAACATATAGGCATAGTCCAGGCCTTCTAGAACAATGTGCTGAAGAATGATAAATCAAAGATAGAGTTGTTTTGCATGGTGGAAGGTATATGGGATAGTTTATATGTCCCAGATTTTTAAGGATGGTGTCTTGTTACCTTTTGCCTCCCTGCAAGCCATATACTCATTACCTGCCCATATGCATTTTTATTATCTGCAATTATGGCATGCGGTGTGGGCATAGGGAGACATGCAGGAATGGCGTTTATCTCCCACCCCTATGTTTAATTTAATTCAAATGGATGAAAGCACTAAATGTTTTATTTCACAATGCTACAGCATGTTGCTGTCTAAATTCCATAAAGGTCACCCTAGCAAGGCGACTTCGCTTTGGGAGAGAGACCTGGGACCGATGTCTGGTGAACAATGGGAGGAGGCGTACCAAGCTGTAGTAACCTGCTCCCTAAATGTGTCTCGGAAACTCAACTCTATTCTCTAAGGCTCTATAAGATGTGGTACAGCACGGAGTCTAATTGTTATAGATGCAAAAGGGATTTTGGGGACTTAATTCATTTACTATGGCGTTGCCTTAAATTACATTTTTACTGGAAACAGGTTGTAGACACATTAAATATGGTATTTGGGGTACAAATCCCATTGAACCCTAAATGCTGCCTACTGAATGTTTTAGCAGATGTCATTGAGGACGAGCATCCTAGGATAGTAGTGGGAAGGGCCCTCTTCCTCGCCCCTAGGTCACTTCTAGTAATGTGGAAGTCTCCAGATCCCCCTACACACAAGTCCTAGGTGGTGTCTGTGGGCAAGGCTTTGCTCCTTGAAAACCACATTTATACATGATGGAACTATCCCGGCAAGTTTGAAAAGCTGTGGGGATTGTGGCTGGATACCCCTGGCCTTAGCCCAAGCGAGCTGGTATACCAGAGAGTGTTGGTGTGTCCAAACAGAACATAAAAATCTGAGGATTATTTTTGATTTTGATTATTCTATGAGATTTAGTCACACTTTGGGGTGATGTAGGCATATTTTCACTGTGTTAGTATAGCTTTTGATATGCATTGCACATATATTTGATTTTGCCTATGTAACTACTGTTGTTGGTTGTGTAATTGGTTGCAAAAGAGTAATGCATTATCTTATTGTTGGACTGTAATGTTATTTGTTTACTACAGTAAACATTTTCCTGATTAAAAAAAAACAGATAGAGTTGTTTGGTCACAGTAACAGTGGATATATTTGCCACTTTGCTGTTTCATGTCCAGATCAGCTAGCAGTCATGGAGTCAATTATACATTCTGCATCATATCAAAGTGTGCTTATTGAGAATGGGAACTGGAAATTAGAATTTCAATATGATAACTGTCAGGGCTGGGCTCTTAGCAGGTCCCTTCTCTGAGCTCAGGCTGCTTAGCTACCAGATAATTGTCAGCAATCATTGATCCCTCAGTGGCTCACCTGGTTATCATTATCTACTTGTCAGTCCAGCCTAGAGCCAGCCCTTCTGGCTATTTAAACTGCCTTGTTCATTCCTTTCCTGCCTTCGCCTTGGTCAACATATCTGGAGATTCTCTGCTGTGTTCCAGTGAAAGACTTTGCCCGGCCGACATCCCTTCTGGTTCCTGATCATTTTCTTCTGCCTCCGACTATGCTGATCTCTGGGTTCCCAATTACTGGCCCGTCTGACTACCCACTTTAGTTACGGATCCCTGGCTTATGTTTTGACCACGTTTACTGATCTGTACCATTTTTACCATTGTATTAAAAGGTGTGATTTTTACTGCATTTCTGTCTCAGTCTGAATCATGGTTCCTGACAGATAGGGATCTGAAGCACACTAGCAGAATAATGGCCCACAAAAATGAAACAGGTTCTCGAAAGCCATTATCTTAATTCCATTTAAAATTTGTAGGGGGATTTTAAAAAGAGAGGTTCTTGCAAGGAAACCCACAACTATCTTGCAAATGAAGGAATTTTGCATGGAGAACAGGTCAAAAATGTCACTGTGTCAATGTCAGAGACTGGTGGGCAGTTATACAAAATGCCTATAAGACGTAATTTCCACTAAAGGGGGCAATGCCAACTTTTGACACCAAAGGTTTTCCATAGTGCACTATTACTAGGGATGGGTGAACGGTTCTGCCTGAGCATAAGTTCCGGCCAAACTTTGGTTGTTCGGATGTGCGGGCGAACACCAAACAATATGCAGTGTTCGGGGCAAATTCGAAAGCCGCTGGAACACCGTTAAAGTCTATGGGATACTAACATGAAAAATCAAAAGTGCTAATTTTAAAGGCTTATATGCAAGTTATTGTCATAAAAAGTGTTTGGGGACCTGGGTTCTGTCCCAGGGGACATGTATCAATGCATTTTTTTTTTTCTTTTTTAAAATGGACGAATATGAAATATTCCTTTAAATATCATGCCTAGGGGGGTGTCTATAGTATGGCTTGTAAAGTGGCGCATTTTTCCCGTGTTTAGAACAGTACCGCAGGCAAAATGACTTTTCTAAAGGAAAAATTGTCATTTAAAACTGATCTCGGCTGTACTGAATTGCCGGGTCTCGGCAATATAGATAAAACTCATTGAAAAAAACAGCATGGGGTCCCCCGCCCCAGTCCATTACCAGGCACTTTGGGTCTGGTATGAATATTAAGAGGAACCCCGAACCAAAAATGTTTTAAAAAATTGCATGGGGGTCCCCCCAAAATCCATACCAGGCCCTTCAGATCTGGTATGGAAATTAAGGGGAACCCTGCGCCAAATTTAAAAAAATGGTGTAGGGGTCCCACCAAAATCCATACAAGACCCTTATCCGAGCACGCAACCTGGCAGGCCGCAGGAAAAGAGGGGGGGCGAGAGAGCACCCCCCTCTTGTACCGTACCAGGCTACATGCCCTCAATATGGGGAGGGTGCTTTGGGGTCTGACCCCAAAGCACCTTTGAAGGCAACGCATACTAGCGTATTATGTGGTAGCACTTACCTGCAAACCATGCCCGCGCTGTCCCCGCCAGAGGCCACATCTATCTTCATCCCTCTTCCTTCCGCGGCTGCAGACTCTGGCTCTGTGACTTGCCAGAGTCGTGCGACATCTCTCCTGCGCATTCGCCAGTCCTGGCACTCGCTAGTGAAGAAGCTGCATGGGGGGAGCGTTTCTTCACAGCGCATGTGTCCATGACATCGGCACAGTACAGAGTAAATATCTCCTAAATGGCGCACGTTTAGGAGATATTTACTGTACCTATAGGTAATCCTTATTATAGGCTTACCTATAGGTACAAATTGAAAATGGAGGTTTACAACCACTTTAACAACCAGCTATTCACAGTTTGTTAAAAAAACACATGAAAACTGCATGCAAAAATGCATCAAAATCATGTGTTCTAAAACACGCTGGAAACTGCATCAACTGCATAACTGTGAACCGATCTTAAAGATATCATGTTTGCTTGTTCAAATATTTTGAAAAAGAAAATTTTTCATAGGGTGTGCTTAATTGTTGACATGACTGCATAAAAATTCAGAGATGGAGGCGGGGAGATGCAGACAACTCATTACATTTTCCATCAGTTTTGAGCATTTAGAAGAACGCAAAATTACCTCAATTAGTTGGGCTAGGTTAGAACACTATAGCTATTGCTCTTGTAAATGGCAAAATGGTGATTGTATTTCATTTGGAAAAGGTAATCCCTTGTCTGTTTTACCTGTTTTATTTTTTGACTCATCAGATGCAGGTTATTTCCAGCCCTGGGCAAATTTCAAATAAGCCCTAGGGTGCTTGATTTTGTCAACCAGTACGGATGAGCCCGATGTTTGAGTCGAACTCAAGTTCGACTTGAACATCGGCTGTTTGCCAAACAGTAAAATTATGCGGTGTTCGCGGCAAATTTGAAAGCCGCGGAGCACCGTTAAAGTCTATGGGACACTAACATGAAAAACCAAAAGTGCTCATTTTAAAGGCTTATATGCAAGTTATTGCCATAAAAAGTGTATGGGGACCTGGGTCCTGCCCCAAGGGACATGTGTCAATGCAAAAAAATGTTTTAAAAATGTCAGTTTTTTCAGGAGCAGTGATTTTAATAATGCTTAAAGTGAAACAATAAAAATGAAATATTCCTTTAAATATCGTGCCTGGAGGGTGTCCTTAGTATGCCTGTAAAGCAGCGCATTTTTCCCACGTTTAAAACAATACCATAGCAAAATGACATTTCTAAAGGAACAAAGGTAATTTAAAACTGCTCGCGGCTGTAATGAATTCTCGGATCCTGGCAATATAGATAATAATCATTGAAAAAAATGGCATGGGTCCCCCCCCAGTCCGTTACCAGGCCCTTTGGGTCTGGTATGAATATTTAGGGGAACCCCGCACCAAAAAAAAATAAATGCTTGGGGGTCCCCCCAAAATCCATACCAGGCCCTTCCGGTCTGGTAAAGGTATTAAGGGGAACCCTGCTCCATTTTTTTTTTAAATGGCCTAGGGGTCCCCCCAAAATCCATACCAGAGAGAGTGCCCGTCTCCTGAACCATACCAGGCCACATGCCCTCAACCTTGTCCTCATGTTGATGGGGACAAGGGCCTCATCCCCACAACCCTTGCCCGGTGGCTGTGGGGGTCTGTGGGTGAGGGACTTATCAGAATCTGGAAGCCCCCTTTAACAAGGGGACCCCCAGATCCCGACCCCCCATGTGAATGGGTATCGGGTACATTGTACCCCTACACAGTCACCAAAAAGATTGTCAAAAATAGTAAAAATTACAGTAGGCAGTTTGGGACAAATCCTTTATTAAAAAATTTAAAAAAATGTCCTGCGATGCAAATCCATCGTCCATCATGCCGCCCGATGAACCGAAAAAAAAAAAACGCAACAACTCCACCTCCATGGGAGGCTTCCGCCGACTGAAGCCTCTTCGCGATGACAGCTGTTATATAGCTGAGGGCGGGGCCATCCGGTGACATAAACAAGTGACCCCACCCCCTCTGATGCCACGTGACGTCAGAGGAAGGCGGGGTCATCCGTTTACCTCATCGGGATCCGACAATTCATTACAGCCGGGAGCAGTTTTAAATGACTTTTTTTCCGTTAGAAAGGAAAAAACACGGAAAAAATGTGATACTTTAAAGGCATACTAAGGACACCCCCAGGCACAATATTTAAAGGAATATTTCATTTTTATTGTTTCACTTTAATTATTATTAAAATCATTGCTCCTGAAAAAAACAACCGTTTTTAAAACTTTTTTTTGCATTGATACATGTCCCCTGGGGCAGGACCCGGGTCCCCAAACACTTTTTATGGCAATAACTTGCATATAAGCGTTTAAAATGAGCACTTTTGATTTTTCATGTTCGTGTCCCATAGACTTTAACGGTGTTCGCTTGTTCGTACAAATTTTTTGCCTGTTTGCATGAACTGGGGTGTGTTTGGCTCATTCCTATCAGACAGGAAAAGTAATTATTTGTTTTATTGGCGGTCCATTGTTTTGGTATACGTAACAACTCCTCCCCAGCCACCAGATCACAGATCTTGGTAATTCAACCATATGTACATGCAAGCATTCCTGCACGTCTCTGATAGAAGCTGCTGGAGCTCCTGTTATGTAGCTGCAGTAGGTGGTATAATATATATGAATGTCTGTATATTGTGTTACTGAGATATGAGGCCTTCTAGAGTGGGCAGTTGTTGCTTATGCCTCGTACACATGATTGGACTTTCCGAAGGGTTTTGGCCGAAGGATGTTGGCTCAAACTTGTCTTGCATACACACAGTCACACAAATGTTGGCCAATAATTAGGAACGTAGTGACGTACTAGACGTACTACGTGGTTTTTCAGCTCTTTAGCGCCAACCTTTTGGCTCATTCTGCTAATTTTGTGTTAGTAGAAGTTTGGTGAGTGTTGATTCGCGCTTTTCTTTTTTCATTTATCACTTTTCATTTCATGCTTTTCAGTTCGTTTCTGAACGGCCGTTCGTCAACCTGACATGTTGCAGAATTGGAGGAGATAACGTGTTATTTATTATTGCCTTGGAGTTATTGCTTTGACATTATTTTTTTGGTTGAATAATGATTTGATTTGGTAAATTTTCTATATTTTTGGATGCATAGAATGCACTTTTTGGTTAAGTTCTATTGGCAGATAGCATGTCTAATTTTTTTTTTTTTTAATGCACAATAGAAAAAATTGTGTAGAATAATACTTGGCTATGTGTTTTACTTCAAATGACAGTTTGGGAGTAGGCAGTTATATTTAAAAAAAATACAATGTAAAATTAACAAGGGACACCAACATAGTTGTATCTTTGTTCTTAAAAACTAGGGGATAATGGTGTTGTGGTAACTTGCACAAATAAAAAAAAACAAAAAACATAATAATATTATTCTTAATATCACTAGGTAAAAAAGCCTTTGAAAATTTGTTTGCAATAACTCCATCAGTATCACCAGCAAAGCAGCTTCATTATTATCCCATTAAAGAGGAAGAGAATTGTGCTCTGCATTTGGAGATTTCATAATTTGCCACGTCAGGAATGTTAATTCTCCATTACGAACGCTAGTTTACAAAACTGACCGGTTCTGCTTCCGAGCATGCGTGTTTGTACTTTGGACTTTTGTCCGACGGACTTGTGTACACATGATCGGAAAGTCCGACAACACACATTTCTTGGCGGAAAATTTGAGAACATGCTAGCCAACATTTGTTGGTGGAAAGTTCGACAACAATTGTCCGATGGAGCATACACACATGGTCGGATTGTCCGCCAACAACCTCACATCCAACATTTCCTATCGGAAAGTCCGATCGTGTGTACGGGGCTTAACACTTGCAAAAACACTGGAACACCAGTGTATGAAAAAGCATTGGTTTTCCTGATGTTCCATCCAGCTAATGGCACTGTAGAGAAAGAGAACGCAAGATTTACCTATACGGGCGGCACAGTGGTGTAGTGGGTAGAACTCTCGCCTAGCAGTAAGAAGGGTCACTGGTTCGAATCCCAACCACGACACTACCTGCTTGGAGTTTGCATGTTCTCCCTGTGCCTGCGTGGGTTTCCTCCGGGTACTCCGGTTTCCTCCCACACTCCAAAGACATGCTGGTAGGTTAATTGGATCCTGTCTAAATTGTCCCTAGTATGTATGAATGTGAGTTAGGGACCTTAGATTGTAAGCTCCTTGAGGGTAGGGACTGATGTGAATGTACAATGTATATGTAAAGCGCTGCGTAAATTGACGGCGCTATATAAGTACCTGAAATAAATAAATAAAATAAAATAAATATGTAACTGCATGTCTGATATGTTTTCCCTGGACCCACTATTGTCTTAGAGCCCAACTTGAACTTTCTGTTTAAATCTGCTAAATACATTCCAACTGCATCAAAACAAAAGATGTGCAAAGTCCTATAGTTTTTTTTGAGCGCAGCCACAGCCTGAATGGAAAAGCCTGCCCCATGCCAGCAGCTGCAGCTGGTGGGGCCCTTGCTCTCTGGGAATCAATCATTTCTGCATAGGTTAAACATATCATTAGCTGAGTTAGAGCCAGAGCTTTCTAATCAGCAGGGAGCGTGAGCTGTGCTCATTCCATGGCTATTGGTCTAACCGAGAAGGGGGCATGTCGAACATCTGCAGAGAGACCACGGTTTCCCCACAAAAAGGAAGGGTCTCATTTTGCATCTGCTGGCAGGGATGAGGCTTTTCTACCCAGGCTGTACCTGCTTCAGAAATCAAATCAACTGTAAGACACTAAGCACATTTTGTTTTGATGTACCTGTAATGTATTTAGCTTATTTTCAGTTTTATGCATTGCATGTGGCTGCAGTTCAGCCCTGCAGACTTGCACGAGTCGCACTCAGTGATGGTAACGCCCCCAAATTCGATATGTTGTTTAATTTTTGCAGTGGTGCACAGCATCTCAGCTACTGTATGTGTAGAGCCCTGAGTGGCTTCATGTCTGTGTTCAGGTGGGCAGCCCGCCGCACTTGTGAAAGAAGCCATCAACTTTGTGTTTGTTTCAAAATGTTTTAGGTCTGATGGGTTATGCCGCGTACACACGAGCGGACTTTACGGCGGACTTTGCCCGGCGGACTGGATTTCGTCGGACAATTCGATGTGTGTGGGCTCCAGCGGACTTTGTTTTCTCAAAAGTTGGACGGACTTAGATTTTAAACTTGTTTAAAATTTATCCGTTGAAATCGAGTCCGGTCGAAAAGTCCGCTCGTCTGTATGCTAGTTCGACGGACAAAAAGGCACGCTAGGGCAGCTATTGGCTACTGGCTATGAACTTCCTTGTTTTAGTCCGGTCGTACGTCATCACGTACGAATTCGACGGACTTTGGTGGATTGTGTGTAGGCAAGTCCGTTCATTCACAAAGTCCGTCGGAAAGTACGTCGAAAAATCCGCCGGGCAAAGTCCGCCGTAAAGTCCGACCGTGTGTACGCGGCATTAGGAGAGTGCTGAAGCACTCAGTTGTTATTTACACTTGCAAAAACGCTGGACCACCAGTGTATGAAAAGGTGCAGCGGTAACAGACAGTGCACACTGGACTTATTTATTTTTTGAACTAGATAAAGCTTTGTTAACTAAAATGTTCTATAGGGCCCAGTCCAACTTTATTGCATTTTATAATATACTACTGTATAAATCTCTTTGTTTCACATATATAGTATATTTTTCTTTATTCTGTGCTGGAACACATAGTCACCAAAAACTATAAATCAAAAGCAGCAATTAAACTATCCATCTGTAAAGTGCATCTATGTCACTAATGTTATCATGTTACTAACAGATGTAATAAAATGGTATAATAAAACAAGCACAATTTAAATTTACTTGGCAATCGTTACACAGATTTTCAGCAAGTTCAGAAATAAAAAAAGAACAAGTTCGTTCCTCGGTTAACCTTATATAACATGAATATCTCTCATTAGTAGCAAAAGTCCACATTGCATTCTGTGGATTTGATGTTGTTGGATGACTACTAGTGCTATCTATAATATAACTAGTGCGTGAGCTAGAAACAGCATTGTTGCTAATGGTCATGAATTGCAGTACTGGCCTATTTTTTGTCATTTATGGGTCCTTGTATACATGCCATGGGGTCCTTAAAGAGAAATTTCACCGTACCTAGAGAAAATGTTATTTCTGGTCCCTGATAATTGTTCCCATTAGGTCACCCAGTGGCTCTAAATTCATCATGGCATCCATCTTCTGCCTTTGGCTGCATTGCTAAATAACTTCCTAAAGTTGTTCACATTTTTATCATCTGCATGACCTGAGTCACGTATTTGCCAAAGCACAGAGCACTGTGTTCTATGGTTCAAAGCACATCCTTTTTTCTGAACCCACCACTGTTTCAGCAATACATAAAGGAGCTTTACAAGCAGGTTGCATAGCACATGCAGTAATGTGAAAATGTAAGTACACCTTTTGGAAATTTTTTACTTTTTCAACATGTTTTAACAGGCAAACATTAGACCTTGATTCAAATAGTGGCACAGATAAATGTGATATAATTGAAAAATTTACATTTATAATAGGCAGACATTTTTAATTCATTTTCATGATCTAAATTAACGAAAATGCAGATTTGTCATATGGAAAACGAAAGTACACCTTACATTTACCACCACTTCAAATTCATGATATGAAATGATGTTCATTGAAACTGTGTTGATCAAAGATAGAGTTAGTTGGTCACAATAAAAGAAGACATGTTTTTCACAAACAGAAGACAGCATTTTAGAAGAACCTCATACTAAAAATGTGAAGCTTGGCGGTGAAAATGTTATGGTTTATGATTGTTGCTTTTGGTTCTGGGCAGCTTGGAATCACCAAGTCAACTATAAGCTCTCCATCATATCAAGGCGTGCTTGATAAAAACGTGAGGCCATCTGTCCAATAGATAAAGTTGAAGTAGAAAGCACA
This sequence comes from Aquarana catesbeiana, assembly GCF_042186555.1. Taxonomy (NCBI): domain Eukaryota; kingdom Metazoa; phylum Chordata; class Amphibia; order Anura; family Ranidae; genus Aquarana; species Aquarana catesbeiana. The sequence goes on along the minus strand of NC_133334.1, from coordinate 228,463,364 downwards.
CTAGCAAAAACCACCAAGGAAAGTCTCAAAAAAAGAAAAACGAAATGGTTATGGACTGCACTAGTCAAAGCTATGATTTGATTCCCATTTCAATTTTGTAATTGAATAAAAGTCATATGGAAAAAAGAATGGTGACACAAGTCTAATGCATACTGTAAACAATCTAGTAATATACTAATACAATCCCAAAAAATAATGATTTAGGCTGGCCATACATGTTCAGTTTTCTTGTACAATTTTCCTTTAGATTTACCTTAAACTGTGTAGTGCAAAGACCTGCCTAATTGAATACAATTGAAAGTTATTTAGTTTTGACCTCCTATTATATGTTTTTTTGTAAATCTAAAGGAAAATTGTACAAGAGGATTGAACATGTATGGCCAGCTTTAGTTACAGTACATAGTCCTATAGATTATATAATAAACAATGGGGCTGTATACTGTAAGCATGTAACTAACAAAAATATGGTAGGTTCATACAAGTTAGCTAAAGGCAAATGGAGTAATAAACATGGACGCAGTATCTTTAAGTGGGCAAATCTTCAGCCTTTACTATTACCAAGACTGCTATTGAGCCTGAAGGCAAAGGGTGTACGCAGAGAATAAAAAAAAAAACAAAAAAAAACAGAACCTTAACCAAGCCAGAAAAAGTCCTCAAAAATAATTATGTCTACTCTGCCGTAGAGTAGGCCCTCTAGGAAAAATACCTATCTAGGGAATTGCATTACGTCACCAGAACAGCATAGTAAAAACATGTAAAGGATAAAGAAAGATGACAAGAGAGCAAGAAAATAGAGGGGAGAAAGGGAAGGGAGAGGGCATAGTAAGAGAATAAACAAACAAAACACAAAGAAAAATTGTATATATAAATAAGGGGGAGGGGAGAAAGGAAAGGAAGCAGGGTAAGAGGCTAAGGGCAGTGTAGACAAGGAGGAGAGGAGGGGGGACCTAGGAGGGACTGGGGGGAAGGAGGGGGGAAAAGTGCGTTAAGGCTGAAGAAAATGCTGGAGGTGCAAACTACATTGTTAGGCCCTCCTTTGTCACTAAGACGTGAAGCATCACCAAAAATAAGTAACATAATTGCAGAAAGAATACTGAGTGAGATTATTCAGAGATTGAGCGGTATGTGGGCTTAAAGAGAAAAATAATTCAGGTCAGCTACTCTGTGTACTGTACATATCTGGATAGTGGTGTTGAGCGATTTAGGGGCATGATTGCAAGTTACTCACGAGAAATTTTGAAATGTGCCCAGCAAGCCCATCATCTATAAATAATGATGATCGATCCTACAAAATAAAATATGCTCCTCCATTCCTGCCACTCTATTCAGACAGGAGAACTAATCTAATAAGGTCAGGGTTTGTGTGATTGTCTCCAATAAACCAGTATACACATACGGCCGTGTTGGTGATATGCATGGCAAAAGATTTAGAGAAGGAGCGTCTCATAACTGTCAACCGGTGAGGAGAGATGAGAGGGGAGAATGTTCTAAGGGATAAGTAGTGACTCTCACAATTATGTAATCAACAAGCTTATAGTACAAGCAAATAGCCAGACAATTATCACCATATGTGGAGCATAGAGCCTTCGGCACTCCCACAGCGCCAGCATATACAGTGAAAGAGTATTTGCCCCCTTTCTGATTTTTTTTTTTTTTTTTGCATATTTGTCACTTAAATGACTCAGATCAAACAAATTTTATTATTACACAATGGCAACCTGATTAAACACAAAATGCAGTTTTTAAATAATGGTTTCATTTATTAAGGCAAAAAAACTGTCCCAACCTGCCTGGCTTTATGTGAAAAAGTAATTGCCCCCTAAACCTAACTGATTGTGCCACCCTTGGTGGCAACAACTGCAATCGTTTGCGATGACTAGCAATGAGTCTTTCACAATTCTGTGGAGCAATTTTGGCCCACTCTTCTTTGCAGAATTGTTTTAATTCAGCCACATTGGAGGGTTTTCCAGCATGAGCGGCCTTTATAAGGTCACGATACAGTATCTCAATTGGATTTAAGTCCGGGCTTTGACTAGGCCACTCCAAAACTTAAATTTTGCTTTGTTTGGACCATTTGGAGGTGGACTTGCTGTTGTGTTTCAGATTATTGTCCTACTGCATAACGCAAGTGCACTTGAGCTTGAGGTCAAGAACTGATGGCCTGACTTTCTCCTTTAGGATTTTCTGGTAGAGCTCAGAATTCATGGTTCCATCAATTTTGGTGAGTCGTCTAGGTCCTGAAGCTGCAAAGCCCCAGACTATCACGCTACCTCCACCATGTCTGACTGTTGGTATGATGTTCTTGTTATGAAATTCTGTATTTGTTTTATGCCAGATGTAACGGAACGCACACCTTCCAAAAAGTGAAATTTTTGTCTCATCAGTCCACAGAATATTTTCCTAAAAGTCTTGGGGATAATCAATATGTTTTTTGGTAAATGTGAGATGAGCCTTTGTGTTCTTTTTGGTCAGCAGTGGCTTTGGCCTTGGAACTCTCCCATGGATGCCATTTTTGCCCAGCGTCTTTCTTATAGGGCGTACACACGGTCGGACTTTGTTCGGACATTCCGACAACAAAATCCTAGGATTTTTTCAGACGGATGTTGGCTCAAACTTGTTTTGTCTACACACGATCGCACAAAGTTGTCGGAATTTCCGATCGCCAACCACGCGGTCACGTACACCACGTACGACGAGACTAGAAAAGGCCGGTTCAGAACCAAGCGCGGCACCCTTTGGGCTCCTTTTGCTAATCTCGTGTTAGTAAAAGTTTGGTGAGAGACGATTCGCGCTTTTTCAGACTCGTGGTTATCAGATCGTTTTCTGCCGTTCAGTTTGTGCTTGTGGGTTTGTATCTGCTCTTCAGTGCGTGCAAGCAAGTTCCGCGTGACTTTAGTCATTGTATTCTTGTTCGTTCGTTACTGTTTTTCAGGTCGCTCTTCACAGGCCTTGCTGTTCTTCAGTGCGTTCTGTTACTTCGTTCTGAGCAGCCGACCGTTTTCTAGCCATGTTGAGTATGCGTACTCCTCGTAGATTTTGTGCTGTGCGGGGGCTTGGTGTTGGGGTCCTGACCTTGACAGAAGTGCAGTCCATGAACAGGGTGGGGAGGAGTTCATGGACCAAGAATTGGTTGCTTCAGCGTGACCAGTTCTCTCATATGCCTTTGCTCCGTGAGATCTGTGAGAATAATCCTGATGATTTCAGGAACTTTCTCAGGATGACGGACCCCGTGTTTCACCGTCTGTTGGCTTCGCTGACCCCCTATATCAGCAGGCAGGATACCTGCATGAGGCAAGCCATCACTCCGGAGCAGAGGTTGGTCGCTACCCTGTGATATTTGGCGACAGGGAGAGGTCTGCAGGACTTGAAGTTCTAGACAGGCATCTCCCCCCAGGCTCTGGGGATCATTATCCCAGAGACCTGTTCTGCCATCATCCAGGTCCTGCAGAAGGAGTATATGAAGGTAAGATTTTTATCCTTTAATATCACATTTTATTGTATTGAATTTTTGCTAATATATTGTATTTCTTTCCTCATTCCCTAATTACCATGATTGGAATATGCTGTGAATGTCCCCTTTGTTCTCATGCATGCTGGATTTTTATGTAATTATTATTTTAGGTCCTTCATACTTATTTGCCCTTCAATAACCTCCCCAGCATGGTGTCTCCTGGCCCTATATTCACCTCATGTAGTCACTTAACAATGTATTTTTTCTGCTCCATAGTAGTGCTTTACCCCAAACACCCCCTAAAATGTTTTGAAATGTTATTTTTGCTTTAACTTCAGGCAGAGTGGCAGAGGCTTTTTTTTGGTGGTGTCCCCAAATAATTTTTAGTAACTCTCCCTCCCCCAACTGCTAAGTCAGCTGATCCCAATTCTCTATCTATCCTCAATCATCTATCTGCTGACTTTGCCAAACCCATACACACTATACCCATCTCTTTTGCGCTCAGATTTATGGATGAATTCCCCAAAGCATGTAGTGCAAGGGCCTGCCTGTATACTTTCAAATGGTACTGTTTAAAGTTTTTGGATCCTATTATTATCTTGATAGGTAATAGCAGAATGTTCAAATGTCCTCAAATGTGTACAGTGTGTATTTATATCTTTGTATTATGACACTTCTTACCTGTCCAGTGGGCTGCCAATAGTGTAACTAAGGAGGGGCTTTTCCAATTAATACCCTGTATTTAGGCATTCATCTCTCAATGAAGTGAAGAGGGTTACCTGTCCAAGATTTCCACACACCCCTATAATGTTAGAAATGGCCCATGAGAGGGGGGGGAGGGGGAATATGATAGGTGTACCTTATACTTTGGCGTTGTTAAATTCCCCTTAATAAATGCTATCTGGAGGTTGCCCCATAATGTTTGTGCCTAATCTGTTTGCCATGTTTCTGATCAAAAATAGTAATGTTTATTGTTTTTTCCTCAACAGTTTCCTTCCACGCCACAGGAATGGCAGACTGTGGCCTCCCACTTTGCCCAGCGGTGGGACTTTCCTAACTGCGGAGGGGCAATTGATGGGAAACACGTCCACATCGTCCCACCACCCAACTCGGGGTCGTACTATTTCAACTATAAGGGGTTCAATAGTATAGTGATGTTGGCGGTGGTGTTGGCTAATTACGACTTCCTGTATGTGGACGTGGGGAAGAATGGCCGGATGTCCGATGGTGGAGTCATCGCCCAGACGGAGTTTTACAGGCGTCTCCAGAATGGCAGCTTGGACTTGCCAGCTCCAGAGGACAATGTTGAAGGACTCCCATTTGTGTTCGTTGCTGATGAAGCGTTTGCGCTGGGGGACCACCTGATGTGGCCATTCCCAATGAGGACCCTCACCCCGGAACAGAGGGTTTTTAATTACCGGCTGGCCAGAGCCCGAAGAGTGGTGGAGAACACATTTGGAATCCTGGCCAGCCGGTTCCGCCTATTTCTGACACCCATCCATATGGCGGAGTATAAACTGAACCATATTATACTTGCGTGCTGTGTTCTCCATAACTTTTTAAGGAAACATTCAGCCAACTATGCTGGCTCAGTTGGGCCTGAGGCCGGAATGATACATCAAACCACACTGACGGCGCTTGAAAGCGGCCGTCCTGGCTTGCCCTCCCTGAGTGCCCGTGATGTCCGGTTACGCTACCTGGAGTTCTTTGCGGGTAGGGGGGCTATCAATATGCCAGCAAATCTGTGAAGCCTTTTTATAATAAAACAAAAAAATAAATTCTTTGTGGACATTTACTGCTTGTGTTTGTTTTAGCTGACCCTGACAGAAATGTTTTGAGTGCAGAAAATGGCATGATTGTGTAACCTTATACAAAGCACTGTTGGCTGTTATTTACTAAATGCAAAAACACATTTCACTACAAGTGCACTTGCAACTGCACTGAAACTGCACTTGTAGTGCAAAGTGGTTTTGCCCTTAGGAAATAACCCCCATTTTTGCTGAAAACAGCAATTACATCACCCCAAAAGTGTTGTAGTGTTGAGACAATAATCCACACATTCTTGATTAAACAACTTTTTTATACCTGCACAATCACATGTGCATTTACCAAAGGTTTTTAAAACAAACCAACATGTTTGTTGTATAACAATTTTTGGGGTGGCATTATCAAAAATAGAAATGTCCATTTACGATAAAACAGGCCTGTGTAAAACCAACAAGAAAGACAAAAAACTTGAACTTAGAAAGTTCACATTTGGTAAAACCTGAAGGCAATATCAGACATGAGTATTTAGGAACTGTGTTTGATATTGCGTTCAGATGGGGGGAAATCACCCCTGGAAAAGCCAAATTTGGAAGATGCACAACAATTTACGAATGGCAACATGTGCTATCTTCCATCACGGGGGATCAAGGGACGTGTTTTGGGGGAGCAAGCCCTTCCTCACCACTACTTTATAATTGAGGAAGGGGTTGCACCCCCAAAACGCGTCCATTGATCTCCCGTGATGGCAGATAGCACATGTTGGCACACTGTGTGCATCCTCCAAATTTGGCTTTTCAAAACATTGCAAAAATATTTAAAAGATTGGACCACAATAAAAAAAGTGATTTTGTGGGGTTTTAAATTTGCCCCAAAACATCAATGATGTTATTATTTTTTTGAATCACATCATTTATTTTTTTCTGGATGTTTTGCAATTCGACATTACACCCCATGATCTCCCTGATCAGGATCTGGGCACTTTCTGATGTGAAAGGATCTGGATCACGATCACCTAAAAAGAGAGAAACCAAACAAAAACAGGTATCAAAAATCTGCCGGCATCCATCTCTTACCTGAGTCTGTGGTCACAGACACTCACCTGTTGTGGTGCCAATTTCCACCACATCTTCTTCTTCCTCCTGCTCAGCTTGTGTTGGTGGTATTTCACCTTCTTCCATAGGTGGGGGGTCTGTGGTCTCCTCGGATGAGGGGTGTCCTCCGAGTCTTTTCTCCCCTATGTAAAACAAAAATGGTATAATTAGCACACAGATATTTGATGGCAGAACTATAAATAGGAAATATTGCTTGGAAGTGGTGTACAATTGTCAATTTTAGCCGAGTTCCAAGATGTAGTTTTTTTATTGGCCTTTGTCAAGCTGCAATACTTTACCTGTTTAGTACAAGCTTCACAGATGGAGACCCCCCCATAGTATACACTGGAGCACCTGTGTGGCCCCCTAATAAAAATGGTGTTCTTGTGTCCCACACTAGTGCTCCAGTGTCCAGATGTGAAAACAGCTGCTCAGTGTCCTCTCCTTACACAGAATCTAGTTTGCATTTCATTCTAGTAACAAACCCATCTACACAAACAAATATTTGGCATCCAAGTAGGCCCTTAAAAATGTGGGAAAATGCATATGGCCTAAACAATGGTGTTTTAGAGGCCGAAAGAAAAATGTTTGATACGAACGAATAATGGGCCCATGAACATTAAAGTTGCCCTTTTTAACTGTACAATTAAGAAAAGCACATGGAGCAGCACAAACGGAATAAAGACAAAAAGAATAGGAACACAGCACAACTACTTACTTTTTTGCAGCACTCTCCTGATCCTTCTGTACTGCTCGGGCTCTCTTAATTTCAGGTCCGACCACCGCTTCCTGAGCTGATCTTTCGATCTTCGTACCCCGAAATTCTTGTGAAGACTTTTGACCACTTTCGCCATGATCTTTGCCTTTCTGATATTGGGGTTGGGGTAAGGCCCATACTTTCCGTCATAGTCGGCCTTCTTCATGATGTCGACCATCTCCAACATCTCCCCAAAGGACATATTTGTGGCCTTAAAACGTCTCCTTCTGGATCGGGACGTGTCCGGATCCGGGCTTTCATCCTCCTCCTCCTCGTTCCTGTAATTATCACGCACCTGCTGTGACTCCGCCATGTGCTCTTCCCCCACTGCGCCGAACAAAAAGGGGCGGGGAATAGACTAGAAAGAACGTCAGGGGCGGGCGGAGTTACACGCATGCGCAGTGTGTATAAAGCGTAACACGCGTGCGTAGTACGTACGATCTGTGAGCGGAGGAAGGAGCATTGGACGCGCCGATCGTAACAACGAAGGTAAGAGACAAACTTGTGCCTATACTGCTTCTAGATTGAGGCCTATATTGTAACACGATTAGGAGAGTTTTGTCTGACATTGGGCTTTGTCTTGTGTTGTGTCTTGCAGTGAACATGGATATGCTAATGAAAGATAATTACTTCATGTCAGTATTCCTAGATATGTTAAGGGAGCTGCCATGTCTGTGGGAGATTAAACACCCCCATTTCAAGAACCAAGCAAAGAGGAAGGCAGCACTGGAGCAATTGTGTGAAATTGTGAAGCAGGTGATCCCCACGGCAGACTTCACCTATTTAAAGATCTTAATTGGTGGCCTGAGGAGCACATATCTAAGGGAGCGCAAGAAGGTCCTGGATTCACAGAGATCCGGAGCAGCAGATGACATCTATGTCCCCAGGATGTTGTACTACGACAGGCTGCATTTTCTGGCAGTCCAGACTGAACCCAGGTCATCCCTCTCCAGTCTTCCTTCCACGCTTCCTTCCCCCCCGGCTGAGGCTTCTGACGCCCAACCTGGGTCTTCCAGGCCACATGTGGAGGAGCCCATATTGAGCCAGGTATAGCATTCCTCAAAATATTTCTGCTTGTCCAATCAATGATGTTACCTAGATGTTAGTTGGGAGTACTAATTTAGGATTGTGATTGATGAAGCAAAAACTAAAACCATGTCCCTTTTTCATACACAGGGAAGTCTCAGCCAGGAGGTGGCTGGGCCGAGCCGGCTGGCTGATCTGCAGGTCCCTCCACTCCCCCTGGAAAGAGAAAGTGGCAGGAGGAGGAGTGCCCTAGAGGAGGCTGCCAGAGGACTCTTTTGGAGGGCTACAGAGGTCCTGGGAGCACCACACACCGTGGAGGAGGACATTGCTGCCGTCATTGCATATAAAATGCAGAGGATGGAGGAGGGACAACAAGCCATGTGTGAGTCGCTCATATTGGAGGCTCTTAATAAAGGTATGAGGGGCCAAATTACAGCTCAGACACACCTTTGCGATGGTCCTCCTCCTCCTCCTGCAGGTCCTCCTCCTCCTCCTCCTTCTCCTCCAGGTCCTCCCAGTCCTCCTCCAGGTCCTACTCCTCCTCCTGCCACATCTCCAACAGCACAGCCACAGCCCGGAAGGAAGCGTGGAAGGAAGACCAGAAAGTGAGGACCCTGGATCCAGTCTGGTCGGCCAAAAAATGCAGCCTCTTGTGGTACCACAGCCTGGGGACACAGATGTCATCTGCTGCTTTCCGGATCTCTGCGAATTCTGGACCAGACTGCCCTCCCTTACATATGGACTCCTCAGGCCACCAATTTTGATGTTCAAGAATTGATGTCTGCCGTGGGGGTCCCAGGCTTCGCTAATTTCTCATGTTGATCCAGTGTTGCCTTCCTCTTTGTTTGGTTCTGAGCCCTTAATAAAGGATTTTGAATTATACTCTCCAATGTGTTTTACTTCAAAAATGACAGTTTTTTTGTGAGGATTCAGGTACATTTCAAATATACAATGTGAAATGAACAAGGGACACCAACAACAAACAATCTCCTTGAGATTAAATAATAAAAGATATCAATGGTGTTGGGGTAACTTGACACACAAAACACACACAAAAATATTCTGGAGTAAAAATAAAAATAACATTGAACAAAGATCAGCCTTGTAAAAAATACAAACATTAAATAAAAAAAAAAAAAAAAGGCTTAAAATCCCCCCCCAAAAAAAAAAAAAAAATTCTGTCAGATGTGACAACTAATAACAATATATTCAGGGAATCCCAATAAAAAAACAAAAATAAAACTTTGTGAGAAGTGTGTGTGAATATGAGCAGCAAAACTACTTAATTCTTGTCACATTATAAAGAAGAAGAGAGTGCGCTGTATTAAACCATTTTTTACATTGCAGCGTGACGAAAGTGCAGTATCCATTGCGAACGCTAAGTTTACCAGAACGAGCTGTTCTGTGCCGGAATTTCTTCTGAGCATGCGTGGCACTTTGTGCGTCGGAACAGGCCACACACGGTTGGAATTGACGCGATCGGATTTTGTTGTCGGAAAATTTTATCTCCTGCTCTCCAACTTTGTGTGTTGGAAAATCCGAGGGAAAATGTCCGATGGAGCCCACACACGGTCGGAATTTCCGACAACACGCTCCGATCGGACATTTTCCATCGGAAAATCCGACCGTGTGTACGGGGCATTATTGTTGAATCATGAACACTGATCTTACCTGAGGCAAGTGAGGCCTGCAATTCTTTAGATGTTGTTCTGGGTTCTTTTATGATCTCCTGGATGAGTCGTCATGCTCTTGGAGTAATTTGTTAGGCCGGCCACTCCTGGTAAGGTTCACCGCTCTTCCAAGTTATCTCCATTTGTGGATAATGCCTCCCCCCCATGGTTCACTGGAGTTCCAAAGCCTTAGAAATGGCTTTGAAACCCTCCCTAGACCGATACATGTACATTATTTTGTTTCTAATCTGTTCTTTAATTTTTTTATATTGTGGCATGATGTGTGGCTTTTTGTGATCTGTTAGCGTGCTTCACTTTGTCAGACAGATTTTATTTATGTGATTTCTCAACAGGTCTGGCAGTAATCAGAGCCTTTGTGTATTGTGAGGCGAATATCTTCCCACTCCTGTGTAGTCAGGGGGGCTTTAAGTTCCTTTCCCCATTTGTCAATAATTTTTAAAGCTAAATCTAAGGAGGCAGCAGAAATAATGGAATATACAGTCAATACTAGATGCCTTTGTGGTGACTGTGCTGTAAATAGTTAGAGAGTTATTGAGAGAGAGGTCATTTAAAAAGTGTCAAATCTGAAGGTACGGCCACATGGGAAGCAGAGGTTGTTGTTTGGAGATTGGAAAGAGCGAACTGAAAGAGCCCTAAGTAAAGAATTGATCTGCACAGTGCAGCGCCAAATTTACAACAAGCTTGGAGATCCAGTTGCATGCCCAGTAAAAAGTTGGGATTATCCAAAATTGGGGTCATTGGGCCAGGTCGACACAACATATTTGCAGACTTGCATATTTCCTGGAACCCAGGAAGACTTATGTGCAAAAAATGTGTTAATGCAAAACCCAGTCTTTAGTTGTTGCATGAACATGCCCGTCAACCACTCTGGTCAGTTGACAGGCCCTGAAATATTTTTGCGGGCCTGGGATACTTAGACTACCTCTAGACTTGGATATGGACAAATGTGCCAGTCTCAACCTCGGGGGTTGTTCCTTTCCAGATGAAATACCCAAAGCGTTTGCACAAAAAATAAAGAATTTGGCAGACTGACAGGGATGGCTTGCATTAAATAAAAGAGTCTGGGCAGCACTTTCATTTTCAATGTAGCTGCCCTACTGAACCAGGAAAGCCCATGTTTGTCCCACATGACTAGATCCTACAGAATTTTGGTCAGTAAGTAGTCAGGCACAAAGTTACAGATCAAAAATTAACAGTTAAAACTGTAGACAAGATGGCACTGGCTATGTGCAGCTAAATATCCAATTTGGCGCCAGCACTGGCCTGTACATATTAACACACACATATGCCCAACTACTGTACAATCCAGCCTGCTCGTGAATATTTGTACAGATGCACCATTCTGTATACTGGCATGACCTTCCTGACAACAATTCCTTTATCTGTAGGCACAATTTGAATCAAAATCTATTTGCCTGTATATTTCTTCAAATATTTTGAAGAAGTCAACAATTTCCCATGGGGTGTACTCATGTTTTCACATGACTGTAATGCCGCGTACACACGAGCAGACTTTACGACAGACTTGGTCCGGCGGACCGGACTCCGTTGGATAATTCGATCGTGTGTGGGCTCCAGCGGCCTTTTTTTCCCCAAAAGTTCGACGGACCTAGAAATGAAACATCTTTCAAATCTTTCCGACGGACTCGAGTCCGGTCGAAAAGTCCGCTCATCTGTATGCTAGTCCGACGGACAAAAACCCACGCTAGAGCAGCTATTGGCTACTGGCTGTGAACTTCCTTATTTTAGTCCGGTTGTACGTCATTACGTACGAATCTGTCGGACTTTGGTTGATCGTGTGTAGGCAAGTCCGTTCATTCGAAAGTTCGTCGGAAAGTCAGTCGAAAAGTCCACCGGACCTAGTCCATCGAAAAGTCTGCTCGTGTTTACGCGGCATAACTGTTTAACAAGAGGCTGATGTCTTGCCCAGAGGCCTTCTGAGAAAGCAGCTAAATCTGGTTGTTCCGAGTTTTTAAAAAAAGATTTAAAAACGTCAGTCCTCCAAGAGCTAATGTTTCTGTTTTCAGTAGACTCAGATGAGTTAAGCCACCAAAGAATATCCTATAGGAAGTCCCAGACAACTGCTGGAGTTGTATTAATGGGATCTCATTATCCCTGTTGGATGTTTAACATTATTATAGAGAAATGCAACAGGAGGAGTGGAAACATCCACAAATCTAACAAAGTTGGGCATGGATGAAAGATCTATGGGTTAGTAAGTCCACCAGACCATCCATATGGGTGGTACTGGTCCTTTAATTTAAATTTATTAGACTCAAATTAAAATAGCAGAAGTATGTCCTGTATAGGATTAGAAGATCACTGATTCATTTTACTTGCTAGCCTCAAGATGCCATGGATTGTTTGTACTGTTGCCCACAACACAGATTTTGCCTGCACAAGATTTGTATGTTCATTCCCCTTTAATTGAGCACATTATATTTTCAGAGCATACATGTCTCTGCTTTGTTTCCAAGCCACATACACAAGAGCTGTTTTGTGTCAAAAAATGACAGGCCATGCAGAGAAATATAGTCATTGTGGGTTTCTGCCACAGTTTGTAAATTGGGGTGGGGAGGTGGGGGTTCAACAAGTGGATATAAATAGTTAGGATTTCTTTAACTGCGTAATATATCTTACGCCACTGTAAACATAGCCCTCACTATAAGTCTTGCTCTTATTTCAGAGTTCAGCATGTACATGGTCTGGGTCTTGGTTTTCCAGTCTGAAGCAAGTTCAGGGCTTTGAAATATGTTTGAAAGCTGCCAAACAGGCACAGTAATGTAAAGCATTACATAAAAAAGATTTGATGTACATTTTTAGTCAATCACAAAGTGCTAAAGATTTAAGTTACTATAGTGAGCCAAAATAGTTTCCATGCGTGCCTGTAGTATCTGGGTGGTAAGTTTTTGCAGTAAGGTACAATTTACATTTATCACAGATTGTTGTGCCTACTTGGGGATTTATTATGGCTTCTGTTAATAACCCCTCACAGTTACTCATGTTGGGCGCAGGAACGGGCCCTGCTGTTAAATATTATTTCAAAAATTGTAATTACATGCCCCTGTTAAACAGGGGCAGAAAAATTGGGCCTTGGGTGGTGATGGTGGCACAGCACTGTAACCCCTCACAGTTACTCTTGTTGGGCGCAGGAATGGGCCCTGCTGTTAAATATAATTTCAAAAATTGTAATTGTATGCCCCTGTTAAACAGGGGCTGACAAATTGGGCCTTCGGTGGTGGTGTTGCCCTAAACCAAAAATATTGTTGGAAGCTAGCATCATCATGATTGAGGAGGAATAGGATAGGCAGTCTTCAAGGGATCCAAGATCCATAGCAAATTCAATCAGTTACATCAGCATCAGGTGTTTGATAGCTGCTGATCCAGGACTGATTCATTTTTATAAATGTGAGCCTATCAATGAAGTCTGTGGACAGGCGCACTCTTTGATCCATTACAAACCCTCCAGCAGCACTGAATGTACGTTCAGAAAGCACGTTGGATGCAGGACAGGCCAGTAGCTCAATTGCATATTGGGCAAGTTTTGGCCAGTGGTCCAACCTCAAGACCCAGTAACTCAATGGATGCTCTGTTGGAAAGGTCTCCAAGTCTGCTCTTGCCCCTAGATATTCCTGCACCATATAATTGCAGACGCTGGCAATGGTTGCTGGAACCTATCAGACCTTGGCGCTGAGGACTGAAAAATTGTTTAAAGGCATCGGTCAGCCAGCACTCTTCCTCTGACCGAACGAAGCCTCAGAAACACGTTGTCCAGCACCAGGAAATGGTAACCAGCCAGGGTCTGGAAATGCATTACACACACTTTTCTTCAAGGCCTCCTAAAGATGTTTCATCCTTCGCTCCCTCTGTGAAGGCAGGATGAGTTCTGCAACCTTACCCTTGTAACGTGGATCAAGAAGGATTGTCAGCCAGTAATGATCCCTCTCCTTAATACCACGAATCCTAGGGTCCTTTCGCAGGCTTTGCAGAATCAGGGAGGCCATGCAGCATTTTCAGAGTTTCCAAGTTTGCAGAGGCATTCGATTCTGAGTCCTCTAGGTCACTAAGGATCACATTATCCGTAACTACGTCCTCCCTGCCACGTACAACTTCTTTGGTTTCTGGGGACTGAAAACCATTCCTTGAAGACTGCTGCATGTTATCTTCAACATCCACACTGACACCATCCTCCTCCTCCTCTTCTTCCAGTGTGTTTGGTGGACCCGCAGGAATGCTATCTGGATAAAGGGGGCCTTGAGAGGAAAGGAAGTTCTTCCTCCTCTTCCTCCCGCTGTTCTACCTCAAGTGGCCTGTCCATGATTCCACAAACCATGTGCTCCAGCAGGAAGACTAGAGGGACAGTGTCACTGATGCATGCATTGTTGCTGCTTACCATCCTTGTGGCCTACTTAAATGGTGACAGGACAGTGCATGCATCCTTGATCAGTAGCCACTGGCGTGGCGAAAAGAAACCAAGCTCTCCTGACCCTGTCCTGGTGCCATACTCGCACAGGTACTCATTGATGGCCCTCTGCTTTGCGTGCAGCCGCAGCAGCATTGCCAACATTGAGTTCCACCTGGTGGGCATGTCATAAATGAGGCGGTTGATGGGCAAGTTGCATTCCCTTTGAATGTCAGCCAGCCAAGCATTGGCATTGTATGACCGTCAGAAATGACCACAGACTCTTTTGGCCTACCTCAGGAGATCTTGTAAGCCTGGGTACCTGGTCAAGAAATGCTGGCCCACCAAATTAAGGACGTGTGCCACACATGGAACATGGGTCAAGTGTCCCTGTCGGAGGGCAGAGAGAAGGTTGGTGCCATTGTCGCATACAACCATTCCTGGCTGGAGCTGGCGAGGCATCAACCACCTCTGAGCCTTCCCCTGCAGAGCTGACAGAATCTCTTCCCCAAGTGTGGCTCCTGTCCCCTAGGCAGACCAACTCAAGCACCGCATGACATCTTTTTGCCTGACTGTTTGCGTAGCCCCTTGAGCGTTTAGGGAGCACTGTTGGTTCAAAGGACAATTCTGCAGAAGAGGCCATAGAGGAAGAAGAAGAGGAGGGAGGGGAGCCTACAGATGTTGTGGCAGAATCGCCACTAGCTTTTTGGAGGCGTGGTGACGGAACAAGCTCCAACACTGAACCCTGTCCTGCATCCATCCCAGCTGCCAGCAAAGTTACCTAGTGCGCCGTGAAGGAAAGGTAACGCCCCTGCCCATGCCTGCTGGACCATGAGTCAGCGGTAATATGAACCTTACTGCTGACTGCCCTGTCCAATGAGGCCAAAACATTGCTTCCACATGGCAGTAGAGAGCAGGAATGGCCTTACGTGAAAAGAAATGGCGTTTTGGAACCTGCCACTGTGGTACAGCACATTCCACAAATTCACAAAAGGGGGCTGAGTCTCTCAGCTGAAAAGGCAGCAGTTGCAGTGCTAGCAATTTGGCCAAGCTATCATTTAGATGCTGAGTATGTGGATGTCTGGGACCAAATTTATTTTTACAGTTCAACATCTGGGGTAGAGAAATTTGCCTGCTGAAATCAACTGGTGGTGTACTGCTAGCAGATTGGCTGCAAGTACTTGTGACACCTATTGCTATACCTTCATTATAGTAGGGTTTGAGATCCCAGATGAGGAGCAAGGAGAAGTCTGCTTTTTTCTATGATGTGGGTCTTTCAGATGCTGCTGCCAACGGACTGCATGGCAGGTTGTCATATGTCTGTTCAAGCATGTGGTGCCCAAGCGGCTGCTGTTCTTGCCACGCTTGATCCGCTTCAGACATAGGTTGCAAACAGCAATGTTGCAATCTGCTGCACATGTGTCCAAAAAGGCCCACATCAAGGAACTTTTAAAAGTCTATGGTGAGTCAGCAACGCCCTGCACCTGCAGAGCTCTGTGGTATGATGCAATAGGGTGGCTGCGCTTAAGCTGACCCCTGGAGGACATGCTGTCTCGTTGGAGTTGTGCCTCCTCCTTCTCACTTTCCTCCTCTCTTCTCTCAGGCACCCAAGTACAGTCAGTGACCTCATCATTTCCTCCCTCCTCATCACTGGAGCAAACTTTGCAGTATGCTGCAGCTGGGGGAACATGACTGCCAGTTTCTTGTCCTTCTGTGGCACCCCCTCTCTTTAGAGGCTGCTTGCCCTCTTTTAGTGGCCTGTGAGCCTCTGCCTCTCCTTGGTGGCCTTGCGGCCAATTATGTTCGACTCGAACATGAAGCTCATCCCTAGAAATCACTGCTTACCTTGTATTGGTTATAGAGAAGCCTGCAGCCAGCTTGAGATATAGCAGCTGCAGCTAGCAAACATAATGCCATAACTACTACCAAACATAACATGCCTTATCACTACATTGATTAAAATATTTAGTACAAGCCAGGGCTCCCCATAGCAACAGGCATAGAGAGATTAGAATATGAAAAAGGATTAAACAATTGTAATGTTAACTTCTTTGTACGATGGAAAAAGCAAATCTTTAACTAAAAATATCAGTACATTTTGCAGCATTTAGTTTACTGCACCTTGCTATGGTTTTAAAGCACCTGAAGAATATCTGTAAGCTATAGTTTGTAGATGTTACCTACAATGACCTGCTTACTCTAGGTAAATGGTATAATGAGATATATATATATATATATATATATATATATATATAGATCTACATATATATATATCTATATATATGTAGATATATATATATATATATATATATATATATATATATATAGATAGATAGATAGATATATATATATCTATCTATATATATATATATATATATAGATAGATATATATATATATACACACATATATATCTATCTCTATATATATATATATATATATATATATATATATATCTATCTATATATATATATATATATATGTAGACAGACAGACAGAGACTGTAAGATATAAATGCACATGGTTGTGAAAAAGAGTTTGCATGCCCTAACGGATTTTTCAGATTTTTACAAGCATGACTATGACGAATTCAGATTTGCACTATCCGTTGTGCTATGCACTTCTTTTTTTTTTACGATGGCACGCCACATCACACAATTTGCAGTAGCTTGTATTGACCAATACTGTATAGTGCATTGGGGTGCTATTCACAATGAGTAGCTCCATGATGCATTGATGTCTATTATAATGATAAAATGTCACTAAAGTCAAATCTTTTTTTATTATTCTGGATAGAGTAAGGGAGGGTTTTTTTTTTTTTTGCACATGGAGGAAGAAGGAGCAGACAGTGCAGACAGGGGACAGCCAAAGAGGAGGTAAGGGACCGCTCTGTGAAATAACGCCTTTATTATTTTAAAGAAAAATATACCCTTCAATATCACTAAGTTTTATCAGGAAATTCTTATAAAATGTCCAAGAGTTGCAGACGTAAAACCTCTAAAGCAAACCACACAAGAAGTTTAGTATTTTTGAATGGCATCCAGAGTTCTGGTTTAAATCCCATACACATGATGTGGTGTCATCTCATAATTAAGTATTTTCATCTCATAATTAAACAGTAAGCTTTAGTTATTTTGATGTATCGTCTGACATTTGGTCACTATTCAGTCTGATGCCCTGTACACACGACCGGTTTTGCCGTCGGAATAAACTCTGAAGGTTTTTCCAGCGGAATTCCGCTCAAGCTTTCTTGCATACACACGGTCACACCAAAGTCTGACCGTCCAGAACGCGGTACGACGGGACTAGAAAAAGGAAGTTCAATAGCCAGTAGCCAATAGCTTCCATCTCGTACTTGCTTCAGAGCATGCGTCGTTTTTTGTACGTTGGAACAGCATACAGATGAGCGGGTTTCCCAATAGTAATTAGTTCCGTCGGAAAAATGTAGAACATGTTCTCTATCTAAGTTCGTCTGAATTTTTGACGGAAAAAGTCCGATGGGGCATACACATGGTCGGAATATATGATGTAAAACTCCCATCTGACTTTTTCTGATGGACATTCCGCTCGTGTGTATGCGGCATGAGTTGTCAGGTCTTGTTGTAGCTATATCCTCCCTCTTCCATTCTGTATCTGTGTTCTGAAGTTTAGCTGTCTGTTCAGTGTGTGTGATACGAGTTTGGCATATCTGCCATAAATAGAACTGCTTCTTTTACTATGCAGCTCTGTTGCCATAGAAATTGTTCTGTACTGTAGATCTACAAGATGCTTTTTATTGTGGCGAAACCTCATTAAATGCTTTGGCTGGAGACAGTGGGTATCTCTTGGTCTCTGGCATCAGTGTTAGTTGTATGGTTCCTTAGCTGCCAGTTTTTTTCTACCTTTAGCCTATTGCTGAAGCTAGACAAAAATTAAGCATATGAAACAGTTCAAACTGCCATTGGTACGCACAAGCACTCAATATCACTGTGCCCAGCTCACTTCATGTTTCTCTGTGAATTATATGACAGCTGTTCCTCCTAATGCAACTTGCATGGATTGTTGCATCATTTATTTAAAAAGTTTGCCAAAAATGTCAATAAATTCATCAGTGTGTACCTGTGGATGACAGATCCACGTGATGTGAACACCCCCAAAATACTTCAGTGCCTTATAAACCCTGCCCTTCAGAAGACTGCAAACACAGGGTCAAAATACAGCCCAATCATGCACTCTGCACCTACAGAAGTCCCATTAGTTTCTATATAAGTTCCACTGTTCATTGGCTTTAAGCGCAAGAAAAACCCTGTGTTAGTCAATTCATGGGCTTAAAGGGGTTGTAAACCCTCGTGTTTTTTCACCTTAACGTGCTGTCCCTCTCTCCACGGGGTCCCGGCTATTGATTGGATAGATTGATAGCAGTGCAGCCATTGGCTCCCGCTGCTGTCAATCAAGTACAATGATGCGGGCGCCGGGGAACGGGGCCGAGTCCAGCATTCGTGTCTGCGGATGCAAATGCTGGACTCGGGAGCGCGCCCGCAAGGTAATCCCCTTGGGAGAGCGCTACTCCTAGGGGGTTATCTGATGGGGGGAGGAGCCGTGAGAGCCCACAAGAGGATGTTCGGGGCCACTCTGTGCAAAACGAGCTGCACAGTGGAGGTAAGTCTGACATGTTTGTTATTTTAAAAAAAAGAAAAAAAAACAATCCTTTACAATCACTTTAACCATAGCCCAGAGCCCCTTTTCCTCTATAGGAAAATACTAGTTTCTTGGCTATGACTGACTTCGCTACTTCTGATGTAAAAAGAGTTGAAATTGAAGCACCACACCACTGCTAAGAGGCCCAGATACAACGTTATTCTATTAACCACTTCCGGACCGCCGCACGCCGATGTACTTCCAAACTTTGATGGTGGATATCGTTGTTATGGTAGCAGCTAGCTGCCATAACCCCGGTATCCTCGTTTTCGTGCGGCGGCCGGCTTTCTGATAAAAGTAGTCCCTGCGTCGGATTCGCCGCAAGATCACTTTTAGCGGTGGTGGGAGAGGGCCCCCCCTCCCGCCGCGATCCGGTGCCCTCCGCCACTTACCGGAGCCGTCGGTAGCGGCGGAGGCGATCGCGTACTTCTCTCTTCTGTGCCCGGAGATGAGTGAAGCTAAGATGGTGCCCACTCGTCTCCATGACACTGCTGGGCGGAAGTGACGTCAAAACGTCACTTCCACCCACGCCTCTTAAAGGCATATTTTTTTCAATGTCATTTTTTTAAATGACTTTTTTTTTTTTTTAATTGCATTTTAGTGTAAATATGAGATCTGAGGTCTTTTTGACCCCAGATCTCATATTTAAGAGGTCCTGTCATGCTTTTTTCTGTTACAAGGGATGTTTACACAAACAGTGTAAAAATAAATAAAATAATGTAAAATAAATAATAAGAATAAAAAAAAAATTTTTAAAAACCCCCCATCCCGACAAGCTCGCACGCAGAAGTGAATGCATACGCGAGTAGCACCCGCATATGAAAACGGTGGTCAAACCACACATGTGAGGTATCGCCGCGACCGGTAGAGTGAGAGCAATAATTCTAGCCCTAGACCTCCAGTGTAATGCAAAACATGCAACCTGTAGAATTTTTTAAATGTTGCCTATGGAGATTTTATCAATTTACTTGGCATAACATTATATTTCACAATATAAAAAAAAATTGGGCTAACTTTACTGTTGTCTTATTTTTTTCAAAAAAAGTGCGCTTATAAGACTGCTGCACAAATACAGTGCAAAAAAAAGTATTGCAACGACCGCCATTTTATTCTCTAGTGTGTTAGAAAAAAAAAACATATATAATGTTTGGGGGTTCTAAATAATTTTCTAGCAAAAAAATCTGTTTTAAACATGTAAACACCTAAAATCCAAAACGAGGCTGGTCCTTAAGTGGTTAAAGATCAGGGGTACAATTCAATTAGTTGCCAACACATTTTGGGGGTCTAAAAGCACAGGCCTATTCAGCAGCTTGTTTGGCAGCTGCCACACAGGCTGCTGAATAAGCCTGTGCTTTGAATTCACACTGGAAAAACCCTGATGAAGGGGGCAGTTAGACCCCTGAAATACATTGGCTACTTTTTGAATTGCACCCTGACCTTTAATAGAATAAAATTGTAGCTGGACCTCTTAGCAGTGGTGAGGTACTTCAATTTTAACTCTTTTTACATCACCCTACAAGCCAAGGAGACTGAGGAGATCCTCTGGTGTGCTGAAGCTGCCCGCCCAGGAACCAGATCATTTACACCAACAGTATTGCCTTAAGATAACAATACAAGTAAGATAAACCTACGGGTCCAGTGCTATTTTTTTGTTTGGTACTTCTGAGTCACAGACACATAACAAGTATGCAACAAATTAAACACAATAAGTTAACTTTCAGTGCTGTTTGTTTTTAACAAAGAGGATGATGTCCACTCTTAGCCCTCATTCACACGAGGCGGACTCCACTTCTACGGAGTCCGCCTCGGTCCGCCGGCTCAGCGGGAGATCTCTCCGTTGATCTCCGCTGAGCCGGCGGATGACAGGTCCCTCTCTGCTCACTGAGCGGGGAGGGGCTTGTCAGGTGCCGCTGCCGCCTATGGAGGGATCGGATGAAAACGGACAGCATGTCTGTTTTCATCAGATCTCACACGATCCGATCCGCCAGCGATGGCCCTCCGTCTGCTTTTTGCAGATCGTACCGGGTCGGATGTCAGTGTACATGTCTCCGCTGACATCCGTCGCTCCATAGGCTAACATGGAGTGCCCGTTCAGGTCTGCCGTCAAAACTGACAGGCGGACCTGAACAGTCCAATCGTGTAAAAAGGGGCCTAAGGTCTCCCTCTATAGTGCTAGGGAACTGTTTCTATTCATTCTTGCAGAAATTTCCAAAGAATATGCATTTTCACAAAAATAATAATAAATAAAATGAGATGTGTTTACTGTTTTTATAAGATATAAAGAAAAATAGGATAATGAATTAGTACGACAGAAGTCAGATATAGGGAAATACTCTGTTCAAATAGCTACATCAATACAATGGAAGATAACGTATTCAGTGTATTTGGCAGAAGAGAACTCTAACGGGTTATGGATTGTTAAAGGGATTGTAAAGTCAGAAGGTTTTTTATCTTAATGCATTCTATGCATTAAGATAAAAAACCTTCTGTGTGCAGCAGCTGCCCCAGCACCCCCTAATACTTACGTGAGCCCCATCTCTGTCTAGCGATGTCCATGAGTGCCTTGGCAGTCCAGGACTCTCCCCCTGATTGGCTGAGACACATCAGCAGCGCGATTGGCTCCCGCTGCTGTCAATCAAAGTCAGTTAGCCCTTCAGTAGAGAGAGGGGGTGGGCCAAACCGGGGCTCCGTGTCTGAATGGACACAGGGAGCTGTGACTCGGCTCGGGTGCCCCCATAGTTAACTGCTTGCTGTGGGGGCACTCGACAGGAGGGAGGGGCCAAGGGAGCCAGCAAGGGACCTGAGAAGAGGAGGATAGGGGCTGCCCTGTGCCAAACCACTGCACAGAGCAGGTAAGTATAACATGTTTGTTTTGTTTTTTCTCTAAAAATAACAATCACTATATGGCTGAACTCTGGTCGACTTATAAAAAAATGCATTTGGGTATACACCTCCCCACATGCTTACTAATCATCTAATGTGTGTTAATCTTGGGGGACATGGCAGAAGAGTAGCACGTACAATATTCCCTGCACCCCTGGCTGTTCTCCAGTCCTGCTCAAGCATTGAAATGTGGCCTTCGAAATCCTAACATAGAGTCATGGCCAAAAACATTGGTACCCCTGTATTTCTGTCAGCTAATGCATCACTTTGCTCAGAAAATCGTTGCAATTGCAGGTGTTTAGGCATTCTCATGTTTGTTTCTTTTGTTTGTATTTGTATGACATAAAAAAGTGGAGAAAAAAAGCCAAATCTGACACATTCCACACAAAACTCCAAAAATGGAGTGGACAAACTGATTGGCACCTTCTGAAAATTGTAAGAAATAATTGCATTCCAAATTTGTGATGCTCCTGTAATTTGTAATTAAACTCACATGAGAATGCCTAAACATTTGTAATTGCAACAATTTTCTGGGCAAAGTGGTGCATTATCTGACAGAAATGCAGGGGTTCCAATATTTTTGGCCATGATTGTACAATGCAGGACCGTTATATTCTGTATCCATAGCTATCTGACCGAAGCAGTATGTCTGCTCTAGAATATGTATTCCCAGGCTGGTTAGTATATCTAAAGCTAAAACTTTGTTTTTGTAGTTTTGAATTGAGTAGTGTTTGCTTAACCACTTCAGCCCCGGAAGAATTTGCCCCCTTAATGACCAGAGCATTTTTTGCGATACGGCACTGCGTCAATTTAACTGACAATTGCATGGCCGTGCGACATTGTACCCAAACAAAATTGATGTCCTTTTTTCCCACAAATAGAGCTTCCTTTTGGTGGTATTTGATAACCTCTGCGGTTTTTATTTTTTGCGCTATAAACAAAAAAGAGTGTCAATTTTGGAAAAAAAAAAAATTTTTTTTTTACTTTCTTCTATAATACATATCCAAAAAAATATATAAAAAAATTCATTTATTCATCAGTTTTTTTTTTGTTTTTTTTTTATTCATCAGTTTAGGCCGATATATATTCTTCTACATATTTTTGGTAAAAAAAAAAACGCAATAGGCGTATATTGATTGGTTTGCGCAAAAGTTACAAACTACAAACTATGGGATCAATTTAGGGACTTTTATTTATTTTTATTGTTTTTACTAGTAATGGCGGCAATCTGCAGACAAATCTGACCCCAAATTAGACTTTTTGGGGACCAGTGACATTATTACCTTGATCAGTGCTATAAAAATGCACTGATCAATGTAAAAATGACACTGGCAGGGAAGGGGTTAACACTAGGGGCGATCAAGGGGTTAAGTGTGTTCCCTCAGCATGTTCTAACTGTAGGGGGGATGGGCTTACTGAAACATGACAGAGATCACTGCTCCCGATCACTGGGAGCAGTAGATCCCTGTCATGTCACTAGGCAGAACAGGGAAATGCCTTGTTTACATAGGCAGTTCCCCTGTTCTGCCTCTCTTTACCGCGATTGCTGGCCGTCGGCAAACATCGAGTCCACGGGACCCGCGGACACACTCCTGCGGCAAGCGGCAGACATGCGCCCGCTATCTTCTTTTTACAGACTGACGTATGTTTGCGCAGGAGTTTGCGCAGGAGAGCCATTCTGTCAGCGTATATAGGCGTGAGCTGGTTGGTAAAGGGTTAAAACCCTTGTCAATTGTTTTTTTTTTGCTGTCTGTGTGCTATTGGGGAGATTTTTCTTCATGTCCTATCTCAGAAAAACAACAGGAGGTACTGTAAAAGAAAGTCCCTCCAAAGCAAAGTAAATCCTCTCTAAGCCCTCATTCACATTGGAGCGACTTGTCATGTGCATGCGACTTGTCATGTGCATGACCCTATTGTCGGCAATAGCCATGTTCAAATTAATACAACACCAACTTTGCGGTGCCGTATCAATTTGAAAAAGTAGTTCCTGCACTACTTATGGCGATTTTGGGTGCGAAAGCTGCACAGATGTTTTCAAAGTCACACCTGAAGTTGCACTGACATGCAGCTTTGAAATCATGTGATTTCATATGAAGTTGCAGGATTTTAAAGCTGCATTCAGTGTAAATGAGGGCTAAGACCTCATTCTCACAGGCGGCAAAGTGGGGGAAACAGGCTTTTTTTACTGCTCTGAAACTGTCCCCTAAAAAACTAACCTGAGAGCTGGATTGATTAGTTCAAATGCCATGACAGTACCACCTGTCAAACTGAATATTAAATTCAATGGGACCATGCTACAGCTGCAAGGAGCCAATGCTTGGCTCTCAGTTGTGATGTGGGATCCCCATACAAAATCTCTGATCGACTGTAAAAAAAAACAAAAAAGCCTTTTCAGGGTGGCGGGTAACATTGCTGCAGGAAACCTAAGACAAGTTGTCAATGGAACAAGTGTCACCTCAAAAGTTTGGATTTTTCCTTGACCTTAAGTCCGCTTACCATGGTCACCAGTACAGGTGGAGAGTTTGAATCTCCATGGAAGGGCCAAAACTATAAAAGTCTAAAAAGAAAGGCAGCCCAAGAAGGATATGTATAATAAATGCCAAAATGTTCATTTCTACTTTGTTTAGGTTAGTGAGGTAATTGGAATGGTATGAGTGTGAAGACTTTACCACCACCACTCATCTCCTATGATAGTTTTAATTGGCCACCAAACCTCATATGCATATATACTGTAGCATGTAAGTGCTAAGAACTTTCTATAAAAAATGTGACTTTGTTGCCAAAGCAGCAAGATTCCTTTTCTTAATTTGTAACCCCCAGTGGAATAGTTACAGGTGGACTCTGGTTGCCTGATTTTGACAACATACTAAGACACTTATGACACCACCCAACGTTTAAAGTAGGTTATTGTTACCTCATTTGTGGATAGGTTCTAAAATGATATATAGAGATTTAACATTTTTTACATATTTCTTCTTTGTAAAGAAAAAAGAAAAAGAAGAGAGGGAACACAGCTCCTCCACAAAGAGAGAAATCAGGTGTTCTCAGGTGACTGATTAGCGGCCATATATCAGCCTCACCCGTTAGAGACTCACCCGATCCCACCGTCACATTGGGGTGTCCCAATATTTATATTTTGTAATTATGGAGACCCCTAAATGTGATTATCCTCTGAATTGAGTATATAACCATAAGAAAATTGTGAAAAGACCACACAGCAATTCTTCAGAGAGGACAAATCGGTGGAAAAACTATTAATCATTTATTAATTATCCATGTAGAAAAAATGCAAAAGATATTTTAGCAAAAATTGAATAGAAAAATATATACACATTGATGTACTCCTATCCCCAACACATACTAAAAAGACCTAGTGTCTAAATAGGACATCGGTGGCCACCCTTCACTCAGTAACACCATGCATAACCTTCTCATCCACAAGCCACATCAGGATTGGTGAACATGTCCAAAGCATAATCAACAAAGATGACGATAGTCCATTACCTTTACATTTCCTGGAAAAACATGGAGGAGACCCGAGTGGTCTCAAATGCAAAGGCATTTACAAATTAAACTTACCCCCACGTAGGGGAGACTTTGATAAGGTACTGTACCAAAAAGAAAAAATGTGGATTTTCACCCTAAATTGCATGCAGCCGCGAGGCTTAAATAATGAATGTAATTTATCTGTGTTTCTTGAACAATAAAAGGTATCACCCTTTATTCTCCCCCCCTCCCCCTTTCCTTCCCCTCCCCCCTCCCCCCTCCCTTTCTTCCCCCCAAACCCCCCCACTTCCCTTTTCCCTCTCCCCCCCCCCAGGTTCATATACCTTCCGATAAATGGAAAAACTTTACTGTGGGAGTGGATGCGAGGCACTAGGTGCTCTTTGATATATATTGGAGGTTATACCTTCTGGTTTGGAACGATGGGAATAGGCCCCCTAGATATACAGCAGTGTAAGCTCTAATCATAATGGAGCTTAACTGGATAATATAAAACATAAGAGAACAGAAACACCCTATTACATTACAGCGAAGGAGGGACTCTACATATATATCAATCTAATAGCCTATAAAATAGAGCTGCTCCCGAACCCGCCTTTCAAAATTCTACACTGTTCCACTTAATTGCGATGGACCAACTCTCTATAGAACGAAGTGATCCATCCGCAATATAACTTTAACTTTAACTTTCTCCTGTATAAAAACTCACTACAGTAACTTTACTGTCCTGCTATGAAAGACTCTGAGTGAATTCTATAGATTAGCATGTATGATTGGTTTATAATATGTATGGGTAAACTCTGATCACCCCTGAATGTGAGTCTGTCAGTGCACGGTTGTTGAAGGATACTGTGATTGAATCATAGCGCACCTGAGTGGCTTCCACATGAAATTGATCAGTGCTTGATGAATGAAAGATTTAAACAAGGAGACTACACCAGTGCGCATGCTCTGAAGAAGCTTTGGATAAAGCGAAACATGTAAGCATGACTATAACATGGTATCCGTGATGAGGACATCACTCGGCTGTTCCCCCCCTAATCTTCTTTGGACCGACAACCAGCATCAGAGACCGGCTATTGATATAACCACTATCGGTGACACTACATTCCGGGAATGACTTCTTATACAACGGGATGATTTACCCCCCTGTTACTCCCTGACATGGACCTTTGCATCTACAAACTAACAGAGGAGACTGCTCTGCCACTTTCCACCTGTATCTTCATGCAGCGTCTGTGACGGTAACAGATCACTGAAATCTCGTCTAGACGCCGGAGGCTGCCGGTAACTTCGTACCTGAAGATGTGGTGAGCTGTATTATCTCCTAATCATTGTTATCAGGAATTAATATATACAATACAAGTCAAGTGTCTATGTAACATCTAGTACTGTTACTAAGTGTCACCAGCCAGAGATCTCTGATTATAAATGTGCAGTTGTTGAAACAAGAAAGTTTCTTTGCAACATAAGTAACTATATCGGGTATACCGAGGAACATTCATGCAGCACCAGCACCTTCCAGCTTGTTATAACAATTTTTCATGTTCCGAGGAGGGACAATTTTGAATAGCTATATACCACTAAGGAAGAGAACTTAGAGATAATAACCATCATTTTCCAGCACTTATGGACATCTTTGTCTGCAAATTCCAACCGATCTGTTGATCGATACATATTTCTTCTTGACTTGCTATACTAAATACAGTGTTTCCGTTTTTTTCTGGCGGTTTAGATGGTGTACTTTGCTTGTCATATAATGAATAGAGCACAGAGAAAACACTGAACATATTGACAGGTTTATATGTAAGGCTTTAGACACACATGCATAAAGCATTGAGTTCTGAGCTCTATAATGTCTGTTGGGCTCTCTTCAGTAAGAACTTTGATGCCTCTGGGTGCTCCAGTTTCCATTTACAGAAATGTACTGGCAAGTTAATTGAGATGCATGTGCATACATGCATCCTATGATAGACATGTTGTATGGTAAGTCGCAATGTGAATGGTTAAAGTTTTCTAGGTTACTTGTGGATTTAATCTATAATTTAATGTACAGTATATCCATAATTTAAAGGTTTTAAGTAATGTGGAATATATCATTCTTTATAGCGTAGTCTCAAGCAGG
Organism: Aquarana catesbeiana; assembly: GCF_042186555.1. Taxonomy (NCBI): domain Eukaryota; kingdom Metazoa; phylum Chordata; class Amphibia; order Anura; family Ranidae; genus Aquarana; species Aquarana catesbeiana. Next base: position 228,435,992 of record NC_133334.1, on the reverse strand, counting down.
TTTAGCAGCGATCCATAATTGTGTGCAAGCTAAAATGCAGTTTTTTATTTTCCTTGCATGTCCCCCTTGGATCTACACAACTGCACTTCCAAGTGCACTTTCAGTGCAATTTCAAGTGCACTTTGCACTTGTAGTTTGCAATTGTAGTGCAAAGTGGATTTGCCTAAATAACCCCCATTGTGTCTCTCACACACAAGCGATACAATGAAATTGCAGGTCCTGTTGAGTGATCTCTACTGCCCCGTACACACGATCGGATATTGATCGGACATTCCAAGAACAAAATCCATGGATTTTTTCTGATGGCTGTTGGCTCAAAACTTGTCTTGCATACACACGGTCACACAAAGTTGTCGGAAAATCCGATTGTTCTGAACGCGGTGACGTAAAACACATACGTCGGGACTATAAACGGGGCAGTAGCCAATAGCTTTCGTTTCTTAATTTATTCTGAGCATGCGTGGCACTTTGTGTGTCGGATTTGTGTACACACGATCGGAATTTCCGACAACGGATTTTGTTGTCGGAAAATTTTATAGCACGCTCTCAAACTTTGTGTGTCGAAAATTCCGATGGAAAATGTGTGATGGAGCCTACATACGGTCGGAATTTCCGACAACAATGTCCTATAACACAATTTCCGTAGGAAAATCCAACCGTGTGTACAGGGCATATTAGCTTTAACAATGGGCTTTATCGATGGGTGGAAGGCTACTGCTAGCAAAAAAATGGGTTCCTGATGTGTAAAAAATGTAATTCATCTATTTTTGATCAGCCTTTAGAACCACTTTAAATAATCCACAGTTAAGCACAAACAAGAAAGCATGAGCAGGTCAAGGACAAGGTGTTTTGTCTGTTCTTTTGTCAAACCAATGCAAATAGTAAAGAAGGCAAGGCTGTGTTTTAGACTCCGTTCACACTTGAGCGTTTTTCAGCTCGAGGCTCAGAAATGCTCAACATGAAAAATCCCATTCATTTCAATGGCCCCTGTTCACATTTGAGCGTTCTGTCACTTGTAGCAAAATAGCTCCCCCTTACACGCCAGGAGCTGTACGGCTGTGGTGCCTGGCGTGTAAGGGGGAGCGTTCCTAGAGCAGTGTGTGTTAAGCCCAGTGAAGTGTCATAGCCTACTCCGGCCGGCCGGCCGTCTCTGGATCTGGACTTTGTCAACATCTTTTGCCTCACCCATCAGGAAGGTTCCCCCTCCCCTGACATTATCAGGGGATTGTATTTCAGAAGGCATGTGCTTCCAACCTGATGAGTGAAGCTGTACTCCCTCCTATACACGGACAGTCTCTGCAGGAGTGGAGTGAAGGAGCTGAAGAAGATCGTTCAAGCTGACTGTCCCAGCCTTGCAAGTTATGATGTGTGCTCATTAACCCATTAATGGGAATGCTGTATTAGACCTGACTGATATACTCAGGGGTCCATGTCATGAGGTGAGGGGCCAATCCTTACGTTGGTGGAGGGTGTCACGGAAGTCACCATATATTGTGCATCTCTTCACTCTCAACACTGGAAGCTTATCTGTGTTTTTTATCTGAATATGGACTTTCTATATTAGTTTTTAATTTGAAGCGCTGTACTGCCTTTTTATAATTTTGACGTATGGGATTTGATATTTTGACCCTCAGTATTTCAGCTGCTTTAGCTTTTAGTGATTACTGTTGCGCTGGTTGATTTTTTCTCTTTTGAGCAAAGTAGCTGTCACTCAAAAAAGTACATGAGCTACATTTGAGCATTTTTGTCCCCATAGACTTCAATGGAAAATGCCTGAACAGTGAGAAATTAGCGCTTTTTCAGGAGTTCTCAGCTCAAACAGAAGCTCCCCTCTCATTTTCTGAAAATACTCTTAACCACTGCTTTACCGCTTTGCCGGCGGTATAACAGCGCTGCCCCATTGTTTTCAATGGGGAGGAGTGGTGTATTCACAACCCCTCCACCGCTGCAAAGAAGCTGCTGGCAGGACTTTTTGTGACGCCCTGCCAGCGCAGCGCCCTGGTGTGAAAGCACTCGTGCTTTCACACTGGGTTTGCAGCTGAGGCTTTTTCAGGCGCTTTACAGGCGCTTGTAGTGCCTGAAAAATGCCTCAGTGTGAAAGGGGTCTAAAAGCTTACATTTCATCCAGAGCTCATTAAACTCACCTGGCAAAGTAAGCACCCCAGACTGGCTAAATCTTTATTATAGACTTCTAGTTTTCAGGGTGGAGGACTAGCTTTCTCACAAGTGAAGGAAAATCGTTAAGGGCTTATTTACATTTACGTTAGGCCTCTTAAGAGCAATCTGTGGTTGAGCAATCTTCAGAGGACATTTAACAGGTAGTGAGGAGGCATAATGCCTCCTCCCCATCTGTCCTATCTCCTAAAAGCACACAGCACTGCAGCACAGCCCTATTTTCTTGAATGGACTGCATTCAGCAGGTGGTACTGCCTGGTCAATGTGACAGCAGAGATACATTTTTTCTGCTCTGTGCAGCTTGGGGAGTAGTAAAAACATGGCTCAACCACATGTTCCCCCCGCCCCCCCAAGTGTAAACTAAACCTAATGGAGTCCTGGATAGCAGTACAACTTGTCAGAGTTTCTAAACCTTACCTACTCTATCCAAAACTAAAAAAAAGTACATACAAGTTAAAGCTTAGGACTTATCCGGTTATATCATCTGGAGACCCCGCCCCCTTAAGACATCACCCCCATCATGCCCCCGGGCAGTGACATCATAAGGGGGCGGGGTCTCTGGATAACGTCACCGGATGGCCATGCCCCATGTCTATATAAAAACTGTCAGAGAACGGAGCTGGCACAACTACGGGAGCTAGCGCTGGGAGAAGAACCAGAGGAAGAAGACGTTGGCAACGGAGGGAGAAGAACCGGAGGAAGAAGACGTCAGCAGCGGAGGGAGAAGAATCGGAGGAAGAAGACATCAGCAGTAGAGGGAGAAGAACCGGAGGAGGAAGAAGAAATGGAGGGAGAAGACATCACCGGGGAAAGAAGACACGGAGCTACGATGGGGACATTCTGCATTTCTAATAAAGGACTTTGTAAAAACCTGTATACTGTTTTTATTTATTTTTGACACTTTTTTGGTGAAGGGGGGTAGGATCTGGGGGCCCCCTTGTTAAAGGGGGCTTCCAGATTCCGATAAACCCCTTGCCCGCAGACCCCCACAACCACCGCCCGGGGTTGTTAGGAAGAGGCCATTGTCCCCATCAACATGGGGCAAGGTGCTTTGGGGTGCACGCCCCCCCCCCCATATTGAGTGCATGTGGCCTGGTATGGTTCCTCCCTTTCCTGACCTGCTGGGCTGCATGCTCGGATAAATGTCTGGTATGGACTTGAGGGGGCTCCACGCCATTTTTTAACTTTTTTTATTTATGTATGGGGTTCCCCCCTCAAGATTCATACCAGACTCAAAGAGCCTGGTATGGTTGGATCAAAGTCAGATCCCATACATTGAAGTCGCATGGAAGTCGGACATGAAGTGGTAGGGCAAAGTCGGATCAGAAGTCGTCTGACTTCCATGTCAGAGTAGTGTGAACCCAGGCCTTAGTTGGTATTCCTCTTTCTGATTCTTTTGGGCAGGTGTCTGCCAGTCTATGCATTGGCTTTAACTGACTGATTTTGTTGTCTGCATTCCATTGTCTGAAGTGCCTCTTAAACCTGGTTTGCATTTATCAAGAACATAGAAGTAAAACAACTTATTGGACCAGTAATGGGATATCTATTATTGAGTAAGAAGGAAGAGCTCTACGATTACACACTTTACAGTAAAAGGAATATCCCCTGTCTGACCTAATCATTTATTCAAATCTGAGGTTAGGACTGATAACTACTAGATTTAATATTAGACAGACTTGTAATGTTTACAGAAAAAGTGGAACATTTTAAATGTAAAAAGAGGTTAAATGTCCACTTTGGGATAATGTCGATTTTGCATCCTTATTTGTGTAAAGTAGCTCTGAGCTATTTTGCAGCGCTTTTTAAACTCTATTAAATCCCGTAATGGATGCTTTATAATACCACAATGAAAAGCAACACATCTGTAAGATATGGAAACCTATAAAAGAAATATTCTCTTCCACTCCACACTTACACAAATTGCTCTGCATTAACCTGGATCACATAGTGTCAATTTACTTACCATTACTTACTCTTAGCAGTGAAGTCATGACACAGCATTTCTTGCATTATTGCTGAGACTTACAGTTAATCTATGTTGTAAAAAAAAGTGGCAGTAGCTAGACTGTGAGGATGCTGGATTGAAATTGGAATAGAGGACACCTGTTCATTGGGAATAACTGGTTGAAGGGTTCCTAGCCACACAACATTGAAACTTGAAGGATGCTCCTGATTTTTTTTTTCTTATAGTTGCACTCATTAAAGTGTACTGTACATTTAATTTAGCAATGGGTTTCTCATAGGAAATGGATGTTCTCCATCTAAAATAATGGGGAAACTGTTTAGTGAGTTATATCCCTAAACTGTAATCGTGGCATAACCATTTGCATTTGCAGCCAGTCTTTACATCAAATAATTTAGCCATGTTAACATAATTGGTTGTTAGGTTGTTTGCTGGCTTTTGTTCTTTCTCTCTTTTTGTTTCTCTTCCATGCAAGTATATGGGAATGAAAAAGCAGTCTGATACAGGTCAAATACATGTCGCCAGGATGTCAACTGCAGATCATATGCACCTAAAAGCGAATTCTGAGTAATCTCAAAAGTGTCTCAAACTGATGTCAAAAGCAAACTGCTTTTGCATTTCAACACAAGCCCAAAGCTCATTGACACAAACCCTAGGGCCAGGTTCACATCTATCCATGTCTACTTTTATGAAATTGTTAGTGCATTATATTGCCCATTTCTTGTGCAATGACTAGCATTTTCATTATGCATTTGTCAGAAACTATGATTCAGACTGAGACAGAAGTACAGTTAAGTCACACTTAATTAATAATAATAAAAAGAGGTAAACATAGTAAACGTAGTCAAAATATAGCCAGAGTTCAGGAACCGGAACGGATAGTCAGACAAGCCAAAACGTCAGGGAGCCAGAGAACAGTGTAGTAGAACAGCAAGCAGGATCTGGAGTCAGAAGGAATGTCAGCCAAGCAAGTCTTTAACAGGAGCACAGGAGAGGGTCTCTAGAGATGTGACCAAGGCGAAGGCAGAGATCATCTGGACTGGACAGCTTAAGTAGGCAGGACTGACGAGCAGAATATCATAAACAGGTGAGTCACTGTGGAGAGATAGCAATTAACAGACAGCTGAGCTGCCAGCTCAGAGAAGGAAGGGCTGAGCCCAGCCCTGACAGCATTGTAGTGTGATGCAGTGCGTTTTAATGCCATGCTTTTTAATTTGGACAATCAGGATTGATTTCCTGCCTGATATCATTGTTGTGGACTTTGGAAGGATCTACTTCCAGGGGCTGACAACACATGGAAACAAATTAAAATGCACCATAGACTTCTATGGGCCTCACAGTGTATGAAAGTACACAGAAATTCAGACATGCCTTATTTTTGAAAACACAATGCAGCTGAAAATGTGACATTGCTGCTCTTTTTCTCAAACTCATATAATCAGAGAACGCTATGTATTTGTTGAACAAAATACAGGGCCTTCTATAGATAATGGCAGTGCTAAGCAAATGACCCCCTGTGGTCAGTGTGCTGAGGGGTAGCCTGGACCTGGAAGTTTGTGGCTATCACTGTAGTTGCACTGACTGCTACAGTGATTACAAGCTTCCCAGCGGCCCCTCAGGTGTGAGATATGTATACTTAACTTAGCCATACATTATACAATTTTCTTATTCAATTTCCTTTAGATTTACCTTTAACTATGTAGTACAAGGGCCTGCCTGATTGCATACAAACTAAAACTGTTTAGGTTTGACCTCATATTACTACATGGTTTTGGTAAATCTAAGGGGACATTGTACTAGAATATTGTATACTGTATGGCCAGCATTACATTGGTCCAAGGTGGAACAACGTACGTTTACAATAAAGACCATACTTGGAATTCAGCTTTCATTTATCTATAGATTTACTTTAAGATTTACTTTAAGATGAGGAGAGCAGTAATTCTTTTTTTACTTAGATTTTATTTATCATTGCAATTTTACAATTTTTACAACACAAAACAAAAAAAAAAGAACAAGGAGGGGAGGGAATACAGGGGTTATTAAAAACACAACATAAAAATATGAATCACACACAGTAACCAAACAGAACATTATTGTCCATCCACTGTTCAAAATACTACTGTCAGGTTAACACCCATGCATATCAGATCAGAACTGGAAGGGGTAGAAGAGAAATACCTTCCTTTATACAGTACAAAATGGCCATAATTGTATATATGATACAATATCATTTTAATTGTCTGGCCAATTGTTATTGAAAATAAAATGGGTATTTTGAATATTACAATTTATATTGTCAGAACACAAGGATTTTGTCAACGAAAACATTTTCATAGCGGAAATTAACACTATTTTAGTTGACTGAAAAAGACTAAAACTGAAACAAGATGACTAAAATACTTAAATGCCATTTAGCCAAAAGACTTTTTTTTTATATTTTAAAGTTACACTTCTATTTGTCAAAAAGCAATATTTTTGTTTGTTTATAAAACTTGGCTTTATTTATAAGACGTTGTATTTGGCACCTTTCGGGGGGAGCGGGTACCTATTTTTGACAGGTACCCTGTCCTCACTTCCGACGGACTTCGCCGCGACGACATCGCTAGATTCCAGGACAGGTAAATGTCCTAATATACAGTATGTGTAGCTGCTGACTTTTATTTTACTAAAGTGATGCAAATGTAGTAATTGGCGTGGATGTATTGAATTTAATGGATAATACTGAAGGATGACCTTATTTATAATGTGAAAAGTATAAAAAGCATAATAAATAAAATCACGTAAATATAATGGACTAACAGGATAAATAGTGATGATTTATATATTTCAACAAAGGTCAGTTACATTTCACAAACCGTGATGCTCGTGCTGTCTTTAACCACTTGAGCTCCAGAAGATTTTATTCCCTTCACGACCAGGACATTTTTTGCCATTCGGCACTGCGCTACTTTAACTGGCGATTGCGCGGACATGCAACATTGTACCAAAGCTAAATTTCTATAATTTTTTTCACACAAATAGAGCTTTCTTTTGGTGGTATTTGACCACCACTTGTTTTTTTTTACTTTTTTATGATATAAATGAAAAAAATACTGAACATTTTGAAAAAAAAGCAATATTTTTTACTGCTTTAAAACATATCCAGAAAAAAAATGAAAAAAAAAATCAAATTTCTTTATAAATGTTGGCCAAAATGTATTCTGCACCATGTTTTTAACAAAAAAAAAATCCCAAAAAGTGTTCATTGATTGGTTTGTGTAAAAGTTATAGTGCCTACAAACTATGTTATATATGTGATTTTTTTTTTTGGTTATACTACGAATGGCGGCAATTAGCAACTTATAACGGGACTGTGATAGTGTGATGGTCAACTGATGCTGGGGGGAGCTAACTAACTGATCAGTAATAATACTATACACTGTCACTCTACTAATGACACTGGCTGTAAAGTTGTTAACATCTAGGGTGATCAATGGGGTTAAATATGTGCATAACCATGTGTAATGTGTGTACAGTCTGCTGCTTTTATTAACTGATCTTGCAGGGATGAGAAACTAAGAGATCATTCCCTTCCCAGAGAGCTCTGTTTTGTTTACCAACACAAGAGCTCTGGGCTGTGATTGGACACAGCTGATTAGCAGGTCCCATCCATGAATCATTGTGCACACCCTCAACATGGATGTAGACAGTGACCCACAGGTACGTCACTTACTTTGCCTACAGTGGCTAACGGACGGGCGGCAAGCAGTTAAAGCTGAACTACGGGGTGAGAATATGTTGTCTAAATACAAGAGGCAAGTGTATTCTTACTTGAATGTTGGTGTGCTTTGTGTATTAATCCCTTGTGAAACTTTACCTTGAGCAGAAGATTTCTGTAATAAAGGCCCAGATCTCTATCTCTTAATTAATTTTAGGGGGCCTGTAAAATACTCCAGTATTATAATTTTGTAAACCCATAAGTAACTTTACCCATGTTGCCTCACTTTAATTCCAGCCTCCATCTACAAGATGTTTTTGTACATTCACAGATTACTGTCTTTTTTGGCTTCTTATTACTAAAACATGTATTTTTTCATAACTAATTATGTATGCTTTATGAATGACAGAGGCCATCAAAAATATTTCCAAATGCCGCATTCATAAATATATAAACCAATTTCACATCAATGCATTAAACACTAATGCCGCGTACACACGATTGGAATTTCCTGAACGTGTCTGACCGTGTGTAGGCTCCATCAAACATTTGCTGTTGGAATTCCCGCATACAAATGTTTGAGAGCAGGCTCTCAAATTTTCCAACAGCAAAACTTGTTGTCGGAAAATCCGATTGTGCGACGGACTTGTGTACACACAAAAGTTCACGCATGCTTTGAATCAAGCAGAAGGAGCCGCACTGGCTATTGAACTTCATTTTTCGTGTTACGAGTGTTGTACGTCACCGCGTTCTTGACGTTCGGAATTTCCAACAACTTTGTGTGACCATGTGTGTGTGCAAGACAAGTTTGAGCCAACATCCTTCAGAAAAAAATCCACGGTTTTGTTGTCGGAAAATCCGATCAACACATGAATAAATAGGTCACCAGAGTATTATTTTTTATTTTTGTTTTCACTTTGGTGATCTATTTGTTCATGTCTTGAATTCAAGTATTCATTCACTAATTATTTGTATGTTTTACGTTATTTTATTCACTAACATATAGTGTTTAATGCATTGATGTGATAGTGGGTCATATATTTGTGAGTGCAGCATTACTAAATTCTATAATTTGAGGTTGACATATTGACCTTTTTGCCAGCTGCCACTATTATAATTTCTCTAGCCCTGACTTTTTCTTTATATCAAAAATATTGTTATGTGTAATGCTTCCAACCAGCAGATATAAGAAATACGTTTATAACAATCTCTCCAGAATCATGCTACAGAAAACTGGGCCACCATGTAGATATAAGCTCCCTTGTGAACTCCAGATTGAAATTATTCTCACATAAAATCATACAAGAGTTGTTTTCCCAGGGCAAGATTCAAGAGGTAGTATTAAAGTATAACTATGCTATAGGCAAAACTTTCTTTTTTTTTTTTTTTTTAGAGAGAGAGAGGGATAAGAAGACCTGGCAGGTTTATATTGCTATCTCTGTCCCCGTTACAGAGAGTGAAATTCGAAGAAAATCACAAATTTTGGGTTGTCACCAGAGCAGGACTAGAGGCAACATCTTTTAATGGGGAACAGGAAGTGAAGGGTAAATCTCTCCAACTGGTCACCAGATCAGTTTGCTCATGTAAAAGGGGCCTAAAACTAACAAAAACAGTCCACAAATTCTGGTACAAAAACAAAGCCTGGCCTCACCACCGGCATAAACCTGTCCCACAACAGGGTTTTGAAGATGCTCCAGAGGTCCAGAAAGGGTTACAGAAGTGTAGCAGCGCCTCAGCAGACAAACAGCCCACAGCCCTCTCACACTGTGCCCTGCTATACTCCACACCTCATCAACCTGCTGGCTGCTACCTACACCCGTTTCAGGCCTGTCTCACAATTGGGTTTATTCCTGAGTACCTCAAAAGTGCTCTTTATCGTCTCCCTTAAAGGAACCATAGCCCAAATACCCGTGAACCATACACTATATTACCAAAAGTATTGTGACGCCTGCTTTTACATGCACATGAACTTTAATGGCATCCAGTCAAGTTCCTTCATCCCCAAACTCGTTCATCCATGTCTTTATGGACCTTGCTTTGTGCACTGGTGCGCAGTCATTTTGGAACAGGGAGGGACCATCCCCAAACTGTTCCCACAATGTTGGGAGCATGAAATTGTCCAAAATGTCTTGATATGCTGACGCTTTAAGAGTTCCCTTCACTGCATTAAAGGGCCAAGCCCATCCCCTGAAAAACAACCTCACACCATAATCCCCCCTCCACCAAATGATTTGGACCAGTGCACAAAGCAAGGTTCATAAAGACATGGATGAGCGAGTTTGGGGTCGAGGAACCTGACTGGCCTGCGCAGAGTCCTGACCTCAACCCGATAGAACACCTTTGGGATGAATTAGAGTGGAGACTGCAAGCCAGGCCTTCTCACCCACATCAGTGCCTGACCTCACAAATGCGCTTCTGGAAGAATGATCAAACATTCCCATAGACACACTCCTAAACCTTGTGGACAGCCTTCCCAGAAGAGTTGAAGCTGTTATAGTTGCAAAGGGTGTGCCATCTCAATAATGAACCCTACGGATTAAGATTGGGATGCCATTAAAGTTCATGTGCGTGTAAAGGCAGGCGTCCCAATACTTTTAGTAAGTTAGTGTATCTACCATCCAGGACGCATCCCTGGCATCCTGTAGAACAGCTATGAGGTTGTAGGCACAGGGGTGCTTAGGCACCCCCGACATGCCAGGAATTTTTCAGGGGAGATTTAAAAGGGTTTCGGTTTATTGCTTGGGCACAAGTAACCTTTTTAGATTTTTCTTTTAGCGTAACAAATTTTTACTTTACTTTCAGCTTTGTGTGTTTGTATAAATTCCAACCTGTACTTTTGAGTTATATGAACAAAAGATATCATTTTTTTGTTTTTTGCTTTTTAATAAAAGATGATGAAAATCAGGGGGAAACATATGAAAATGATAGGAAATCACTGCCTTCTGTCTGCACTAAAAATTATGATATGCAATATTTCATATTTGGTTGTCAAAAGAAAACTATTTAGAAATGTTTAATCCTAACATAATAAATAAAGAAAATATGTACAAAATCACTAAACATTATTTATAACTATCACAAGGGTAATATGGTAGATGTTTTATTAGCTGCTCAAAATGTACTTTTGTTTACTGCAGTAATAAGTTCACAACCTTGTAAGTTCTGGTAGCATCCTGATTTTTTTACATTATTAGCCATATTTTATGTGTCCAATTACTGAACCTGTATACCTGTGGCATGTTTTTGTTTTCCTGTAAGCCTTCAGCCAGAAATCAGAGAGGAAATCTTTTTTTTATTTATTTGTCTATTACTGCTCAGGATGAAATGTAATATAGCTTGTTAATGAAATTCCTTCCAGGATGCCAGAGTCTCTTATCAAGATTGAGCATGATACCAAACTAATAAAACAAGAAAAATGACAGATTTGCAACCCTGTTCTGATCCCTTTGCTGTGGCGCGTCTGCACAGGACACTGCTTTTCTTAGTAAACAACTTCTCTAAACAGCCAATAGTTACTGAAAGGCTAATGCCGCATACACACAGGCGGACTTTATGACCGGACTGGTCCGATAAACTCTCCAGTGGACTTTCGACGGACTTTTGAAGGATTTCCAACAGACTTTCTAAAGAACGGACTTGCCTACACACGATCACACCAAAGTCCGACGGATTCGTATGTGATGACGTACACCGGACTAAAATAAGGAAGTTGATAGCCAATAGGCAATAGCTGCTCTAGCATCGGTTTTTGTCCGTCGGACTAGCATACAGAAGAGCGGATTTCTGGGTCCGGCGGAGTTACGACGTAAAGATTTGAAGCCTGTTCCAAATCTAAAGTCTGTCAGATTTACGACTGGAAAAGTCCGCTGAAGGTCCGGTGAAGCCCACACACGATCGGATTGTCCGCCGGATTTGGTCCATCGGTGTCCGTCAGACCAGTCCGGTCAAAAAGTCCGACCTTGTGTACGCCCCATAAGTCTGTCCAAAACTATATTTGTTTTTGGTGGACACCACTAGAGGTGCTTCTGCACTTTTTCTTTTTTTTTTTGTGTACATACACCCACATATACTCGGTGGCTTCTGGTAAATAAAGCTAGTATTAGAGTATCACTACATGCAGAATAGATCTGATTTGTTGTTCAGGACATTTGCTTCTCTATTCAGGAGTATGACTTTTGGTGTTCTTGTAGACACAACTGAACTTAATTACATATTAGTGTCTTGTATCTCTTGAGACTCCAGCTTTGTGATATCCTCCTAGGAAGTTTCAATTACTCCGTTTGCCCCGGAATGTCACTACCATTGTTACAGCAAGAGGACTGTCGGTGTTAGTACATGGGTACTAGAAGAGATGAGAACAGTAGTGCAGAAACAAAAGCTCAATTAACATAGTGTTATTACAAACAGGGGTAGAATGGGACAGGGATCATTTACCCCACAGGCCCCTATTACCCAGTGTCCGCATGCAAACATCCAATGGAGAAGTTGAGGGAACTCCAAGAAAGAGGGAAGGACCTCCTTCCAAGCAGCTACTGTATGCCAATTCTTTATAAGATCACCATCTCAACCCACCCTTTTTTTTTGTACCCAGATGGGCTTCCCCTGTCCACCTGTAGACAGGTGCAGTCTGTTTTCTCCACAGCGGGTGGTGCTCACCGCAGCGGCACTGTTGTTGGAGAGGAAGTCAGGAGGAATCAGGATCCTCTATGTTTTCCTGGGTCAATTTATCATTTTCCCCCTGGTATGCTCATGCTGTCACTACACAACTTTAATCACAGTGTATGAGCCAAGAAATAGCCATTGGTGTGGGCAGATTAACCCTATTTTTACAGGCAGCTCCCCTAAATGCAATTTTTGGTAGACGAAAAAAGTGTTTTGAGAAATAGCAGTAAGTTATTCAGTTTTAGATGGCTGATTTATTTTATTTGTTTTGTTTATTAAAGCTAGTGATTATTTAGAGTTTAGGCTAGTGATAAGCTAGTCTTATGGCAAAATAATACTGTTGCAGTGTGTTAGTGCATTCAATATATTGTGCATTATAATGTGTTTTTTTTTTTTAAAGTCTTCTATTTTTCAAGTCTTGCCATCAATAACAAAAGTTACAAAACAGAGTACCACGGAACATTGAATCATAATTAGATTTTGCCAGGCTACGCAGAGCCAATATAGTTACAATAGAAAAAGAAACCAGTTGCATTGCATAGCATAGACCAGCAGTAAATAGAGCAATATAGAATGTAATCGTGGTAGATAAAGAGAAGAAAACAACCCAGGGACAAAGAAACACACAACATACACACACTCTTTCCTATCTTTTGTCTCCAGAAACTATTCGAGTTGTGTTAATGGTAGAGACAATGATAGTACACAGATGAAAAAAAAACACCCACCCTGCAAACTCCACACCCTAGTAGGTAATAAAGTAACAATAGACATCCTACTGAGAGAAAGATATATCAGCATTTTGCACCATCTATTGATAGTTGCGATATACGAGCAAAGGTTTTCGAACAAGCCCTGCACGGTGCCGCGTAAATTATTTAATATTTGGGCAGGTCGATATTAATCAGACAGCTAATATACTGGATAGTGGGTGAAGAAAGATTTTTCCAGAACAATAAAATCGATTTTCTTACATAGAAAAGTAGTAAGCAAAATATATACTGGGTATACGTGCAAAGAACAAAGGCCTTCAAGAATCCAAGGAGACATACTTCTGGAGTTTTAGGTGCTTGAAATTCCATATTAAGTTCCAGTAGGGAATGAAAATCAGACCAGAAGATTGCTATATGGGAACACAACCAAAACAGATGCAGAAGAGTTGCAGATTCCGCACCACATTCTCGCTGGAATGTAATGGAGATGATGGATACATTTGAACTGATTCAAGCAATCAGCAGTGCTGATGATATCTTTGAAACATGTTTCAGTAACCTCTTCCGAGTCCTCATCATTGAGAGTAGCGATATAGCAAAGCCAATTCCCATAGGAGGTTGCAAAGGAATTTGAGCCCTCCAATTGTAATTGATTATAGAATGTACTGACCAATTTGTCATGATTAGGATCATACAGAAGGCATTCCAGAGGAGAAGAAATTTCCACATGCACGCCACCAAATTGGGCTTTCACAGCATGCCTTTTTCTTTAAGCACACCAAAGGAAAGAAACTAGTTCTTACAGAACACACATGAAAACGCACATGTTGATTGCATTTTGAATGAGTTATCAATGGTTTGCAACAAAGGTTTTAATGCATCTACCTATTTTGCAACACAATGCACCACAATGTGTAGATGTTTCACATCTGTGTGGAGAGCTACTATAAAAAACATGTTTATTATGATGCACCATGTATATGCTTTGGAGTGCCAATTAAAATGATGTGCATTGTAATACACAAAGAGCCAGAGGGTTAGTGATTAGCTGATCCTGATTAGTTAATGGTTGACCTTATGATTAGCTAGTCTAAGTAATTGAATTAGGGTTAAACTATTCTAAAACCGGGTACACACTAACAGTTGGTTACACGAAAAAAACACTGACTACTACGGTCTGAGACACTGTACTAACCTTGCAAGGTTGGTCCAGTGATCTCCCGCTGAGCTGTTGTGTTCTGGCAGGGGGACTGTCCCCGCCAGAACACTTCGATTAGCGTTCTTTGCCTTTGGCTGGGAGCGCTGATTGGGAGTCAGTCGGCTGCTGGTTTTCCAGCATGCACGTCCGACAGAAGCCAGCCGAACGACAGACTGACATACACGCAGGCAGAATGTCGGCCTGTATTTTTTTTTTTTTTTAACCAGCAAATGCCTCTCGACATTCTGCCTGTGTGTACAGGGCTTTAGTGATTAGTTGGAATTACGACTAGTGATAGTTAAGCTGGGTACACACATAGATCGAACTGGCTGCTAAGCTGGCTGAATTTTGATTTGCATTTAGCTTTCTCTGTTTGAGAGAAGCCAATCGTTAGATCATTAGATATATATTTTTTATGGTGAGACCCATCACCAGAGCATAAAGTGAGGGGAAATTTGTCACGATTAGGATCATACAGAAGACATTCCAGAGGAGAAGAAGAAATTTTAAAAATATATTTTTTTATATTTTACACCTGTGAGTGGAGTCGCTGCTAGGTTTTACTGTAGCAATTGTTTTCCTTACTGAAACATCTCTGCAATGTTCTTTTAGCTAGAGTATGTACTTTATATATTTTTTTTTTTTACTTTGGACTTTAAATTGAATTTTGTGTTTCACAGTAAATCAAAAGAGAAGATCATTGAAGTTTGCCTTCTGTCCACTAGAAGACGATATCGTGGATGCGGAGCTGCCAGGTATATGTTACAGGTCAGTGCTTACAAATATCCATGGAATACTTCTGTTTTGCCACTCAGTTGTCTATTTTCTGGAGTAAATAAAGAAAAAGATGCTAAAATCTGGGACTGGTGATCCAGCTACAGTTTAATAAATCAGTTCTAGTTATGTACCTGTTATTAGTTTCGACACAGATTTCAGGACATTGTAAATTATATTTTTATTTTTTAGAAGTAATTGCTTAAAGGGACCCATTCCATGCTTTAACCACTTCAGCCCCGGAGGATTTGGCTGCAGAATGACCGGGCCATTTTTTGCGATTCGGCACTGCATCGCTTTAACTGACAGTTGTGTGGCCGTGCGACATTGTACCCAAACAATATTGACGTCCTTTTTTTCCCCACAAATAGAGCTTTCTTTTGGTGGTATTTGATAATCTCTGAGATTTTTATTTTTTGCGCTATAAACAAAAAAAGAGCGACAATTTTGAAAAAAAAAAACATTTTTTACTTTTTGCTGTAATAAATATCCCCCAAAAATATCTAAAAAAAAATTTTTTTTTTCCTCAGTTATGCCGATATGTATTCTTCTACATATTTTTGGTAAAAAAAATTTGCAATAAGCGCATATTGATTGGTTTGCGCAAAATTTATAGCGTCTACAAAATAGGGGATAGTTGTATGTCGTTTTTATTATTATTTTTTTTTTATTCGTAATGGCGACGATCTGGGATTTTTATCATGACTGCGACATTATGGCGGACACATCGGACATTTTTGACACTATTTTGGGACCATTGTCATTTATACAGCGATCAGTGCGATTAAAAATGCATTGATTACTGTGTAAATGACATTGGCAGTGAAGGGGTTAACCACTAGGGGGCAGTGAAAGGGTTAAATGTGTCCTAGGGAGTGATTCTAACTGTGAGGGGGCTGGGCTTGAACACACAGGACAGTGATCGCTGCTCTCGATGACAGAGAGCAGTAGATCACTGTCCTGTCACTAGGCAGAACGGGGCATGCTTTGTTTGCAAAAGCATCTCCCCGTTCTACCTCTCTGTGACACGATCGCCGGGAGACTGGCGGACATCGAGTCCGCGGGCGAGATCACGGAGCACGCGAGGGTGGAGCGCCCGCGCCGGCACGGCTGTTAATTCAAAGAGATATACAGGTACGCCCATTTGCCCAGCCGAGCCATTCTGCCGAAGTAAATGTACATGCGGTGGTCGGCAAGCGGTTAAAGGAACATCGGCTACTTTATATTGGCACTTTGTCTCTGGGGTTGCCATGTAATTGAAGGGCCATCAGATACTGTATATCTTTTTATCTTGCTCTCCTTACTGCTAATGTCATTTATGTGTGGCCCAAGGCAATTCCTCTTCTTCCAGTGCTGCCCAGAAAGGTCAAAAGGTTGGACACCCCTGTTTTAACCACTTGCCGACCGCCGCTTGTATATTTACGTTGGCAGAATGGCACGGCTGGGCAAATGGGCGTACCTGTACGTCCCTTTGAATTACCCACTGAGCCGGCACACGTGCGCCCCTGTCGCATGCTCCGTAATTGTGCCCGGGGGTCCTGCGGACTCGATGTCCGCCGGTCTCCCGGCAATCGTGTCACAGAGAGGTAGAACAGGGAGATGCTTTTGCAAACAAAGCATTCCCTGTTCTGCCTAGTGACACAACAGTGATCTACTGCTCTCTGTCATCGAGAGCAGCGATCACTGTCCTGTGTGTTCAAGCCCAGCCCCCTCATGGTTAGAATCACTCCCTAGGACACACTTAACCCCTTCACCGCCCCCCTAGTGGTTAACCCCTTCACTGCCAGTGTCATATACACAGTAATCAATGCATTTTTATCGCACTGATTGCTGCATAAATGACAATGGTCCCAAAATAGTGTCAAAAATGTCCGATGTGTCCTCCATAATGTCGCAGTCACGATAAAAATCGCAGATCGCCGCCATTACTAATAAAAAATAAATAAATAATAAAAATGCCATAAAACTATCCCCTATTTTGTAGATGCTATAAATTTTGCGCAAACCAATCAATATAAGCTTATTGCAATTTTTTTACCAAAAATATGCAGAAGAATACATATCAGCCTAAACTGAGGAAAAAAAATGTTTTTTTTATATATTTTTGGGGGATATTTATTACAGCAAAAAGTAAAAAAATATAAGCGACGCAGTGCCGAATCGCAAAAAATGGCCCAGTCATTCTGCAGCCAAATCCTCTGGGGCTGAATTGATTAAATGCACCGTAGTGCAGGAAACAGGGCGCTAATATACAGTAGCTGATGCCCCTTTAAATGAATACCAACAAAGACAAAGTGCAAATATACTGATGCTGATGTGCATGACAGACAAATGGGGTTCTACTGCATGTAGCAGCTTTTGATTAGCGGTATAAGGCAACCACCATCATGTCATTATATGTATTGCTGTTATGTACCTATGGTTCTTTTTAATTGCACACCAGTCTTTTCTTCATGAATGTCAGGTTTTTAATCCTATACTAATAAAAATTTTAATTTTTAATATTTTTTCGTTAAACATGGTTCTACTTTTTCTATACTCTGTGCTGACATAATCCCATTATATATTGGGGGACTCTTCTTGCATATGACAGTGCAGGAGACAGGGTTCTGATTTTTACAATAACCAATATCCCTTTAAATGCATGACAGCTAAGAAGACAAGGCGCTTATATACGGTAACTAGTGCCCCTTCAAATGCAGGACAGCACAGAACACAAGGTGTGGTTATCCAGAAGCATTGAAATGGGGTACAGGATTGTATTGTATATAACACTGTTTCACAGTAACTGAGGGAACCAGTGGTGTCCCTGTACAGAGGAGAACAAGCATGTTTATTGTACTGTAGACAATATGCACAATGCAAGCCACTCTTCAGAGAGCTAAACTGTAACTTGCAGCCACCACACTTTATGGTCTACAGAATATTTCTAGAATATAATCGGAGTTTAGGTCATGGAACTACACCTTCCGTCATCATGCCTCCCACTTTCTCACCAGTGTATGTTGTGTTACTTCAAACAGGGCGCATAATTTAAGCAGTGATGGCCAGATCAAAGGCATCTTATTTCACATTTGTAGATAGAAAAAACATAGATCAAGAAACTGAGTACTGCTGTTTTGATACTGAACTAATGTATGATTTGAAAAGATGAGCATCAAGGTAAATTTCCAGAGAGATTTAAAAAAAATAAAAGTTACACAACATCTTATCAGGTTGTGATTTTTTAGTCCATTTTTTTTTTCTTTTTATAGTTTCGGTAGAACGATCGGTACTCTCCAGTCCTGCCTCCAAAGCACCGCCCCAACACTGCCCCGCCTTACCAATCCATTTACTAAAGAACAAAGAACATATTATGCAGGGATTAATATGGCCTACCTTATAAAAGAACTTAATTAAAATTGTTGGGGAGTTGTGGACAACATAGCAAACAGACCTGCGGCACACTGAGCAAAAGCTAATTTGGGGTGCATGTAGAATGCTGCCGCAAATGGTGGGCATGACCAGACTGTGCATATCAGGGGTGCCTTGGCAAAACACCTTAACCACTTGCTAACTGCCTACCACATATTTACTGCGGCAGGTCGGCTATATTGCGCAAAACCACGTACCTGTACGTCATTTAGTGCAATAGACGCTGGGTGGCTCACGCAATCGTTCCCAGGAGAGGCAGAACAGAGATCTGTCTATGTAAACAAGGCAGATCGCCGTTCTGACGGAAGAAGATCTTTGTCTTCACTCAGTCAGAGCAACCCCCACACAGTAAGAAAGCACCCCCTAAGGACACACTTAACCCTTTGATCGCCCCTGATGTTATTCCCCTTCCCTGCCAGTGTCATTAGTACAATAACAGTGCATATTTTTAGTACTGATCATTGTATTAATGTCACTGGTCCCCAAAAAAGTGTCAGGTGTCCAATTTGTTTGCCGCAATGTCGCAGTCCTGCTAAAAATCGCTGATCGCCGCCATTACTAGTAAAAAAAAAAATAAATAAAAATTCCATAAAAATATCCCATCATTTGTAGACGCTATAACTTTTGCGCAAACCAATCAATATACGCTTATTGGGATTTTTTTTTACCAAAAATATGTAACTGAATACATATTGGCCTAAATTGATGAAGAAATTTGATTTTATACATTTTATTATTGAATATTTTTTTTCAAAATTGTCACTCTTTTTTTGTTTCTAACAAATATAAAACACACAGAGATGATCAAATACCACCAAAAGAAAGCTCTATTTGTGGGAAAAAAAGGACATCAATTTTATTTGGGTACAGCATTGCACGGCCGTGCAATTGTCAGTTAAAATAACGCAGTTCCGTATCGCAAAAAAATGGTCTGGTCATTTAAATTGCCCAAAAATTGTATACAAGCCAGCGGGTGGATCAGGGTTGCCTTTTAGTTACACAAAGCCACAGATTTTCATTGTGCACCATTACAACTTTCTACCCACTGGCATCCTCAAAACCAATGACATCGGTTGATAAGGTGGACATCGGGCATTTGCACAGCATCCTTATTTGTCCTACCCCTGCCCCTCTTCATCAGCACTGGGGTTACATCAGCTGAGTGAGGGAGAGAGACTGAGCAAGAAGAGAAACATTGGCATACTAGTCAGTACCAGTGTGCAAAGGTGTGTTTGCTTTGGAAGAATAAATCACCTTTACCATTGGGTGTCCTTCGTGTGTGAATGTTGTATAAAACATAATGTTATAAAATAGTTTAGTTGGTTACATTTTAGAATGGGGTGCTTTAGATTGTGCAGAATTTTAAAGCATGTCATTACTGAACAAAGGTTGAGAAACACTGGTGTAAGGGACAATGATGTATGCCACAATCCTTGTACTTACAAAATACTCTTCAGGACACAATAAACCTCAGCACAAAAGCTCACTTAAAAAAATGACTTTTCTATTTAATATGCTTTTCTGCATCCAAATCCTACCTTAAAGTGGTTTTAAAAGCTGAAGGTATTTTTTACCTTGATGCATTCTCTGCGTTAAGGTAAATAAAAACCTTCTATTGTCAGCTTCCCCCCAGCCCCACCAAATACTTAACTGAGCCCAATCTCGATCCAGCGCTGTGTCCGAGTGCAGCAGAGCTGCTCTCTCTCTCCTTCCTCTCTGGGCTCAATGAGAGCAGCAGGAGCTATTGGCACCTGCTGCTGTCAATCAAATTCATTGATGAAGAAGCAGGGGGGCAAGACCAAGTTGTAAGTGTGCCATCATAGGAAGCGGCTTTCTATGGCGGCACACAGAGAAGAGGATGAGCTCAGAGTACCAGCATGGGACCCCAGAAGAGGAGGATTGGGGCTGCTCTGTGCAAAACCATTACACAGATCAGAGAGCAGGTACAGTGCTTTGCAAAAAGTATTCATACCCCTTAAATTTTCCACATTTTGTCATGTTTCAACTAAAAACGTAGTACATGTATTTTATTGGGATTGGCACATAATTGTGAAGTGTAAGAAAAATGATAAATGGTTTTCACATTTTTTTACAAATAAATATGTCAAAAGTGTGGTGTACATTTGCATTCAGCCCCCTTGAATCAATACTTTGTAGAACCACCTTTTTCTGTAATTGCAGCTGCAAGTCTTTTTGGGGATGTCTCTACCAGCTTTGCACATCTAGTGTTATGGAAATGATTAAGAGCTCCAATCGAGCCCAAGGTTATCTGCTGCTGTCTCTAATTGGAAAGTGTGGATATGCATGCATATAAAAGTAAACACTCTGAGACACGCTCAGCTCCATTACTTTTTACACTTCTAATTTATTCAAGGCGGTGCTAATGTTTTATACACACAAATACGTCATTGCTATGTTAGTCTAATAGGTACATCTCATTGGTTAAGATAGAAAAGAAGATGGAGAATCTTCATAACGAGGTTTGGCTGTCCTTGGTTTTATCTTCAGTTCCGCGTTCTTCTGATGTGTGGGATGTAGGGGGTACCCGCCATCTTGAGAAAATATAGGAACAGAGCAAACCTGTATACTTATATAATGAGTAAGGAGAAAAATATGTATGCACATAAGAAAATAGACATTTTCAGATTACTATTATTATTATCTACATCACATTCCTTCACAATCCCCCCTAAGATGACTATTTTCTCTTTTCTGTCCCTAATACTAAAGGTCCTACTTTTAGCCTGGCCCTTCTCCTCAGCAACTCTTTTAGGCTGTATATAGAATTGGGCAGCAACTGTTCACTTCCCTCCTCGATACAGCTGGAGAGGTGCAGTCAGGCGCTATCTATCCCTAAAACCCTATAGGACTGTGAGATTATGGACAGGGAGTGACTGTAGAGGAGTGAAGGGTTTGTCATCTTCCATCATAAGGTGGTCCTCTTCTTCTTGGTGGAGAAATGTAGGTGTGTTATTGTCTACAGCCTTGCTCATTAACTTTTTACGAAAGGTAGAATACAGCATACAATCAGGGCTAAAAGAACCAGGATTATTAATACCGTTACCCCTATCTGGACGAGCACCTTCTGCCACCCACTCATCCAGCTAAAGTATTGATCCCATGGGTCTGTGATACCTGAGTTCTTCTTCAACTCCAATGACAGATCTTCTAATTTCTTTATAGCTAGAGTAACCTTACCATTTGGGCCAGTATTATCAGGAATGTATGTACAACAGGTTCCCGTTTTTTTCCTATGATTTTACAAAACACCTCCTTTCCCAGCTAGCACCATGTCTAAGGCCATCCGGTCCTGGAATGTCATGTAGGAAGTGGGGGCTAACTGGTCAGCAATTCCCTGGAGGGCATCTTTAGTGTAATTTACAAATCTCTGTTGGTTATAATATGTGTAGTGTCAGGTCACCTAGAGGCTGGGTGACAGATGCACACCGTTGGGATCAGAAGTGCACCGCAAGGTAGTGGACCCTACGGCTGACTGCTGCGGATTGAACCCTGGGAGGTTCAGGAAGCAGGTCTACTGGATCACTGACACAGATCCCACAGGGAGCTAGAGCATAGATTCCCCAGGGCGCAGAGTCTAAGAGCCAGCAGGTGTTCACCAGAGCCTTTAATGGTAAGGATGGACTGCGCTGCAGTCTGGCTCCAGGTCGCGGCCCCCAGGGTCTCACAGCTCACGCTCACGGTAGAACCCAGGAGAAGAGGAAGGAGGCAGCAGGCTAGAACAACAAGGAAAGTAAGGGACAAGCCAAGGTTCAGGGTCACAGGCAAACAGGGATGGTCGGGAACACGCCAAAGTCGGTAACAGGAATCAGATGTATGAAACACAGCATGTACACACAGAAGCTAACACACAATGGTTGATCATCACTGCTGGCTTGCGGTGCACAGGTTAATATAGGGTTCCCTGATAGGGCCTGGGGTGGGGCCATGCTTAGAGGAGAGGTTACAAAGCAGTCAGGTGAGGGTCAGCTGGTCTCTAGAGATGAACACATGGAGACAGGTATGCTGATCGACAAACTCTATTGCATAACCATGACATGTAGTTAATCCAATCTACATTCTTGCTGACAGTTGTTATGGGGATCAAAGACTCAAAACCAGCTTTTACCTGATCCCTGGCTTTAAACTCATCAGGGACCCCCCTTGTAACCCTTATGACATCTATGTATACATGAGGGTCAAAGCTTCCAGAGAGAGCTGCTCGCTTCCTCCTCTGACTGTGTGCTGGGTCAGTGTATGTATCAGGGGTATCTTCGGTTAGGATATGGGGGGGCATAATGACCTTTGCAAGGGCACATTCACTGGTCCAGATTCCCTCTAGATCAAACTGAAAAAGGATATGCAGCACCCGAAAACACGCTCTCCTGCAGTGATAAGCGTGCATTCAGGTGTTCTTCCTGGCCAACTTGACTGAGGTGGCTGTGGTCAGCAAAACTTGGAATGGACCATCATATCTTGGCTCAAGGATCTCCAGACAGTAGTTGGTGTGTTCCTGTATCTAATTCAGGATCTGGAATGGAAGAAAACACCTGGACATGCATTCAGGTTAATTCTCGTGATAATGTGGTTACATAATTAGTCAACACATCAGACTGCAACTGTTACTGTTGTGGAAAGTAACAACCAAGTCTGGGAGCTGAACCAAACAAAATTTCATAAGGGGATAGGGCATGTTTCCCCTGGGGGTGTGTCTGACACTGAACAGGGCAATGGGCTAACTGTCTGGCCAACTCATGTTAGTCTCTTGGGCCATCTTTAACATCCTGTTTTTAGTGTCCCATTCATCCTTTCTACCTTCCCGCTACTTTGAGGGTGGTATGGGATGTGTAGTGCCAACTGAACCCCCAGTGCTGCCCAAATCTCTTTAGTAAGGGTTGCTGTTAAGGCTGGGCCCTGATCTCTCAATATCACCTCTGGGACCCCAAATCTACATACTATCTCACTCAGTAGTTTCTTAGCTGTGGTCCTGGCAGTCGTGACCACTTCCACTAGGGCGTTTTCAAATCTGCCACTTCTTGGCACTTGAGAATGATCAATTTGCATCCTCTGGAATGGGGTATAGGGCTTTTGCCAGGTGCTTCTTCTGTGTTTTTTTCCTGTGCATCCTGGGTTACATTTGGTGCAGATAATGCATTATCTGCAGAAGTTGTCGGTCAGTGGAGTAACTCTTGGTGCAACACTTGTTGATAAGAGAGTTCATAAAAGTCTTTGTCAAGTGGGCAGCTCAATGTGCCCATTGCACCACGGCTGGGTACATACTCCTGGGTAGACAAGGCTTCTTGTTGCACTCGAATAGTCCATTTCTGAGAGTTGCTCCTCTCCGTTTCCAGCTTTCCTTCTTATCCGGACTTGTTGTTTCCTGTAGTTCTTTTAGATAAACTCTGTCCACTGGGAAAGTCTGTAAGGTAAGCACAGGGTGGTCTTCTTCTACCACCCTGCTGTCCACTTCCCGTGGACCACCAGCTGTCTGTTTGGCAGCTGAATTGGCTAGATGATTGCCTCGAGCTTCCTTTGAGTTCATTTTGTCGTTTGCTTTACTCAGAATAGTCACTTGGGTTGGGAGAAGCAAGGCATCAATCAAGTTTTCACAGGTGTTCCTGCAGCGTCAGGAATCCTCTGTCCTAGATAACACCATAATGATGGGCAATGCTGAAAGCATATCTTGAGTCCATATGAATGTTGGCTCTTTTTCCCTCTGCCCATTTACGTGCTGTAGTAAGTGCTTACAGCTCTGCCTCCTGTGCAGACATCACCGGTGGTAAGGCTTCAGCTTGTAGAACAGTGTTTTCAGTGGTGACCGCGTGTCCTGTGTGGTCATGGGGTGACAAATCAAGACTCTACTCCTCCTCCTCCTTTCCCCCCTCGAGAAGTGGAAGAAGGGTGGTAGGGTTCAGTGTTTGACAACTTAATAGAGTACTGCTGTCCAGTAGGAGGGAACACAGGAGTCTTAAGTGTCTGGTAGTGGACAAGTGTTTCGGCTGGATCTTGGTTGAATATGGCAACAACGTCATGGGGAGTAAGCAGAACGAGGCAGTGTCCGAGGACCAAGTTCAAAGTTTTGTCAAGCAAGGCTTGTATAGCAAAGCCAGCTCGCAGACACAATAGGCCTCCTCTTGCTACCGCATCCGTAGTCTGGGAGCCCTAGCGCCTGAGATGGCACACTTGAGGGCCTCAAACTTAGATATTTCTTCAGGAGACATCTGGAAGGGTCTGATTGCAGAGCATCAGTAGGAAGGCTTCTGGAATCCATGCTCTGCACTAGGAAATTAGTCCAAGGAAAATGACAGGTGTTGAGCACCACTGCAATTTGGGCTTTGAGGCTCTGCAGCCCTGGTTGGCAAGATAGCACAACAGGCTTTCTGAGGTGACTTTAACAGGGGGTAAGTCAGCTGCACAAAGGAGAAGGTCATCAACATGTTGGAAGAGAATCACTTCCGGGTGTTTCTCTTGTCATGTGTCAAGGATGATAGCCATAGCTTTTGCAAACTGGCTTGGAAAGTTCTGTGCCCCTTGTGGCACAACTGTTTAGGTATGTTGCTGTTTCTTTCCGTGGATGAATGCAAAAAGGTACCAGCAGGAGGGGTGAGGGTGTACACTGAAGAAAGCGTTTGTAAGGTCCACCTCTGTGAGGTACTTTGCAGTCAAAGGCATCCACAGCAGGTACCTGGTTCTCTTTTTAGGATTCTCTTCTTGGGGTTATTGTGGTTTCCAGGGCAATGATGCGCCCTCTTTTAGCTTGACTGAAACTGGTGGCACCTTTAAGTGACCGTTGTCTTCTGGTCCTGTGGACCATAGGCACGCAGGGATTCTGTCAAGTACTTCCTGCAGTATTGAACTTGAAGTTTTTGCTTCATTAAGTGTCGTCAGGAGAGGCAAAAAAAAACACAAAGCAGATGAGTCTTCCAAACATAGGGGAGTATGTAACTTCATCCCCCCTTCAGGCGTGTCCTGATTGAGGCCTGTAGTCTGGACAACACATCAGCTCCTAGTAAATGCAAGGGACATGTAGAGGACACCACAAATCTGGCAAGCAAATCAGGAAGTGGACTGGAGCGGGGCACCCCATCCATTCCCACGCAGGAAACGTGTGTGTCTCTTTTCATAGTGGGAGAAACTCAGATCATCAAAGGCCTGTACGAGTTTAGCATGATACTTCTTCACAGACTCCCCTTTATCTTGGGTAATATCTTGGATTGTGGTGGTCTGATCCGTCAACTTCTCCTTTGCCCAGTCGTGGAGTTGTGCACAGAACTCCACGCCTGAGGTGTAGGAAGTGGCACTTGTCAGGCAGGCATCATTGAAGGCTGTCTGCATAACTGGCCAAAAGACATATCCTGCTTTGATTTGGCATAGGCTGATCAAGTCTCTCCAGGCAGCTGAGTAAGTTTCTTATATCTGCACTATCCTGTGGTAGAAGGGAATTGGCTACTTCTCTGGGTCAGGCAGACTTGTCACTAAGGCCGCTGCTTGTGATGGAGTAAAAGCGACATACATCACTTTTGCCCCTTCTGGTAACCGAGACTGTTGTTGGGGCGGGGGCTGGCAAGGGGCACTGTTCTTTACTTTTGCCAGCATGTGTTTGAGATCCTCTCGGAACTGTGAGTCCGGAGCCGGATTGGGGGTTAAATCAGTGGGTGGCCTTGCTGCCTGCTGTTGGGCTTCCCTCTCAGACGCTTCTTCATCATTAACATATCCGGCCTGGGAATGTGATGCTTCCGTTTTGGGGAAGACAGGTGTGTGGTATGAACCATCCTGGTTTAAAACAGGGAGGGCTGGGTACAGGCTGTTTAAGCTCACTGGGTGTACCAAGATGGCCGCCGGCAGGAAGTGCACTGGGCTGGGTAGAAAGTGAAGGCATGGGTGCACTAAGATGGCCGCCGGGCTGAGTTGTCACAGTGGGTTGTGCTTGGGTGGTGAGAAAGGAGTGGTTGTTAGACGGAGGGCAGTGCTGTCCCTCCCCTCCTTTTGTTTCAAGTTCCAACATAGCGTGGTAATTTCACATACTGTATCATCAACTCTGTGATACACATACATAATACAATCGCCATCTTTCTTAACTTCCTTTATCCAATTTTCTTTATCACACAGGATTTTTCTCCCTGTTTCTTTAGCAACATAACTTTCGCCACTTCGTTCAACTTTGTTAACTATTTCAACATCTTCTTCTCTCCTTCTTTACAATATCACATTCTTTTCTCTCTCTGTTTCTCGGCTAACGGCTTGAGAGGAGAATACATACAACCAAGGGGTTAATATTCTTTCTCATTGCTCCTTATCAAATTCCTTGGGTGGGGGCACATAAGACTGCTCTTCTAGTTGCTACTGTCTGCTATAACCCTGTAATGTACGGTTAATCTCAGAACAAGAACAAACACGATAGGGGTAGTGAGGAGCAACGGCCCTCGACCCAACAGATCCCCTGGGCAGCCCCCCCTCCGACCTTAACCATTCCCCAACCCCTCTCGTGTATAGCAAACAGTAAACCACAAATACACTCACGACAGGACATTACACCTGCCACTTCTTCGAACTGCAAAATTTCAGCAGGCTAAGGTAACCTCAGGGGCAGACAACTCCCCTTAAACCCAGTTAAAGGCCGTCATTACAGTTACTCCCAGAGGCCGACAGCTCATCTGGGGGTGAGACATCTGTAACGCTTTCAGACTGCGGGGTGCTCCAGCAGCTGAGATTTCCCTCAAAGGTCCGACAAACCCATGAGTAACCCATCCCATAACCAACTGCCACAATAACCCATCTCACTCCAGAGGCCGACAGCTCGTCTGGAGATGAGAACACACATGTAGCACTTTTAGACTGCTGAGTTTCGTAGCCCAAAGAATGGCAGACAGTGAACAAATACAGACAGCAGAAACCCATTGGCAGGTTCATTAAAACAACCTCAGGCGAGGAAATACCTGCCTCTAAGACAGTCTCAGCATACCGACAGAATCCAGCGGTCAACCGAAAGATAAGCAAGTCGTACAGTGGTAAGAATATAAAGAAGACTTACCGGTACTGTTAGGGCTGCGCAAACCCCCGTCTCATCTTTCAATTAACGCTCGAATGCTTATCGCGGTATGACTTCGACTGTAGCCTGAGGTCCCGGGTTTCGGCACCATCTGTTATGGAAATGATTAAGAGCTCCAATCGAGCCCAAGGTTATCTGCTGCTGTCTCTAATTGGAAAGTGTGGATATGCATGCGTATAAAAGTAAACACTCTGAGACACGCTCAGCTCCGTTACTTTTTACACTTCTAATTTATTCAAGGCGGTGCTAATGTTTTATACACACAAATACGTCATTGCTATGTTAGTCTAATAGGTACATCTCATTGGTTAAGATAGAAAAGAAGATGGAGAATCTTCATAACGAGGTTTGGCTGTCCTTGGTTTTATCTTCAGTTCCGCGTTCTTCTGATGTGTGGGATGTAGGGGGTACCCGCCATCTTGAGAAAATATAGGAACAGAACAAACCTGTATACTTATATAATGAGTAAGGAGAAAAATATGTATGCACATAAGAAAATAGACATTTTCAGATTACTATTATTATTATCTACATCACATTCCTTCACACTAAAGAGTGACATTTTTGCCCATTTTTCTTTGCAAAATAGCTCAAGCTCTGTCATATTGGATGGAGAGCGTCCGTGAACAGCAATTTTCAAGTCTTGCCACAGAGTCTCAATTGAATTTAGGTCTGGACTTTGACTGGGCCATTCTAACACATGAATATGTTTTGATCTAAACCATTCCATTGTAGCTCTGGCTGTATGTTTAGTGTTGTTGTCCTGCTGGAAGGTGAACCTCTGCCCCGTCTCAAGTCTTTTGCAGACTCCAACAGGTTTTCTTCTAAGATTACCCTGTATTTGGCTCCATCCATCTTCCCATACCCTTTGACCAGCTTCCCTGTCCCTGCTGAAGAAAATTATCCCCACAACATGATGCTGCCACCACCATGTTTCACAGTGGGGATGGTGTGTTCAATGTGATGTGCAGTGTTAGTTTTCCACCACACATAGTAATTTGCTTTTATGCCAGAAAGTAAAATTTTGGTCTCCACTGACCAGAGCAGCTTCTTCCACATGTTTGCTATGTCCCCCACATGGCTTCTTTGCAGGACTTCTTATGGCTTTCTTTCAACAATGGCTTTCTTCTTGCCACTCTTCCATAAAGGCCAGATTTGTGGAGTGCACGACTAATAGTTGTTCTGTGGACAGATTCTCCCACCTGAGCTGTGGATCTCTGCAGCTCCCCAAGAGTTACCATGGGCCTCTTGGCTGCTTCTCTGATTAATGCTCTCTATGCTCGGCCTGTCAGTTTAGGTGGATGGCCATGTTTTGGTAGGTTTGGAGTTGTGCCATACTTTTTCCATTTTCTGATGATGGATTGAACAGTGCTCCGTGAGATGTTCAAAGCTTTAAACTTCTTCACAACCTTATCCCTGACCTGTCTGGTGTGTTTCTTGGCCTTCATGATGCTGTTTGTTCACTAAGGTTCTTTTACAGACCACTGAGGGCTTCACAGAACAGCTGTATTTATACTGAGATTAAATTACACACATGTGGCCTCTATTTACTAATTAGGCGACTCCTGAAGGCAATTGGTTCCACTAGATTTTAGTTAGGGTATCAGAGTAAAGGGAGCTGAATCCAAATGCATGCCACGCTTTTCAACTATTTATTTGTAAAAAATGTTGAAAACCATTTATCATTTTCCTTCCACATCACAATTATGTGCCACTTTGTGTTAGTCTATCACATAAAATCTCAATAAAATACATTTATTATGTTTTTGGTTGTAACATGACAAAATGTGGAAAATTTCAAGGGGTATGAGTACTTTTTCAAGGCACTGTAAGTATGACATGTTTGATGTTTAAAACAAACTACTTTTCAATCACTTTAAAGAAGAAGTTCAATAAAATGTAGGCACTAGAATAAGCAACTGTTGAGACAATAAACACCTAAATAAGGAGTATAAAATGTGCAGTGGTCAGAATAGGCAATGCACAGTGCAGAATACGGAATAAGGCTGTGTTGATTAGGGAATATGCAAAATATGGAATAGAGCGATAATGAATAGTAACATAGAATGCAGAATACAAAATAAGGCATTGTGGAATAGTGCATGTACAGTGCATAATATGGAATAAGGCAGTGAGGAATATGGAATTACAGTGCTGAATACAGAATAAGGCAGTGCTGAATAGGTAGCATACAGTGCAGAATACAAAATAAGGCAATATGTAACTGGGAATGCACAGTGCAGAAGAGGGAATAAGGTGGTGTAAAATAGGGAACATACAGTGCAGAGTTCAAAATAACTTAGTAAGTATGTAAACAGGAAGGGTACAATGCAGAATATGAATAAGGTGGTGTGGAATAAGGAATATATATAATATATAAAAAATAAATAAATAAATAAAATATATATAATGTGAAAATATATAATTATATATATATATAACGCACAGTGCATAATACAGAATAAAGCAGCGGAGAATGGGAAACATAGAATATGGAGGAAGTTAGTGTAAAACAAGGGGGTATAGTGCAGAATATAGAATAAGGTGGTGTGGAAAAAGGAACACGCAGGAGAGAATATGGAAAAAGGTGGCACGAAATATGGAACATACAGTACATCACAGTAATACAGAATAAGGTGGTGAAGAATAGGGAATGCATAGTGCAGAATACAGAACAAAGTGATGGGGAATGTACAGCTCAGGATATGGAAGTTAAATCTCCCTCACCCCCCTCTCCCCCTTCCTTATTTTTTTCTTATGACGGTGGATTTTTCTCCTCCAACGTATTTACAAACTTCAAATTACTAAAAGATAAACATGAATCTGCAGATGATGTCCAAGGTGGGGTGGGCTCGGGGCAGGAGATTTTCTAGGAACCCGAGATGATATTTTTTTTGGCAATACCCTAAGCCCTGTTTCACACCAATGCGACTTGTTATTCAACTTTGGACTTTGAAGTCACATGCCAGGTTGCAGCCCATGTATTTCAGTGGATGCATCTTAATTGCCATGACTTAAGTCACAGCAAATAAAAATATAGTTTCTGCACTACTTTTGTGTGGCTCTCAGTGCTCTTTTATACACTAAAAGTGGAGGTGCATACCTCCGACTCATATTACTCTAACAATACAGCTGTAACCTAATTAACCTAATTAACATGAGCTAATTAACTAATCCCTTTAGACAGCCTAGATGATTCAGACATGACCTTTAGGCCAGACTGGCCATCTTGTAGTTCAGAAAATCCAATCAACATTATCACAATAGCAGAGTTAATTAAACACAAACAACAATGGGATCTAATGACTCTTAGATCCCATACTAGAGACTTATTTACAATACACATTTTAGCAGACAACAGATAGGTAGCTGGAATTGATGACATTAGCATTTAACAGTAGGAGTCCCAACAGTATGAATCAGTCACTATTCCAATATGGCAAATCCAGGGTCCCCCAGAGTCCCCCAGAGGACCCGAATCCACAGTAATACCACCTCAAGGGTCCCCAGGCTAGGTCTGTCACATTTCTCCCCTTTCGGCGGGAGACTAACACAGGAGGAGACCCCAGACGTGTTGACTCCGAAGTTAGTCAGAAGTTCCAGTTCTCTAATGCCTGTACCCACACAGTACCCCAAACAAATTGTTCCAAACAAAGCATCACTCAACCTCTGCCTCTCTCAGAGAACATATCTGCCGCTGGGGAGAGGCCTGGACTGGCCCTTCTCCCTGGAGTCCTTTCTGCCACTGGAGAGAAGACAGGGTGTCTGGGCTCACTCCGTCATGCTGTTGGGGATCTGGGCCGACTGCCCAGCATCCCTGGGGTATACCGGTGGAGACTGAAGTCCCATCCACCTTCACAGGAAATCCATCCTCTGTTAGTTGAGGGCAGAGGCCAGCAGTACTCGGCCCTGTTGCCAGCCCTCCTGCTGGAAACCCCACACAATCTGCTCCAGCTAACTGTTGGGGAGGGACAACACACACCTCCTCTCCCTTCTCCCCCTTTATCTGCTGCTGGGAAGTGATTGCCACTTTCTCACCCTGAGGCTCTGAAACTGCCACAGGTGTGGGGCAGAGGTCTTGGACCCTCTGTTCGGTTGCCAGCGCTTCAGCTGGGGAAGTTCCTTGTAACTTCACAGATACTTCTGTTGGTGCTGGGCAGAGCACAGTGAAGTTTGGCCCTAATAACAGCTCTTCTTCTGCTGGAGGCTCACCAGGTTGTTCTTCCTCAGCAGAAAAGTCTATCAAATCCCCTGTCTCTGCAAATGGTGTCTGGGGATAAAGGTTCACCATCTCCTCTCCGTGGAACCCTGAAGATGCTATCAGTGCTGGGCAGAGGTTAGCAGAGCTCTGCCCCGTTGTCACCACTTCAGCTTTGGGGATAGCGATCTCCAGATTTTCCACTGCCGATTCTCTGGCATTCTGCTGGACAGGCACATTCCTCCATCCAAGACCATCCAATGCAGAAACAGGTTCATCAAGGTCAGTCAGCACTTGCTGCATCCGCCATAAGACCTCCGCCTCCATAGCTGTGGGTGCAGGTTGGCAAAGCACACCGTTACTCTGCCACATTGTCAACTCTTCAGCCAGGATTTCAGAGTTGTCAACTGGTATTTCTTGATAGTCCCAGGCAAAGGGAGCCCCACCATGCTGCTGAGCAGAGTCTAACAGCTGTCTGTAGGCAATCTCAAGCTCCCATTCCTGAATGGCCAGAAACTCCAAATCTTCCTGTGCCCAGTGCACTTCCGAGACATTGAGTCTTCGCTCTCTGTGCTCCATTATTTCCTCCAAACACCACTCCCGGTCACTCCCAAAGTCAGGGTCCCTGGACAGCCTCCAGTATAACAATCCCAGGCCATCGTAGTCAAAGCCTTCCGTGGGGCTGTCATCCGCTGTCCACGGGCACACTTGGGCTACATACCGCATTTCTGCCCAGATCAGCCTGCTTAACTCGGCTGTCCACTCCTGGTTCGACTGTTCCCCCAAAAACAGCATTCTCACTTCATACTGCGACCAGTACCTCACATGGATGGAGAGGAGAACTTTTCCCTGGTGTCGCTGCTCACGGGCTAGCGCTTCCTTCCAGAGTTCACAGCGGATAGAATCAAACCATCCTAGCAGGACCTACTATGATACTGGTCCTCTGTGCTGTATCTGCATCTCTTGCAACCTCCTTCTGAATTCCTCATCCATGGTGGCTGGTATCTCTCCTCTCCTGCTATCTGGACCTTGGATCCAGGTGATGGTTTGGATGTGTTCACGGCAAGGAAGCACGATCCCACCATTCCCTCTAAGGCTCTCAAGTAAGTCTTTCAGCGTGGCTCTCCTGCAGGCTAGTTTGGAGTGTCCCAGTAACTGGAGAGCAAATCCCACGGCTGCCAACCAATGTAACGAGCCCCGACACTCCACTCTCCCGACACTCCTCTGCAGCTATTGAATCAGATTGCAGATCGCACGTCTGATGGTTCAGTCATCCGATGCTCCAGGATTAGAACCATAGCTATGTGCCGTTCTAACCCAGTTGTGATAGCTCAGAACAAACACCAGGCAAGGCTGTATGTAAGTTCAACCAGGACTCTCCTTTATTGCAATATACAGGCTCTTTTATACACTAAAAGTGGAGGTGCATACCTCCGACTCATATTACTCTAACAATACAGCTGTAACCTAATTAACCTAATTAACATGAGCTAATTAACTAATCCCTTTAGACAGCCTAGATGATTCAGACATGACCTTTAGGCCAGACTGGCCATCTTGTAGTTCAGAAAATCCAATCAACATTATCACAATAGCAGAGTTAATTAAACACAAACAACAATGGGATCTAATGACTCTTAGATCCCATACTAGAGACTTATTTACAATACACATTTTAGCAGACAACAGATAGGTAGCTGGAATTGATGACATTAGCATTTAACAGTAGGAGTCCCAACAGTATGAATCAGTCACTATTCCAATATGGCAAATCCAGGGTCCCCCAGAGTCCCCCAGAGGACCCGAATCCACAGTAATACCACCTCAAGGGTCCCCAGGCTAGGTCTGTCACATTTCTCCCCTTTCGGCGGGAGACTAACACAGGAGGAGACCCCAGACGTGTTGACTCCGAAGTTAGTCAGAAGTTCCAGTTCTCTAATGCCTGTACCCACACAGTACCCCAAACAAATTGTTCCAAACAAAGCATCACTCAACCTCTGATGATTCAGACATGACCTTTAGGCCAGACTGGCTGTCTTGTAGTTCAGAAAATCCAATCAACATTATCACATTAGTAGAGTTAATTAAACACAAACAACAATGGGATCTAATGACTCTTAGATCCCATACTAGAGACTTATTTACAATACACATTTTAGCAGACAACAGACAGGTAGCTGGAATTGATGACATTAGCATTTAACAGTAGGAGTCCCAACAGTATGAATCAGTCACTATTCCAATATGGCAAATCCAGGGTCCCCCAGAGTCTGTGTGTCCTGGGGGACCAGGACCCGAATCCACAGTAATACCACCTCAAGGGTCCCCAGGCATACAGCTCACAAAGAGCACCATTCCCCAAATGTCAGGGCCCACAATCGATCAGCAAGAGGCTAGCATACAGTCCCCTCCAAAAGTCTCTCTCCCGGCTAGGTCTGTCACATGTGCCTATATATATATATATATATATATATATATATATATATATATATACACACACACACATTCTAAATAACTGTAAACATGTAAAAAAGTAGTAGGGTAGTGGATGGTGTCAGTGGACAGTGTACAGGCACACCCGGCACACCCCCTGCGCACGCCTATGGCTATAAATTAAGTTGAAGTTCAGTGTGTAAAATAAGTATCCCCAAGCAAAACATGTTTTCGTACTTGGTGGAGAAACCCTTGTTGGCAAGCATAGAGGCAAGATGCTTCTTTTAGTTGGTGACCAGGTTTGCACACAGATTTTGGTCTACTCTTCTTTACAGATATTCTCTACATTTTTAAGGCTTCTTGGCTGTCTCTTGCAACTCGAAGTTTCAGCTTCCTCCATACATTTTCTATAGGATTAAGGTCTGGAGACTGACTAGGCCACTCCATGACCTTAATGTGCTTTTTCTTGAGCCACTCTTTTGTTGTTATGGAGGTATGTTTTAGGTCATTGTCATGCTGGAAGACTCATCCCTTGAGCCACTCTTTTGTTGCCTTGGTGGTATGTTTTGGGTCATTGTCATGCTGGAAGACTCATCCACGACCCATCTTCAGTGTTCTGGCTGAGAGAAGAAGGTTCTTATCCAAGATTTTACAATACATGACCCCGTCCATTGGCTTCTATACCTTTAGCAGAGAAACAGCCCCGAAGCATATTGTTTCCACCCCTGTGCTTGACTGTAGGGATGGTGTTCTTAGGGTCATAGTCAGCATTTTTCTGATATCTGTTTATAAAAAGTGAAATTTTGTCATTTTTTCCTAAATATCAAAATATTGATTTGGACAGTTTTACCTATTTATAAAGCTGCTGTGGGCAATGTCTCCACTGATTTTTACTATATTTTGACAGAGGTAAAATAATTTCACAAATTGTTTTGTAGATAGATTCTGCCCATGTGAATTTGCTTTCAATATTTCAAAAAAATTAATTATGCCAAGCAGAATTAACCATGATAGAAAGTATAAAACAGTGCTGGCAGCCTATATTATACAATACACATTCTGGTTATTAGTGCCTTATACATCAATGTGTTTGTGACATACAAAATCAAAATACAACAAAATTATATATAATATAATATGCACAAATCTGTAAAGTGCTTGGTGCTTCTATAAAAAAGTGCAATGGTGATTCAAAATTTTGCAAAATGTGAGGTGGCTCCCCCTTCGGTGACCCCACTCACCAGAAACAATAAACCCTCAGCTTCACAGTCTGGGATCAAAAAAGGCAGTGATCTATTGTAGGATGGTTCCTCAGCAAACTCTTCCAATAGGTTGCTTTACGACAGAAAGGATATGCCACACTCCATAGATGGTAAAATAGAGAAAAAACCCATAGTGAAATACCGCTTAACATAAATTATCAAGCACATTACAAGCACCACTTACAGGATATTTGGAGCCGGAAATTACGTCAACGGTTAGCATAAACCGGAAGTATGTCGACGTGTTTCGCCCCTCCTCCAGGGCTTCATCAAAGGACATCACTTCCAGTTCCATTGCAATCTATTTATACCCAAGGGAAGATCACTCCTCCCTCTGGGGAGGACAAAGCGACCAATTACGATCGGTGTGAAAAAACACCAACTTCCTCCTCTAACATCATTTCCTGTTGCCAAATATATATATAAAAAAAACTTTAATATAAACAGAAGCCAAAATGACAAAAACTTGCTTATTTGGCTATAATACTACAATAAATCACATGATGCGATAGACATTTACAAAAGATTTCCAATACATGATTAAAAATTACTTAAATATAAACAATTTGGAAAAAATGAAAATAAGAAATACAAAAACAAATAATAAAAAAATAAAAAAAAATAAAATAAAAAAATAAAATTAAAATTAAATTAAATTAAAAATAACAATAAAAATAAAATAAAAATAACATTAAAAGTGAAAATAAAAAATAAATGAAAAGAAATATCAAAATAAAAATATATCTCTCTAGACAATCCATTTATAAAAAAAAAGAGCACCTCTCAAATAATATTACCCGTTGGACAAGAAGCAATTGAGATCCAACTCAATGTTGAGGCCGTGAGGACTCAAAGTTCGAAGTCTATGGATCCATTGGGTCTCATTCTGTGAAATAGCTCTCTTGAGATTGGATCCTCTCCAATGCTCCTCGACCCTATCTATCCCACAGAATGTAAGGCCCCTTGGGTCCCTATTATGGAACAATCTGATTCTATTAACATGCTCCCTGAGCCTTATCCCCAATTTCCTTGTGGTCCTCCCCACATACTGGAGACCACAGGGACAGGACAAAAGGTAAGTGACATGTGTGGTCCCACAAGTGATACATTTTTTTATTTCAAAAGACTTACCCTGAGAGTAGGAACCAAAGTGGGTAGTTTTCCTTAGTTCCTACTCTCAGGGTAGGTCTTTTGAAATAAAAAAATGTATCACTTGTGGGACCACACATGTCACTTACTGAGTGATCCTCCCTCGGGTCTTAATAGATTGCAATGGAACCGGAAGTGATGTCCTTTGACGCCCTGGAGAAGGGGCGAAACGCGTTGATGTACTTCCGGTTTATGCTAACCATTGATGCAATTTCCGCCTCCGTGGAACGCACGCCATACAGCAGCAAACTCGGATGTTTTTTTACTGATGCCTGTCTTTGCCAAATATTTTGTAAGTGGCGCTTGTAATGCGCTTGATAATTTATGTTAAGCGGTATTTCATTATGAGTTTTTTCTCTATTTTCCCATCTATGGAGTGTGGCATATCCTTTTTGTCGTAAAGCACCCTCTTAGAAGAGTTTGTTGAGGAACCATCCTACATATCCCCAGATCAATAGATTACTGCCTTTTTTGATCCGAGACTGCGAAGCTGAGGGTCTATTGTTTCTGGTGAGTGGAGTCACCGAAGGGGGAGTCACATTTTGCAAAGTTTTGGATCACCTTAGCACTTTTTTATAGAAGCACCAAGTACTTTACAGATTTGTGCATATTATATTATTTATAATTTTGTTGTATTTTGATTTTGTATGTCACAATGACATTGCTGTATATGGCACTAATCACCAGGATATGTATTGTATAATATAGTCTGCCAGCGCTGTTTTATACTTTCTATCACTTTTAAGGTTGTAGCACCTTTGCACAGTGGCTGCAGACTTATTTTCATTTTTATTTTGATTTAGTACTTCAGAGCGAGTTTTGAATAGATTTAAGCAGAATTAACCACTTCAGCCCCGGAAGATTTGGCTGCTCAATGACCAGGCCATTTTTTGCGATTCTGCACTGCGTAGCTTTTACTGACAATTGCACGGTTGTGCGACGCTGTACCCCAACAAAATTGACGTCCTTTATTTCCCACAAATAGAGCTTTCTTTTGGTGGTAGTTGATCACCTCTGCGGTTTTTATTTTTTGCATTATAAAC
The DNA here is from genome assembly GCF_042186555.1 of Aquarana catesbeiana. Taxonomy (NCBI): domain Eukaryota; kingdom Metazoa; phylum Chordata; class Amphibia; order Anura; family Ranidae; genus Aquarana; species Aquarana catesbeiana. Next base: position 228,398,262 of record NC_133334.1, on the reverse strand, counting down.
AAATGAAGAGCGACAATTTTGAAAAAAACACAATATCTTTTACTTTTTGCTATAATAAATATCCCACATTTAAAATAAATAAATAAATAAATTTTTTCCTCAGTTTAGGCTGATATCTATTCTTCTACATATTTTTGGTAAAAAAACCCGCAATAAGCGTATATTGATTGGTTTGCGCAAAAGTTATAGTGTCTACAAAATAGGGGATTATGGCATTTTTATTTATTTTTTTTTTTACTGGTAATGGCGGTGATCTGTGATTTTTATTGGGACTGCCATATTGCGGCAGACAAATTGGACACTTTTGACACATTTTTGGGACCTTTGACAATACAGTGCTATAAAAATGCACTGATTACTGTATCAATGTTACTGGCAGGGAAGGGGTTACCACTAGGGGGCGATCACGGGGTTAACTGTGTTCCCTAGGTGTGTTCTAACTGTAGGGGGGATGGGACTGTCTAGGAGGAGAGACAGATCGGTGTTCATACTTAGTATGAACACACAATCTGTCTCTACTCCCCTGAAAGAACCTTGGATTTGTGTGTTTACACACACAGGTCCTTTTTCTCGCTCTGTCACGAGCGATCGCGGGTGCCCGGCTGTCATCGCGCGCGCCCCTAGTGGCCAAAAGGTGAAGTGATGTAAGGTAACGTTGTTTTACCCAGCCGTGCCATTCTGCCACAGTAATATTACAGCGGCGGCTCTGGAAGCAGTTAAAAACATTCACACATACAGTACTGTGATAAAGTGCTGTAAATTAGGAATGCTTTCAGAAATAGAAGTGTTAATAGTTTATTTTGTATCAGTAACAAAATGGAAAGTAAATGCACAGATAGGAAATCCTATCAAATCAATAATTGGTGTGATTACCCTTTGCTTTCAAAACAGCATCAATTCTTCTAGGTACACTTGCACACAGTTTTTGAAGGAACTCAGCAGGCAGGTTGTTCCAAACATCTTGGAGAACTAACCACACATCTTCTGTGGATGTAGGCTGCCTCAAATCCTTCTCTCTCTTCATGTAATCCCAGACAGACTCAATTACGTTGAGATCAGGGCTCTGTGGGGGCCAAACCATCACTTCCAGGACTCCTTGTTCTTCTTTATACTGAAGAATGTACTTAACCACTTCAGTACCGGGCACGTTTAACCCCTTCCTGCCCAGGCCAATTTTCAGCTTTCAGCGCTGTCGCACTTTGATTGACAATTGTGCGGTCATGCTACACTGTACACATATGACATTTTTACATTTTTTTTCACACAAATAGTGCTTTCTTTTAGTGGTATTTATTCAACATGTTTTCGTCATAAAATTTGACAAAGAAATAATCATTCTTCATAAGTTTAGGCCAAAATGTATTCTGCTACACTTTTTTGGGTGAAAAAAATCAAATAGGTGTACTACAGTAGTACCTTGGATTTCGAGTAATGCGGTTAACAAGCGTTTTGCAATATGAGCTATTTCTTTAAAAAATTCTGACTCGGTTTGCGAGTGTTGTCTCGCAAAATGAGCAGGAATCAAGCCTTTGCAGTGTGCAGTACCGCATTTGGCCAGGGGTGGGGGGGGGGCGCCGGTGACACTCGGAGCCGTTCGGATGCACTCGGAAATACTCGGAAACACTTGGAAACACTCTGTTCCCGAGTGTTTCCGAACCTCTTCGAGGGTTTCCGAGTACATCCGAGCGGTCTCTGAGTATTTCCGAGTCTCTCCAGTGCCCCCCACCTCTGGCCAAATGCGGTACTGCATACAATAGAAGTCAATGTGGAACAAATTATCTTCATTTCCATTGACTTCTATGGGGAAACTCGCTTTGATATGCGAGTGCTTTGGATTACAAGCATTCTCCTGGAACGGATTATGCTCGTAATCCAAGGTTCCACTGTATATTATTTAGTCTGTAGGAAAGTTATAGAATCCACAAACCATGGTATAGATATCTCAAAATCAATCAATCCTCCACCAGGACAGTACAAAGTCCAAGGTATTTAGTAAGAGGCATTACGAGTTTTTTGAAGTTATAGTTTTTTGCCACAATTTTTTGGAAAATGAAGAAATTAAAAGAAAAAAAGTTTCTCAATTTTTTTCTTTTTTACATACTAGTACCAGTGCAGTACAGTATTTTCATAAAACAGCTGTGGAAGTGATCAGGGGCACTGACTGGTGACAGTATGTAAAAAAAAAAAATGTGTGTGTGTGTATATGTATATGTATATATATATATATATATATATATATATATATATATATATATATATATATATATATATATATAATTTTTTTTTTTTTTTTCAATTGTATTTTTTTATTTTATTTTTTTTTTTACACTCTGTGACCAGAGCAATACAATGTTACCATAGTAACATTGTACTATTCTGGGGATAGGATCTGGCTTTTTTTTTTTTATACATTATGGTTGTTTATACCAGTGGATTTCACTGGTATAGGCAACCATTTTTACTGAATGAAACTGATTCATTCACTGTGTTTTGTTGTGATTAGATGTGATTGGCCACAGCTAATCACATAGTACAGATGGGCTGATTGGTCCTGTCTGTACAATGTGATCACTGTGACCAATCACAGCTAGCAACACAATTATATGAAATGGATGGCCTGAAAGGAAGCCATCCTTTGTTTAAAATTGTCACGTGATCTGCTGTGATTGGTCACAATGGTCACATGGAACCGGCAGCGGGCTAGTACACTGATCAGCCATTGAACACAGCCGGTGACAGATCATGCCATAGCACCATATGATGTCCACCCAGATCGCAGAAAGTCCCGTTTGGCCATCGTGTTGTTATAGGCTGGTTAATGACATTGGTTGTATGTTTGGGGGCATTGTCCTGCTGCAGAATACATTTGCAGCCAACACAAACCTCCCAAATGATATGGCATGATGATTAAGAATTTGTCTGTATTTCTCAGCCTTGAGGACCCCATTGATCCTAACCAAATCTCCAACTCCATTTGCAGAAATGCAGCCCCAAATTTGTAGTGAACCGCCACAATACTCCACTGTTGTCTGAAGACACTTATTATTGTACTGCTGTCTTACCCTACAGCGAACAAACTGCCTCCTGCTACAGTCAAATATTTCAAATGTTGACTCATCAGTCCAGAGCACATTTTGCCATTTTTCTGCACTCCAGTTCCTATGTTTTCATACATAGTTGAGTCACTTAGCCTTGTTTCCTCATCGTAATTATGGATTTTTCGCTGCAATTCTTACATGAGGACCACTTCTTGTCAGACTTCTCCAGACAGTAGATGGGTCCACCTGGGTCCCACTGGTTTCCACCAGTTGGACATCTTCTGAAGTTGAAGCATGATGTGTCTTTCATCTGCTGCATTAAGTTTCCTTGGCCTAACACTGCATCTACGGTCCCCCTAAAGAAGATATGTCATCCCGGTATCGACACGCGTTGGGGAGGGGCCAGGACAGTACGACAGACAGGTCACTTGTCTAGGAGGAAGCGCATACCATCCCGATACCAGTCCGGTATATTAGTTTCACGCTTGACATAGAGTGGTGCACTGGCACACCTGGTATATGTGAGTACCCCATATGGGTTTTTTTTTGCTTTGTCTAATAAACCTTTTAAAACTATATTACGCTATTGAGTTCTCTTATTCCTTGTATCCCCGAGACACTGCATTGAAGAGTCCAGGATTCCGGCATCAGTATAGAGCCCAGAGGTGGTTCACAAGCGTGCATTGACTGAGCGTAATTGCTGAGTCACACATTCTGAGGTGAGCATTCAATAGCTAGGGGGGACACCGGAATACAGATACTATTGCATGGTCTGCAGCACCAACACAGCAATCTTTATCGCATGGACATTTGAGCACGTTCACAGTGTCATAGCTGGAAGTCACATTTAAGCACTGGAGCACATTTTTTGAATTCAGCTAAAGTGTGATTATTGTTGTTATTACTGGAAGTCACTTTTATGCACAGTAGCACTTTTTTGTGTTCAGTGGAAGTGGGATCATTGCTGGTTTTCATGACCCACTGGACACAATCATAAATGATAATTTTGTTAACCACTTGGTTGCACAGAAGCACTTAATTCATTTATTCATTTATATATGTATTTATATATATTTGTTAGGCACTGTCACTTATATGATTGTTGTTTACTGATTTACTGATTATATTATATGCATTTGATTTATTATTATATTATTATTATTTTTTATGTTAAGCACTTTGGTTTTCACCTGATTTATTGTGTAGTACATTTAAAGTGCAGCGTATATATCTAATTAATTTGTATTTGCACGAATTTATGAGACGTGTGTAACGCCTGCAGCTGATTTCTTGTATTAATTAGGCACTGGGCTAGTGGAGGCTCGCAGGACCTTTTATCTTATTTTTATCTATGGTCCTCAGTTTTGCCTGTTTCTTTGTCCATCTTCAAAAGATCTTGAACAGCACATCTTGAAGTTCCAGTCTGCTTTGAAATCTTTGCCTGTAAGACCTTGTGTCTTGGTGCTGTGCTCAGTCTTGCCATGTTGTATGACCTTTGACATGAAACTGTCTTCCACAACCTCATCTTAGTAGCAGAGTTTGGCTGTTCCTCACCCAGTTTTAAGCCTCCTACACAGTTGTTTCTGTTTTAGGTAAGAATAGTTAGTGTTAGGCCCCTTTCACACAGGCGATCTGATCAGGTCCACCTTTCAGCTTTTCAGGTAGACCTGATCGGACCTTCCAGTCTCTGCTATGGGGCAGCGGATGCTAGCATCCGATCCGATCCTGTCTGCCAAAAACAGAAGGATGGTGGTCCTATTCCCCATCCATCTGGCAGATTAGATAGGATGAAAATGAACAAATGGTCCATTTCCATCCGATTACCCCATAGAGGAGAGTGGCACTGTGCCTGTTTCTGCTTTTTATAGCGGAGCGGACACGGACCTGTCATCCACCTGCTCAGCGGGGATCAGCGGAGAGAGGCGCCCGTGTAAAAGGGTCCTTAGGCTTTTCTTCCACTTATGATTTGTTAGGAAAGTTGGTCAGTACATTTAAATATATGTACAGGCCATAAAACATTCAAGCATTTTTTTGTTATCTTCCACGAGAACCTGTTTTGTGACAGAAATGTCTATGAGAAATTAGCATTGACCTGAGGCCTACAGTGAACCTTTAGACTCTCAGTACCATGCAAAGATTCCTAACTGGTTCAGAGACCTTACCCTTTCAGTCCAGCAGTACTGCAGTGCAGGAAACGATATCAAGACATTGTCAGGTACTGACACAAGTGGCATGTACTGTAAAGTGTATGTAAAGCAAAACATTTTTACCTTTAGTTCTGAATATATTAGGGAATGATTAAGACCGTTAAGGGCCAATCTGAATTTTCTTTGTCTTTCTTTGCCTTGTAATGGAGCAATCCCTTTGCTTCCTGTCCCAGACACACAAGTCTTTCTGCCTAGCACAGAAAGACAAACACTTTCCAAAGCAAAGTGAAATGCCCTGCTAGATAGTTAGGGCCGCCATTAGAAAATATTGGGCCCCACACAGCTTACCTAACAGAGCCACCTCCTTGCTGTTTGTGAATGTCAGTGCTGGTATTTGCTGCCTACCTGTAACCCCCTATCGCTGCATGTATCGGCAACATTCAGTGCAAAGACATATCTAATAATAAGTATTGATCCCATGCATCGGCACCATTCAGTGCAAAGACATATCTAATAATAAGTATTGATGCCATGCATGTAACAGTACAGCAATACAGTGCAAGTACATAGCACTACATAAAGGAGCTGTGATGAGCAGTATGCAGTGGAGGGCAGTGAGCGGTATGAAATGGTAGCACAAAGTTCTGAAGAACTTAGCAGCAGGGAAGTGTGGGGCAGTGAGCAGCATGTAGTAATAAGGAAGTGCAGGGCCATGCACAGTACATAGTGGCAGTGCTGCAGTTCAGGCCATGATCTGTATGTACAGGCAGTGGCAGAGCAGTAAGGGTAGGGCAGTGAGCATTGTAATGGCGGCGCTGTCCAGTGAGCAGTATATAATGGCAGTGCAGTGAAATGATGGTAATGGGCAGTGAGCAGTGTGGAATGGCACGTGGCAGTACAAGGCAGAGAGTGGTGTGGAATGGCAGTGCAGCACAGTGAGTAGTATGTAGGGGCAGGGCAGAGCAGTGAGCAGTATGTAATAGCAATGCAGTCAACAGTATCCAGCTGAGATTATAATGCAGCAGAAGTTCCCCTGTTTGTGTGCAGTGTAAGGCTGGGTTCACACTGCTGCGGTGCGGGAACGCAGCGAATTTACTGCGGGTTCCCGCATCGCACCAGCTCGCACGGCAGTTCACACTGCCATATGCGAACTGCTGGGGAGTGTCATACAATGTTAATGACACCCCCAGTTCAGCCCGCATATCGCAATGCGAACTGACAATTCGGACATTTTCGGATCGCATAGGTGTGAACACCCATGCGATCCGATTTTGGTCCGAAAAAAAAAAAGGGTCCTGTGCGAGTTTGGACCGAATGCGGTGCGATATCAGCCATACTATCTGTATGGCTGATATCGCACAGCACAGACATCGCATGTGATGTGAACAGCAGTGCGCTGCGAATCACATGCGATGTCTGCCACCGCAGCAGTGTGAACCCAGCCTAAAAGGCAGAAGCCCTGAAGCCCAGAGTGGGAAAAATGAAGGGAATTCCTGCAGGTGGAAGCCTTTCACTCCCTATCAATCTCTTACCACATGGCTGGAGGACTTACCAGGCTGCCATATCTGTTCCTCCTCAGTATCACCCCATCTTCTGCAAGGAAGATCAGCCAGATTGAAGCAGCTGCCCATACAAGAAATCAGCCACATCCCTGACCCTGTCCACCACATCTGCCCACCTAGTGGAGAAGTTGCTGTGCCCTGAGAAAATGCCTGCTGACTGTCTGCCACAGGGCACTGACATAGCAAAGGGAGGAGATACACAGTAGACCCAGGTGGCACACTGCCCCTGGGGGGGGGGGGGGGAGTATGCCACAGGCAGCCCCTACAAGGCATGGGCCCGCCCTGCTGACTCAGTGGGGCCCAGGCCCTTTTAGGGAGAACTGCCCCCCCATGCCCTGTTCCCATGACAATTCTAAAATTATGAATTTCCTATCACAGATGTTTTAACACTTCCCTAATATACTTATTCTGTAGAAAAAGTTTTGGCTTTACATACACTTTAAAACTACATTTATTGATTTTGAATAAAATATGTAATTGAATTGAATGCTGTTGACTTTGCCTGTCTGGTATTCAGTATGAATTATATCAATTCAGAATACGCACATAGAGTGAACACTGTGCAGATACAATTGTAAATTCTTTGCAGTTGTTGATTCAGAAACATAGCTCAAGGAAAGTGTGGAAACTGCTTCATGACACCCCGTAAATCTCCCCTGGAGTGCTGTATGTCATCAGGCATTTCAAACTGCCAGGAGATGGACTGGATTTTGTTCAGTGGGATTATTAAACAGGGTGTCAGCTGTGTGTAATTTAAGAACTTTCTCCACATTCAAATCTTTATCTTTAGTAGCTTCTGTTCTGATGGTTTTCTGAAATGACTACACCTGTACATTTTATTTGTGTTTATTTTATATCAGTATGATCATCTTCCCAGCAAATCAAATCTCTCTAATATATATTTGGCTTATCTGAGATAATAATGTAGTTGAATACCACCAGAAACAAATTAATCTCTAAGCAAAGTGACACTAAAGCCCCATACACACTATCATTTTTTTTGCTGATTTTTGTCTTCATATTTACTAAAACCATGTAGTGCAAGGGCCTGCCTGATTGCGTACGAATTGAAACTCCTAAGGTTTGACCTCATATTATATGGTTTTGGTAAATCTGAAGGAAAAATCAGCAGAAAATCTGATAGTGTGTATGGGGCTTAAGGCCTGGTTCACACCTATGCAGGTTGCAGTTTGCATAGTGCAGGTTCATTTTGTGTTTTTCAATACTTGTTTTTGATCCATTGAAGTCAATGGCACCAAAAACCAGGAAAAAGTAGTCCTTGGCCCTTTCCATAAAATGCACAGATGTGAACATGACCCATAGGAAACCATGTTAATTGCTTGTAGTGAGTTTCTGCAAAACTGGAAACGCACTAAAAAATGCTTAGGTGTGAACCAGGCCTTAGAGCTTGCTCATACTTGCAGCAGCCCTTGCCGCCCCTTTGAAAAGTGATCTGTGGATGTTTATCCTTGAAAGGCTTGCACCACCACACTGCAACTGTGTGCTTTACACTTGAATGGTCCACTTCTGGTGGCAGCATTGCCAACCAAAATGCACCAAAGAGTAGAACTTTTGCTGTGGCCATGCCATGTGTACAGCCCTGACCAGCTGCATTGTCTGGGTGATCATAGGGCAATAAAACCACAACTCAACTGCCTGTTTTTACTTCAAGCTTAAGCAGCGCTAAAACATTTAAAACACAATAAATCAATCGATAGTAATGTGAATCCAGGTGAGAGATATTTCGGAATATTTGTGTGACAGTTCATATGGAAAACATCAGCTGTTTGAACGTTCGAACATCACCATACCAAGTGATTCCGCTCGCTTAGGAGTTGCACTCACCGAATTCCCAATTAACAAGCGGCTTTACATATATTAAGCCTTTACGATCCCTGCCTAAAGGACATCAGCCCGGATCTCCATTAACCACTTCCCTACCACGCATAGTCATATGACGGAACAGGAACCCTTTCTCCCAGCGGGCCGCTGTCACATGACGTCTTTTAATTCCAGAGCCTCTAGGGGGCGCGCGCGTGCCACCACGTCACTAGGCACCTGATGCGCGTGCCCGGTGGTCGCGATGTTCGCCAGGCACCCGCGATTGCCCATGAACACAGCAGGACCGTGTATCTGTGTGTGTAAACACAGATCCACGTCATGTCAGAGGAGAGGAGACCGATGGTATGTTCCCAATACAGAGGAACACCGATCGGTCTCCTCCCCTTGTGAGTCCTCTCCCCCTACAGTTAGAATCACTCCCTAGGACACACATTTAACCCCTTCCTCGCCCCCTAGTGTTAACCCCTTCCCTGCCAGTCACATTTACACAGTAATCTATGCATTTTAATAGCTCTGATTGCTGTATAAATGTGAATGGTCCCAAAATACTGTCAAAAGTGTCCGATGTGTCCACCGCAATATCACAGTCACAATAAAAATCACAGATCACTGCCATTACTAGTAAAAAAAAAAAAATAACAATAAAAATGCCATAAATTTATCCCCTATTTTGTAGACACTAAAACTTTTGCGCAAACCAATTAATATACGTTTATTGCGATTTTTTTTTTTAACAAAAATATGTAGATGAACACATATCGGCCTAAACTGAGGAAAATTTTTTTTTAATAGGATATTTATTATAGCAAAAAGTAATAAATATTGTGTTTTCTGACATTTGGTCTGGGCAGGAAGGGGGTAAAAATGCCCGGTATTGAAGTGGTTAACGTTCATCCAAAATATAAGAGACGTTCTGGTCCTATCATTCGCTCAGAATAAGCAAGCCAAAACCTTTTAAACAGCTCGGGCATAAGGAAGGAAAAGAATCCTCATAGTACGAAACTGTAAAACTTTTATTCATGAAAAAAACCCCTTCCCTTATGCCAATGCACTTACAAACATAATATCAGAAGCGTTCAGTATAAAATTTTGCACTGTGTAATCAGTTCCGATACTCTCACCACCTCTCGTGGAGATATGATCATCCTTGGTGGTTCCTGGGAGGAGATCAGAGCCAGTGACAGATGGAGCAAGCCGTGTGGTTTGTAAGTGCAGTAAGTGGTTTTGTAGTCCAATCCATTAACCGCTTTACGACCAGCCACAACAGTTATAGCTATACGTCGGCTCGCGGGGTTGGGATAGCAGGCGCTGCACAGCGGGGGTGTGGATGCTCGTGGCCGACGATCGTGAGCAGGAGACACAGAACAGGGATGAGTGTATGGAGACACACACTTCCCTGTTCTGTTTTGAAGAGGAGTGACAGATTGTGTGTTCCTATTAGCTAGGAACCATGATTCGTCACTTCCTCTAGTCAGTCCCCTCCCCCAACAGTTAGAATCACCTCCCAGGGAACACAGGTAACCCCTCGATCGCCCCCTAGTGTTAACCCCTTCACTGCTAGTGACATTTTTACAACAATCAATGCATTTGTATAGCATTGATCGCTGTATTATTGCCAATGGTCCCAAAAATGTGTCAGAATGGTCCGATGTGTCCGCCATAATATCGCAGTCACGATAAAAAAAGGCAGATCGCCGCCATTACTAGTAAAAAATAAAAATAAAAATGCTATAAATCTATCCCCTATTTAGTAGATGCTATAACTTTTGCGCAAACCAATCAATATACACTTATTGTGATTTTTTTTTTTTTACCAAAAATATGTAGAAGAATACATATAGGCCTAAACTGAGGAAAAAAATGTTTTTATATATATTTTTTGGGGATATTTATTATAGCAAAAAGTAAAAAATAATGCGTTTTTTTCAAAATTGTCGCTATTCTTTTGTTTATAGCGCAAAAAAAGCAGAGGCGATCAAATACCACCAAAAGAAAGCTCTATTTGCAGGAAAAAAAGGATGTTAATTTTTGTTTGGGTACAACGTCGCACGACCGCGCAATTGTCAGTTAAAGCGGCGCAGTGCCGTATCGCAAAAAATGCTCTGGTCAGGAAGGGGGTAAATCCTTCCGGGGCTGAAGTGGTTAAATAAAAACAGGAACATCGTCAGGACAGTTGTTCTTAGGTTTGGAGTGACTCTGTCTCTTTTTCTGGTATCTGATGAGACCTTATAAGAGTAAAGAAACACCAGCTAAGCACTGATTGGATTTCCAGGTCCTGTGCCTGACTCTACTCAGTGCTTTATGAGCTGCAGTCATTTGCAGCTTCCAGCTAGAATTTGAAGAGGTTGCCATTAACACGTCAGATGTTGCTAGGTGGCAACATACCTTCCTGGCAGAACAAAGCACAGCGTGAATAATGTTCTGAGCTAGCGCTACAGGAAACATGAAAGTAGATTGTTTAACAAATAGCAGCATTTATTGTATACTTCTAAATAAAGTCCTAGAAGTGATGTCTGAATTTATTTTCAGATTTGATAAATGCTCTTTTTAACCATATTTTAAAATTAGTTTGTAAAGGCTAAGTCTGATGATGAGTGCAACTTCCATTTTATTAACAGTCTCTATTTAAGAGGCTGAATACCTTGTACAGATATTACCCTGCTGCCATCTAGTGTATGAATATCATATGAGCAACTGCCATATGTTTTCAGTGAACACAAAGGTGTAGAGTGTATCTGGACAAAATGTAAAATCATATATTCATTTCTAGATTGCGTTTCAGTTATTTGTAGTCTACTCCTATTACACTGGATGATATTGAAGTTTGTAAATTTACTCTGAAAATTCCCACACATTACTTATGTGACATGTACTCACTATGCCATGTTGATAGGCACTGCTGTGTTACAGAGATTCTGAGAGGAGGCATCAGTACATTGCTTACAGGCAGCAAGGTACCATTTGCATTAAGAGCTATTCTGCTGCATGCGGCTGGTATCAATCGGAGGAAAATCCCCCTAGCAGGAACACAGCAATAAAAATCTGACAGATCGTTTTCCCCAATATTTGAAGCCTCAATAAAAAAAAAATCAGTTTGGAATTGGGCTTTAAAGAGAAATCGTACACAATAGCAAAAATAGTTACTCTTTAAATTAAAAGATAACTGCATTTTGGTTGCTATTATTATTTACAAGTCCTACCACCAACACCCCCCCCCCCCCCCCCAAGTTGTAAACTTACCTGATGCTGCTACTAAGTATTATGGCCTGACCATCTATCCACCATTGAGATGAAATGTAGATGAAAGGTAGATGGCCTTTCTATAGCAGTTAAAGGGGAGTTTGCAAACACATGCTCAGAAAATAATTCCAGCCAGGAGATCTGCAAAGATCTCAAAGAAGTGGTGACAGGTAAGTGTAAAATTTGGGGTGGGGAGAGGGAAACTTTTAAAGGATAACTGTACTAAGTAAAGCCAAAAATAATGCTACACTGTAATTGTAATAGATATTTATTTGGAAAGAGGTTCTGTGTTTTCAGGTTCATCAAGGTGTTGAAGGTCATATGTCATATGTCATGTTATGTGACCTAATGCAATATATTTCCTATTTCCAGCTGCTGAAGGATGTATCCCTGGTGGGCTTTTATGATGCTATTGTGACTCATGCGGATAGCAGAGCTATTGAGCTATTTGCAAGCTGTGACTTTTCTGATGATATCATTTTGAACAGCAGGTTCCGGTAAGTCAGTTCAAAATTAATGATGCAGCTTATTAAGCTACCCTTGCTGAAAGTAGCCAACAATCTTTTAGTGATACATTTAGAGAGGGGGTATACTTGTAACAACTTTAATAGCCTCTTTGAGAATTATCAACACTGTAATATATTCCTGGTGATCTTCTCTTTTCTTGCTGTTGCTTGGCCAAATGATGTGTTTGCCCAATGAACCAACTGGTAAATATTTAACACCTAGATATCAACTGGTTCATATGTGAACTGTTGTCCATTCCTGCTGTGAGGGAATGCAACAATTTATAGACTTTCTCTCCGTGTGTCACATGGAATGAATGGGGCCGGGCTCACAGCTGTATTTACCTTAATGTCGGGTAATTAAAAGTGTCTTGGGCAGCAGGTTTAGGAGATGACCCCATTTCTTAATTTTTAAAATGGTGGTATATTTTTTTGTTTATTGTGTTTCCTCATGTGGCCATCTCTGAACATTTGTGGCCACATTCAGTCAGAGAAGTGTAGATAAAAGGTGCTGTAGGGGATGTTGAGAGCTGTTAGGAGGCTCTTCATAATGCAGAAAACCTAAAGCCATCTCTCCTTTCTTATGTTTGTCATTTTTACAGTTGGATAGTAGTCCTGCATATAAAATTGACCACTTGCTGGTTTAAATAATGTATTTTAGCAGCAAGAATTTCTAAAAATAATCATATGACATAAAGAATGGAACTTGTAGAAAACGGGGTCATCATTCAGGTGAGCCTAGGGCAGCATAATATATAAATAGGGCCCTCAGGCACATAAATAAAATTTCATCCCAGGTTGAATTTGTGTTTTGTGTCTAGCTCCTTCACAGCCAGGGACTACTGTAGAAAAACTGTACAGTAGAAGTACTTTATCAGTGAAGTGCCATATGACTTTACATTCATGCTCCTGTGCCTACCACAGGCAGATGATCTTCATACCACTGGATCTTTCTAACCAAGCAGTCAGGCACACAGGAGGGCACCCTGTCATTTCCACAGAAAATTCAATGAAATAACTCCTCTAAAGCCTTCACATCAACCCATCCAGGTCACAAGCTTTGAACTTTTCTCTATCCGACGCCTTCTATGACTCCTTGCAAATGCACTTTCCTTTTCAGTGGACATCCTCACTACCATACCTAGGGGTTCGTATTACTCTCTCCTTTCATTCTTTATATGCAGCCAACTATCCCCCTCTTATATCTTCTCTGAAACACTTGATAAATACCTGGGATGTCCCCCAAATCTCATGGATGGGTTATATTCATGCAAGCAAAATACAGTATCTCACAAACGTGAGTACACCCCTCACATTTTTGTAAATTGTTTATTATATCTCTTCATATGACAACACTAAAGAAATGACACTTTGCTACAATGTAAAGTAGTGAGTGTACAGCTTGTATAACAGTGTAAATTTGCTGCCCCTTCAAAATAACTCAACACACAGCCATTAATGTCTAAACCGCTGGCAACAAAAGTAAGTACACCCCTAAGTGAAAATGTCCAAATTGGGCCCAAAGTACCAATATTTTGTGTGGCCACCATTCTCTTCCAGCACTGCCTTAACCCTCTAGGGCATGGAGTTCACCAGAGATTCACAAGTTGCCACTGGAGTCCTTTTCCACTCCTCCATGATGACATCACGGAGCTGGTGGACGTTAGAGACCTTGCACTCCTCCACCTTCCGTTTAAGGATGCCCCACAGGTGCTCAATAGGGTTTAGGTCTGGAGACATGGTTGGCCAGTCCATCACCTGTACCCTCAGCTTCTTCAGCAAAGGCAGTGGTCATCTTGGAGGTGTTTTTGGGGTCGTTATCATGTTGGAATACTGCCCTGCGGCCCAGTTCCTGAAGGGAGGGGATCATGCTCCGCATCAGTATGCCACAGTACATGTTGGCATTCATGGTCCCCTCAATGAACTGTAGCTCCCCAGTGCCGGCAGCACTCATGCAGCCCCAGACCATGACAAAGCATTGGAAGGAACTCTGTATTAACCTGTGCACTGCAAGCCAGCTCTGCTGATCAATATTGTGTGTTTAGCTTCTTGCGACTTGCTGTGTCTTCTACATTTGATTCCAGTTACCGATCTTGGCTTGTTCTTGACTATCCTTACCTGCTTGTTACCCCGACCTTTGGCTATCTCCTGACAATTCTTTGTTGTCGCTGTCTGCTGCTTCCACTCTACCTCCCTGTAGTCTACCGTGAGCTGGGAGGCCCTAGGGGTCGCGACCCGGAGCCAGAATGCAGCTAAATCCATCCCCACCACTAGGGGCTTCTGGTGAACACCCGCTGGCTCTTATGCCGCGTACACACAGTCAGACTTTTCAGCTACAAAAGTCCGACAGCCCGTCCGACAGACTTTCGACAGACTTTCGACGGACTTTTGGCGGACTTTCAACAGACTTTCTAACGACCGTACTTGCCTACACACGATCACACCAAAGTCCGACGGATTTGTACGTGATGACGTACACCAGCCTAAAATAAGGAAGTTGATAGCCAGTAGCCAATAGCTGCCCTAGCGTGGGTTTTTGTCCGTCGGACTAGCATACAGACGAGCGGATTTCTGGGTCCGGCGGAGTTACAACATAAAGATTTGAAGCATGTTCCAAATCTAAAGTCCGTCGGATTTGTGACTGAAAAAGTCCGCTGAAGGTCCAGTGAAGCCCACACACGATCGAATTGTCCGCCGGATTTGGTCCGTCGGCATCCGTCGGACAAGTCCGGTCGAAAAGTCCGACCGTGTGTACGCGGCATTAGACTCCGTGCCCTGGGAAATCTCATGCTCTAGCTCCCAGTGTCATCTGTGTAGGTACTACAGAGTACCTGCTCTCCTGTATATCCTGTATATCCTAGAGCTCCATCTGCAGCAGTCAGCTGTACGGTCCACTATCTTGCGGTGCACTCCAGACCCCAACGGTGTGCATCTGTCACCTGGGCTCAGGTGACCTGACAATCTTTTCTGCATACTCCAAAAATCTGGGGAGGGCTGAGAGTTCCCAACATTGCCTATTACTATAAAGCTGTTCAGATCGCCCCTATAGTCCAACTACACGCAGGAAGTGTGGCACCTTTGTGGACCCTTTTTTGATACTTTGGAGACTGATGCAATTCCCCTTTCTTCTATACCATGGACTACTCCTGCACACTGCCCTAAACCCGATCCTGGCTCATACCCATACGGTCTGGGATTCCATTAAATATTCTGCATGTCTGATTTCTTAATACCTTCCATTGCTACCGCTGTTCAATTGCCCTCTTTTCCCACCTGGGTTGGAAAACCCTCAAAGTTTTTAGTGGTGGAAACACAAGGGTCTCACTATGGTCTGTACTTACTAGAGAAATTTGTTCGTACCAACACCTACATGACTTCCATTAGATCCCTGAGTCTGAACATTTTCAATATATACAAATTCATCACCTATGGAGTCTTTAGCACAAAATCAGATATTCCCGTTACTGTCAACTGCTTTTGAGACCAGATGTTGCACCAACCCTACATTCCAGGGTTTGATCTGTTTGTTATATTCCTCTATGCTGAATATTACTGGTACGCAAACCCCCTTGTATTGTGATTTGTGGGCAAAAGACCTTGGCTCTGCCCTGCATCCCGAAGACTGGCGTAAAATGTGGGAGGCCTTGTTTAAATCCTCTTGTAATTTCCTGGCTCTTGAGAACTCCTTTAAAGTAATGTCTCGCTGGTACTTTACACCAGCCAGGATTGTGAAATGTCTACCATCATACTTGCCCAACTGTTTTAGAGGTTGTCCAGATTTGGGCAATATGAAACACATATGGTTGCCCTGTCCCAAGGTACAGAGGCTATGGATTAGGGTGTACACGCTGGTCAATACGGTTCTCCGTGTAAATTTACGGAAAAGTCCCTGGGAAGCACTTCTATACAAATCGCGGATGTCCCCCATGGGGAAGGTACCCTAATTACTCAAATCTTTATGACAACGGCCATGGAAAACACCTCTCCTAAGTTTTGAAGAGGTTAAAAATAGAGTCCATGGAATGCTCATAAATGAAAGATCGACGGCGATCCTGGGAGATACGTATAACAAATTTAAATAGATTTGGCAACCCTGGTTGGACCAATTCTCTCCTTTTCAAATGACCTCCCATTTCCTAGAACTGTGATGGTATTATGCGGCACAGCATAATAGCATAAATGTACTTTTGTTTTTTATTGTAGAAACTTAATAAATTTCAGTATGAGAAATAACTCCTCTAAGAGCTATTTGCATGTAAAGTTATAACTTACAGCATAGGCATAACCCAGCAACCTTTGCAGCAAAGAAAACGATTAGGGACCTATTTCAAACGGAGAGCAAATACCACGATTTGCAGGACGCTGCAGTTAATACTCCACACTGCGCCTGAATGTTGCATTTAATTTATGAAATGCAGGGTGTACTGTGGATTCTATGGTGTCTTTTGGAATGTTTCCCTAATTACAATGTAAACAACATTCAGTGGTAGGAGCAGGACCTTTTCTCTTGACTTGTCAAAGTCATGTCATTGGTTTCCTCCTCCTCCACCTGACACATTTTGTTTATCCCATATACTAAAATGAATTGGGCTTTGCCTGTATTAATGTCCTGAAGCAAGCAAAATGTAAATCCACATTTGTAAAACATAATACTACCCGTTTAAATGTGTCTTTTTTTTATAAGCAGTGGTATTGCCAAAGGTAAGCCCATACTATTGCTTTACAAATTAGCTCCTTGGCCCAATGTACAAACTGATAAATGTGTATTTTTAGAACTAATTTTTTTAGATTATTTATGAAAATTTTTCATAGGTTTTTATATAGTTTCCCACATTTATAAGGTAAAGTAATTGTGATGTTAGTATATTTAAGGTGGTAAAAACAGAGCTATTCCGATAACTAAATAGTAGAATACAACAAGGTTGGAGGCTGGTTTGTCTATAAAGGTTCTCATTTGTCATGTTATGGTATAGCTAGTCATACCGGTAATTAAACTGGCCATAAATGGATGGAACAAACTTCAGTCAGTTCAAGAGGGACTGGTTGAATTTAAACCTATGTTGGGCACTATGGTTGTACAGAAGTCAATTTACAGATCAACTTCTGTACAACTACCGTGTTGGATTTTCCCTGCTCAATCAGCACTTCAAGGTATAGCCTGCAGTGCTGATCAGTGTATTCTGACAACGGGGAAGTCTCCTCATTAAGGAAATGGGGGAACTAATGCGCAAAACCAAACTGTATAGATACACTTGCCTATTCTGTTCTACAGGCTTACTTGTTAGGTGTGTGAGCGGTTCTATTTAGTATCTATATACATATTGATTCATTTCTGCACTTTAGTTAGCGCCACATACTTCACTTATTCAAAGTCTCCCGATTGTTATAATGAAATAGCTCAGAGGGAGGATTTACCCATCTACTTTGCATGTGTGCATGGAGGAATCGAGTCAGTTTTTTTTTTTCACCCTGCGGTTGAAGGAAAAAAAAAAAAATTCATGCGTGGACTGCCTTAGTCAAATTCATCTTGACTTGTGCTGTAATGTTCCATTGCTTCTCCAAGCCACGTCTACAGTTTCAATGAGTGTCAGGAGAATACCTCAGCATTTATATCCACACAGGTCTTATTTTATTTTAAAGACACTCTTTGGAGAAAAGTGAGATGCACATTTTGGATAGAGTGAAAAACTGGTTTGCATTAGATGTGGTCATCTACTTAAAACTGAAACAACCATCCCTGAACAGAGTTGGGGGCTTTCAGCACCATTGGGTTAATTACTATTGACAAATAGGCTGTTCATTTTTTCAGGGGAATTTTTCCCTAGCTTAGTGAATGTGGTGAAAATTTACTTTACAAAGATTACCCTATCACATGCAACAAAATAAAAAAAAAGTTATTTATGCTTGCACTTAATTGTATAATGGAAGTCAGCAGTGCTTCACCTCATTCAATAAGCTAAGGAAAATTACGAATGTTCCCTAGCAAAGTGAACAGACTATTTGCTTTTAGTCAATTAACTCCATCTGTCTTTCACAGATAATGCAGTTTTATCTGGAAAAGATAATGCAGTTTTAAGTTACATAGGTTGTAAAAAGACACAAGTCCAACCTGTGTGTGTGTTTTTATGTCAGTATTACATTGTATATCCCTGTATGTTGTGGTCGTTCAGGTGCTTATCTAATAGTTTTTTTAAATTACCGATGCTTCCTGCTGAGACCACTGCTTGTGGAAGAAAATTCCACATCCTTACTGCTCTTACAGTAAAGAACCCTCTACGCAGTTTAAGGTTAAACCTCTTCTCATCTAATTATAGTGAATAGCCACATGTCTTTTTAAATTCCCCTTCACGGAAAAGTTTTTTCCCTATTGTGGAGTCACCAGTACAGTATTTGTACATTGAAATCATATCCCCTCTCAGGCATCTCTTCTCCAGAGAGAATACGTTCAGTGCTTGTAACCTTTCCTCATAACTAAGGTCCTCCAGACCCTTTATTAGGTTTGTTGCCCTTCTCTGGACTCTCTCTAGTTCCAGCACATCCTTCCTGAGGACTGGTGCCCAGAACTGGACAGCATACTCCAGGTGCAGCCTGACCAGAGTCTTGTAGAGCGGAAGAATTATTGTTTTATCTCTGGAGTTAATCCCCCTTGTAATGCATGCCAAGCATTCTGTTTACTTTGCTTGCAGCAGCCTGGCATTACATGCCATCGCTGAGCCCGTCATCTACTAGGACCCCCAAGTCCTTCTCCATCCTAGATTCCCCCAGAGGTTCTCCCCCCAGTGTATAGATTGCATTCATATTTTTGCCACCCAAATGCATTATTTTACATTTTTCTACATTAAACCTCATTTGCCATGTAGTTGCCCACCACATTAATTTGTTCAGATATTCTTGTAAGGTTTCCACATCCTGCGGAGAAATTATTACCCTGCTTAGCTTAGTATCGTCTGCAAATACAGAGATTGAGCTATTTATCCCATCTTCCAGATCGTTTATGAATAAATTAAATAGGATTGGTCCCAGGACAGAACCCTGGTGGACCCCACTTTCCACCCGGACCATTCCTAGTACTACCCTCTGAACATTTCTTGGTGATTTGATACCTTTAGCCATGTAAATCAAAGAAGTAACATTTATGCAGACTTCTTGACACTAAGCGGATTTATAGGCAAATCGACTGTGCACTTTGCAAGTGCAGTTGCACTTATTTTCCCCAAAGCTTATTAAATAAGGAAGCTTCACTTTGTAAAGAACACCCAATCAGGTGCAAGGAAAATTTAAGAAAGCATTGCTTGTTTGCACATGATTGGATGATAGAAATCAACACATTTACTATGCTCTGAAGAAAATTAAAGTACCTGCACTTTCAAAGATCACAATTTATTTGCCTTTAGTAAATCCACCCATATGGATGTGTTTATTTAACTCAAACTGGGTGGTTCCGTATCTTTCACACCTCTCATCCTGTTCTTGGACAGTCAACATCTACACATTCCATGGTGATTGGATTAAGGAGTCTTGTTTCCTGTATAGATATACATTTTGGGTTATCTTCCAGACAGACATTGGAACTGAAGAAGTGGCTTGGAGAAGCTACATAACATCTTCAACATTGCAAAACAAGTCCAGTTGAATGTGCTTACCTACTACTAGCTTGGAGGCTGGCTGTGGGGAAGAACATTTGAAAACCAGGTGCCCCAAGGACTGTTGTGACACTATATAATTTATCATTTTTAAATGTTTAAAATGTTTTTAATTTTTTTACTTTTATTGCCCTTTAGCCACATTCATTTTTATCTTATTTTTGACTAATATTTTGTGTTAACTGTTTTCATAATATTACAGGTTATAATTGGTTAATAAAGGCTACAAAGCCCTTCCTTCATAGACAGTGTGCATGCCATTTATGACAAATTGTATAATTGTTTTCTTACATTTGTAGAGACCTTGCGCAGGATTGGACAAATACAACCACAATGAGTTACTTCCCTCCATTTTCTCTAGGTAAGAGTCTGTGAAACACATTAACATGGTGTATTTTCCTTTCAATGTAAATGCATTACTCAGTAAATAGAGATTATGGAAAGCTGTTTTACATATCCTGTTCCTCTAACACTGTTACTGGGACCATAGTGAAGGGAAATCCAAAATTTTTGGTTGTCACTGCAAATCTGACGTCACATGCCTGATGAAGGGGTCCGGCAATGCTCCGAGACTTCCCTTTTGTAACTATGATGTGATCGCTGAATAAAGCTTTGGACCTGTTCTGGAGATCCTTGGTGTGCTGGTGCCATACTTCTCGTTTTTGAATGTCTTTGGTTTCCAGCTGCCACCCATGTACATATACAGCCACTTTCAGAAACCTGTGCATTAGGAATATTGTGCTTGGACAGGGTGTTATCAGCCTATAAAGGAAGTGTCAAAACAAGGACATTCATGGCAGAATCACTAGGTATTATATTAATGAAAACTGCAGATTTAAAGAAAATTGAAAATAAGTGTGAAAATACATTAACATGTTAATGTGTAAATGATATTTCAGTAATTGGGTTTACAAATGTTTTACTGTATCATGGAGCTACAGGACCCAGGTCTTTAGCTAACTGCTAAGATGAGCATGGAAGGACAAATACCAGTATCAAGTGTGGGTTATGAGTCCAGAGAAGAAACTGATAAACATAGGCATTTAGAGTCATTACTTCGAAAGGTTTAGCTTCACTATGTTGTTTACTTAAACATTTTAATATATACTGTTTGGATTTCTTTTTGGTTTAAAGGCTTTAAAGTCCTTTCAGAACTGATATTTCATTGTGGTTAACGGAATCACCCATTGGCTTCTTATTCTTCAGGGACCCTAAAGAGGAGTTCCACCCAAAAGGGGAAGTTCTGCTTTAAGGCCTCTAGACCCACCCCTCCCCCCTCCTAAAAAATACCACTTATTTGAGGGGGTACCTGATTTTGACAGGTACCCGCTCCCACTTCTGCTCTTATCACCTAGGCAATCCGACTGGAAGTTCTCCTCTCCCTCTCCCTCCCTGCAATCATATGGGAAGGGTCACAGATCCCAGAAAACTGCAGGACCAGTTACAAAGCACAGTGCGGCTTAAGCACGCACAGTGGGCACCAGGCTGCGAAGCCGCAAGCTGTCACAGCCGGGTGCCCACAATTGAAATGCCATCGCTGCTGTAGAGATCGAGGGAAGGGACAGCTCGGGTGAGCACTTTACTGGATCCCAGGGCAGGTGAGCATGGGCGCCGCCCCCCCATCCATGCACCCGGCCACTTTCAGGACGCCGGACGCATGGATTCCTATGGCGGGGGGAGAGGTCGTGTTACATTTTGAAGCACCTGATAATAGCCAGAGGCTCTAATAGGCTTCAAACGAGGGTGGGCTCGGGGCGCAGAGAGTGCGCCCTGATCCCACCCAATTGTGTGACAATAGCGAAAAATTTTCACTATTTTCATACTAACCTTCCTCCCCGCCAATCAGGAGGCAGAGCGTCAGACCTGTTTCCTGATTGACCAAAGCACCAGGCCTCCATATTGGATGCCTGGCGCTTAGGAAGAGGAGCGGAGGACACACGCTGGAGCGGAGGTCACCACCACTCTGGTGCACTGTCTTGGAGAGGAGCTGCTGCCTGCGGGAAAGTGGGGGGGGGGGGGTCGTGGGCACAGTGGCTGCAAAAACTGGGCACAAGTGGTTGCATATACTGGGCACAAGTGGCTGCATATACTGGTCACAAGTGGCTGCATTTGACGGGCACAAGTGGCTGCATTTGACAGGCACAAATGGCTGCATTTGATGGGCACAAGTGGCTGCATATACTGGGCACAAGTGGCTGCATTTGACGGGCACAAGTGGCTGCATTTGACAGGCACAAATGGCTGCATTTGATGGGCACAAGTGGCTGCATATACTGGGCACAAGTGGCTGCATATACTGGGCACAAGTGGCTGCATATACTGGGCACAAGTGGCTGCATATGATGGGCACAAGTGGCTGCATATACTGGGCACAAATGGCTGCATATACTGGGCACAAGTGGCTGTATTTGACTGGCACAAGTGGCTGCATTTGACAGGCACAAATGGCTGCATATGATGGGTACACAGGGCTGCATATGCTGGGCACAGTGGCTGCATATGCTGGGCATAGTGGCTGCATATGATGGGCATAGTGGCTGCATATGATGGGCACAGTGACTGTATTTGGTGGGCACAGTGGCTGCATATGCTAGGCACAGTGGCTGTATTTGGTGGGCACAGTGGCTGCACATGATGGGCACAGTGGCTGCAAATGAAGGGCACAGTGACTGTATTTGGTGGGCACAGTGGCTGAACATGATGGGTACAGTGGCTGCACATGATGGGCACAGTGGCTGTATTTGGTGGGCACAGTGGCTGCACATGATGGGCACAGTGACTGTATTTGGTGGGCACGGTGGCTGCATATACTGGGCACAGTGACTGTATTTGGTGGGCACCGTGGCTGTATATGCTGGGCACAGTGGCTGCATATGATGGGCACAGTGGCTGTATTTGGTGGGCACAGTGGCTGCAAATCATGGGCACAGTGACTGTATTTGGTGGGCACAGTGGCTGCACAATATGGGCACAGTGGCTGCACATGATGGGCACAGTGGCTGTATTTGGTGGGCACAGTGGCTGCACATGATGGGCACAGTGACTGTATTTGGCGGGCACAGTGGCTGCATATGCTGGGCACAGTGGCTGCATATGCTGGGCACAGTGGCTGTATTTGATGGGCACAGTGGCTGCATTCGATGGGCACAGTGGCTGCATTTGATGGGCACAATAGCTGTATTCGATGGGCACAGTGGCTGCATTTGCTGGGCACAGTGGCTGCATTTGCTGGGCACAGTGGTTGCAATTGATGGCACAGTGGCTGCAATTGATGCCACAATGGCTGCATTTAATGGGCAAAGTGACTGAATTTGATAGGCACAGTGAGGCTGCAATTGATGTTTTTTTTTAGTATTTTTCAGAATTTTTCAGTTTGTTTGCGCCCCCCCCCCCCCCCCCCAAAAAAAAATGCCACTGCAGGTGACTGTGTGTTTATTACAAGTCAGCAGCTACAGTTTTTGCTGCTGACTTATAATAAACACAAAAATGACTGGAGCTGATGGTTCAGCATTTTATTTTTTAGAGTTCTGGTCTTCATGCTGCAACAAGAAGTGCCTCCCTGTCTTGCTGCATCTAGAAAACTATTACTCCTTTTTATGCATGAAGAAGAGCTTCACATCTTGTAAAGTTATGTACAATAAAGGAGATATGGAATGTCCTAAAAAATCTGAAATTCCCTCAAAATGGCTGCAGAAGTTGGGTACAAATGGATATATGGTTCTTTTGTGGAAGCCAGTGGCTTATTTTACCTAGCTTGTATCCAACAAAGACTGAACTATTAATTATTGGTTAAAAGGTCCTTTAACTTTTTTTTAATATATTTACATTTTGTGTTTATTTCCAGGCCAAGCCTCTTATTTGGATACAGAAGATTTAGAAGCTGAGATGACACAATGGTAATGTTAACAGGGGAAATGCTGGGTACTTTAGGCCTAGCATACTGGTAACATGGCAATTGGTATCTTGAATAGTTTCAATACAAATAAGGAAGGAAAATTAATACTGACTTTGTAAACTACAGTAACAGACAGCATTGGCTTTCATCAGGTTTTTAAAGTAGATGTAAACTAAATAAAATTTATTTTGCAGAAGCACTCTGTATTATACAAAAACTACATTTCTTTATCGTCCAGTGAAGGACAGGAATGTAGTAATTCCTAGATATTTGGGTTATACTGATACCTTCAGGAGATTTGGACACTGGCAAAAAGAAGCATTTAAACCAATCCCTGTCATAGTTTTTTGGTAGTGTCCTAGGAGGTTGGACACCTTTTTTTGGACAGTTGTGCTGAGAAAAGCTCTAATTATAATTTTGCCTTTTTTTTTTTTACATTTTTGTTCCTCATTTATGATACTCCGCTAATATTTTCTCTTCAGTAACCTCATTCAGGACTTTGAGCTTTTCTCTACACAGTAGCTTTCCAGACCAGCATAACTTCAGCAACAGCTTTAAAGGCTAGACTGAAAATAGCAGGGTTAGCCTGGAATGTGACTTTTGTGCAAAGGGCGCTTTCCAGATTCCTATGGCTCTACATTGTGGTACTTTCCAAGCCTCTATGTACTGTTAGCCACAGAGCACTCTCCAGATTCAGAGCCATTGTACAGTCTCTGGTGTGACCCAGTGTCTGAGTCCTCAAACAGTAAAGAGTAAAGTTGATCCGGCTGAAACGCTGGGGGTTACCTCACGATAGGTACCATTGGGCATCATTGTAAAATTCTTGCTACTGCCATCTTACCACGGGAGCTGAGCACTGATGTGATCTGCAAGGTAGAGTGTTATTTATCAGGTATGCTCTTCATTTTATGGACTTCCCTCTCCCTAAACGCAAGGGTTAAGGGTGTTCCACCTAAGCCTCTGGCTGTTAATTGGTTAGCCATCTTGTTCAGACACATTGTACCTTATTTATCCAACCTTCCTTTCCCTGGGGTCAAGGCCTAAAGTGGTTCTACAGGCTGAACATTTTTTACCTTCCTGCATAGTAACAAACATTCAGTGTGCAGCTCTTCCCTCAGCACCCCTCAATACTTACCCAAGCCCGATCTTGATCCAGCGATGTGCACAAGAGCCATTTGGCTCCCGCTGCTGTCAGTCACAAGGAACGGGGGCTGAACCACGCTCTGTGTTTTATGGACACAGAAAGCAGGGCTCGGGAGCAAGCGGCTTGCTATGGGGGCCATCGGCAGGAGGGAGGGGCCCAGAGCGCCGGCAGGGGACCAGAGAAGAGGAGGATCGGAGCTGCTCTGTGCAAAACTTTTGCACAGAGCAGGTAGTTATGACATGTTTGTTATTTAAGAAAAAAAAATTGACGTTTCAAACACTTTAAGGATGTTTCACATTAACTTTTGGCTGTTACCTACCCTTCTAGTCTTTTGACTTGAACATACCTTGTATGCGCAATTTTTCTTTCCCTACAGTTCACAATTAGTGTCACGTACCTGGTAGAGGCTGAGCTGACTAAAGGGCTATCCTTACACCTCCTGCCCAACGGCCCCTGAAGTTGGTGACAGGGTGCAGCAGGTCAGGGAGTGGCAAGGGTGGCTGCTGTAGGTCCTTGCATGATGGGTGGTCAGAGGACAGTCTGGATGCTGCAGATGTTTGTGCAGAATTGTGGCACACAGGTGGAGCACAGAAGCTTCCAAGTGCATGAAGCAAAGCTTTAACCAAGATGAGCCAGAGTCAGCAACACCCCAGTAGCAGAGGTGCCAAATCAGACACCAGGAGCAGGGTCAGAAGCACATGAGCAGCAGAAGCGCTAAAACAGAAGGCAGGAGACAAAGTTAGGACACAAGCCAAGGTCGACAACAGGAGAACAGGATAAAGCTGGGTAAAATACAAGAGTGCAGATTTCCTGCAACAGTGTTGCACCCACTTACTGTTTACATGCACTCCAGCATTATTTGCATGGCATTTCACAGGGCAGGTTTCCTGGGGGTGACAACAGTGAACCATGCATGTGTAATGTTGAAATTGGCTCTTGTGGTCTCGACCAGAAAACTTGTGAGAAAGAGTGACAATAAACAAACATAATTGCTAACCTGTAAAATGAAGTGAATGAACAAGCACTTTTGTGCCTAGATCAACAGGTTTTATGTCAATGAAAGCTGCATATTTAAAAACATTTACATTTACTTTAGGGATTATAAAACCGATTACATGTTGGTTTATTAAAAAATACATAGTGACATTTATAGAACACAGCTTGCCTTTTGTCTTGGAATCCCATAGAATAGGCTTATTAAACTGGTGTTTGTGGAACCTTATGCAGCCCTTTTAATTTGGCCATACACGGGTCAAATTTCAGCCAGTTCATGATGAAGCAAATGAAATTAAAGCCGTTATAATGTAATGAATTGCTCTCATTGTATATCTTAAATCTTTAGTTTTAGTTTGGCTGATTAATTCAGCAATAACTTACAGTCTTTAGACTGCCCACACTAATTCCTTTATATGTACAATGTAGTCTTTAAATATGATTTGTTTTCTCATGTTAATTTTTTTTTTCTACTTATCTTTAATTTTCCTATGTAATAGCAAAATTAGACTCTATCTGTTCATATGTGATTATTCAACATATACATTTTGCTGATTGTTGTATATTCAATAAAATCTTTTGACAAGGAAATTCAAGCCGTTGGTGGCCCTTTCAGCACCCTCCTGCTTGAAGTCCTTCAATGTGAAAATTGATGGAGCTGGGTAGAAATATTGCTTTCATCCAATTAGATGCAGCCACTGTTTAGGTATTCTAACAGTCGCAGGTGTCGATAGCCAGCAGGAAAAAATATTTTTAACATGAATGTGGGAATCAATAGATTTTCCTTATTAAAGTGTATGTAAACCCTCACAGCCTCAGATGATACACAGAGATGAAACAGATCTCCCTACATAAGTTTTACATGTATATCTGCTGTCTTCATCTTCATATACTGTTTAGAAAGTGCACGTCCTGTTAGAATTTTTTCTCTTTCTGATTCACCTGTGGGTGTGAATTCTTGTTATACACGGAGACACTGTGAGACAGCTGATTGGAGGAAAGGCACACACCCCCTCCCCACACATGCAGAGCTTGTCTGTGAATAGTTCAGCGCAAACAAAACCCATCAATTGCAGCCTCACTATGCCCATCAAACGCAGCCACTGTACCATCAAACGCAGCCACTGTACCATCAAACGCAGCCACTGTACCATCAAACGCAGCCACTGTGCCCATCAAATGCTACCACTGTGCCATTAAATGCTCCCACTGTGCCCCATCAAATGGTCCCACTGTGCCCATCAAATGCTTCCACTGTGCCTCCCCCCCGCCTGCTGTCTGCCGACACTTACCCTGTCTCGGTGGGGCAGCGGGTGATGGCGGCGGGCAGCAAGCGATGTCCTCAATGTCTTCTTCTCCTCTCCCCCCGTCCTCTCCTATGATTGGATGCCTGATAGGCTTCCTATCACAGCACCCGTTGTTTCAGACAGGTGACGGGTAAGTACCTGATTGGTGGAGAGGCGGTTCAGTGTTAGGAAATGCCAGCTTTTATTCCTTCGATGCAAACCTTGGCCAAATAAGGAATTTTGGCTGTCTACCAAAATCCAACTCATATTTTTCTGCTTATAATATGTGCAGGCCAGCAGTCTATCAAAGTTTTCTTGTATTTTTATTAAGGTTAGGCGTTGTTTTAATAATCAAATCTTTTATTAAACAATAACAGCATCCTGGTTATGAAGCTGACCTAATGCATTTAGCTTTCAGTTTAATGGACTTCAACATGTCTGTAAAATAAAATATTAATTATTAACATTTAGCTTCCTATAGCCTAAACCAGCAACAAACATGGAAGATTAGGTTGCTGATACACATTTAATAAATAATAAATATCTAGTTTTCTGTGTAGAAATTTGTAGGAACAGAATAGAATAACAAATGCATAAATATAATAAATGGCGTATATTCAGCCATATAAAAGAAAAGTCTCATAGTGTAGTAAATGACGGATATTAAATAGGGTAGTAAGAATGATCACCCGTGATTATGACAGACGTTATTACAACTATGCTTCACTCTGCCTTCCCCACATGTAATGCAAACTCACCAAAAGGTGAATATAACCATGCAGTGTGCAGCCAGCATGATAAACAGTAGAGGACACAGAACTGCCTGTGTCTTCTACTACAGAATTTTCTCTCTGATATCCTTAGGGGACTTATAGACGCTCACATCACCAAATTAAACCATTAAACAGAGAAAACGAGATATCATAGTGTAGTGGTTTTATTAGCAGCTTAAAATCAGTACAGCAGCTAAGCAAAATACCAGTATAAACACCAGTATAAAACAGTAAGAAGTGCCGCTTTTAACTCACATAAAAAAAATGCTGCCACAGCTAGTAGTAGCGTGGCGGCCTGACGTCACGCAGACAGCTCCGCCCTACGTGTTTTTTTTTAAACCAATGTGCGGGAGGCCACTGAATCCCTGCTTATCGTGCTGGCTGCACACTGCATGGTTATAGTCTCCTTTTGGTTAGTTCGCATTACATGTGGGGAAGGCAGAATGAAGCACGGTTGTAATAACATTTGTCATAATCAATGATGATCACTCTTGCTATCCTATTTAATATCTATCAATTACTACACTATGAGACTTTTCTTTTATATGGCTGGATATCACCGCATATGTTTCTGAGGAGGTGACAACATTGGAGACCAGATGTGGATAAATACTGGAAGCTGTACCTATATTTGATTAAATAAAGTGCTTTGACTGTTCTCTTTTTTCTTTTCAATCTTAGTTTATTTTCAAAAGTAAGAACACAAAGAATATAACAGAAAAATACCGTTCTTTACAGTATAACATCACATATAGTATACATAGATTAGTGAGGTGTACTTTACCCGCGTATAAACAGGAGTGATCATATTAACATACAGCTTTCGGTGAACTACTGGTATATCATATTGTATATTGAAATCTTTATTATAAGAGAAGAATAATATGCGGGTGGAAGCCAACATATAATGAGCCTTGTAGTTTCGCGGGTTGGTGTTATCTGAGGGTTCCCTCTCAACGAATTAGAATGCTGTAGAAATCTTTTATTCACCTATTATAGATAATCAAATCATTTAACTATTCCAAAGATATGATCTTTAACTATATATGTGAGTGGTCGGTTCAGTACTTAACAAAGGGGAAACAGAAAAAGTCAGAAATAAGATCGTGAGTAGAAGTGAGGAAAGGTACCTGAGGCATTAGGCACTCCAGCATGGCCAATCGGCGGGTAAGGGTGGGATATCTCTGACCCATAGGGAAAACTCATCAGAATAGCGAAACATGGACCATGAGGCCCAGGTGGCAGTAAACTGCTCCTCCTTTCCCGCTTCCTCCGCCAACAGGCGCTCCAGATCTCTTATCTGGTCCACTTCAACCGCCCATTCTCCCAAGGAAGGTACATCTGTCATTTTCCAATGTCGGGGGATCACTGTCCTAACTGCTGCCAGAAAGTGGCGCAGTACATCTTTTTTAATCGACTTGAGGGGGCCTGGGAGTATAGATAATAGGGCTATCTCTGGTGTGGGTTTGATTGATGTCGCCATCAGCCTGCTGTAAAGATCAAAGACCTTTTGCCATAGTTTCCAGATTGGAGGGCAAGCCCACCAGATCTGAAGCATTGTCCCACTAGAGGACAGGCATCTCCAACACACGTCTGTCAAAGAGGGGTTAAACCTTTTAATATCTACTGGGCATCTGTACCACCTCGTTAATAATTTAAACCCTTTTTCTTGGTTCTTGGTTGCCAGGGAAATCCTATGCGTTAGGATAAAGCTTTTTTGCCAATCAGTGGGGGAGATGGAGTGTTGCAGCTCTTTTCTGTGTATATGTTGGAAGGTCAGGGGCGTATTCGTTCAGTAGTAGGGAATACAACAGTGATACTACATGTATTGGTGGGTCTGGTTGTAAAAGCAGTTCGTCAAAGTCTGATGGGTCGGCCAGTATCTCTGAGATGGAGGAGAAAGTGGGTGTTTATGACATTATTTGACCCCTTTGTAACCACATTGTTGAGGTCCCTAATTCCGTCCGAGAGGTTATGTCCGTTCTCAAAGATGGGTCATTGTGTAAGACCTGTGCTAAACGTCTATGGTTATCCCTACTCCAGGGTCCAAATCTTAACTTATTCGCTGCTGGGGGGAAAGCCGGAGTCCCAAAGAGAGGGGTCATTGGGCCCTGGATTTTAGACAATTTACTCGCTGAGATCATGCGGTCCCAAATCTGGAGAGTTTGACGAGTAAGAGCAGTGGAGAATAAGCCGTCCCCACACCGAGCCGTAGGGGTCCACGGCAGGGCGCAAAGATCAACCTCATTAAGATATTTCTCTAGTTGAACCCAAAGTTTGGAGGAAGAGTGGTGGAACCAATCCACTATACGCACGAGTACCGCTGCCTTATGGTATATAGAGGCATCTGGGACCCCCGCACCCCCCCTGACCTTCGGGAGAATCATTGTGTCATGTTTTATCCTGGGGCGACATCCCTGCCATATAAATTTAGAAAAGATCTGACGGAGCCTTTTGAAGAACTAGGTGGGGATATAGTTAGGAATGGTCTGGAAAAGGTATAGGAATTGAGGGAGAACATCCATCTTCAAGACATTCACCCTACCCAGCCAGGAGAGCTATTTAGAGGCATATGTGGTCAGATCCGCTTGAGTTCTAGTAAGTAAAGGGGTGAAGTTGCTGGAGTATAGTTGGGATGCGACTGTTGGAATATGGATTCCTAGATAGCGGATAGATGTGGAGCTTGTCTTAAAAGGGAAGGAAGTCGTGAGCTGTTGTAGAGCCGCTGTTGGGAGTGAAATGTTGAGGATTTCTGACTTATTTAGATTAACTTTAAAATTACTAACCTCTCCATACCTCTGAAACTCCTGCATAATGGAGGGTAGAGAAACTTGTGGTTGGGTTACAAATATGAGTAGATCATCAGCAAATAGGGCAATTTTAGTGTGTAGTGGGCCTATTCTAACACCATGTATGGCCGGATTGTTTCTAAGGGCAATGGCTAGGTGTTCCATGACAATCACATAAAGAATGGGGGACAAGGGGCACCCCTGCCTCGTTCCATTGTGTATAGTAAATTTAGGGGATAGGGAGCCGTTTAGTCTAATCCTAGCGGAAGGAGATGTGTAGAGGGACATTATTCTGGACATCATGTTTTGGCCTAGACCTATTTGTTGTAATGATAAGCGGAGAAATTGCCAGTCGACACGGTCGAAGGCTTTTTCCGCATCGACTGTGAGAAGGCACAATGGGATATTGTGGGCCCGAGCATAATCTGCAATGAGGAGTGTTTTTAGGGTGTTGTCACGCGCCTCCCTTCCACTCACAAAGCCAACCTGATCTAGGTGTATTAAGCGGGATAACAATGGTTGCAACCTATTAGCTAAAATTTTTGCGTACACCTTTAGATCTACTCCTATTAGCGAAATAGGTCGGTAATTAGCGCAAACATTCAGGTCTTTGTCTGGTTTGGGGATGAGGGTAATATGTGCATCTAAGGTTTGTGGCGGGAACACTGATCGTTCAGAGATGGAGTTAAATACTTTTGTCAAGAAGGGAGTAAGAAGGGTAGCAAATTGTTTGTAGAATTTTGGAGTAAAGCCATCAGGACCCGGGCTTTTACCAGATGGAGTAGAAGTAATGGTGCGGGCAACCTCGTCCTCCGAAATCGGGGCCTCAAGGTCCTCTATCATCTCGCCATCTAGAGTGGGTAATGCAGTTTGCTCGATGTATAAGGCTTGTGTTTCCGCTGTAGTAAAGGGAGGTTCAGTGGAGCTCGCTGCAGGTATATTATATAGGGATTGATAAAAGTCCCGGAACACCTGTCCCATCTCGGAAGGTGATGAGACAGTTTTCCCAGAGCTGTCCCGTATATGAGGTATAAAGGTGTTAGGTTGTTTGGTGTGAAGGGTGCGAACCAGGGATCTACCACATTTATCTCGAAATTTGTATTGATGAACGGCTAGTTTGTTCGCAAACGTGCGGGCTGATGCCTCATATAACTCTCTAAGCTGAGTGCGAGCGGAAGAAACCTCCGTAAGCAGTTCAACCGTCGGGGAACGTTTATGAGTAGTTTCTAGTGTTCTTAGCTTGTGTATTGCCATAACTATTGCAGCTGAACGTTCTTTTTTCATGCGAGCACCCATCTGAATAAACCTACCCCGTAATACCGCCTTCAATGCTTCCCATTTAATGGGTGGTGAGGTGTCATCAGATGTGTGGTCTGTGAAAAAGTTTGACATCGTCTCTGCTATCTGTGTTTCAAACCCTGGTTCAGTCAAGAGAGAGTCATTTAACCTCCATGTCCATTCTTTTATTGGAGTAGAGGGGATTGTAAGCGTCAGGAATATGGGTGAGTGGTCGGACCAAACCATAGGGTCTATTTCACAATTGGGGGACCAATCTAAGCAGCCGTGCTCGACTAAAAAATAATCTAAACGACTGTATGATTGGTGAACGTTGGAGAAGTGTGTGTAGTTTCGTGAGTCCGGATACAGTATTCACCATACGTCAATGAGATGCATATTGTAGATGGCACGTTTTAAGGCCCGTATTTTTGGAAAGGATATAGATGAACAGGATGTCGATGAATCCAAAAGTGGATCCAGGGGAGTATTGAAGTCCCCTCCGAGTATGAGCTTGCCCTCCGTGAAACCCGCCAAGATCTTTAGGTATTGCAAGGCTGATGGGACTTGGTGTGTGTTAGGCAAGTATACGTTGGCTATTGTAAATTTAGTCCCCCATCATGAAATTTTCACAAAGACATACCTGCCTTGGGGGTCCGTCACCTGATCAAGCAGCTCAATAGGGAGTGTTTTATGAAACGCAATAGATACTCCTTTAGATTTTTGTGTCGGGTTGGTACTGTGAATCCATCTATTGAAATATCTATTGGAGCAGGAAGGAGTGGAGTCAGAATGGAAGTGGGTCTCCTGCAGCAAGAGTATGCTGACCTGTCTTTTGTGCATCTGATATAGAATTTGCCCACGTTTCGACGCTACGTTAAGTCCGTTTACATTATACGAACAAAGTTTCAGGTGTGGGCGCAAAGTCACCGTGTGAGCCATGCTGGAGTGCCAAAAGCTGTAAAGGGGAGAAGGTATTAAGATATGGAGGAAAGGTATAGGGAGCAGAAAAGGAAAGAAAAAGAAAGAAGAGATGAAGAAAAAGATAAACAAACAAAAGGGGGGGAAGAGAGGGAAGGGAGGAAGAAAAATGAAAGGAGCGTGAGGATAATGGAAGAAATAAGATATAAATGAGAAGACACCTAAAAAGATGTGTCTGGAAAACGAATGTGTCCGCGAACGCAGAACACTGCGTGAAAATTCACATTTTAGGCACAAACCGTGCCTGTCCTATTGCGGGGGGAAAAGTCGAGATGAATGGGTCTGAGCCATGATCCCGACAGCATACCAGGCATGCAAGTAGTATGTGTGGCACACTTGGTATTTAAAACGAGTGTGGGGCATAAGGCAGCTTAACCACAACAAGTGATAACAATCAACCGAGTGTGTGCATTGGATTTAAATAATTAACCCTGAGGTATATATAAAACTATTACATTGTCTCATGTTTATAAAGAAAGTTACTGCACCAAAACAATAGGGTGGGTATATGGAGGGTAGGGAGAGTGGGGGTAAAACCGGGTGCCAACCCCCCCCCCCCCAGGAAGGTATTCCCCCACTCCCGCCACACATCCCCCACTGCATATATCATCATGGGAAGGTGAGAGGAATCAATCTGAGACAATGCAAAACATCTTTAGAAAAACAACAGATAAAAAGGCAAAAAGAAAAACACAAAAACATAGCATTGGTATACATTCGCATTACCTGACGCTCTTCATAATGAGAGGCATAAGATTGACTTCAATCTATGTTCTCACCCGAACCCCAGACAAATAGTAAATTGGCAAAGAGCAGGGAAAGAACCAGTGGAGACAAAACAAGCCATCAGTCTCTAATTAACTGTTGAGTTAATGTTCTGGGGAAGTAGGTCTTCTTATCCCTGGGCCAGAAGAAACTGATCTAGATAGACCTAGGACGTCTGCGGCGCTGTGGAAGTGGACCAAGTCCCACCTGTCCTGATCTATCCTCTGGAGGGTCTAACCAGTTCAAAACTTCTACCGGATCTTGTTCGATAAAGAGGAAAAAGTCGGGCAGTTGGTCTGGATCAGAGAGCGTTAACCTGTTGCCGCCCCGTGTCACCTTGATGCTGAAGGGGTGACCCCATGTATAGGTAGCTCCAGCTTGCCGTATAAGGTCAAGTAGAGGGTGCACCACTCTACGCATATACAGCGTATTGCGAGATAAGTCAGGGTATAGGTGAATAGGGGCACCAAAGAACTCAACAGGACCCAAGTTCCATGCCTTTCGCATGATCTCTTCTTTTAAAGTGTTATAGTGGACCCGACATAGAACATCGCGGAGGTGACCATCTCGGGCCCCCCCTGGCCCTCCTACCCTGTGAACACGATCCAGTTCAATTGGTGATGTTGCCTCTCTTCCCAGTGCTTTATTGAGGATAGTTATGACAGTGGGTTTCAATTCTGCTCCAGATGTTGCCTCCGGTATGCCTTGCAGTCTAATGTTATTTCTGCGACTGCGATTTTCGCTGTCTTCTATGCGGAGTTGCTGGTGGCGTATGCGCCTAAGATGTGTCGCGGATGAGGATTCAAGGGCTGTTATACGTGCCTCGTGGTCATCCTGAGCTGTGGTTAAGACCGATACTGCTTCCTCGTTAGCTGTGACTTGTTGCCTCAGGGCGTTCAGCTCCACGTGGAGGGAATCTTCCATTTTGCTTGCCCAGGATTCGAAATCCATTCTGAAGGCAGAGAGGAGGGCAGCAGCTTCCGTTCTAATGGGTTCTCCTGATAGGGGATGCGTAGCAGACTGGGATTCCCCGGTGCCTGTGTCGGGCGATAAGACTGACCTCGTGGAGGAGGCTGATGGCTCTCCCTTAGAATTCTGAAGTCTCTCATTATTGTCCTCTGCCGTGTGAGCTGCTGCTGAAGTGGAGGTGGGAGGCTTGGTCTTCCCCGGGTTGCGGCTGGGCGCCATCTTGTCTTTGGGAGTTCAGGGATCAATCGGTGCCGTTCTAAGTAGATACCTCTGTATGGTGCCTTGTTGAGGGTCGGTAAGCTCCGTGGAGTGTGAGCTAGCTGCCGCCATGTATTATGTGGGTGTGCTATGCTATGTAGATAGCCTGTAGCTGTCGGGATAGCACGGGACTCAGGGGTGCGGGTCTTCAGCCATCCATAGTCAGTCTCTCTCCATCAAAACCTATCTTCCACGGAGATGAGGGGGACTGGGGAGGAAAAACAGGCCTGCGGGAGCAGCGGTGTCACCCTATTAACATGGGCGCAAGGCTGGAACACCGTATGGGTTCAAGGGGGAGAGCACCGTCCAGCCAGGGCACAGTTTCTGATAGTGCGGGCCCGTCTTGTAAGCTAGGCCGTAAGATGGTAAGATGGCGGCCGTCACTGGAAGTCTCTAGTGTTACCGGGGTCAACGATGGGTCTGAGCTGGCTATAAACTTGTCAGATATGCCCAGGGGGTGGCCACTATATGTGAAGGTGAATTATATGACCCCCTTACCTCCGGTCACGGCGCCAAGATGCGGTGATGCTGGGGGCCTCACAGGCCTCGGGCCTGCCGCAAGCATCCAGGGCCTGTTTTCTCTGCCTTGTCTGGTGTCCCCTCACAGTCCGGTCCGCTCCGGATACAGCGCTCCCGGCCCCAGGGCCGCCGATCACCCTCCGCGCCGCCGATAGCGGCACTCGAGACCGGGGATTTTGTGTGTCTCGTAGGCCGCAAGATGGCGGCCGGCGTCTGTGGAGTGAGGCCGGCCGCGGCCCGAAAACAAGGCAATCCGTCAGCCAATCTGCTCAAATGCCCTCAGTAAAGGACTCCTCCAGTGCCCAGTGGCTACCAGGTAGGCTTTGGGGCAGCCCTTGATGTCTGTGGAGGCCGGATGGCAGTAGATTGCAGAGGGCCAAGCGGAGCTCCCCTGCAGTGCATCCAGGGCCTGTTTTCTCTGCCCTGTCTGGTGTCCCCTCACAGTCCGGTCCGCTCCGGATACAGCGCTCCCGGCCCCAGGGCCACCGATCGCCCTCCGCGCCGCCGATTGCGGCACTCGAGACCGGGGATTCTGTGTGTCTCGTAGGCCTCAAGATGGCGGCCGGCGTCTGTGAAGTGAGGCCGGCCGCGGCCTGAATACAAAGCAATCCTCCGGCTAATCTGCTCCAATGTCCTCAGTAAAAGGCTCCCCTAGTGTCCAGTGGCTATTAGGTAGACTTTGGGGCAGTTTTTGACGTCTATGGAGGCCGGATTGCAGTAGATTGCAGAGGGCTAGACGGAGCTCCTCTGCAGTGCGTCCATTCACCTCGCCGTTCGGACACGCCCCCCTTGACTGTTCTCTTAAATGAGACAGCATCTACATCTGGTGAGTTGCCACTTTGCTTATTTACACATTTAACCACTTGCCGACCGCCGCACGACTATATACGTCGACAGAGCGGCACGGGCAGGCAAAAGGACGTGTATGTACGTCCTTGCCTGCCCACGGGTGGGGGGTCCGATCGGACCCCCCCCCGGTGCCTGCGGCGGTCGGCAAATCTCCCCCGGCGATCGGAGGTGAGGGGGAGGCCATCCATTCGTGGCCCCCCCCTCGCGATCGCTCTCAGCCAATGGGATCATTTCCCTGCCTCTGTATTGTACACAGAGGCAGAGGAAATGATGTCATCTCTCCTCGGCTCGGTATTTTCCGTTCCGGGCCGAGGAGAGAAGACTGAAATGTGAGTGCACAACACACACACACACAGTAGAACATGCCAGGCACACTAAACACCCCGATCCCCCCCCCGATCGCCCCCCGATCCCCCCCCAATCACCCCCCCCCCCTGTCACAAACTGACACCAAGCAGGTTTTTTTTTTTTTTTTTTTTTTTTTCTGATTACTGTATTGGTGTCAGTTTGTGACAGTTACAGTGTCAGGGCAGTGAGTGTTAGGCCCCCTGTAGGTCTAGGGTACCCCCCTAACCCCCCCTAATAAAGTTTTAACCCCTTGATCACCCTCTGTCACCAGTGTCGCTAAGCGATCATTTTTCTGATCACTGTATTAGTGTCGCTGGTGATGCTAGTTAGGGACGTAAATATTTAGGTTCGCCGTCAGAGTTTTATAGCGACAGGGACCCCCATATACTATCTAATAAATGTTTTAACCCCTTGATTGCCCCCTAGTTAACCCTTTCACCACTGATCACTGTATAACCGTTACGGGTGACGCTGGTTAGTTTGTTTATTTTTTATAATGTCAGGGCACCCGCCGTTTATTACCGAATAAAGATTTAGCCCCCTGATCGCCCGGCGGTGATATGCGTCGCCCCAGGCAGCGTCAGATTAGCGCCAGTACCGCTAACACCCACGCACGCAGCATACGCCTCCCTTAGTGGTATAGTATCTGTACAGATCAATATCTGAT
Source organism: Aquarana catesbeiana (assembly GCF_042186555.1). Taxonomy (NCBI): domain Eukaryota; kingdom Metazoa; phylum Chordata; class Amphibia; order Anura; family Ranidae; genus Aquarana; species Aquarana catesbeiana. The sequence continues at coordinate 228,360,773 of NC_133334.1, read as the reverse complement.
CCGATCAGATCTATACTAGCGTCCCCAGCAGTTTAGGGTTCCCAAAAACACAGTGTTAGCGGGATCAGCCCAGATACCTGCTAGCACCTGCGTTTTGCCCCTCCGCCCAGCTCGGCCCAGCCCACCCAAGTGCAGTATCGATCGATCACTGTCACTTACAAAACACTAAACGCATAACTGCAGCGTTCGCAGAGTCAGGCCTGATCCCTGCGATCGCTAACAGTTTTTTTTGTAGCGTTTTGGTGAACTGGCAAGCACCAGCCCCAGGCAGCGTCAGGTTAGTGCCAGTAGCGCTAACACCCACGCACGCACCGTACACCTCCCTTAGTGGTATAGTATCTGAACGCATCAATATCTGATCCGATCAGATCTATACTAGCGTCCCCAGCAGTTTAGGGTTCCCAAAAACGCAGTGTTAGCGGGATCAACCCAGATACCTGCTAGCAACTGCGTTTTACCCCTCCGCCTGGCCCAGCCCAGCCCACCCAAGTGCAGTATCGATCGATCACTGTCACTTACAAAACACTAAACGCATAACTGCAGCGTTCGCAGAGTCAGGCCTGATCCCTGCGATCGCTAACAGTTTTTTTTGTAGCGTTTTGGTGAACTGGCAAGCACCAGCCCCAGGCAGCGTCAGGTTAGTGCCAGTAGCGCTAACACCCACGCACGCACTGTACACCTCCCTTAGTGGTATAGTATCTGAACTGATCAATATCTGATCCGATCAGATCTATACTAGCGTCCCCAGCAGTTTAGGGTTCCCAAAAACGCAGTGTTAGCGGGATCAGCCCAGATACCTGCTAGCACCTGCGTTTTGCCCCTCCGCCCGGCCCAGCCCAGCCCACCCAAGTGCAGTATCGATCGATCACTGTCACTTACAAAACACTAAATGCATAACTGCAGCGTTCGCAGAGTCAGGCCTGATCCCTGCGATCGTTTACAGTTTTTTTGGTAGCGTTTTGGTGAACTGGCAAGCGCCAGCGGCCTAGTACACCCCGGTCGTAGTCAAACCAGCACTGCAGTAACACTTGGTGACGTGGCGAGTCCCATAAGTGCAGTTCAAGCTGGTGAGGTGGCAAGCACAAGTAGTGTCCCGCTGCCACCAAGAAGACAAACACAGGCCCGTCATGCCCATAGTGCCCTTCCTGGTGCATTCGCCAATCCTAATTGGGAACCCACCACTTCTGCAGCGCCCGTACTTCCCCCATTCACATCCCCAACCAAATGCAGTCGGCTGCATGAGAGGCATTTTTATGTCCTCCCGAGTACCCCTACCCAACGAACCCCCCCAAAAAAGATGTTGTGTCTGCAGCAAGCGCGGATATAGGCGTGACACCCGCTATTATTGTCCCTCCTGTCCTGACAATCCTGGTCTTTGCATTGGTGAATGTTTTGAACGCTACCATTCACTAGCTGAGTATTAGCGTAGGGTACAGCATTCCACAGACTAGGCACACTTTCACAGGGTCTCCCAAGATGCCATCGCATTTTGAGAGACCCGAACCTGGAACCGGTTACAGTTATAAAAGTTACAGTTACAAAAAAAGTGTAAAAAAAAAAAAAAAAAAAAAAACACAAACAAAAATATAAAATAAAAAATAATAGTTGTCGTTTTATTGTTCTCTCTCTCTTTATTCTCTCTCTATTGTTCTGCTCTTTTTTACTGTATTCTATTCTGCAATGTTTTATTGTTATTATGTTTTATCATGTTTGTTTTTCAGGTATGTAATTATTTATACTTTACCGTTTACTGTGCTTTATTGTTAACCATTTTTTTGTCTTCAGGTACAGCATTCACGACTTTGAGTGGTTATACCAGAATGATGCTTGCAGGTTTAGGTATCATCTTGGTATCATTCTTTTCAGCCAGCGGTCGGCTTTCATGTAGAAGCAATCCTAGCGGCTAATTAGCCTCTAGACTGCTTTTACAAGCAGTGGGAGAGAATGCCCCCCCCCCCACCGTCTTCCGTGTTTTTCTCTGGCTCTCCTGTCTCAACAGGGAACCTGAGAATGCAGCCGGTGATTCAGCCAGCTGACCATAGAGCTGATCAGAGACCAGAGTGGCTCCAAACATCTCTATGGCCTAAGAAACCGGAAGCTACGAGCATTTTATGACTTAGATTTCGCCGGATGTAAATAGCGCCATTGGGAAATTGGGAAAGCATTTTATCATACCTATCTTGGTGTGGTCAGATGCTTTGAGGGCAGAGGAGAAATCTAGGGTCTAATAGACCCCAATTTTTTCAAAAAAGAGTACCTGTCACTACCTATTGCTATCATAGGGGATATTTACATTCCCTGAGATAACAATAAAAATGATTAAAAAAAAAAAAAAATGAAAGGAACAGTTTTAAAATAAGATAAAAAAGCAAAAAAATAATAAAGAAAAAAAAAAAAAAAAAAAAAAAGCACCCCTGTCCCCCCTGCTCTCGCGCTAAGGCGAACGCAAGCGTCGGTCTGGCATCAAATGTAAACAGCAATTGCACCATGCATGTGAGGTATCACCGCGACGGTCAGATCGAGGGCAGTAATTTTAGCAGTAGACCTCCTCTGTAAATCTAAAGTGGTAACCTGTAAAGGCTTTTAAAGGCTTTTAAAAATGTATTTATTTTGTTGTCACTGCACGTTTGTGCGCAATTGTAAAGCATGTCATGTTTGGTATCCATGTACTCGGCCTAAGATCATCTTTTTTATTTCATCAAACATTTGGGCAATATAGTGTGTTTTAGTGCATTAAAATGTAAAAAAGTGTGTTTTTTCCCCAAAAAATGCGTTTGAAAAATCGCTGCGCAAATACTGTGTGAAAAAAAAAAATTAAACACCCACCATTTTAATCTGTAGGGCATTTGCTTTAAAAAAATATATAATGTGTGGGGGTTCAAAGTAATTTTCTTGCAAAAAAAAATAATTTTTTCATGTAATCAAAAAGTGTCAGAAAGGGCTTTGTCTTCAAGTGGTTAGAAGAGTGGATGATGTGTGACATAAGCTTCTAAATGTTGTGCATAAAATGCCAGGACAGTTCAAACCCCCCCCAAATGACCCCATTTTGGAAAGTAGACACCCCAAGCTATTTGCTGAGAGGCATGTCGAGTCCATGGAATATTTTATATTGTGACACAAGTTGCGGGAAAGAGACAAATTATTATTTTTTTTTTTTTTTTTTGCACAAAGTTGTCACTAAATGATATATTGCTCAAACATGCAATGGGAATATGTGAAATTACACCCCAAAATACATTCTGCTGCTTCTCCTGAGTACGGGGATACCACATGTGTGAGACTTTTTGGGAGCCTAGCCACGTATGGGACCCCGAAAACCAAGCACCGCCTTCAGGCTTTCTAAGGGCGTAAATTTTTGATTTCACTCTTCACTGCCTATCACAGTCTCGGAGGCCATGGAATGCCCAGGTGGCACAAACCCCCCCCAAATGACCCCATTTTGGAAAGTAGACACCCCAAGCTATTTGCTGAGAGGTATAGTGAGTATTTTGCAGACCTCACTTTTTGTCACAAAGTTTTGAAAATTAAAAAAAGAAAAAAAAAATTTTTTTTTTTGTCTTTCTTCATTTTCAAAAACAAATGAGAGCTGCAAAATACTCACCATGCCTCTCAGCAAATAGCTTGGGGTGTCTACTTTCCAAAATGGGGTCATTTGGGGGGGGTTTGTGCCACCTGGGCATTCCATGGCCTCCGAAACTGTGATAGGCAGTGAAGAGTGAAATCAAAAATGTACACCCTTAGAAATCCTGAAGGCGGTGATTGGTTTTCGGGGTCCCGTACGCGGCTAGGCTCCTAAAAAGTCCCACACATGTGGTATCCCCGTACTCAAGAGAAGCAGCAGAATGTATTTTGGGGTGCAATTCCACATATGCCCATGACCTGTGTGAGCAATATATCATTTAGTGACAACTTTGTGCAAAAAAAAAATAAATAAATAAATAAATTGTCACTTTCCCGCAACTTGTGTCAAAATATAAAATATTCCATGGACTCAACATGCCTCTCAGCAAATAGCTTGGGGTGTCTACTTTCCAAAATGGGGTCATTTGGGGGGGGTTTGTGCCATCTGGGCATTTTATGGCCTTCAAAACTGTGATAGGTAGTGAGGAGTAAAATCAAAAATGTACGCCCTTAGAAATCCTGAAGGCAGTGATTGGTTTTCGGGGCCCCGTATGCGGCTAGGCTCCCAAAAAGTCCCACACATGTGGTATCCCCATACTCAGGAGAAGCAGCTAAATGTATTTTGGGGTGCAATTCCACATATGCCCATGGCCTGTGTGAGCAATATATCATTTAGTGACAACTTTTTGTAATTTTTTTTTTTTTTTTTTTTTTTTTTCATTATTCAATCACTTGGGACAAAAAAAATGAATATTCAATGGGCTCAACATGCCTCTCAGCAATTTCCTTGGGGTGTCTACTTTCCAAAATGGGGTCATTTGTGGGGGTTTTGTACTGCCCTGTCATTTTAGCACCTCAAGAAATGACATAGGCAGTCATAAATTAAAGACTGTGTAAATTCCAGAAAATGTACCCTAGTTTGTAGGCGCTATAACTTTTGCGCAAACCAATAAATATACACTTATTGACATTTTTTTTACCAAAGACATGTGGCCAAATACATTTTGGCCTAAATGTATGACTAAAATTGAGTTTATTGGATTTTTTTTAGAACAAAAAGTAGAAAATATCATTTTTTTTCAAAATTTTCGGTCTTTTTCCGTGTATAGCGCAAAAAATAAAAACGGCAGAGGTGATCAAATACCATCAAAAGAAAGCTCTATTTGTGGGAAGAAAAGGACGCAAATTTTGTTTGGTTACAGCATTGCATGACCGCGCAATTAGCAGTTAAAGCGACGCAGTGCCAAATTGTAAAAAGTGCTCTGGTCAGGAAGGGGGTAAATCCTTCCGGGGCTGAAGTGGTTAAAGGTGCACCACACTTTTTTTTTTTTTTTTAATTTTTTATTTATAGTAAGCAAAAAAGGGGGGTCCACATGGACCAACGTAATATTACATACATTGTATTTCACCACGAATCATAACATGACATGTTTCCATGGTACAACACACCTCATTATTGACAGGTAAAGTGGAATCGTGAGATCTTATTACTACAAGGCTATTGTGTTCGCATAATCATGGCGACTTGATTAAGGCAGTCTCATGTGTTCCCTCCTTCCCTTTTCCTTTTTCCCAAAGAAGATATGGAAAGGTCCTATAGTCAGAAAAGAACAGAGAGAGAGAGGAGGGGAAAATAATGTGAAAAAGATGTAGAGGAAAGGAAGGGGGGGGGGGGGGGGAGGTCTCCAGGATCATGGAGCATTCGGAGTATTTGTTGTAGTGCGACAATATTATTGAGTTCCTTACGTCCAGCACGCAGCAAAAGATTTTAAGTCAGAATGGACTCTCCCAAAGCTTGACCCTCATCCGAGTATATAAACATGTTCCACAGCTGCCACGTTTTGGAGAATTTCTCCTGTCTGTTTTGTGCCGTGTGGATGAGGTCTTCCATGTGTTTAATTTCTTCTACTTTTTTAAACCATAATGCTATGGATGGTGGGTCTTTGGATTTCCATTTTAGAGGAATGCATGCCTTAGCTGCGTCTAACAAATGACGCAGTACTGACTTTTTGTATGTTTTTATGGGAATGTTTGCTGCGTGCAGGAGGAAGAAGGATGGATCATCAGTAATGGTGTAATCTGTGAATTTCTGTATCGTCTGTTTGACCGCCAACCAAAAATTCGTCAGTCCGGGACATGACCAAAAGACATGTAGTAATGTTCCTTTTTCCGTTTGGCATCGCCAGCAGAGGTCAGATGTCGCCGGGAAGAATCTACTCAACTGTGCTGGGGTTCTGTACCAATGTGATAGAATTTTGTAGTTCGTATCTTGAGTTTTGGCGCATATGGAGGATTTGTGTGTGAGTTTCAGTATCTGTTGCTTCTTGGCTAAGCTAAGGCTAGAGTTCAGCTCCTTTTCCCATTTGGTTAGTCCTGGTGGAACAAAGTCAGATGGGGGTGTATTGAGAATACTGTAGGCTAGAGAAAGTGTGGGGTTGAATGGTTTTGAGGAAATTACTCAGTTGAAGTGCTCTCAGGAAGTCTAGTTTATAAGTACCTGTTGGATCTGTAAGTTCTGTGGTTGTTTTCCAACGTCCTCCCCCACTAAAGTGGGAGGCTTGGTAAAGGCCCAACCCAACTAGGTTCCCAAATACCGTGTCTTGTAGTCCTGGTGTAAACAGCGGGTTTCCTAGTATTGGGTAAAGGGGTGAGTTCAACGAGGTTAATGTAGCCCTCTTAAGAAGTTGAGCACAGGTTTTTATAGTGTTTCCTATTAATGGGTGTCTCCTAATCTCTGCCGGGATAGTCGGGTAACACCAGGGAGCTCTCCTAAGAGGGATTTGGCTTTGGTTTTGTTCCAGGCTAGTCCAGAGCTTGGTCTCTTGGTGCCGACACCAATCGATCAATCTTCCCAAATGAACTGCCTGGTAGTAGGTACGAATGTCAGGAAGTGCTAGGCCACCTGACAATTTGGGGAGAACCAATATTTTGTGAGCAAGCCTCGGTTTCTGTTTGGCCCATACAAATTCCGCAAAAGTCGATTGCACCTTCTTGAAGAAGGGTGTAGGTATGTTTACTGGTAGTGCTTGCATAAGGTAGAGGAATTTGGGGAGTATAGACATTTTCAGTATGTTACATCGTCCCACCCAAGAGTGCAAGCCTGTGTCCCATTTGTTTAAGAGTTCCCTGATCGTTTTAAATAGTGGTGGAAAGTTTAGGTCGTAGAGCCGGGATAAATTGTGGGGGATTTGTGTACCTAAGTATTTTAGCGCTGTGTTGTTCCATTTCAAATGGATGCTGGACTGGAGATGTAGAAGCTGTGCGTGTGGTATTCCAACACCCATAGCTTCCGATTTGGCGAAGTTTATCTTCAGGTTAGACAGATTACTGTATAGTTCGAATTCTTTAAGCAAATTCGGGAGTGATATTATTGGATTTGTAAGTGAGAACATAAGGTCGTCCGCGTATGCGGACACCTTATATTGGTTGTGATTTATCTCCACTCCCTTGATGTTGGGGTTCAGTCTTACATGGCATAGGAAAGGTTCAAGGGATAGGGCAAAGAGGAGTGGGGAGAGGGGGCACCCCTGTCTTGTCCCATTGGTGATTGGGAACGGGTCTGAGAGCGTCCCGTTTGCCCTGACTCTAGCGGTCGGTGTTGTGTAGACTGCCATTATCCAACTTAACATCTTACTGCCAACTCCCGCGTGTCTAAGCGTTTCGAACATAAAGGCCCAGTTTACGCGGTCGAAAGCTTTTTCAGCATCTGTGCTGACAAAGGCACTCGGCGTGTTTGTGTGGTTGGATGTATGAATAAGGTTCAGTACTTTAATGGTATTGTCTCTCGCCTCTCTAGTGGGCACAAAACCTAATTGGTCTAGATGTATTAAGCTAGGGAGGTGTAGTTGTAGTCTGGAGGCTATTATTTTGGTGAATAGTTTGATATCCGTATTGAGTAGAGAGATTGGTCGGTAACTTCCGCATTGGGTCGGGTCTTTCCCTTCTTTTGGGATGACCGAGATCTGAGCCTGCAGGGAAGAGCTGTGAAAGCCGCCCCTCACCGCAAGGCTATTAAACAGCTCCACCATGTGGGCTCCCAGAGATGGCAGAAGAGTTTTATAATATTGGACTGTCATGCCATCTGGTCCTGGAGCTTTCCCCGGTTTGGTGTTACCGCTTGCCGCCTGTAATTCAGGTAGTGTAATAGGGTCTTCTAAGAGGTCACGCGTTTCCGTGGACAGTGTGGGCATCTGGGATTCAGTCAGGTAGTCTCTCATACGTTCCATTTGGGGGCCTGTCGTGGGGATGTTATATAATTTTTCGTAGAATGATTTAAATTCATTTGTAATTTGTTGGGGAAGGGTCTTTTTATGGCCCGTGTGTGAGGAAATATGAGGTATATATGATGCTGCCCTTTGGGTCTGAAGAGATTGAGCCAGCATTCTGCCGCATTTATTGCCAGATTCGTATATTTTTTTTCCTGGTAATTTGTATCGCAGCTTTAGCTTTATGATGAAGTAAGTCCGTGATCTGTGCGCGGACTGTGTCCAATTCAGTTTCTAATTGTCTAGTCTGGGATTGTTTATGCGCGATTTCTAGTGACTGTAGCTTATTTATCAGCAGGGTCATCTGTTCAGTCCTCTGTTTTTTAAGTCTTGAGCCGTGTTGTATAAGGATGCCCCGTATCACAGCTTTATGGGCCTCCCATACAAGACCCTTGTCGCTGCCCGTGGTGTCATTGGTTTGGAAGTAGTGTGTTATCTCTCTGGTGACAGCTGCTAGTGTTTCTGGGTCCTGTAATAGGCTCTCATTTAGTCTCCAAGGGCTTCTTTGTCCCTTGTAGAAGTCTGTCAAGGCATACCTCATCATAGCTGGGGCATGGTCTGACCATGTAATAGAGCCTATAGTGGTGCTTCTGACTGCTTGTAGTTGTCTGTGGGCTATCAAAAAATAATCTAAACGTGAGTACGTTTGGCGAGGATGGGAATAAAATGTGTAGTCCCGTTCTCCGGGATGTAATAGGCGCCAGGCGTCTATTAATTGTGCCGAGTGCAGGGCTGAGTAAATAGCCCTGCGTGTTCCTTTGTGTGTGGAGGATGTGCCCGTCGAGGTGTCCTCTGTGGGGAGAAGGGGGACATTTAGATCGCCGCCCACGATAAGTTGGCCCTAAGAAAATCTTTGAAGTATTTTCAAATGCTTCCTGAGAAAGACGTCTTGGTGACAATTGGGAGCATATAGATTGGCTATAGTCACCTTCACTTCACCTATCTTGCCCTTGATGAAGAGATATCTTCCCTCCGGGTCTGTCTGTATAGCAGTTAGGGACCATGGGATTTTAGCTGATATTTGAATGGAGACACCTCTAGATTTGGCTTCTGAGTAGGTTGAGTGATATACTGTTGGGTAGAGTCTGTTTTTCAGGATGGGAAAAGCATTTTCCCGGAAATGGGTCTCTTGCAGCAGAACTATGTCTGCCTTTATGCGTTTCATGTTGTTTTGTAGCATTCGCCTTTTTTCAGGGACGTTAAGTCCTTTGGCGTTTAAGGTTACAATATGGAGTTCGTCCATGATCCTGGGGAGTAGGAGATTGAGGGAGAAGAAAAAGGGGGGGGGGTAAGATCAGAGGGTTAAGAAGAGGATAAAAGAAAAGTAAAAGGAGTCAGAAAGAGAGTAGAAGTGAGGGTAGAGGTCCCTCGAACAATATTTCAAGTTTCTAATAAAGCAGCAATATCTTGCTTATACGCTCTACAGGAGAACCTGCGTATTGAGCGCAGACCTAAGTGGGAGTGTAGTCAGCGAAAGGCCTGGGAGACACCCGGACACCGCCCGCACCCCCCCCAGTCCTGTTTAATGTTTAAGGTCAGGCAGGTGATATATTGGCAGATTGTATAATGGACAGGAGGTGTACAAATGTGGAAACCTCAATTAGCAGCCTTCTTATATAGCAGTTGTAACAAATCTTAACACAGACATCTACATGTGTATGGTTGAAAAACAGGTCGGACATGCAGTTAAAACGGAAATTGGAACATCTCCCCGATGGGGCATCCGCCCCCCTGGGTCCACCCCAACAAACCACCAACATACCAGACAGTAAAACCTTAACTCATCCACGAGAGAGTTCCCCCCAACTGCCAGATTCCCAATCATTGTAGATAATCTTTTCCCCCAAGTCAGGTAGATCGGCCGGAGAGTTACGGCCCAGAGTTCACGGTGGCATTAGGTGGAGAAGCTTCCTTACCGGATTTCAGATTGGTATATTAACCATCCCTGTGGAGCTAAGCTAGCCGCAAGGCAGGTGAAGTTCACTTCACTGTAAATGTCCCTCCGTTGTGCGTTGTGGGTTGGTCTGGTCTCAGTAAGTATGTAGTCATTGAGGGTTTCCTCCTTGACTCGTGGTTCTTGGTGGGGTGAGGATAATACTCCGGCAGGCTGGGTGAATGTAATATGTTCTGACGGTGGGGTTTCTGTACACTTTTCATAAATGCTCTCTGTGTGGGAGGGTCTGAGAATTCTCCCATGTGCTCCACTGACTGGCCTTGTGGATCTGTGTAGGCAGACCCTGTTCATGGCGTGGCCTTGAGGTAGCATCAGTCCCGTGGTCCCCTTATAACTCGGGGTGACCTGACAAGGGAATAAGAGGCCTTTGTCCCCTCCCAATTCGGTGGTCTGCATTATCTGTTTTGAACCAGCAGGGGGGAAACTCCATCCCTAAACTCATCTCTTCTCCCCATTCCAGGAACGTGAATTTGAGTCTGGATCTTGGTGGCGAACAAAAATGTGGCAGTATCCAGGGGCTGCGGGGGGTTAATGAGCAGGGAGACACCCCCAGGGATTAAACAAAGAACTGTGCCGCAATGTCCGAACTCACAACCCACGTATTTTTAACTAATAAGTCACAAAATTCAAGACTCACGTGAACCGCTGCTGTTTGAGGCTCTAGCTCGTCCCCGGTTTCTCTGGGATCTGGCTGGCTGGTTGGGTCTGAGCGTAGGTGGTCCTGGACAGCCCGTCGGTCTTGGTATTTTCAGCCGCCAGTTAGGCACTGGGAACGGGTCAGACCCCAGGAAGGTGAAACAGGCAGGGAGATCTGCTGGTGATCGCAGCGTGAATGAGGAATGGTTGGAGCGGAATATCACCGCGAGGGGGTATACCCATCGGTAAGTACAGCCGTGTTGTCTAGCGGTCTCCAGCAGAGGTTTCAACATAGCTCGGCGTTGGAGCGTGGCTCTGGATATATCCGGGAGGATTTGTATTTGAGCGCCGTCGAATTCTATGTCTCCGCTATCCCAAGCGTTGCGCAAGATAGTTTCCTTTTGAGCGTACCTGTGTAGACGGCAGAGGACGTCTCGAGGCCTCGCTGGGTCTGTGGGTTTTGGACCTAGAGTTTTGTGGACTCTGTCGATTTCAAGAGAAGGCGGTGGGTTATCTAAGAGTCTGTGGAAAATGGCTGTTACTGTCTCCGCCAGATCTTCTGGTCCCGTTGCTTCTGGGATTCCCCGTAGCCGCAGGTTGTTGCGTCGGCTACGGTCCTCCATTTCTTCAAGATGAAGCTGCATCTCCTGTATCTCCATATTGTGAGATTCGTGGGCTTTCTCTAAGGATGAAACCCGGGACTCCAGTGTAGAGGTCAGCGTTTCCCCGGTTGACACTCGGTTATTGATCGAGTGTATTTCTGACCTGATCTCCTGTATGTCCCTGCTATGAGCTTCCTCCACGCGCTGTATCAGGGCCTCGATATCTGCCCTGGTAGGTAGGGCCTGCAGCATGGCTCGGAGGTCATCCTCTATCCGTGGCTGACTGTGTGTAGGAGTTGCCATTTCTGACTGGAATGCGATCGGGGTCCCCATGTGTGGATCCGCTTCCATATTGTCTGCTGTGGAGAGTGTCTGTAATCCAGCGGGAGTCCTCTTTGTGCGGGGGACACGAGGCGCGGATACAATGGCGCCTGGGGATATCTCCTGCCTGTCTCTGAGATAGCGTCTTATGCCGAGTTGTACGATCGGGGTGCCTGTCCCTCTGGCTGTCGCTCTCGTTCTGTAGTGTCTAGGGGTGGTCATGCCGTGTTCACCTGCGGTAGATGTGGTTTGCTAGGCCGGCGGAGTGCGGATCGGGCCGGGAGCTCCTTCAGCAAGCGTCTTTACTCGGCCATCGCTAAGCCACGCCCCGCACCACACTTTTTATGGACTTTTATGCTTGACCTTTTTTTTGTTTAAAGAGCTGCAATTTAGTTTTTTATGTTTTGATTAAGGATTGTGTATTTTCCTTTAAATTATCTTATGGTGTATCACTGATTTTACCTCTTCTTTACTAAATGGTGTATAGCTTACATAATCATTATTGCAGTTTTAGTGATTCCTAAAAAAGACCTCCGCCCAAAACGACCCATATGTTATATCAGAGCGTCAGAAGTATGCATAGTTTTCAATACAAGTATCTTCATAGGTAATACTTAAAGTGTAGCTCCAGCCAACTTTTTTAGTAGGTTTGGACATGGTAGGTAAAGCTTAGAACCTCTGTCAGATTTGAATTACTGTCCGAGGTTTCGTTGAGTTTTTGCCTTAATTCCTGTTCCAATTAAAAGGTTGTGCCTCGGACACTGGACAGGAAGTGAGGAACAATTTTAAAGCGGGACAGCACAATAAAACGCTAACAGTAGTTCTAACCATACCCACTCCATCCTCAACTAAGAAACATTTTGGCTGGCGAAACATTTTAGTCTTACTATGTTTTTATAGTTCCCATTACATGTCATTTGATTTGGTCAAATTCTTCAAATCATTCAGCTGGCAAAGATACAGAGTAGTATATGGGTTCAGAGGAGGGTGGTAGTGTTTTATGCTGGGCAGTTACTAGTGTCTAATATACAGTATCTCACAGAAGTGAGTACACCCCTCGCATTTTTGTAAATATTTTATTATATCTTTTCATGTGACAACACTGAAAAAAATGACACTTTGCTACAATGTAAAGTAGTGAGTGTACAGCTTGTAAACCGGTGTAAATTTGCTGTCCCCTCAAAATAACTCAACACACAGCCATTAATGTCTAAACCGCTGGCAACAAAAGTGAGTACACCCCTAAGTGAAAATGTCCAAATTGGGCCCAAAGTGTCAATATTTTGTGTGGCCACCATTATTTTCCAGCACTGCCTTAACCCTCTTGGGCATGGAATTCACCAGAGCTTCACAGGTTGCCACTGGACAACATCACGCAGCTGGTGGATGTTAGAGACTTTCTGCTCCTCCACCTTCTGTTTGAGGATGCGCCACAGATGCTCAATGGGTACATGTACATCGCTCTAAAGCAGTTTCTCTTACCCTGCTGCTCCAAAAAGCCTCTATCCCATGTTGAGGGTGCGAGCCCTGTATGCAAACAGATACTTAGAAGAAAAGAAGGCTGGATGGCCGCACTCCTATGCAGTTTCTTTATTCAAGTGCCGGATACAAAGGTGAACTACAGGTATTAGCTTAGATGTTTCACACCAAGGTCGGGTGCTTACTCATAGCTCACCTTTGTATCTGGCACTTAAATAAAGAAATTGCATAGGAGTGCGGCCGTCCAGCCTTCTTTTCTTCTAAGATGCTCAATAGGGTTTAGGTCTGGAGACATGCTTGGCCAATCCACCCCCTTCCCCTCAGCTTCTTTAGCAAGGCAGTGGTCATCTTGGAGGTGTGTTTGGGGTCGTTATCATGTTGGAATACTGCCCTGCGGCCCAGTCTCTGAAGGGAGGGGATCATGCTCTGCTTCAGTATGTCACAGTACATGTTGGCATTCATGGTTCCCTCAATGAACTGTAGCTCCCCAGTCCCGGCAGCACTCATGCAGCCCCAGACCATGACACTCCCACCACCATGCTTGACTGTAGGCAAGACAAACTTGTCTTTGTACTCCTCACCTAGTTGCCGCCACACACGCTTGACACCATCTGAACCAAAAAGGTTTATCTTGCTCTCATCAGACCACAGGACATGGTTCTAGTAATCCATGTCCTTAGTCATCATGCCTTCAGCAAACTGTTTGCGGACTTTCTTGTGCATCATCTTTAGAGAGACTTCCTTCTGGGACGACAGCCATTCAGACCAATTTGATGCAGTGTGCGGCAGGCTGACCCCCCACCCCTTCTACCTCTGCAGCAATGCTGGCAGCACTCATACGTCTATTTCCCAAAGACAACCACTGGATATGACGCTGAGCATGTGCACTCAATTTCTTTGGATGACCATGGTGAGGCCTGTTCTGAGTGTAACTTGTCCTGTTAAACCACTGTATAGTCTTGGCCACCATGCTACAGCTCAGTTTCAGGGACTTGGCAAACTTCGTATAGCCTATGCCATCTTTATGTAGAGCAACAATTCTTTTTTTCAGATCCTCAGATAGTTCTTTGCGATGAGGTGCCATGTTGAACTTCCAGTGACCAGTAGTGAGAGCGATAACACCAAATTTAACACACCTGAGACCTTGTAACACTAACAAGTCACATGACATCGGGGAGGGAAAATGGCTAATTGGGCCCAATTTGAACATTTTCACTTAGGAGTGTACTCACTTTTTTTGCCAATGGTTTAGACATTAATGGCTGTGTGTTGAGTTATTTTGAGGGGACAGCAAATTTACACTGTTATACAAGCTGTACACACACTACTGTACATTGCAGCAAAGTGTAATTTCTTCAGTGTTGTCACATGAAAAGATATAATAAAATATTTACAAAAATGTGAGGGGTATACTCACTTTTGTGAGATACTGTAGACAATTAAGTGACTTAGTTACCAGCCAATAGCCCATGAAGAACAGGGCATGAGTCTCATTAGTACATAGGGGTTCCTAATACTTGTTATACTATCAATAACTTTCAGATTAAATCTAATGTAAAAATTCTGTAACTTTACCGCTTCATTAAAGAGAAATTACCAATAATGAAATTACCTTCTCTGATTTTGGCCCTACTGTTTTGTCACATTTGTAAACAGCAGCTGGACACCTACCATCATTAATTAACCACTTTGTACTGCAGCAGGTTGGCTCTCCTGGGCGAACAACCGTCATTGTACATTGGCCGCTCTAGGAGCTCTAGGGGGCGCGCACGCGTGCGACACGACGCCGGAGCCGATGCGCGTGGCCGACGGCAACGATGTCCACCGGCCACCTGCAATCCCTCCTGAGAGAGACAGAATAGGGATTTCTCAAAGTAAACAGACAGATCTCCGTTCTGTCAGGGAAGGAGAGACAGATCTGCTGTTCCTAGTGATCAGGAACAGCAATCTATCTCCTCCTCCAGTCACTACACTCCCCCCACAGTTAGAAACACCTCCCTATGGAACACTTAACCCCTTGATCACCCCGTAGTGTGAACCCCTTCCCTGTCAATGACATTTATTCAGCAATAAGTGGCTATTTTTAGCACTGATCGCTGTATAAATGTCACTGGTCCCAAAAAAGTGTCAAAAGTGTCTGATCTGTCCGTCGCAATGTTGCAGTCCCTCTAAAAATTGTTGATCACCGCCATTACTAGTAAAAAAAAAAAAATTAATAATAAAAATGTCATAAACCTATCCCCTATTTTGTAGATGCTATAACTTTTGCGCAAACCAATCAATATACGCTTATTGCAATTTTTTTTACCAAATATATGTAGTAGAATACATATCGGCCTAAACTGATGAAGAAATGTGTTTTTTTTTTTTTTTTTTTTTGGGGGGATATTTATTATAGCAAAAAGTCAAAAATATTGTTTTTTTTTTCAAAATTGTCAGTCTTTTTTTGTTTATAGCGCAAAAAAAAAACACAAAAACCCGCAGAGGTGATCAAATACCACCAAAAGAAAGCTCTATTTGTTGGAAAAAAGAACATACATTTTGTTTGGGTACAGCGTCGCACGACCGCGCAATTGTCAGTTAAAGTTGAAGCAGTGCCGTATCGCATAAAATGTTATTCTCCGTGGATTAGAGATTTTGCTCCCTAACCATATAGTTGGTTATTTATATTTACCACTGCATAGAGATATTTAAGAATAAATTGCCTTTTTTTTTTTTTTACTTTACATATTAACTAAATTATACACCACACTTCTTTTAAGGTTATCAACCGATTAATCTAAACCATAATCAGCCAACGAATCGATTATGAAAATAATCGTTAGTTGCAGCCCTAATAAATACAGCTGTTCTGTGAAGCCCTCAGATGTGTGTTAGAAAACCTTAGTGAACCAACAGCCTCATGAAGGCCAAAGAACACACTAGACAGGTCAGGGATAAAGTTGTGGAGAAGTTTAACCACTTCCCGACCAGCCGCCACAGTTATACTGTGGCAGGATGGCTCCCCTGGGCGAGCTGTCGTAGCTGTACATTGGCTCTTTAAGACGCTGTAGCAGTGTGCCTGCAGTGTGTCCCCGGAGACGATGCGCGTGCCCAGCAGGCACGATGACAGCCGGGAACCCGCGATCGCTCCTGACAGAGTAAGAACCGGGATCCGTGTGTGTAAACACACAAATCCCGGTTCTCTCAGGGGAGAGGAGACAGATTGTGTGTTCATACTAAGTAGGAACGCCGATCTGTCTCCTCCCCTAGTCAGTCCCATCCCCCCCACAGTTAGAACACACCCAAGGAACACAGTTAACCCCTTGATTGCCCCTAGTGTTAACCCCTTTCCTGACAGTGACATTTATACAGTAATCAGTGGCTATTTTAAGCTCTGATCGCTGTATAAATGTCAATGGTCCCAAAAAAGTGTCCGATCTGTCCGCTGCATTGTTGCGGTCCCGATAGAAATCACAGATCCAAACTCAAAAAAAGGAAAGAAAACGCTGGCTCCCTTATCTCTTCCTAACTCAGCGCTATGTAGTTCCAGCCTATAGACACACCAGGTAGTGATAATGTGATTGCTCACAGTTTAACACAAGTCCTGTTTAGCTGCCACTGAGGCCCCTTTCACACGATCGGACCGTTCAGGTCCGCCTGTCAGTTTTGACGGCGGACCTGAACGGGCGCTCTATGCTAGTCTATGGAGCGACGGATGTCAGCGGAGACATGTCCGCTGACATCTGACCCGGTCCGATCCGCTAAAAGCAGACAGATGGCCGTACGTCCAGGTCCGTCGCTGGCGGATCGGGTGAGATCTGATCCCTCTATAGGCGGCAGCGGCGCCTGACAAGCCCCTCCCCGCTCTGTGAGCAGAGAGGAACCTGTCATCCGCCGGCTCAGCGGAGATCAACGGAGAGATCTCCCGCTGAGCCGGCGGACCGAGGCGGGCTCCGTAGAAACGGAGTCCGCCTCGTGTGAAAGGGGCCTTAAACTTGAAAGAAATATGTATATACCGGATAAAAATGATTTGTCACAATTAAAACATCAAATGCACAAAAATCATCATATCCAAGCGGCACTTCTGTCAAAATTCTAAATAATGACTCAACAACATATGTTATATTATACATGCCATAATAATGACCCAACAGTAAATAGCAGGTACAAAAGATGCTGTGATCTTCCGAGTTGGCCTTTGCAGGAGAGTAGCGGGATATCGTGAATGCCTTTTATTTACAACTTTGTGGTGAGTTTGAACCCCAAAGGGGCGTGTGCAGCACGGTGTGTGGAATAAGGTGATTGGTGCACTATCTGAATATTTCCCCTCTTTGCTTTCATATGAAGCTTACCATGGACTTGATCTTTACATTCATTCACTTTTGTACCTGCTATTTACTGTTGGGTCATTATTATGGCATGTATAATATAATATATGTTGTTGAGTCATTATTTAGAATTTTGACAGAAGCGCCACTTGGATATGATGCTTTTTGTGCATTTGATGTTTTAATTGTGACAAATCATTATTATCCGGTATATACAGATATCGCAGATCGCCGCCATTACTAGTAAAAAAGATAAATATAATAAAAATGCCATAAATCTATGCCCTATTTTGTAGATGCTATAACTTTTGCACAAACCAATCAATATATGCTTATTGCAATTTTTTTTACCAAAAATATGTAGAAGAATACATATCGGCCTAAACTGATGAAAAAATTTTTGGGGGATATTTATTATAGCAAAAAGTACAAAATATAGTTTTTTTTCAAAACTGTCACTCTTTTTTGTTTATAGCGCAAAAAAAAAAAAAAAGCAGAGGTGATCAAATGCCACCAAAAGAAAGCTCTATTTATGGGAAAAAAGGACATACATTTTGTTTGGGTACAGCGTCGCACGACCGCGCAATTGTTAGTTAAGGCGGAGCAGTGCCGTATCGCAAAAAATGACCTGGTCATTAAGGGGGGCAAATCCTTACGGTCTTTAAAGTGGATGTAAACCCAATGTCATCCTTTCTAAACTACTGCCATAGGGGTTATCTATAAGGATATACATGCCTCCTGCATGTACCTGTCAAATGTCTACCCTCTGTCTATTAGACCCGAAAAACTGCATATTCTGTGGGCGGGTCTGTTGTCTGGAGCTCGTGGATGGAGTCGTGATGTCAGTAGACTCCCCGCCCACCTCTACACTACCCTTGTCAATATGCATTTTCTCCTGTGTATTTCTTACACTGAACTTCTGCTATGATCTCTAACATCCAGTGAAAAGACAGGAAAGTAACCACATGACTTCAGCATGCCAAATCATGCTGAGGTGTGGAACAACCAATCCTTGCAGAGCTGCTGAAGAAAGGAGTGGGGGTGGGAATTAAAAAATAATGCCTATGTCTTAGGCTAGTGCACGAGATGTAAATCACCTGTCACTCACAGCAAGAGGGAGGATTTGACAAAGTTTTTCTCTGTTTGTCAAGTTTTATCTCACTGAACAATAAAAGAGGATTGCTCAGAGCTGGATTAACTCTTTGTGGCAAGACTGGGCTCAAATGATAGGAAATCTTATACTCTACATTATGACATAAAAAACAAAAAAAATCGGGTTTACATCCACTTTAACTGGTTAAACAAAATACATTTGTTCTCATATAGAATTTTTTTTTTATGGTAATGGTTCAACATTTTAACAAGTCATCGTTGTAAGTAGTCTGCACTTGAAGCTATCTCCAGAAGGAAGACTTTTTATTACCACACAGAAGAATTTTCACTTCTAAAAATCTTTTTTAAAAGCAATAGTTATTTAAGTTTTGACAAATGGAAAGTTGCAGTTAACACTTTTATATTTAAATGTTTGTCAAATCTGACAAGTACTCCCCCCTGTCTGTGTTTATTTTTAGGGAATGGTCCTTTTCTGTGGCCAAATATGTCACACTCTTCTGCCTGTATAATAACTTGAAATATTCCAAGGTCAACATTGTGTTTTCCTGACCTAGTTCAAATACAGCAAGCTCTGTCAAACAATTTCTTTTTTGTTTTTAAAAATAAACTACCATCCAAAATTACCAGGTTTTATGTTATTTTGAAGCTTACTTTATATTTATTGAAATACAGGTTGAGCAATTTTAAACCAATATTTCAGTTGTGAGCAGATTTTAGTGGGTTGGGCTTGTCCCAGTTTTTCAGGGACTCTACCAGCATCTCTGTGTCTGTCCTAACAGCATTAGCATACAGCAACACATACATCAATAGACACCTATTGTTGCGATGAAAAAAAAAACTGCAGTTTTTGGTACTTGTACACACACTGAGTACAGAGATAAATAAATATGAACATGCAAACATGTAAAACCCTAATGCGCATTTACATATCAAACAAAAGTTTCAATATTCACTTTTATGGGAGCATATACACTATATTGCCAAAAGTATTGGGACACCTATCTTTACACACACATGAACTTTAATGGCATACCAGTCTTAGTCCGTAGGGTTTATTATTGAGTTGGCCTACCCTTTGCAGCTATAACAGCTTCAAACCTTCTGGGAAGGCTGTCGACGAGGTTTAGGAGTGTGTCTTTGGGAATGTTTGACCATTCATCCAGAAGCACATTTGTGATGCCAGGGACTGATGTTGGACAAGAAGGCCTGGCTCGCAGTCTCCGCTTTAATTTGTCCCAAATGTGTTCCGGTTCAGGTCAGGACTCTGTGCAGGTCAGTCAACTTCCTCCACCCCAAACTCACTCATTAATGTCTTTATGGACCTTGCTTTGTGTACTGGTGTGCAGTCATGTTGGAACAGGAAGGGGCCATCCCTAAACGGTTCCCACAATGTTGGGAGCATGAAATTGTCCAAAATACCTTGGTATGATGGCACCCTAAGAGTTTTCGTCACTGGAACTAAGGGGCCAAGCCCAATCCCTGAAAAACAAACCCACAACATAATCCCCCCTCCACTAAATGATTTGAACCAGTGCACAAAGCTATGTCCATTAAGACATGGATAAGTGATTTTTGGGTGGAGGAACTTGACTGGCCTGCACCTCAACCCGATAGAACACCTTTGGGATGAATTAGAGTGGAGACTTTGAGCCAGGCCTTCTCGTCCAACATCAGTGCCTGACCTCACAAATGCGATTCTGGAAGATTGGTCAAACGTTCACACTCCTAAGCCTTGTGGACAGCCTTCCCAGAAGAGTTGAAGCTGTTATAGCTGCAAAGGGTGGGCCAATTTAATATTGAACCCTTCGAACTGAGACTGGGATGCCATTAAAGTTCATGTGTGTGTAGGCAATACTTTGGCAAAATTGTTTAGGTGTGAATACACCCTCAAGCAATGCTGTGAACCTCACACTGACAGATATTTTTGGAGTAAACTGATCCTTTAAAGCTGAATTAAACCTATCAATTTAACTTTTTTCCAAAAGAAAGATAAAGTTAGAAATGTTCAATAAATGTAAAAAAGCAAAGCTAAACTTAATGATGTGTCTTCCATGAGGTTCCTCACTGGCGCCTTTATCTTCTCCCCGGCTTCTTCCGGGTGCTGAGTCTTTACCTGTCCTAAATGGCTGGCCAAAGGATGATGTCATTTGTGCACATGCGCACAAGAGTTTATTCATTCCAGTGCCAAGTATGTGCAGAGAAGATTATGAGCAGACAGATAACTTATATTTTATTGCAGAATAGATATACCATGTCTTTTCTGCAATAAAGAGCCTCACTGCACACAATTTTTAGTTTGTTAACACTTTCACTGCCAGACTTATCTTTTGCGTTTTTTTTCCACACATTAAAATGCACATTTTAAGCTTGAAGATTAGTTAAAACACCAATATATATTTTCTGAAAGCAGAGATCACGGAGAATAAAATAGTGGTAGTTTTATTTTTTATGTCACGTGATATTAGACATAATGCAGTTTATCAGTTTAGACATGAATAACATGAATAAAGGCATTATGCCTGGCAGTACCTGTAATTTCTGCTTTCGTATATAGGCACCCCTGACGCATATATTTCCATTTGTTGGGAGGGCGGGGGTGAGGAGTGTAAGTGCTTGGGTGTTCATTTAATAAAAAATTAAATAAAAAGAAAGTTTTATAATTTTGTGTGGCAGGTTCTCTTCATTGAGATATTCACTGAGAAATTGAAGTCTCCCCTGCTCTACAATGAAGCTAATGGAGTACAAATCGGCCAGGCAAATCAAAGCTGAAATTGGAAGTGACATAATACACGTCGCTTTCTGGTCCTGGACCCAGATGGAATAGCGAAGCCCAGGAATAATGATCAGGGGGTTATGCGGTGGGGGGGGGGGCGGGGGAGAGGGGAAGCAATTCTGGGGCAGTAATGTTTACACACATTCCTGCTTGCTGCACAGCAGCGGCCGCCCCCCTAATCCATGCGCCTAGCCCCTACATGCAGGGTGCCGGACACATGGATTCCAATGGGGTTTTCTTTTTTTTTTCGGAAGCCCATGTTTATAGCTGGAGGCTCTAATTGGCTTAAAAAATGGATGGGCTTGGGGCGCAGAGCACTGCACCCTGAGCCCACCCAGTTGTTTGAAAATAGCAAATTAATATTCGCTATTGTCTTCCTGATTCTCCTCCTGCCCAATCCCGGCTCAGGAAGCGGTTCCTGGCCGAGAGAAGAAGCAATCCTATTGGCTGCCAAGGAGGAGGAGGGAGGAGATGCAGGGGAAGCCACTATCAAACCCAGGAAGGAGGAGATGCAGGGTGAAGCCAGGAGGAAGCCTGCGACCTAGATGGGGTAAGTGCGGCGGGGCTGGGGGGGTGGATTGCCGCCGGCCCCCCAAAAATATACCACTAGCCGCTACTGCTGCTACAGATAGTGTGTGTGTAACACCTCCTGCTGCTGTCAACGTAAGCTTTACATTAGTAGCAGCGAAAAGGTTTACTTTAGTTCTGCTTTAAATCTTTATCAAATATACAAATGTTGCTTTCTGTAGTGTTCTTATTTAGATTTTGCCTACTAGCCCCTACGCAGTGTATGCATCTTTGCATGTAAGACATGCCTCTTGTAACAGCCATAGCAGTTGCCAGTGTGTTTATGTCAGTTTTGACTGCTTTCAAGCTCTCTAATGGCTTCATCATAGCAGCCCACATGGACAGCAGCATGGCACCTGCAGATCTAAACAGACGCTAAGATGGCGCAGTGTCCGACTTACGCGGTGAGGGGTCCAAAAATTAACTGTTTTCAGAGATAAGCGAATACATCTTTTATTTTTGGACATCAAAGAACATATACAGGGATAGAAATGCAGATTTTTGTTAAATTGCAGAAAAGTATAGTGGAGTTTATTTCTGCTTTAAGAACTGTTTATGCCGTGAAACATATATGTAAGACGCATGATTAAAGGGATAGTCATGCACAGTGTTAGCTATTTACTGGAAATGCCGCATCTTACCAACCTAAGAAAAAGCTCCTCCAAATGTGTTGAATTTATTTTTTCTGAAAAACCTTTAAATCTTATGCTAAAATGTAGTGTAAAGTGAAAATATTCTCTATCATGTTTTAAATCTAATTTCTGTTCTATTTAGGAGGGAAAAGTCAATGGCTGCTCATGAAGCCCAGGCTATATTTATGAGGAGGATACTGCAAGAAATTAAAGCTCTGAGGAAGCAGGTGAATGACAGTCATATTCTGTGCTACATTAGCCCAATACATATTTTATATAAGCCTGGTCCCCAGGTTCTTGTAAAAATAGAAACCTTATGCCGCGTACACACGATCGGAATTTCAGCTGCAAAAGACCGATGAGAGTTTTTCGCCGGAAAATGCGACCGTATGTATGCTCCATCGGACTTTTGCTGGCAGAATTCCAGCCAGCAAAAGATTGAGAGCATGCTCTCAATTTTTCGGTCGGAAAAAGTTCCTATCCGAAAATGCAATCGTCTGTGGCAATTCCGACGCGCAAAATTCCTACGCATGCTTGGAAACAATTCGACGCATGCTCGGAAGCATTGAACTTATTTTTCTCGGCTCGTCGTAGTGTTGTACGTTGACGCGTTCTTGATGGTCGTAAGTTAGGCGAACTTTTGCGTGACCGTGTGTATGCAAGGCAAACTTGAGCGGAATCCCGTCGGAAAAGCCGTCATATCTTTTTCCGACGAGAAGTCCGCTCGTGTGTACGCGGCATTAGACATTATCTCTGTGGCCACATTCCACGCACTCATATTTTTGAGATGGCAATCAGATTGTTCAAGTGTAATTTTAGTGATTTTTTTTTTTAATTTTTTTATTATTTTATTTAGGAAAGTGAAATAATCAATGTACTCCGAGCTGCAGAAACTTTTCTTGCTTATTAGATAGCAGAAGGGGTTGCCATCTTTTTATTGCAGTGCTGCAAAAACAAACGTAATTTAGTTATTGTGAAGTCTTGTTTTTTTTTTTGTTTTTTTTTAAATAACAAACATAGTTACATAGTTAGTCAGGTTAAAAACATGTTATACTCACCTCCTCTGTGCAGTTAATGTTGCACAGAGCAGCCTGGATCCTCCTCTTCTCGGTTCCCTCTTTGCTGCTCCTGGCCCCTCCCTCCTGTCGAGTGCCCCCACAGCCAGCAACTTGCTATGGGGGCACCTGAGCCGAGTCACAGCTCTGTGTGTCCATTCAGAGAAGGAGCCCCGGCCCAGCCCCGCCCCTTCTATCCTCTGAATGGCTAACTCACTTTGATTGACAGCCGCTGGAGCCAATGGCGCCGCTGCTGTGTCGCAGCCAATCAGGAGGAGAGTCCCGGAAGGCTAAGACACTCGTGGACATCGCTGGAGAGAGATGGGGCTCAGGTAAGTAATTAGGGGGTGCTGGGGAGGCTGCTACACATAGAATGCATTAAGATAAAAAACCTTCTGCCTCCTTTAAAATGTATACATATGAACAGTAAAAAAAAATAAAGGAAGAAGGGTATGAAAGAGTTAATAAAAAATAATTAGGTTACACAACTGTAGCTTTCTTTCATGAATGAAAATTAGGAATGGACTATCACATTGACCGTTTGTGGTGGTCATGCACTGTTAGGCTGCCCATACACGGTGAAGATTTCTTTTCTGCAACCATGGGTGTAGTGTTGACAGGCAAATCAGCAATTATCCTCTCCCGGCAGGAGCTGGGGGTGGGTGGGGGAAGCTGTCCCTAGCGGCTATAGCAGAAAGAGAATCCTGCAGGCTGGTTATACCCAAGTTGATCGATCTATCAACTTGGTACATTCAGCCTGCCCATTAACGGTTCCGTGTATGGGCGGCCTTAGTTTCTGTTCATTCAAGCAGTAGGCTGAATGAAAAAAAAGCTACAGATTTCTCTAGCCACACAAATGAGTTGGATGGAGGAATCCCAACTTGGGGACATTATATTCTGATAGCAGCTGTCAGAAGGCACTGATCAGCAGCTGCTGATTGAGAAAATGTTCCCATCATGTACCTTCGAGAGAAGTCGGCAGAGCAGGGACAACCACACTCTGCTCAAAATTCAGCACGGACTGGCCAAATTTCGATCAGTGTATCGCCATCTTTAGTCCTGCTCATTATATGAGGGCTCTCCTAAATACATCAGCTAAGGCACGCTGTCAGCAGACCTGATACAGAGCAGGAGGCTGCCACACTGACAGCAGATCTTCGCCATTTACACTGAGCTCTGCAAGTGTAATCTGAAGTCCTAAACTGTCATATTGACAGAATTTGATGCAGAAGCGAGACAAGCTCCTACCCCAGCTGCACACTCTAGCACAGTGCCCAAGGCGGGTGCCTCTCCTGGCTTTGCCCAGCTCTGTGTCTGATTCAATAACCTGTTATTATTGTCCTTTGTGCTGGTACAGAATCTCAGTCAGGTATGTGGGGTGTAGTCTCTTTACACCAGATCTGAAAACAGTGGAGATTCAGCATGGTTATCAAAGGTAGCCACTGATACTATGACCATAGCTCTGGGGTCTCTGACCTGCTCCTGTTTAAAGAAGGATTGTCTCCTTCTTTAACAGAACAGTCAATAGGTTTGTCTAGCAAAGGAGTCCATAAGCAAACATTTGTTTTATTGTGTGAAACCTTCAGGTGTTTGGTAAGTTTTATGAGAAAGATGCCATATGGCATTGTTTTCCACTATGTCCCAGAGCAGATTAGCTACGTCATACCTCCCAACTTTCTAAGATGGGAAAAAAGGACACTTATTAGCAAAAAAGTATATAAGTAAAGGGCACACCCCATGCCACAGCCTTGTTACTGGGATAAGCAAAGTGGTTGTTAACCCTTACAAATACACACTGACGTGAATAGCCTCAGGTGATACACAGACAAACAAATCCTCCTACATACGTTGTACCTGTTTATCTGCAGCACTCTCTTGTTTTTAGCCATTCAAAATACAGAATTTACACAGCATTTCTGAGTTTCAGAAGGCAAAGGGGAGGATCTGATGTCTCACATTGCACAGCATAGAGCCGGGAGCTGAGTGTGATCCGAGAACTGAGTGGAGGGAAAAAAAACACTGCCCTCTACACACTCTCATAGGGAAACATGAACATCTGATGCTGTCAGTCACCTGCTGTGTGGGTGTTATGGTTGGATATAGACAGGTACACGGTTTGCAACCACCAAGCACAAAAAAAAGATTGGTTAAACCCACAAGTGTTTTTTACTACTATTCCCTTATATTGGGTTATGAAATCTTTAAATGCAATGCAACAATTTAGAAATTGGATGAAAGGTTTATGGTAGTAAAACACTTTTTAATAGAAGTATATACATATTTTTGCAGGTATATACATTAGATCAAAATGAGGGGAGAAATAAGAAGGATAGAGGTACTTTGTTCTAACGGTTCCTCGAAATCAAGGACAATTGGGTGCTATGGCTTCATATCTGTTTGAAAACATCTAGTCCTTCTGTAATACCTAGCTAATGTTTGTACTATGTAGATGTAGGTCCTAATTGGGTCTTAATAACAGAAAAGGAAAACCTGAAACATGTTTAAATTGATAGAGCTTTTTAGCTCCTTTATAGGTATTACATTTCTTTTAACTTCAAGGCTTTATTTATATGTAAAATGAAATGCGTGCGTTTTCATTAAGTCTTCCTCAAAGTAGTATAACACATGACCTTCAAGGGACCCACCACATCTTTACTTGAATATATCAATCATAAGTGCTTATATTTTATTCTTTTGTAAAGAAAAATATACAGTTTTGTAAGTAAACTTGAATGAACCGAACAGGCAGTGGTCATTATATTCTGTCATAGTATGGGTTCTTGTTAACCACTTCAGATCCGCGCTATAGCCGAATGACGGCTACAGCGCGACCTACTTTGCCGGGAGGGTGTCAATAGATCATGTGATGTAAACAGAGCTGGTAATTGGCTATTTTTTCTCCTCACGCTGATAGCGTGAGGAGAAAAAAAAACAGGCCAATCACCGGCGGCTGTCGGAGGGACATCGGTCCCGATCTAGGAGAGCAGCCGCCAGCTCATCTGTGCCCACCTGTGCCACCTGCCAGTGCCTACAGTGTCATTTATCTGTTTTCACAGTGCCACCTATCAATGTCACCAATCAGTGCCTCATCAACAGTGCTGCCCATCAGTGTCACCTACCAGTGCCCATTAGTGTCACCTACCAGTGCCCATCAGTGCCACTTATCAGTGCCACCCATCAGTGCCCATCAGTGCCCATCAGTGCCATCTATCAGTGGTACCTATCAGTAACACCTATCAGTGCCCATCAGTGCCACCCATCGGGGCCCATCAGTGCCATCTTATCAGTGGTCATCAGTGCCGCCTTATCTGTGCCCATCAGTGCCGCCTTCTCTGTGCCTATCATTGCCGCCTAATCTGTGCCTATCAGTGCCCACCAGTGCAGCCTATCAACGCCCATCAGTGCATATCAATGAAGGAGAAAAATTACCTGTTTGCAAAAAAATGTTTTCAAAATTTTCAGTCTTTTTTTATTTGTTTAACAAAAAATAAAAACCCCAGTGGTGATTAAATACCACCAAAAGAAAGCTCTATTTGTGTAAAATAAATGATAACAATTTCATTTGGGTACAGTGTTGCATGACCATGCAATTGTCATTCAAAGCGTGACGGCGCTGAAATTTGAAAATTGGTCTGGGCAGGAGGGGGCTTTAAATGCCCAGTAAGCAAGTGGTTAAGTGAATGTAAATAAAACAATGTCCTCTAGGGGCTAAATTATCATATTCAATTATAAACTACACCCTTTAATTAAAGGTGCAGTAAAATAAATTACAAACATCTTGAATAAAATTACTCTTTGCAATAGAAAGTATAATCATAATAATATCATCCCACGGCCTTTATTTGACAGACTGTTCTGGAAAGAACATGATTTTAGTAAAACATGTGTTAATCAGCTGTGATACATTTTAGGGTGAAGTTCAAGGGCACCTAAGCAAGACTAAAGCTGGCCATACACCTATAGATTATCTGCAGATTTTCTATGGTTAGATGGAAAAAGTGCAACAGATTTCTCCATGTTCACTAAACTGTGTGGATGGAGGAATCTCCCACTTTTTCCATCTAACCATAGAAAATCTGCAGATAATCTATAGGTGTATGGCCAGCTTTAGAAAGACATTTTCACAAATATGTATGGTCATTTTATTTATAGCTGCAGGTCATGTGCTGTTCCATATTATCAAAACATTTACATTTAGGGTGCATCTTCCAATGTCTTTGAATTTCTGGCTAGAAGTCCGATTTTGTTAGCAAATAACTTTTTTAAAATAATAAAAGCTTAGTCCACAAAAAAAAAATATTTCTTAGTCATATACTACAGGACACTAGATGGTACTTTGAAGCAGTTGGTTATACTGCCACCTTAAGGAGAATTGGACACTGGCAAAGCATAGCTGTAGGGACTGCCCTGTGTATTTTTTGAATTTATTTTCCATTGAAACTTTATATCACTTAAGAGACAAAAAGGCCCCTAAGTGACATAAACTCTTTGTGTCTTTAATGAAAAATCAGGAGTCTTTTAGACCCCTGATGTCTCATCTGCCTTCCATTGAAGCTAATGGAGCGCATATTGTGCTCCATTAGCTTCTTCCTTGGCCACACAGGAAGTGATGTTATACGCAGATGTTCACTGGTCTTCATCCCCTAGACTCAGCGACACCCACAGGGGGTACAGCGGAGCCTGGGAAGCATGGTGGGGGTTGACACAAAAGGGATCAGGCCTGATTGCTTTCAGCAGATTGACAACTGTGGGCTTGTGGGGTTTACACACATTTACAGCTGATGTAGCAGCAGAGAGTGTGTGTAAAATCCTCTAGATGCCACCATCATATGACATATGGTGATGGCAGTAAAAGAGGCAAAACCTGACAGTCTCAGAGCAAACAGAGGGTGTGAATCGATTTAACAGGAACAAAAAAATAAATAAAAATATGACAGGGGTTCTAATCCTTCCCTATTCTATCTAAAACTAGAAAAAAGCGTTTTTGCAATATACACTTTAAAGGAAAACTCCACTTTTGTTACAAAAATATTATAGCAGATAAAATTGCTACACAAACCATTTTGTAATGTAATGTTATTAAGAATTCCTTTTTTTTTTGTTTTTATTTTTTTTTTATCGGCAGTCATTTTAATTTTCTAAAAATATAAAAATATTGATTGCAATATAGCAACCTGGAGGCTTTCTGTAAATCGTTCCTGTACACAATTCCCCCAGAAATATTATTTCTTGCTTTTGTAACTTTCTTCCTGATTTTTTTTTACTTCTCCTACAATGGGAGTTTCATTTTTGGTGGGCTACTCCCTAGGCTTGTATATTAGAGAGATGCAGACAATGCAGCTTTCCCTTGAACACTGAGTTTTGCTCAGGTGTTTATAATTAACTTGTTCAGATCTGCGCTATAGCCGGAATGACGGCTACAGCGTGGACCTACTTTGCCAGGAGACGTCTATTAAAGTCCTCCCGTGCCCGAGCGGCCTGCGCACCCCCTGCAGGGCGCGCGGTGCGCTCTGTGATCAGCGAGTGTATGAGACTCAGCCGATCACAGATCCCTTACCACGTGATCAGCTGTCAGCCAATGACAGCTGATCATGTGATGTAAACAGAGCCCGTAATCAACTATTTTTTCTCCTCGCACTGACAGCATGAGGAGAAAAAAAAAACGTTCACCGGCGGCTGTGAGAGAGACATTGCTCCTGATCAAGGAGAGCTGCCGCCAGCTCATCTGTGCCCATCTGTGCCACCTGGCAGTGCCACCTAGCAGTACACAACAGTGCTCCCTACCAGTGCCCACCAGCGCCACCTATCAGTGCCCACAATCAGTGCCTCATCAACAGTGCTGCCCATCAGTGTCACCTACCAGTGCCCATCAGTGTCACCTACCAGTGCCCATCAGTGCCATCTATCAGTGGTACCTATCAGTAACACCTATCAGTGCTACCCAGCTGTGATTAAATACCTCCAAAAAGAAAGCTCTATTTGTGGGGAAAAAATGATAAAAATTTCATTTGGGTACAGTGTTGTATGACCGCACAATTGTCATTCAAAATGCGTCAGCGCTAAAAATTGGTCTGGGCAGGAGGGGGGTTTAAGTGCCCAGTAAGCAAGCGGTTAACACAGACCTCTCTTCATTCAGGAATCAGTCTGAAAAAGGACATGGTAAAACAAACAGCTATTTCTTCAGTACAGAAAATCTTTAAATACGTTTGTTAAAATCCTTACAATGTAGATGTGTATAACCCAGAGGCGATTGCTTTTTTTTTTGTTTTTTTCTCAGCAAAAGTGAAGTCATACTTTAAAGCAATTAAGATGGACACTAAGTAAACCTAGAACATTTTACAAGTAAGCAGTAACCATCAAAAATACTTTCTTACAACATCTTACAACTACTGTTCCATGTTTTAGGTAAAATCACAGAAGTCTGAAATTTTGAAGCTTACTGCTGATTTAGAAAATGAAAGAAAGGAGAAAAAACTGCTGCGTGAGTAATGAAATCCTAAACTACTAATCTGGCACATGTATAGACAGTTCTTACCTCCAATAGCCTGGAATGACAGTACATACACTCCCCCCTCCATATACAGCATGTAGCCATGGAACAGCTCTAAAACGATGCAAGATTCTTATTATTCCAACACATTATTGTAATGTCATGTGGCATCTTTTCTGCAGAAAATATCTCCAATATGGCAGCCAGAAGTTATAGAGGAGCTCCCAAGCAGAAGTGACATAAATAAAGTATTAATCATGTGTCTGCATCCACAGGAGCCTAGAAGACCCAGAATTTAAAGTGTTTGTAAAGTCTCTTTTTTTTTTCCTTCATAATAACAAACATGTTATACTTTCCTGCCCTGTGCAGGGGTTTTGCACAGAACAGCCTGGATCCTTCTCTTCTCGGGTCCCTCTTCAGTGCTCCTGGTCCCTCCCTCCTGTTGAGTGCCCCCACAGCAAGCAGCTTGCTATAGGGGCACCCAAGGCAAGTCACAGCTTCCTGTGTCCATTCAGACATGGACCTGTGGACTGGCCCCGTCCCCTTTCTCTCCTGATTGGCTGGCTGACTTTGATTGACAGCAGCGGGAGCCAAAGGTTCAGCGCTGCTGTCTCAGCCAATGAGAAGGGGAGTCCTGGCCAGCTGAGTGTCTCGTGCAACATTTTCATTCACTTTAGGCTAGACATAGATGGATAGAATTTGGAACAAAAATTCTCAGAACATTCTCAGAACATTTAAATGTTGTTTGTAAGATTTTGTTTGCTTTTAACATTTAATTTTGGAATGAATGAAAACCACATTCACTGTTAGAAATTCATTCGTTCAAGAAAAAATATCCATCCTTCTCCTTCAAAGTTTGAGAAATCGAACTTCCAAATTCTGCCCACCTATGGCCAACTTTACACTGACAATAACTGTACTGAGAGTAGTGGTAGTATGGGGTTGGTAACACCAGAATGCTTTTTGATATGTTTTTAAATATCAATGTTCAGATGTACACACAGTAGATTATATTGTCTTGAATGGTTTGACTATTGTACATTTAATCATTCTTTGCAGCTATTACCTTTTGTACCACCACCCCCTCCCTTTAGAATGTAAGCTCTACGAGCAGGGCCCTCCTGTACCTTTTGTATTGAACTGTACTGTAATTGTGTTGTCCCCCTTATACATTGTAAAGCGCTGAGTAAACTGTTGGCGCTATATAAATCTCGTATAATAATAATAATAATAATAATTTACAGTTAATAGAGTTGTAAAGGCAGAAGGTTTTTTATCTTAATGCGTTCTATCCATTAACCGCTAGCCTACCGCCCACCGTCATATGACGGCCGGACGGTAAGCCTATTGTTCTGAGTGGACGTCATATGACGTCCGCCGTTTAAACAGGGCATGCGCGCGATCGTGAGCGCGCAGCCCTGTACTGTCGGTGGCGGCGTGTCACCGAGACACCGCTCGTCACCGACAGGGGTGAACAGCCACTGCGCATGGCTGTTTACCACGTGATCGGCCGTGATGAAGTCACGGCCGATCACTAATGGTACATCCCGCATTGCACGGCGCATGCGCGCGATCGTGAGCGCGCTGCGCGTGCACGTCGGTGGCGGCGTGTTCCCCGGGAACACTGCTCGTCACCGACGATAGTTTACAGCCATTGGCCAGTACTGTGTACCATGTGATCGGCTGTGATCCATTCACAACCGATCACTAAGTGTAAACAAAGACCTGTCACTAGCTGTTACTAGCCCTTCTCTCCTCACACACCGTTTCCAGTGTGAGGAGAGAAGAGCCAGGAGCAGTGAGTTACAGATCTTTGTATTTGTAGTGTCTGCACCAACACCACTTCTGTCCCATCGCCCCCCCCAATTGTCATCTGTCACCCAACAGTCACCCCATAAAAAGTGCACCTGTCACATAGAGACTGCCATTAGTGACCATCAGCGGTGCCCTGTCACCCACCAGTGACCGTGCCCTGTCACCCGTCACCCATCAGTGACCTGCCCTGTCACCCGTCACCCATCAGTGACCTGCCCTGTCACCCGTCACCCATCAGTGACCTGCCCTGTCACCCGTCACCCACCAGTGACCGTGCCCTGTCACCCGTCACCCACCAGTGACCATCAGCGGTGCACCCGTCACCCATCAGTGACGTCGCCTGTCAACAATCTGTGACTATCACCTGTCACCGTCCGTGGCCTGTCACCCATCAGTGACCGTGCCCTCTCACCCGTCACCCATCAGTGACTGTACCCTGTCACCCATCAGTGACCATCAGCGGTGCACCTGTCACCCATCAGTGACCGTCGCCTGTCAACTATCTGTGACCATCGCCCATCACACCATCACCTCTCAGTGAACGTCACCTGCCACCCATCGCACAGCCCATCAGTGACCGTCACCTGCCACCCATCTGTCACCTGTCGCACAGCTACCCGCCACACAGCCATGTCCAAAAGAGGATATACAAGTGAGGAGGCGTTCCAGATCCTCTCTATGACTGATGAGAGCACCGGGGAGCTCTCATCAGAGTCCCATTCTGATTCCGAAACAAGTTCGGCATTTGAGCCGATCGAGAGTAGCAATGGTTCAGATGAAGAATGGGTCCCTGCTAAAAGGGCACGACACTCTGGAACCCAGGAAGCCGCCAGCAACCAGGATTATATTCCCAGTACCAGCTCTGCCGCCAGAAATAGGCCCCAGGAAGAAAGGCCCAGTACCAGTGCTGCCGCCAGCAACAGGCCCCAGGAACAAAGGCCCAGTACCAGTGCTGCCACCAGAGATGGGCCCCGCGCACAAATGCCCAGTACCAGTGCTGCCACCAGAGATAGGCCCCTCGCACAAATGCCCAGTACCAGTGCTGCCACATCACACCTGAGTTCCAGCACAGGAAATTCAACTCCCCCAACTACTGGAGTGTCACGTCCCCCAAGAGCCAGGGCCGCTACCTATATGCCAGATGGTCTTGCCAACCCAACATGGCTGCCTTCCAACTCGGGATCACCAAATATTCCCCCTTTCACAGCACAGCCAGGTGTGCAGGCCAACACCCAAAATTTTACAGAGATCAATTTTTTTCACCTGTTTTTGCCCGACACTTTGCTGCAGTTCATTGTGGACCAGACAAATTTGTATGCCCAGCAGTATATTGCCAGCAACCCCCAATCATCTTATGCCCGTCCGTTTGAGTGGAGAGATTTGAATATGGAGGAGTTCAAATTGTTTTTGGGCCTCACCCTAAATATGGGGCTTACAAAAAAAAATGAAGGACATACCTATTGGTCCACCCACCCCATACACCATATGCCCATGTATTCTGCCGCTATGTCCAGGTCCCGATATGAGATGATTATGAGATTCTTTCATTTTAACGACAACACCCAGTGCCCTCCCCGCAATCATCCAAATTCCGATAAGCTGTACAAGATTCGCCCACTAATAAATTCATTTTCCCAACGATTTGCAGAACTTTATGTCCCCGAGAAGAATATATGTGTGGATGAGTCCCTGGTACCATTTTCAGGCCGGCTAGGAATAAAACAGTATATTCCTACCAAAAAAGCCAAATATGGAGTCAAATTTTACAAGCTGTATGAGAGAGCCACGGGATATCTATATGCATTCCGCATATATGAGGGAAGAGATTCCCAGCTCCAGCCCCCTGAGTGCCCGGCCTACATGGGCACAACTGGAAAAATTGTATGGGACCTGGCTTACCCACTTTTAAAAAAAGGCTATCATATATACCTGGACAACTTTTATACCAGCCTGCCCCTTTTCAGACACCTTTATATTGAAAAAACCCTGGCCTGCGGAACTTCAAGAAAAAATAGGAAGGGCTTCCCACAATCCATTGTGAACAAAAGGCTGAAAAAGGGGGAAAGAGCAACACTGAGATGTAATGAAGTGCTGGCCTTGAGGTGGAAGGATAACAGGAACGTGCACATGATGTCCACCATTCATGATGACACTGCAGTTGTAGTTCAGCGAAGACGAGGTCCCATTGAAAAACCGACATGTGTCCAAGACTATAATCTCTACATGGGGGGGGTGGATTTCAATGACCAAATAATTCAGCCCTATTTGTCAATAAGGAGGTCCCGATTCTGGTATAAGAAGGTAGCAATATATCTAATCCATTTGGCCATTTACAATTCCTACATAATCTACACAAAATCCACAGAAAGCCCCGCCTCCTTCCTAAAATTCATAGAAGAAGTAGTCACGTCCCTCATCTATCCACAAAGACCCCTCCCAGAATTACCTCGTTCTGATGCTGTTAGCCGACTTCATGAACGCCACTTCCTGTACAACATTCCACCATCGGAAGCAGGCCGAAGACGGCAAAAAAAATGTTGTGTGTGCAGCAGAAGAGGTTTTCGAAAAGATACAAGCTACCATTGTCCCCAGTGTCCCTCCCAACCTGGCCTTTGCATTGGTGAATGCTTCGAACTGTATCATACATCCCCAAGTTATTAGCCCATATTTTCCCCATTTTCGCTGATCATTTTCCATGCTTCCCCAAAATAACCATGCCACTGCCTTCAATGTGAACTGACCCTGGCCTGCTTTTTGACTATGCCTCTGCCTACCGTTTGGACTGCTTCCACATGAACTGACCCTGGCCTGTTTTGACTATGCCTCTGCCCACCGTTTGGACTGCTTGCTCGTAAACTGACCCTGGCCTGTTTTGTGACTACTCTTCTGCCTACCGCTTGGACTGCTTGCACGTTAACTGACCCTGGCTTGTTTTATGGACTATGCTTTTGCCTACCACTTGGACTGATCTGTTGCCCTGCTACTATAGTACACAGGGGTCTCACATATGTGAGGGGCTCCAGAAAAGTTTTTCCGGATGGAGATAACAATTTTTTTTGTTTTCCCCCGGTTTTGTAATTTCCGGATTAGGGTCTGGAGTCCGGAGGCTTCATAGAGATTTGGGTGGGTCGAAGCCTCTACCCCTGTGCCCCTGTGCACAGGTCTTACCCGATTGCGGCCCTCAGCCTTCTGCTGACTTACTGCCATCATGCCTTTGCCTGCCGCATGAACGGACCACACATCTGCCTGCTACCTGGACTATGCAAATAATTCGCTGTAGCAAGAGGCAGTATGTTTATGAAGGGCTGGAGAGCGGTACAATAATGTGTGTCTGCAGGTAACAGTGTACCAGGACCAATATTATGGCTGTGCTGGCTGTCTCTGCCTGGACAATTCCTATGGACTGTGCTGTGCCGACTATAGACAATATTCCTGCCTGCTGCCTGGATAGTTATTGCTGTCGCTAAGCACATCCCTGACTGCTGCCTGGACCAGTGCTCTCTTCTGTGGACACTACTAAAAGCACAGGTAATACTTTTTTTTTAATCCTTTCCGCAATAGAATTTATTTTGGATTGTAATTCTTGGTATGTACATGCTATGTGTTAGAAATATGAAGGGCCTTCAAAAATGATAGGTTGCCAGGAAATTATCTATGTAATGTATGCTCCTAGAACGCCTGATGGTGCTACTTGGATGTTGGGCCACTGTATGTGGCCAAGCTGTGTAAGTCTCACACATGTGGTATCCCCATACTCAGGGGGAGTAGCAGAATGTATTTTGGGGTGTCATTTTTGCTATGTGTTGGAAATATCTTATAAAATGGACAACTTTGTGTAAAAAAAATGCGTTTTTATTTTTTTTCCACATTTTCCAAAAACTTCTGGAAAAAAAATAACCGTTCAAAAGACTCATTATGCCTCATAGATTATACGTTGGGGTGTTTGCTTTCCAAAATGGGGTCATTTTGTTGGCAATTCCTTTGTCCTGGTGCTCCAGGGCCTTCAAAAGTGTAATAGGTGGTTGAGAAATGAGATGTGCAATTTATGCTCGTAGATCGCCTGATGGTGCTACTTCAATGTTGGGCCTTTGTATGTGGCCAGGCTGTGTAAAAGTCCCACACATGTGGTATCGCCATACTCAGGAGGAGTAGCAGAATGTATTTTGGGGTGTCATTTTTGCTATGTATTTGCTATGTGTTGGAAATATCTTATAAATGGACAACTTTGTGTAAAAAAATGCGTTTTCATTTTTTTTCCACATTTTCCAAAAACATCTGGAAAAAAAATAACCGTTCAAAAGACTCATTATGCCTCATAGATTATACATTGGGGTGTTTGCTTTCCAAAATGGGGTCATTTTGTGGGCAATTCCTTTGTCCTGGTGCTCCAGGGCCTTCAAAATTGTAATAGGTGGTTGAGAAATGAGATGTGCAATTTATGCTCGTAGATCGCCTGATGGTGCTACTTCAATGTTGGGCCTTTGTATGTGGCCAGGCCGTGTAAAAGTCCCGCACATGTGGCATCGCCATACTCAGGAGGAGTAGCAGAATGTATTTTGGGGTGTCATTTTTGCTATGTATTTGCTATGTGTTGGAAATATCTTATAAATGGACAACTTTGTGTAAAAAAAATGCGTTTTCATTTTTTTTCCACATTTTCCAAAAACATCTGGTAAAAAAATAACCATTCAAAAGACTCATTATGCCTCATAGATTATACATTGGGGTGTTTGCTTTCCAAAATGGGTTCATTTTGTGGGCAATTCCTTTGTCCTGGTGCTCCAGGGCCTTCAAAAGTGTAATAGGTGGTTGAGAAAT
The DNA here is from genome assembly GCF_042186555.1 of Aquarana catesbeiana. Lineage (NCBI taxonomy): Eukaryota > Metazoa > Chordata > Amphibia > Anura > Ranidae > Aquarana > Aquarana catesbeiana. The sequence goes on along the minus strand of NC_133334.1, from coordinate 228,324,322 downwards.
GAGATATGCAATTTATGCTCGTAGATCGCCTGATGGTGCGACTTCAATGTTGGGCCTTTGTATGTGGCCAGGCTGTGTAAAAGTCCCACACATGTGGTATCGCCATACTCAGGAGGAGTAGCAGAATGTATTTTGGGGTGTCATTTTTGCTATGTATTTGCTATGTGTTGGAAATATCTTATAAATGGACAACTTTGTGTAAAAAAAATGCGTTTTCATTTTTTTTCCACATTTTCCAAAAACATCTGGTAAAAAAATAACCGTTCAAAAGACTCATTATGCCTCATAGATTATACATTGGGGTGTTTGCTTTCCAAAATGGGGTCATTTTGTGGGCAATTCCTTTGTCCTGGTGCTCCAGGGCCTTCAAAAGTGTAATAGGTGGTTGAGAAATGAGATGTGCAATTTATGCTCGTAGATCGCCTGATGGTGCTACTTCAATGTTGGGCCTTTGTATGTGGCCAGGCTGTGTAAAAGTCCCACACATGTGGTATCGCCATACTCAGGAGGAGTAGCAGAATGTATTTTGGGGTGTAATTTGTTGTATGCATATGCTCTGTGAGAGAAATAACCAGTTAATATGAAAATTTTGAAAAAAAATAAAAATAAAAAATAAAAAATCTTCCTTTTGCAAAGAATTGTGGGAAAAAATTACACCTTAAAAAAACTCACAATGCTACTTACTTAATACCTTGGAATGTCTACTTTCTAAAAAGGGGTCATTTGGGGGGTATTTGTACTTTTCTGACTTGTTAGTACCTCAAGAAATGAGATTCACCTGATGTACTGAAGGCCTGATCAGATGTTTTCAATTTTCAGTGATTGGCACCATAGTTTGTAGACTCTATAACTTTCACAAAGACCAAATAATATACACTAATTTGGGTTATTTTTACCAAAGATATATAGCAGTATAAATTGTGGCCAAAATTTATGAAGAAAAATTACTAATTTGCTAAATTTTATGACAAAAACAAAGAAAAAGGCAATTTTTCACAAAATTTACGTTCTTTTTTTATTTATAGCACAAAAAATAAAAAACCCATTAGTGATTAAATACCACCAAAAGAAAGCTCTATTTGTGTGAAAAAAAGGACACAAATTTAATTTGGGTACAGTGTTGCATGACTGAGTAATAGTCATTCAAAGTGTGAGAGCACCAAAAGCTGAAAATTGGTCTGGGCAGGAAGGGGGTTTAAGTGCCCTGTATTGAGGTGGTTAAGATAAAAAACCTTCTGTATGTAGCAGCCTCCCCAGCACCCACCAATTACCTACCTGAGACCCTTCTCTCTCCAGCAATGTCCACGATCCCCTCAGCCATCCAGTACACTCCTCCTGATTGGCTGAGACAGAGCAGCGGCACCATTGATTCCTGTGGCTGTCAATCAGAGTCAGTCAGCCAATCAGGGGAGAGAGGTGGCAGGGCCAGTTCAGGGCTCTGTGTCTAAATGGATACATGGAGCTCTGACTCAGCTTGGGTGCCCCTGTAGCAAGCTGCTGGCTGAGGGGCTCTCAAAGAAGGGAGGGGCTAGGAGCAGCAAAGAGGGACCCGAGAAGAGAAGGATCCTGGCTGCTCTGTGCAAAACCAACTGCACAGAGGAGGTAAGTAGAACATGTTTGTTATTTAAAAAAAAAAACACAAGCCTTTTCAATCACTTTAAAATCTAAGGATAGAATTAATAGAAGGGTTTAGAAGCCAAATCAGACTTTGAAGTGGTTGTAAAGGCAGAAGTTTTTTCGACTTAATGCATTCTATGCATTAAGATAAAATGCCTTCTGTGTGCAGCAGCCGCCCCAGCCCCCCTAATACTAACCTGAGCCCCCTCTCTACCCAGCGATGTTCACGAGTGCCTCGGCCGTCCAGGACTCTCCCTCCTGATTGGCTGAGACACAGCTGCTGCTGAAATTGAGACTCATCAGACCAGGTGATGTTTTTCCAATCTTCTGTTGTCCAATTTTGGTGAGCCTGTGCAAGTTGTAGCCTCAGTTTCCTGTTCTTAGCTGACAGGAGTGCCACCTGGTGTGGCCTTCTGCTGCTGTAGCTTATCTGTTTCAAGGTTCGATGTGTTGCGCATTCAGAGATGGTATTCTGCATACCTTGGTTGTAATGAGTGGTTATTTGAGTTACTGTTGTCTTTCTGTCATCTTGACCCAGTCTGCCCATGTTCCTCTGACATCAACAAGGCATTTTCGTCAACATGATTGCCACTCACTGGATATTTTCTCTTTTTTGGACCATTCTCTCTAAACCCTGGAGATGGCTGTGCATGAAAAACCCAGTAGATCAGCAGTTTTTGAAATACTCAGACCAGCCTGTCTGGCACCAACAACCATGCCACGTTCAAAGTCACTTAAATCCCCTTTCTTCCCCATTCTGATACTCGGTTTGAACTTCGGCAAGTCGTCTTCACAATGTCTAGATGCCTAAATGCACTGAGTTGCTGCTATGTGACTGGCTAATTAGCAATTTGTGTTACCAAGTAATTGAACAGGTGTATCTAATAAAGTGGCCGATGAGTGTATGTGCAAACCCAATTGCTAAAATCTCATATTTGCTTTAACATGTTAGTATAATTGTAAATGTAATTTTCAATGTTCCTAAATGTGCAGCCTTTTTCAAAATAATACTTGGCAATCCTGCCATGAAGGTCCTTTTTTAGGCACTCTTTCATGGGGTGATGAAGCTCTTTTCCTGTCTCCCGGTTGTGCTTCTACATTGCCACCCTGTTACATGGGCTTCCTATGGAAACTACAAGTGGGTGTTTCAACACACATTACACAGTTGTCACCGCTCGTAATCCCACTCTGAGAAATGCCATGCCATTGCTGCATTGCATGCATGTAGGTAGAAAGTAGGGATGAGCCTGATGTTTGAGTCGAACGTAAGTTGTGTTGTGTTGTGGTGTTTGCCTGTTCGCCGAAAAGCAAATTCGAAAGCCGCGGAACACCCTTTAAAAGTCTATGGGAGAAGTGCTAATTTTAAAGGCTTATATGCATGGTATTGTCATAAAAAGTGTTTGGGGACCCGGGTCTTGCCCCATGGGACATGTATCAATGCAAAAAAAGTTTTAAAAATGGCCGTTTTTTTCGGGAGCAGTGATTTTAATAATGCTTGAAGTGAAACAATAAAAGTGAAATATTCCTTTAAATTTCATACCTGGGGGGTGTCTATAGTATGCCTGTAAAGTGGCGCATTTTTCCCGTGTTTAGAACAGTCCCTGCACAAAATGACATTTCTAAAGGAAAAAAAGTAATTTAAAACTACTAGCGGCTATAATGAATTGTTGGGTCTAGGCAATACAGATAAAAGTCATTGTAAAAAACGGCATGGGATCCCCCCAGTCCATTACCAGGCCCTTTGGGTCTGGTATGAATATTAAGGGGAACCCTGAACCCAAATTTTAAAAAAAATTGCGTGGGGGTCCCCCCAAATTCCATACTAGGCCCTTCAGATCTGGTATGGATATTAACGGGAACCTTGCGCCAATTTTTTTTTTAAATGGCGTAGGGGTCCCCCTCAAAATCCATACCAGACCTGAAGGGTAGATTTTAAGAGGAACCCCAGTGACAAAATAAAAAAAAAATGGCGTGGGGACCCCCCCCAAAAATACATACCAGACCATTATCCGAGCACACACCCTGGCAGGCCACAGGAAAAGAGGGGGGATGAGAGAGCACCCCCCACCTCCTGAACCGGGTAGCCCCCCAAAGCACCTTGTCCCCATGTTGATGGGGACCAGGGCCTCATCACCACAACCCTTGCCCCGTGGTTGTGGGGGTCTGCGGGTGGGGGGCTTATCGGAATCTGGAAGCCCCCTTTAACAAGGGTACCCCCAGATTCCGGCCCCCCTGTTTGAAATAGTACGTAAACGGGTGGCCCTGCCCCCCTCTGACGCCCCCTCTGGGTCATCCCACCCCCCCTTTGACGCCCCCTCTGACACCCCAGGAAAGCCATGGGGAAGTCCCCATGCGTCAGAGTGGGGTGGGGTCACCCGGGTACGTCACCGTGTGGCCCCGCCCTCAGCTATATAAGAACTGTCACCTGCGAGGACGCGTCAGACAGCGGGAGCCTTCCATGGAGGCGGGTTGGTGGTGGGGGTTTTTTTTAATTTTTCGGTCCGTCGGCGGAGCCATAGAAGAAGATGAATGGACTTTGTGGGACATTAAAGGGTTCCCCTTAAAATCCATACCAGACCTGAAGGGTCTGGTATGGATTTTGAGGGGGACCCCATGCCATTTTTTTTTAATTTGGCACAGGGTTCCCCTTAATATCCAAACCAGACCTGAATGGCCTGGTATGAAATTTGGGGGGACCCCCACACAATTGTTTTTTTAAATTTTGGTTCGTGGTTCCCCTTAATATTCATACCAGACCCAAAGGGCCTGGTAATGGACTGGGGGGGATCCCATGCCGTTTTTTCAATGACTTTTATCTGTATTGCCGATACTTTCATTATACTTTCATTATAATTCATTTATAATATAATTTAATATAATTCATACAATTCATTATAGCCGCTAGTCATTTTAAATGACTTTTTTTCCTTTAGAAATGTCATTTTGTGCAGGGACTGTTCTAAACACGGGAAAAATGTGCCACTTTACAGGCATACTATAGACACCCCCCAGGTATGAAGTTTAAAGGAATATATTTTACTTTTATTGTTTCACTTTAAGTATTATTAAAATCACTGCTCCTGAAAAAACTGAAGTTTTTAAAACTTTTATTTTTGCATTGATACATGTCCCCTGGGACCCGGGTCCCCAAACACTTTTTATGACAATACCATGCATATAAGCCTTTAAAATTAGCACTTTTGATTTCTCCCATAAACAATTCATTAAAGCCACGAGTAGTTTTAAATTACTTTTTTTCCTTTAGAAATGTCATTTTGTGAAGGGACTGTTCTAAACACGGGAAAAATGCGCCACTTTACAGGCATACTATAGACACCCCCAGGTACAAAATTTAAAGGAATGTTTCACTTTTATTGTTTCACTTTAAGCATTATTAAAATCACTGCTCCTGAAAAAACGACCGTTTTTAAAACTTTTTTTTTGCATTGATACATGTCCCCTGGGACCCAGGTCCCCAAACACATTTATGACAATAACTTGCATATTAACCCTTAAAATTAGCACTTTTGATTTTTCATGTTCGTGTCCCATAGACTTTAACGGTGTTCGCATGTCCGAACAAATTTTTTGCCTGTTCGCATGTTCTGCTGCAAACTGAATCGGGGGGTGTTTGGCTCATCCCTAGTAGGAAGTGGCTGCAAAAAGGCTGCTGAATATCAGCAGCATTTTAATGTAACAGGGGATGAAACGATTAAAACAGTACTGTTATTTATTTTAAAAAACATGGCAATTTTTTTATGATGCACAATGCTCTGTCATAACAGACATAATACAGCTACTTATAGGGTGCAAGAACACTTAAAATAAGATTGGATGACTGGAGCAACACAAACACTTAATGAGTAAAATCCTCCTTATTCTTATATTTATATGTATTTTTATTCCCTCCCCCCCCCCCTTTTTTTTTTTTTTTTTTACAGAAAAGAAAATTCTTGAGTACCAGATCATTGAAATAGAGAACACTGCAGCCTTACAGCTAGGTAAGACATTTTGGTGCTCAAGGCATTTTATGTTCTTGGACAAGATAGCACAAACAGTATCTGAAACATTAAAATTCTACTTTTATCACAATACAGAGGTATCTCTTTGCACCTAAATACTGTCATAAAAATGGCCAAAAATACATTTTTATAATGTTATTTTTACTGCGTCTGCTTGTGCATTTTCTATGTCAGTTTTTTTTGCCAGTCTACTTGGTGAAGGTGCTACAAAACTCACATATTCTATCTACAGTGTGACCTTACTAGTTACAATCACCCAAAATGTATCCTTATTTATGGGCAGATGATGAGGAGCCTAACTACAGTGCCTTGAAAAAGTATTCATACCATGTAAAATTTTACATATTTTGTCATGTTACAACCAAAAACGTAAATGTATTTTATTGGGATTTTATGTGATAGACCAACACAAAGTGGCACATAATTGTGAAGTGGAAGGAAAATGATAAATGGGTTTTAATTTTTTTTACAAATAAATATGTGAAAAGTGTGGCATGCATTTGTATTCAGCCCCCTTTACTCTGATACCCCTAAGTAAAATCTAGTGGAAACAATTGCCTTCAGAAGTTACCTAATTAGTAAATAGAGTCTACCTGTGTGTAATTTAATCTCAGTATAAATACAGCTGTTCTGTGAAACCCTCAGAGGTTTGTTAGAGAACCTTAGTAAACAAACAGCATCATAAAGGCCAAGGAACACACCAGACAGGTCAGGGATAAAATTGTGGAGATGTTTAAAGCGGGGTTATGTTATACAAAAATATCTCAAGCTTTGAACATCTCAAGGAGCAATGTTCAATCCATCAGAAAATGGAAAGAGTATGGCACAACTGCAAACCTACAAAGACATGGCCGTCCACCTAAACTGACAGGCCAGGCAAGGAGAGCATTAATCAGAGAAGCAGCCAAGAGGTAAGAGCCATGGTAACTCTGGAGGAGCTGCAGAGTTCCACAGCTCAGGTGGGAGAATTTGTCCACAAGACAACTATTAGCCCATATTCACATCGGGTCGATTTGGCATGCGATTTGACATGTCAAATCGCATACCAAATCGGCGGCTATTGCCGGCAATAGCACCATCCGACTTTGCGGCACCACACTGATTCCCAAAAGTAGTTCCTGCACTACTTTTGGTGACTGCACAGATGTCTCTGAAATCGCTCCTGAAGTCAGACTGACATGCGGGTATGAAATCGTGCAACTGAATTCGCACCATTTCTAACCCGCAGTCAGTGTGAACCTGGGCTTAGTCATGCAGTTCACAAATCTGGCCTTTGTAGAAGAGTGGCAAGAAGAAAGCCATTGTTGAAAGAAAGAAAGGAATAAGAAGTCCCGTTTGCAGTTTGCAAGAAGCCCTGTGAGGGACATAGCAAACATGTGGAAAAAGGTGCTCTGGTCAGATGAGACCAAAATTTATCTTTTTGGCCTAAAAGCAAAACGCTATGTGTGGCAGAAAACTAACACTGCACATCACCCTGAGCACACCATCCCCACTGTGAAACATGGTGGTAGCAGCATCATGTTGTGGGCATGCTTTTCTTCAGCAGGGAAGCGGGTCAGAGTTGATGGGAAGATGGATGGAGCCAAACACAGGGCAATCTTATGCCGCGTACACACGGTCGGACTTTACGGCAGACTTTGCCCGGTGGACTTTTCGACGGACTTCACGACGGACTTTCTGAATGAACGGACTTGCCTACACACAATCCACCAAAGTCCGTCGAATTCGTACGTGATGACGTACAACCGGACTAAAACAAGGAAGTTAATAGCCAGTAGCCAAAAGCTGCCCTAGCGTGGCTTTTTGTCCGTCGAACTAGCATACAGACGAGCGGACTCGAGTTCAACAGATAGATTTAAAACATGTTTCAAATCTAAGTCCGTCCAACTTTTGAGAAAACAAAGTTCGCTGGAGCCCACACACGATCATATTGTCCGTCGAAATTCCGTCCGCCGGGCAAAGTCTGCCGTAAAGTCCACTCGTGTGTACGCGGCATTAGAAGAAAACCTGCTAGCATCTGCAAAAGACTTGAGACTGGGGCAGAAGTTCACCTTCCAGCAAGGCAACGACCCTAAACATACAGCAAGAGCTACAATGGAATGGTTTAGATCAAAGCACATTCATGCTTTAGAATGGCCCAGTCAAAGTCCAGACCTAAATCCAATTGAGAATCTGTGGCTAGACTTGAAAATTGATGTTCACAGACGCTCTCCATCCAATCTGACAGAGCTTGAGCTATTTTGCAAAGAAAAATGGGCAAACATTTCACTCTCTAGATGTGCAAAGCTGGTAGAGACATCCCCAAAAAGACTTGCAGCTGTAATTGCAGCGAAAGTTGTTTCTACAAAGTATTGACTCAGGGGGGTTGAATACAAATGTATGCCACACTTTTCACGTATTTATTTGTAAAACATTTTGAAAACCATTTATCATTTACTTTTTACTTTTCACTTCACAATTATGTGCCATTTTGTGTTGGTCTATTCCCTAAAATCCCCAAAAATACATTTACCTTTTTGGTTGTAACATGACAAAATGTGGAAAATTCCAAGGGGTGTGAATACTTTTTCAAGGCACCGTATCATCTGGCTGGGGAATCTTTTTTATCTCTGGGGAATTCCCATAGTTAGATTTGCTTTCCGGAATTGCCAACTCTCCTTCTCCATTTCAGGGTTTCATTCACTTTTTCTAAAATAATTTAACTGGAAAATTAAAATGTAGCAAAGCATGTATGTTTATGCACATCTACAATCCAGTCTGCTTTCTAAACTGTATCTTGATTTTTGAAATAGGAGAACAGAAGGAAAACGAAGATGGCATGCCTGTGACACTACAAGACATTGCTGTTAAAGAGATTGAAGTAGGAGGTCAGAAGCTGGATTTGGAAGAAATTGTTGAGGTAACTACAGTTACGAGCTGAAATGATGAGATTGTTGGCTCAGTAACAACTATAGCATAGTTTCCAGAAGTCACAGATCTCTGGTGACACTAAACTCACATTTTTTAAAATAAAATAAATGCAATATGTTTTATATATGGTTTTATATGTAGAATGTATCTTCTATCTCTCTCTTCCTATGTTTCATCTCTGAAATGCAAGCTTTTTTTCTGCAATTTTCAGACTTTCTGTTCTAGGATGGCTACCTCAAACGCAAATGCAGTGTAAACACATCTGTGCTCACAATAACATACGTAAATCAATCTATACAAACAATGATAATAATAAGTGTATGTAAATATAAATATATATACCCTATAGCATAATCTATCAAAAATATATACTGAAAAAGCAAATCAAAAATTGTAATATATATGAATGAATATAAAGTGATTCTAAAATCCACAATAGTGTCCTTATGTGCAAAAATCTTTTAAAAGGATAAACAAAATGAAAAATCTTGCTTGGTGCTACAAAAACTTCAAAGCCATCTTGCGTAAAAAAAAGTGCTAATGATAATCTCTCACACCACAGTGTACCACCATCTCTTGCCCCTTACCTCACGCTTAGACCTACACAAAGGTAGGGTCCAAAACCGCCAGTCCCAATATTGGGTATACAATGCCTTGAAAAAGTATTTATACCCCTTGAAATTTTCCACATTTTGTCATGTTACAACCAAAAATGTAAATGTATTTTATTGGGATTTTATGTAATAGACCAACATAAAGTGACACATAATTGTGAAGTGGAAAGAAATGATAAACGGTTTTAAATTTTTTTTAAAAATAAATATGTGAAAAGTGTGGGGTGGATTTGTATTCAGCACCTCTGAGTCAATACTTTGTAGAACCACCTTTCGCTGCAATTACATCTGCAAGTCTTTTTGGGGATGTCTCTACCAGCTTTGCACATCTAGAGAGTGACATTTTTGCCCATTCTTCTTTGCAAAATAGCTCAAGTTCTGTCAGATTGGATGGAGAGCGTCTGTGAATAGCAATTTTCAAGTCTTGCCACAGATTCTCAATTGGATTCAGGTCTGGACTTTGACTGGGCTATTCTAACACATGAATATGATTTGATCTAAACCATTCCATTGTATCTTTGGCTGTATGTTTAGCGTCGTTGCCCTGCTGGAAAGTGAACCTATGCCCCAGTCTCAACTCTTTTGCAGACTCTGACCTGCTTCCCTGTCCCTGCTGAAGAAAAACATTCCCACAACATGATGCTGCCACCACCATGTTTCACGGTGGGGATGGTGTGTTCAGTGTGCAGTGTTAGTTTTCTGCCACACATAGCGTTTTGCTTTTAGGCCAAAAAGTAAATTTTTGGTCTCATCTGACTAGAGCACCTTGTTCCACATGTTTGCCGTGTCTCCAACATGGCTTCTCGCAAATTGCAAATGGGACTTCTTATGACTTTCTTTCAACAATGGCTTTCCATAAAGGTCAGATTTATGGTGTGCACGACTTATGCCCCGTACACACGGTTGGATTTTCGGACGGAAAATGTGTGATAGGACCTTGTTGTCGGAAATTCGGACCATGTGTAGGCTCCATCACACATTTTCCATCGGATTTTCCGACACACAAAGTTTGAGAGCAGGCTATAACATTTTCCGAAAACAAAATGCGTTGTCAGAATTTCCGATTGTGTGTACACAAATCCGACGCAAAAAGTGCCACGCATGCTCAGAATAAATAAAGAGATGAAAGCTATTGGTTACTGCCCCGTTTATAGTCCCGACGTACGTGTTTTACGTCACCGTGTTCAGAATGATCGGATTTTCCGACAACTTTGTGTGACCGTGTGTATGCAAGACAAGTTTGAGCCAACATCCGTCATAAAAAATCCATGGGTTTTGTTGTCGGAATGTCCAATCAATGTCCGACCGTGTGTACGGGGCATAATAGTTGTCCTGTGGACAGATTCTCCCACCTGAGCTGTAGAGCTGAGCTGCAGCTCTTCCAGAGCTACCATGAGCCTCTTGGCTGCTTCTCTGATGAAGGCTCCTCCTTGCCTGGCCCGTCAGTTTAGGTAGATGGCCATGTCTTGGTAGGTTTGCAGTTGTGCCATACCCTTTCCATTTTGGATGATGGATTGAACAGTGCTCCATGAGAGGTGCAAAACTTGGGATATTTTTTTATAACCTAACTCTGCTTTAAACTTCTCCACAACTTTATCCCTGACATGTCTGGAGTGTTCTTTGGCCTTCATGATGCTGTTTGTTCACTAGGGTTCTCTAACAAACCTCTGAAGGCTTCATAGAACAGCTGTATTTATACTGAGATTAAATTACACACAGGTGGACTCTGTTTACTAATTAGGTGACTTCTGAAGGCAATTGGTTTCACTACATTTTAGTTAGGGGTTTCATAGTAAGGCCCCTTTCACACTGGGGCGGTTTGCAGGCGCTATTGCGCTAATAATAGCGCCTGCAAACAAACACGAAACAGCCGCTGCTGTCTCTCCAGTGTGCAAGCCCCGAGGGCTTGCACACTGGAGTGGTGCGCTAGCAGGATGGGAAAAAAAGTCCTGCTAGCAGCAACTTCGGAACGGTGAAGGAGCGGTGTATACACCGCTCCTTCACCGCTTCTGCCCATTGAAATCAATGGGACAGCGTGGCTATACCGCCGGCAAAGCGCCTCTGTAAAGGCGCTTTGCGGTGGTTTTTAACCCTCGGCCACTAGCGGGGGTAAAACCACCCCGCTAGCGGACGATTACCGACGGTAAAGCGTCGCCAACAATAGCGGCGCTTTACCGCCGACGCTGCCCCCACGCCAGTGTGAAAGGGGCCTAAAGCAGGCTGAATACAGATGCACACCTCACTTTTCAGATATTTATTTGTTATAAAATTGGAAAACCATTTCTCATTTTTTTTCCACTTCACAATCATGTGCCACTTTGTGTTGGTCTATTACATAAAATCCTAATATAATACATTTAAATTTTGGTTGTAACATAACAAAATGTGGAATATTTATGAATACTTTTTCAAGGCACTGTATAAGGGCCTGTGCACAGCTGAGACTCATAAAAAGGTCTGGATAACATGTAAGATGTGGACGTAGGACTGGAGGCTTATTCTCATCCAAAACTTTACAAAACTTCCAGGTTCCAGGACAGAACTGCCAAAGACCAAAGATTCTCAGTAAACAAGTTTGATTTCTCCAAATCAGCCATAAACCCTTGAGCTCCTCACTGTGTAGGTGAGAAACCTAGGTGACACGGGTCCACAATCCTAACAGCACATGCCTCCTTAAATTTATACTTTATATTTCTGATGCAAATTTATGTTGTGAAATGTATTTTTGCCTAGCTTTGTATTTGACATCAATGTAGTTTAATTTACAGTGACATTACATTTACAAAGCATGTACTTGTAGTAACAGATGAACAATAAGCAAGGGGTGGGATTTTCAGGAATAAAACTTACTCCACCTGCAACACATGGCATTTTTAGATGACTACAGTTCAGCTTTAGGCTAGGTTCACACTGCTGCAGTGCGAATTTAGCGCGATTTTGATCCGATTGCGTTGCAAATTTGCATTGCGAATTCTTTGTGTGTTCTTGCGATTCTACTGCAAATTTTGCAATCTATGGAGCTGAATTCGCATTGCACACGGATCAAACTCGGACAGGACCCTTTTTTTACGCAGGTTAAATTCGCAACGCATTCATGTGAACAGCACTCATGGAAAACAATGTTATTAAAATGACTTGCGAATTTGAGCGATCGCAGCGGCTCAAATTCGCAATAAAATTCGCAGCAGTGTGAACCTAGCCTTAAGGTGTATAATTGTCTACAGCTTCCTGCCCAGTGTTATTAACATCTAAATGTATTTTGTGTTGTTAGACTGCCCTCTTGTGGCAAGACCTTGAAGAAGTCAAAACATACTTGTCCAAACTGCATGACACCGGTGTGCACCAGAGACTGTATTACTGTGACAGGAAGAGTCAGCTGGTGGAAATATTGAACAGAGGATTCTCTCCAGAAGGTTTGTAAAGAAGATGACAGCTCATTTAGAGCAAATAAATCAGACTTCCTAAGTCAAACACTACTCTAACAACGCTAACACTAAATGATTGCACCATCAAGGAAGTAAATAAACAAGGCAGCAAACATAACAGTAAAGTGAAAACTGTAATCCTTTAATAACCCATAGTAAATGTTCGAATTTCAGTTTAACCACTTCAGCCCCGGAAGGTTTTACCCCCTTCCTGACCAGAGCACTTTTTACAATTCGGCACTGCGTCGCTTTAACTGCTAATTGCGCGGTCATGCAATGCTGTACCCAAACGAAATTTGCGTCCTTTTCTTCCCACAAATAGAGCTTTCTTTTGATGGTATTTGATCACCTCTGCCGTTTTTACTTTTTGCGCTATAAACGGAAAAAGACCGAAAATTTTGAAAAAAAATGATAATTTCTACTTTTTGTTATAAAAAAAATCCAATAAACTCAATTTTAGTCATACATTTAGGCCAAAATGTATTCGGCCACATGTCTTTGGTAAAAAAAAATGTCAATAAGCGTATATTTATTGGTTTGCGCAAAAGTTATAGCGTCTACAAACTAGGGTACATTTTCTGGAATTTACACAGCTTTTATTTTATGACTGCCTATGTCATTTCATGAGGTGCTAAAATGGCAGGGCAGTACAAAACCCCCCCAAATGACCCCATTTTGGAAAGTAGACACCCCAAAGAAATTGCTGAGAGGCATGTTGAACCCATTGAATATTTATTTTTTTTGTTCCAAGTGATTGAATGATATATTGCTCACACAGGCCATGCGCATATGTGGAATTGCACCCCAAAATACATTTAGCTGCTTCTCCTAAGTACGGGGATACCACATGTGTGTGACTTTTTGGGAGCCTAGCCGCGTACGGGGCCCCGAAAACCAAGCACCGCCTTCAGGATTTCAAAGGGCATAAATTTTTGATTTCACTCCTCACTACCTATCACAGTTTTGAAGGCCATAAAATGCCAAGATGGCACAAAACCCCCCCAAATGACCCCATTTTGGAAAGTAGACACCCCAAGCTATTTGCTGAGAGGCATGTTGAGTCCATGGAATATTTTATTTTTTGACACAAGTTGCGGGAATGTGACAATTTTTTTTTTTTTTGCACAAAGTTGTCACTAAATGATATATTGCTCACACAGGCCATGGGCATATGTGGAATTGCACCCCAAAATACATTCTGCTGATTCTCCTGAGCACGGGGATACCACATGTGTGGGACTTTTTGGGAGCCTAGCCGCGTACGGGGCCCCGAAAACCCAGCACCGCCTTCAGGATTTCTAAGGGCGTAAAGTTGTGATTTCACTCCTCACTACCTATCACATTTTTGAAGGCCATAAAATGCCCAGATGGCACAAAACCCTCCCAAATGACCCCATTTTGGAAAGTAGACACCCCAAGCTATTTGCTGAGAGGCATGTTGAGTCCATGGAATATTTTATATTTTGACACAAGTTGCGGGAAAGTGACAATTTTTTTTTTTTTTTTTTTGCACAAAGTTGTCACAAAATGATATATTGCTCAAACATGCCATGGGCATATGTGGAATTACACCCCAAAATACATTCTGCTACTTCTCCTGAGTACGGGGATACCACATGTGTGGGACTTTTTGGGAGCCTAGCCGCGTACGGAGCCCTGAAAACCAATCACCGCCTTCAGGATTTCTAAGGGCATAAATTTTTGATTTCACTCCTCACTACCTATCAGTTTTGAAGGCCATAAAATGCCAAGATGGCACAAACCCCCCCCCCCCAAATGACCCCATTTTGGAAAGTAGACACCCCAAGCTATTTGCTGAGAGGCATGTCGAGTCCATGGAATATTTTATTTTTTGACACAAGTTGCAGGAAAGTGACAATTTTTTTTTTTTTTTGCACAAAGTTGTCACTAAATGATATATTGCTCACACAGGCCATGGGCATATGTGGAATTGCACCCCAAAATACATTCTGCTGATTCTCCTGAGTATGGGGATACCACATGTGTGGGACTTTTTGGGAGCCTAGCCACGTACGGGGCCCCGAAAACCCAGCACCGCCTTCAGGATTTCTAAGGGCGTAAAGTTGTGATTTCACTCCTCACTACCTATCACATTTTTGAAGGCCATAAAATGCCCAGATGGCACAAAACCCCCCCAAATGACCCCATTTTGTAAAGTAGACACCCCAAGCTATTTGCTGAGAGGCATGTTGAGTCCATGGAATATTTTATATTTTGACACAAGTTGCGGGAAAGTGACAATTTTTTTTTTTTTGCACAAAGTTGTCACAAAATGATATATTGCTCAAACATGCCATGGGCATATGTGGAATTACACCCCAAAATACATTCTGCTGCTTCTCCTGAGTACGGGGATATGACATGTGTGGGACTTTTTGGGAGCCTAGCCGCGTACGGAGCCCCGAAAACCAAGCACCGCCTTCAGGATTTCTAAGGGCATAAATTTTTGATTTCACTCCTCACTACCTATCACAGTTTTGAAGGCCATAAAATGCCAAGATGGCACAAAACCCCCCCAAATGACCCCATTTTGGAAAGTAGACACCCCAAGCTATTTGCTGAGAGGCATGGTGAGTATTTTGCAGCTCTCATTTGTTTTTGAAAATGAAGAAAGACAAGAAAAACATATATTTTTTTTCTTTTTTCAAATTTCAAAAGTTTGTGACAAAAAGTGAGGTCTGCAAAATACTCACTATACCTCTCAGCAAATAGCTTTGGGTGTCTATTTTCCAAAATGGGGTCATTTGGGGGGGGTTTGTGCCATCTGGGCATTCCATGGCCTCCGAAACTGTGATAGGCAGTGAAGAGTGAAATCAAAAATTTACGCCCTTAGAAAGCCTGAAGGCGGTGCTTGGTTTTCGGGGTCCCGTACGCCGCTAGGCTCCCAAAAAGTCTCACACATGTGGTATCCCCGTACTCAGGAGAAGCAACAGAATGCATTTTGGGGTGTAATTTCACATATTCCCATGGCATGTTTGAGCAATATATCATTTAGTGACAACTTTGTGCAAAAAAAAAAAAAAAATTGTCTTTTTCCCGCAACTTGTGTCACAATATAAAATATTCCATGGACTCGACATGCCTCTCAGCAAATAGCTTGGGGTGTCTACTTTCCAAAATGGGGTCATTTGGGGGGGGTTTGAACTGTCCTGGCATTTTATGCACAACATTTAGAAGCTTATGTCACACATCACCCACTCTTCTAACCACTTGAAGACAAAGCCCTTTCTGACACTTTTTGTTTACATGAAAAAATTATTTTTTTTTGCAAGAAAATTACTTTGAACCCCCAAACATTATATATTTTTTTAAAGCAAATGCCCTACAGATTAAAATGGTGGGTGTTTCATTTTTTTTTTTTCACACAGTATTTGCGCAGCGATTTTTCAAACGCATTTTTTGGGGAAAAAACACACTTTTTAAAATTTTAATGCACTAAAACACACTATATTGCCCAAATGTTTGATGAAATAAAAAAGATGATCTTAGGCCGAGTACATGGATACCAAACATGACATGCTTTAAAATTGCGCACAAACGTGCAGTGGCGACAAACTAAATACATTTTTAAAAGCCTTTAAAAGCCTTTACAGGTTACCACTTTAGATTTACAGAGGAGGTCTACTGCTAAAATTACTGCCCTCGATCTGACCTTCGCGGTGATACCTCACATGCATGGGGCAATTGCTGTTTACATTTGACGCCAGACCGACGCTTGCGTTCGCCTTTGCGCGAGAGCAGGGGGGGACAGGGGTGCTTTTTTTTTTTTTTTTTTTTTTTCTTTATTAATTTTTTAATTTTTTTTCTTATTTTTAAACTGTTCCTTTCATTTTTTTTTTTTTTTTATCATTTTTATTGTTATCTCAGGGAATGTAAATATCCCCTATGATAGCAATAGGTAGTGACAGGTACTCTTTTTTGAAAAAATTGGGGTCTATTAGACCCTAGATCTCTCCTCTACCCTCAAAGCATCTGACCACACCAAGATCGGTGTGATAAAATGCTTTCCCAATTTCCCAATGGCGCTGTTTACATCCGGCGAAATCTAAGTCATGAAATGCTCGTAGCTTCCGGTTTCTTAGGCCATAGAGATGATTGGAGCCATTCTGGTCTCTGATCAGCTCTATGGTCAGCTGGCCGAATCACCGGCTGCATTCTCAGGTTCCCTGTTGGGCCAGGAGAGCCAGAGAAAAACATGGAAGACGGTGGGGGGGGGGGAATCCCTCCCACTGCTTGTAAAAGCAGTCTAGAGGCTAATTAGCCGCTATGATTGCTTTTACATGAAAGCCGACCGCTGGCTGAAAAGAATGATACCAAGATGATACCTAAACCTGCAGGCATCATTCTGGTATAACCACTCAAAGTCCAGCAACATACCAGTACGTTGCTGGTCCTTGTATTGTAAACTTTTTTTTCATGCAGCCTGTGGGCTGAACGAAAAAAAGATATTGATCGGTGGGTATGCCCACCATTAGAATACCTCCCTTCATCCGCCCACTTGTAATGATGGGCATACATGCACCATTTATATATGCCGAAGCATGGGGGCATCCTCCCGCAAAAGGCAGGAGCAAATTGCTCCTCCACCCACTGCTGCCCCCACGCTTCGGCATATATGCTGAAGTATGTAACTGTGGTGGTGAAATCACCTCCGACAGCGCTGGAGTCACGGCTTTATATATCGTGGGAGCAAACGCTGTTGCTGTCAAGATAAATAAATCCGCTCTGCAGCTGAATGGCGTACCTGAAAACAAAAAAGTGGTTAACAATAAAAAAACAAAGTATAAAAAAATTGCATACCTATAAAGCAAACATGATAAAAACATAACAATAAAATATTGCAGTATAGAATGCAGAACAATAGAGAGAGAATAGAGAGAGAGAACAATAAAACGACAACTATTTTTGGTTTTTTTATTTTATATTTTTTTTGTATTTTTATTTTTTTATTTTTTTTTTTATTTTTTATTTTTTTTTAACACTTTTTTTAGTAACTTTAACTTTTAACTGTAACTGTACCAGGTTTGGGTCTCTCAAAATGCGATGGCATCTTGGGAGACCCTGTGTTAGTGTGCCTAGTCTGTGCCGTGCTGAACCCTACGCTAATACTCCACTAGTGTATGGTAGCGTTCAAAACATTCACCAATGCATAGACCAGGATTGTCAGGACAGGAGGGACAACAATACCGGGTGTCACGCCTAAATCCGCGCTTGCTGCAGACACAACATCTTTTTTGGGGGGCTTGTTGGGTAGGGGTACTCTGGAGGACATAAGGAAAATGCCTCCCATGCAGCCGGCTTACTGCATCTGGTTGGGGAAGGTGAGGTGGAGCACCGTCTGGATACAGAAGGGCTCTGACAATCTCTTCCTGGAATTTAAGGAAGGATCCAGTCCGTCCTGAAGCTCTGTATAGCACATGAGCATTCAGCAAAGCCAATTGAAATAAATAAACAGACACTTTTTTGTACCAGCGTCTGGCCTTACGGGCAATTAGGTACGGTGCCAACAACTGGTCGTTGAGGTCCACCCCTCCCATATTAAGGTTGTATTCGTGGACACAGAGGGGTTTCTCCACAACACCAGTCGCCGTAGTAATTTGGGTCGTCGTGTCTGCATGAAGGGAGGTAAGAACGAAAACATTCTTATTGTCCCCCCACTTCATAGCGGGCAAATTATTATACTGCAAGCAGGCTCTCTCCCCCAGCCTAAGACGGGACTCTACAAGCCGCTGGGGAAAGCCCCGGCGATTAGGTCGCACGGTGCCACATGCTCCAATCTGATGATCAAACAAGTGACTAAAAAGTGGCACGCTCGTATAATAATTGTCCACGTACAAGTGGTACCCCTTTCCGAATAAGGGTGACACCAAGTCCCACACTATCTTGCCAGCGCTTCCTATGTAGTCAGGGCAGTTTATCGGCTCAACGTGACTACCTTTGCCCTCGTAAACCATAAATCTACATGTATAGCCTGTGGCCCTGTCACAGAGCTTATACATCTTGACCCCGTATCTGGCACGCTTGCTGGGAAGGTACTGTTTGAAGGACAAGCGGCCAGAAAACTTAATCAGGGACTCATCAACGCAGACAACTTGATGGGGGGTAAACAAGTCTGCAAAACGTTGGTTGAAGTGGTTTACGAGGGGCCGAATTTTGTAGAGCCGATCGTATGCAGGGTCTCCACGAGGACGACAGAGTTCATTGTCGTTGAAGTGCATGAACCGCAAAATCTGCTCGTATCGTGCCCTGGTCATGGAGGCAGAGAACACGGGCATATGGTGAATTGGGTCAGTGGACCAATATGACCGCAACTCACTCTTTTTGGTTATGCCCATGAGGAGGGAAAGGCCCAGAAAGATCTTAAATTCGGAGACCGTAATTGGTCTCCAATCTCTGGCAAGGGAGGACTGGGGAATAGTGGCGATGTGTTGACCAGCGTACAAATTGCTTTGGTCCACAATAGATCTATAGAGATCTTCGGTGAAAAACAGCGAATAAAAATCCAGTGGCGTAAAGTCAACTGTTTCCACCTGAATTCCGGGTTGGCCAGTGAATGGGGGAAGTACGGGTGCTGCAGAAGTGGTGGGTTCCCAATTCGGATTGGCGAATGCAGCAGGAAGGGCACTATGGGCACGACGGGCCTGTGTTCGTCTTCTTCTTGGTGGCAGCGGGACGCTACTTGTGCTTGCCACCTCGCCAGCTTGAACTGCACTTATGGGACTCGCCACGTCACCACGTGATACTGCAGTGCTGGATGTACGACCAGGGTGTACTAGGCCGCTGGTGCTTGCCAGTTCACCAGAAGGAGTAGCGGCACTAGTACTTCTCTGCTCCATACGAGAGCCCTGCGGTTCTTGCACTTCAAGGACAGAAGAAGTTCGGGGTCTGGTACGCCTGACCCTAGCAGGGACCACAACTCCGTCGTCAGAGCTATCTGTCATGGAGCCGCTGTCCTCTACAGGTTCGTATTCTGAGCCTGAACTTGACAGATGAGTGACTTCCTCTTCACTATCTGTCATACTCAGAAACGTGTAGGCCTCTTCACTAGTGTACCTTCGATTTGTCATTTTGGCCTCTAAATTTAGGGGTACACTAGTGAGACTCACAGGCAAAAAAGCTCCTGACTGTTAGCGACTGATTCAAAACGCTACCAAAAAACTGTTAGCGATCGCAGGGATCAGGCCTGACTCTGCGAACGCTGCAGTTATGTGTGCTTAGTGTTTTGTAAGTGTCAGTTATCGATCGATACTGCACTTGGGTGGGCTGGGCTGGGCCGAGGGGCAAAACGCAGGTGCTAGCAGGTATCTGGGCTGATCCCGCTAACACTGTGTTTCAGGGAACCCTAAACTGCTGGGGAGTATAGATCTGATCGGATCAGATATCGATCCGTTCAGATACTATAGCACTAAGGGAGGTGTATGCTGCGTGCGTGGGTTTTAGCGGTACTGGCGCTAACCTGACGCTGCCTGGGGCGACGCAGACCTTATCAGATCCTAAAAACTTAACTTATATCACCGCCGGGCAATTAGGGGGTTAAACCTTTATAAGGTAATAAACGGCGGGTGCCCTAAAACTATAATAAACTATAATAAACTGTAATAAACTATAATAAACTACAAAAAACAAACTAGCTAACCAGCGTCACCCGTAACACTTATACGGTGATCGCTGGTGAAAGGGTTAACTAGGGGGCAATCAAGGGGTTAAAACCTTTAGCAGGTAGTATATGGGGGTACCTGTCGCTATAAAACACTGACAGCGAACCTATATACTTACCTCCCTAACTAGCGTCACCTGTGTCACTAATACAGCGATCAGAAAAACGATCGCTTAGCGACACTGGCGACGGGGGGTAATCAAGGGGTTAACTTTTATTAGGGGGGGGTTAGGGGGGTACCCTGGACCTAAAGGGGGGTACCCTAGACCTAAAGGGGGCTAACCTAACTGCCCTAACACTTGTAACTGACACAAACTGACACCAATGCAAGAAAAAAAAAACTGCTATTGGTGTCAGAGTGACAGGGGGTACAGGGGGGTGATCGGGGGGTGATCGGGGGGTGACAGGGGGGTGAAAAGTGTGCCTGCGTGTTCTACTGTAAGTGTAGTGTTGGTGCACTTACTTGGATGTCTTCTCTCCTCTGCGCCGGGACGAAAAGACCGGCTCGAGGAGGGATGACATCACTTCCTTTCCCTCTGTTTACATTACAGAGGGAAAGGAAGCGTTTTCATTCGCCGGGAGCGATCGGGAGGGGGTGGCCAACAATGGATGGCCTCCCCCTCACCTCTCATCGCCCGCGAACGAGAGCCGACCGCCTATGGCACCGGGGGGGGGGGGTCCGATCGGACCCCCCACCCGCGGGAGGCAGATCACGTACAGGTACGTGATTCTGCCTGCCCGTGCCATTCTGCCGCCGTATATGTGCGTTAGGCGGTCGGCAAGTGGTTAACATGGAAATGTGGCTTTACACATCTAAGTACTAGAGCAGGGATGTCCAAATTTTTTTCAAAGAGGGCCAGATTTGATGAAGTGACCATTTTGCCTGACATTCTTTGAACCATTAAAATTCGGTCTAATGCCCTGTACACACGGTCGGACATTGATCGGACATTCCGACAACAAAATCCATGGATTTTTTCCGATGGATGTTGGCTCAAACTTGTCTTGCATACACACGGTCACACAAAGTTGTTGGAAAATCCGATCGTTCTGAACGCGGTGACGTAAAACACGTACGTCGGGACTATAAATGGGGCAGTAGCCAATAACTTTCCTCTCTTAATTTATTCTGAGCATGCGTGGCACTTTGTGCGTCGGATTTGTGTACACACAATCGGAATTTCCGACAACGGATTTTGTTGTCGGAAAATTTTATAGCAAGCTCTCAAACTTTGTGTGTCGGAAAATCCGATGGAAAATGTGTGATGGAGCCTACACACGGTCGGAATTTCCGACAACAAGGTCCTATCACACATTTTCCATAGGAAAATCCGACCGTGTGTACGGGGCATAAGTGTGTTTGTCCGAGCACTAATACACTGCCCAACAAGAATTCTCTTGCCTTTGTGGCTGTGTGTGGTGAAGAGATGAGCTCAGGCGTGTTATTTGTATGTACCGTATTTATCGGCGTATAACACGCACCTTCACTTTAAGAGGGAAGTTTCAGGAAAAACATACATTTTAAATAAAGAACTGTGAAGCAAAATAAGAGTCAGTGCTCATCAATGCAGCCTAATCAGTGCCCATCTGCAGCCTTACAAATGCCATGAATGCAGCCCCACCATTGCCATGAATGCAGCCCCACCATTGCCATGAATGCAGCACCCCCATTGCCATGAATGCAGCACCCCCACTGGCAAGAATGCAGCACCCCCATTGCCATAAATGAAGCACCACCATTGCCATGAATGCAGCCCCACCATTGCCATGAATGCAGCACCCACATTGCCATGAATGCAGCACCCCCACTGCCATGAATGCAGCACCCCCATTGCCATGAATGCAAACTCACCATTGCCACCAGTGCAGCCTGATCCATGCCCATCTGCAGCCTCACCATTGCCATGAATGCAGCACCCCCATTGCCATGAATGCAAACTCACCATTGCCATCAGTGCAGCCTGATCCATGCCCATCTGCAGCCTCAGAGGGGGACAGAGAGGGGGCGTGTCGAGCGCCAACAGATTACATACAGGAGAATCTCTTATTTTCTCGGCAGCCTCTTTAATACAAAGTCCCGCCTCCTATGATAGACAGAACAGTCGTCTAATGGCAGCCCAGGAGATGTGTCTTCCTATTACAGAGGCCGCTGCGTAGACAGGACATTCTCACTGTTTGTATGGCACTCGTCCCGCCCCCTCCGAGGCGGCCAGGATATATATCTTTTGTGGCCCCAGCGCTCAGGGATTCATTGGGGCCACAAAAAATATATATGTCCAAATTAACAGGCTGGCCGTTAGAAACCGGAATGCGGGCCGCAATTGGCCTGCGGGCCAGACTTTGGACATACCTGTACTAGAGGAACAGGTTACAGGATGTAACAGGGTATAATATTTCCAGAACAGTGTATTGTATACTTTGATACATTGTGGAGTCATTACATCTAACACACTGCATAGCACAGACAAGTGTGCAGAATAAAATGTACACAACATTGTATAAATAAAGTAGTGTGGCATAATCCAATAAAGCACGGCGTGTATGGTTAACAGTGTGAGCTAAATGGAGTGAGGTAATGAGTTCACATACTTACATGCCCAGTGAATCCAGTCTCGTCCCGCAATGATATGGCACTCAGCGGCTGCATGCTGGGTCCCAAGCCACCACCTTCTTTCCTGACATCATGGGATGCTGGCTGTCTCTATCTATATCTAATGTAGGGGAAGCTTCTGAAGGCTGCTGGGGTAGAGCTAACTTAATTCTCCATGAAAATACTCCAATAAACATGCTTTGACTTACATACAAATGCCTATCCTATTCAACACTTACCGGAAAAGCCAGACCCATAGTTTTGAAGTTCTGGGAACTGCAAGTGAATCGAGATATGAGCCCATTCAATTTTGATGGCTCAAATCGCTCCACATCAAAAAAGGTGAAGCCCCCTTTTTTTAGCCTTTCTGGAATCGGGTTTATATTGGTGTTTAAACCCATGGGATATAGTTCAGGCAAACGCACTGCATTTGCGGCCTGCTTTAGGGGTGTTGTGAACTTTTAATGGACACCCACAGCAGATCGCAAAACACAGTGCAATTGCAGTGTGTTGTGGGAAACACACAGTATTCACTTCGTTTCCCGCACCGCATGAATGTGAACCAGGGGTAAATGCTGGTGTTATAGTCTCCTGATCATCAGTTTTCCTGGTAATCACCCAAAGCAATAGCAATCACTTGTGCTGTTCTTCCTTCTACATAGCTCCCAACTGTCCCTGATTTCGAGGGACTGTCCCTGATTTTGAACAAAGTCCCGCTGTCCCTCTTTCCTCCTCATTTGTCCCTCATTTTGGTCTGATGTCCAATGAGAATGCAGGGCCACTGACCCTCTGTCTGCACAGTGCTGATCGGCCCTGCGCTGATCACATGCACTTTCTCAAGAAAAAAAAAGAAAAACTCTCTAGTAATACACACCAAACTGAGCATGTGCAGCCTGTTCCCTGGCTCTGTAAATATCAGGGAGACTGTGGAAGAAGGAGATGATCAGAGAAGACAGGGTCAAACTGCCTTTTTTCATAATGCAGAGGATTAACCCCCTAGGTTCCACATTGAGTATAATAAGCATGCTTTACTGCATATACAGACTGATTTTACTGTTGTGGGTTTAGTAACACTTTAAGTATATGTAAATGATTGAATGTCCATAGCCTGGCTACAGGTTCAGTTTAAAATTGCAGGGCACATAAGGTAATTTTATTCCCAGGAATATGTGTAATTCTTTTGTAATCTTTATAGCAACCAATCACGTGCTTCATTTCATTTCCTGCCTGCTTTAGAATCATACAAGTGAGAAACCCAGTACATTTCTGTTTTCATTTTATTTTGTTCTGTTTGTTTAGTCTATAAATGTCACACACAGCATCTGTTCTACAAATCCAAAAATGGGTTACTATGTGACAATCTGTAGCATTTTGGAGTTGTGGAGTTGTTCTTCATAGTCATCTTCATCTGTTTCTCTTGCTCCTGAAAAGGAAAGTGTTTGAGTCAGGTCCGTCTTAATAGCATCATGGGCCTCTGGGCAAAGTAATGCTCTGGGGCCCATACAATGGAGACAGTGCAGGTAAACAGACATCAAGTAGGTAGGAGGCAGACAAGCGGAGCTTCCCCTTTTGGGTGGAGCTCCGCCTTAACTACATGAACAATCATTCTGTACAGCAAAGAGACAGTGGGAAATACTACAAACATAAAGTAACAAAGCTGTCCTGTGCATATAATATATCTGCTAGATTGATACCTCCCCAGCACTATGGCCCCTCTACACCCTAGATACCTCCACAGCACTCTGACCCCTCTACACCCCAGATATCCCCCCAGCACTCTGACCCCTCTACATCCCAGTTATCCCCCAGCACTCTGACCCCTCTACATCCCAGATATCCCCCCAGCACTCTGACCCCTCTACATCCCAGCTATATCCCCCCAGCACTCTGACCCCTCTACACCCCAGATATCCTCCCAGTACTCTGATCCCTCTACACCCCAGATATCCCCCCAGCACTCTGACCCCTCTACATCCCAGATATCCCCCCAGCAGTCTGACCCCTCTACATCCCAGATATCCCCCCAGCACTCTGACCCCTCTACACCCTAGATATTCCCCCCAGCACTGTTTCCATATACCATAAGATACCCCTTGTATTGTGACCCCCTCTACATTCCTGATACCCCCTACACTGTGGCCTCTCTACATCCCTGATATCTTTAGCACTATAGCCACCCAAGCTACCCCAAGCATTGCTACCCTCTATACACCCCAGATCCCCCCCTCAGCATTATTTTCCCCCATACACCCTTGATATCCCCCAGCACCATTATTCCATCCATGTAGTACCCCCTTTTCCAGTGGAGATTCAGTGCATGTAAACTTTTGGCTATGTGCCCACCTCCAGCACTGGACTCACCTATACCAATCAAGCAGGCAGAAGGAGGGGCGGAGGAGGGAGAATTCCAAACCCTTTGGTGCAAAAAGTGCTGGACAGCTGGGCTCACCATGACACCATCCACAATGCTACTTCTGCAGGTGGGCTCTCAGTGCTGCTGACTCAGCAGCTCCCACTCCAGCTCCTACCCCGCAGCCTTCGAGTCCTGAGCATTTAAGCTGCATGGGGCGGGGTCAGAGCAAAACTGGAGCTCTGGCCCCGCCCCTCCCTGCTGGCTGTGAAATAATAGGTATCGTTCTGCACAGCACGGCGCACTGCTGCCAGCCTGCCTACCCTGTGTATCCATCAGTCTCAGCCATCATGGGGCCCTCAATTTTGGGGCAGCATAGACTCAAGGACCAGCTGCTTTGGGGAATGTGCAGGGGCCCCCCATGCAGCTGGGGCCCCTGGGCAGTGCCCAGGTGTGCCCACTCATTAAGACAGCCCTGGTTTAAGTGTACATTTATTAAACTGCGATGTAGAGGGCATTTACACATCGTGGCCCATCTACCATATATGAAGCTCCCAGAGTAGAGCCTGTTTATTAACATTTATGCTTCTCTGACTGAATAGAGATGTGAATGGAGTGTGATGAATAACTTGGACAAGGGGTGGGCAGGAGGGGCAGCTGCCCTGGGCAAAATGAGGCAGGGGGACAGAGACTGGACACAGGGTAGTAAACCCATTCTACGGCATGCATTAACAGTGGGGGAGGGGGCGAAGTTCTGCATCCTTGCCCTGGGCGCTAGGTGGACCTGGTACTGAGTTTAATGCCTCGTACACACGAGCGGTTTTGCCGTCGGAATAAACTGTGATGGTTTCTCAGATGGAATTCCTCTGATGCTGTCTTGCATACACACGGTCACACCAAAGTCCAACCATCAAGAACGCAGTGATGTACAACACGCACGACGAGACTAGAAAAAGGAAGTGCAATAGCCAGTGCGCCACCCTTTGGGCTCCTTCTACTAATCTCTTCGGAACAGCATACAGACGAGCGTTTTTTCCGATAGTAATTAGTTCCGTCGGAAAAATATAGAACATGTTCTCTATCTAAGTCCTTCTGAATTTTCAACGGAAAAAGTGGGGGAATACACATGGTCGGAATATACGGTGAAAAGCTCCCAACGGACTTTTTATGACGGAAATTCCGCTCATGTGTACGCGGCATTAGTGAGATTCGCTCAAACACTCATCAATGAAAATAAAAAAATTTACAAAATAAGAGTTAAAAAAATAAAATAAAGTTAAAAACCTATGCGAGAGGGACCATCCATGAATAATTGTGTTTTTATTTATATCAAAACATTCATTGACACTTGTTACTGAGTGTAATTTATATAGCCATAAATACACTCCATTACAAGAGTCACAGAAATGTCCTGATATGAATAAAAGCACAATTGTTTATGAATGGCCCCTCTCACATAGGTCTTTTATTAACAATAATATACTGGTGTCTTGTGTGGGAATATACTCACACTAGATGACAGGGTCCCCTTAACATTTAAGCATTGGGGTATTTATTAGGGGGTTAAAGGTCCTCAGCCATCAGATGCCATAGGGAGCATGGACCTGTATATATACAGAAGCAGAGGACATAATCCCACCTCTAACGTGGAGAAGCAGGGAGTGAGATATGGGCAGCACAGTGGTGTAGTGGGTAGCACTCTCACCTAGCAGTAAAAAGGGTCACTGATTCAAATCCCAAACACTGACACCACCTGCCTGGAGTTTGCATGTTCTCCCTGTGCCTGCGTGGGTTTCCTCCTGGTACTCCGGTTTCCTCCCACACTCCAAAGACATGCTGGTAGGTTAATTGGCTTCTGTCTAAATTGGCCATAGTATATGAATGTGAGTTAGGGACCTTAGATTGTAAGCTCCTTGAGGGTAGGGACCGACGTGAATGTATAATGTATATGTAAAGCGCTGAGTAAATTGACGGCGCTATATAAGTACCTTAAGAATAATAATAATAATTTACACAAACAGCCAGTAGAGTGCTTCCTTAGCACCTTATGGCTGTTTGTTTTGGAATCACCATCTTCACTGCTCATTGCAGCTTATTAAACTGCTGCACAGTGGAGTATCTCAGTTTAATAAACATGCACCTTAATGTGAACTCCAGAACATGGGAAGACCTCTAAAGTGAATTCTTTTAAAGGCACATTACATTCAGAAAACATATTCATAAGTTTATTTTAGGTTAATTATGATTCCCTGAACAACTTGACATCCCCTCTTTGTGTATTCCCTGTAAACACCTCTTGGGTTTGTGATCTGTATTTTATTTTTAAGGCAGGTCGTTTTTATTAACCCTATTTTCAAAATACAATAGACAATCAAACAATACAAATGGAAAAACAGCTAATAATAAAAAAAAATCAAAAACACTCAAATAAAGCATTTCACGTATTTAGTACATGTATTAAGGACTTACTCAAATGAGTGTGTAGAGCATTTGTACATTGGGTATGACTCAGAGATGGTGCGGTACACAAAATAAATCCAATATACAATGAGCAACACATCTTCACCACTAACAATACCATAGACAATCCTTTTTTATTAGGTGAAGTCACCATTGTGACTTTAACCAGACACTCCCCCTGCCTGTCACTCACCAATCGCTATCCAGGCTCCATCCACTTAATGGGCAATGTTATCTTAGTTGGTTTCCTCTGTGCCCCGAGGCAGCTGGTCACGAGATGAAACATTAGAGTCCAACCACGAGGACCATATTTTTTGGAACTTTCTAGGGCACCCCCTATGCTTATAAGTTAACTCTTCTCTTTGTAATGTGAAATTAAGAATGTCATGCCATTGGTTGGGTGTTAGAGGTGTGGGTGATATCCATTTCTGTAATATGCGTTTGTGAGCTAAGTATAGGGATCTTGTCCACATGATATGCATTTTGTCGGGAAGTAGATCCTCTGGGATAATTCCCAGAGGTGCAAATTGGGATCTAATACCACTTTAGTTGAACAGAGGGAATTATGAGTTGTAAATATATTTTCCCAGTAGCGATTAAGTTTGGGGCAACGCCACAACATGTGGATAAGGGACCCAGTGACCGAGGAACATCTAGGACACTGTGGTGAAGTTGCCCTTCCCCGGGAGTGAAGCTTCTGTGGAGTGGATCTGTAATTTTTAGATTTCATCTGCAGTACCACCTGCTGCTATAATGTTGTGTGTTTGAGCATAACCTAAAGATATGTGAATTATTTTAGGGTCAGACTTTGCCCACCAAGCATTGCATACATAGAAAACATATGAATCTTACTATTGTTACATGAAAACAATGGAAGGTTCTGGTTCTTCTGAGGCCTTCAGAAGGAGCAGAGAGCTTCGAGTGCGTAGTCTGTACTTTCCAGCCACCTCTTCCTCTCCTGGTGACGTCACGTCTATCAGAGCTTTCCACACTGAACGGCAAGGACTTCCTGTGTTCCACAGAATGTCCAGTCCTCCTCCATTGTTTTCCCAGTAAACCGGAGGCCCATGCAGGATTGAGGACACTGGCGAACTATCCATCATACGACAAGCATGTTTATGTCTTTTATGCTATAAGTGTTTTTAATCGCTTTTTTATTACATTTCCTTGTGACACTGCACTTAAGTGGCATTTCCCCTCTCTCCTCCTTTTTGTCGTTTACACGGAGCTGGCTCAACTCTGAGGACAGCAGCCCCAAAGTGCCTTACATTTTATGCCCTTGCATCAGAGACTGTATAGACTATTACAGCCATAATTGCTGTATGTTTGCCTGAACTACTGTCTGCATGCACTCCTTGTGCCTGGACGTATTGACTTTCTCTATTATAAATTGCTTTCTCTTCTAGATGTCCAGCAAAGAGAATATGGGAATGGAATATACTTTTCAGCCAGTCCCGCAGAAGCTATAAATATGGTAAGGCAGTGTTAGAATATAATGTAGATCAGCCATTCTCAGACAGGATTCTGTAGAACATGTTATACTTCCCTGCTCTGTGCAGTGGTTTTGCACAAAGCAACTCGGAGCCGTGGTTCTGCCCCACCCCCTCTCGCTCCTGATTGGCTAACTGACTTTGATTTATCGCAGTGGGAGCCAATGGCGCCCCTGCTGTGTCTCAGCCAATCATGAGGGAGAGTACCGGACGGCTGAGGAACTCGTGCAACATTGCTGGATAGAGATGGGCTCAGGTAAGTAGGGAGCTGAGGGGGGCTGCTGCACACAGAATGCATTAAGATAAAATAAACCTTCTGACTTTACAATCACTTTAAAAATTAGTTCAAGGGTTCCTTTGGGGTAAAGGTTGAGAAAGTCTCCTGTCGATGTTCATCACTATTCTTGCTCACATAGGCAAAAGTATTCTAATGCTAAAAACCTCTAGAGAATAAAATGTTGTTTCTCATAGTAACCACTTTGATGATTCCTTTTGGCATCCCATATTGTGCTCAAAAAATGATTCGGTTAAGTGATCTAGGCAGGGCATCACAGTAGTGAATCTATCAATTCAATACTCTGCACTATGGGTCTATTACCAAGTGCAGGTGCCCCCACCGTGCTTTTATACTATAAAAAGGATACAACCAAGGTAAGAAAAGACAATATGGTTTGGTGCATGCAATTCCTCAATACAACAAAGTAAATAAATTCCCTTCAATGACACCATACACATACAGTACAATTGTACTACAGCGCACCTCCCTCAGCTGCACAATATTTCAACTATAACAATCGCTGTGCAATTTAGTGCAGTTTATGAAGAAGTGGCCTGGGGGAGCAAATCTGGATAAAGCTTCTGGAGGGAAAACATACTCTTAAAGCGCTTAGGACCCATTTATAGAGGTCATGGAGATGTGGTGATGGGGGTGTTCACAAGGGGAGCACATTTTGGTCACTAGGGATGAGCCAAACACCCCACCCCCCCCCCGGTTTGGTTTGCAGCAGAACTTGTGAACAGGCAAAACATTTGTGTGAACACCGTTAAAGTGTCCTATGGGACGCAAACGCGAAAAATCTAAAGTGCTCATTTTAAAGGCTAATATGCAAGTTATTGCCATAAAAAGTGTTTGGGGACCCAGGTCCTGCCCCAGGGGACATGTATCAATGCAAAAAAAGTTTTAAAATGGACGTTTTTTCAGGAGCAGTGATTTTAATAATACTTAAAGTGAAACAATAAAAATTAAATATTCCTTTATCTATCGTGCCTGGGGGTGTCCTTAGTATGCCTGTAAAGTAGAGCATCTTTCCCATGTTTATAACAGTACCACAGCAAAATTAAATTTCTAAAGGAAAAAATGTCATTCAAAACTGCTCGCGGCTGTAATGTATTGTCGGATCCCAGCAATATAGATAAAAAATACCAAAGATACCAAAAAAAAATGGTGTGGATGTCCCCCCCAAAATCCATACCAGGTCCTTCAGGTCTGGTATGGATATTAAGGGGAACCCCACACCCACATTTTTAAAAAAATGGCATGGGGGGCCCCCAGGCACTATATACTCTGAACAGCAGTGTATATACTATATGGTCTGCTCTATATACTCTGCAGAAAAATTGGGCCTTTGGTTTTGGTGGTACCAGAACACTGTAAGCCATCACAGTTACTCTTATTGGGCTCAGGTACGGGCCCTGCTATGAAATATTATATCAAAAATTGTAATTACATGCCCCTGTTAAACAGGGCAGAAAAATTGGGCCTTTGGTTTTGGTGGCGCCAGAATACTGTAAGCCCTCACAGTTACTCTTGTTGAGCGCAGGAATGGGCCATGCGTTGAAATATTATATCAGAAATTTTAATTACATGCGCCTGTTAAATAGGGGGAAAAAAAATGGGCCTTGGGTGGTGGTGGTGATGCCACAACACTGTAACCCCTTACAGATACTCTTGTTGGGCGCAGGAACGGGCCCTGCTGTGAAATATATCAAAAATTGTAATTACATGCCCCTGTTAAACAGGGGCAGAAAAATTGAGCCTTGGGTGGTGGTGGTGGTGCCCTAAACCAAAAATATTGTTGGAAGCTAGCATCACCAAGATTGAGGAGGATTAGATTAGTCAGCATAGGCAGTCTTCAAGGGATCCTAGATCCATAGCAAATTCAATCAGCTACATCGCATCAGGTGCTTGATAGCTGCTGATCCAAGACTGATTCATTTTTATGAATGTGAGCCTATCAATGGAGTCTGTGCACAGGCGCATTCTTTGATCCGTTACAAACCCTCCAGCAGCACTGAATGTGCATTCAGAAAGCACGCTGGATGCAGGACAGGCCAGTAGCTCAGTTGCATATTGAGAAAGTTCTGGCCAGTGGTCCATCCTCAAGACCCAGTAACCCAGTGGATGCTCTGTTGGAAAGGTCTGCTCTTGCCCCTAGTTATTCCTGCACCATATAATGCAGACGCTGGCGATGGTTGCTTGAACCAATCAGACCTTGGCACTGAAAAATTGTTTAAAGGCATTGGTCAGCCGCCCACCTTCTCCACCACTCTTCCTCTGACTGAATGAAGCTTCAGCAACACGTTGTCCAGCACCAGGAAATGGTAACCTCTGGGTCTGGAAATGCGTTACACAAACCTTTCTTCAAGGCCTCCTGAAGATGTTTCATCCTCTGCTCCCTCTGCAAAAGCAGGAGGAGTTCTGCAACTTTACCCTTATAACGTGGATCAAGAAGGGTTGCCAGCCAGTAACTGCCTCCTCTCAGCCACGTACAACTCCTTGGATTTCTGGGGACTGAAAACCATCCCTTGAAGACTGCTGCTGAGTGTTATCCTCTACATCCATGCTGACACAATCCTCCTCCTCCTCTTCTTCCTGTGTGTTTGACGGGCCCACAGAAATGTTATCTGGATAAAGGGGGCCTTAAGAGGAAAGGAAGTCCTCCTCCTCCTCCCGCTGTTCTGCCTCAAGTGCCCTGTCCATGATTCCACGAAGCATGTGCTCCAGCATTAAGACTAGAGGTACAGTGTCACTGATATATGCATTGTCGCTGCTCACCATCCGTGTGGCCTCCTCAAATAGTGACAGGACAGTGCATGCATCCTTAATCAGTAGTCACTGGCATGGCAAAAAGAAGACAAACTCCCCTGACCCTGTCCTGGTGCCATACTCGCACAGGTACTCATTGATGGCCCTCTGCTGTGTGTGCAGCCGCTGCAGCATTGCCAATGTTGAGTTCCAACTGGTGGGCATGTCACAAATGAGGCAGTTGGTGGGCAGGTTGCATTCCCTTTGAATGTCAGCCAGCTGAGCACTGGCACTGTATGACCAGCAGAAATGACCACAGACTTTTCTGGCCTGCCTCAGGAGATCTTGTAAGCCTGGGTACCTGCTCAAGAACCGCTGCACCACCAAATTCAGGACCTGTGCCAAACGTGGAACATGGGTCAAGTGTCCCTGTCAAAGAGTGGAGAGAAGGTTGGTGCCATTGTCGCATACAATCATTCCTGGCTGAAGCTGGCATGGCGTCAACCACCTCTGAGCCTGCCCCTGCAGAGCTGACAGAATCTCTGCCACAGTGTGGCTCCTGTTCCCTAGGCAGACCAACTCAAGCACCGCATGGCATCTTTTAGCCTGACTGATTGCGTACCCCTTTTAGCCTGACTGATTGCGTACCAGCTAGAATGCTTACGGAGCACCGCTGGTTCAGAGGACAAATATGCAGAAGAGGCCATAGAGGAAGAAAAAGAGGAGGGGGTGGAGAAGAGAGCTGTGGCAGACTCACCACTAGCATTTTGAAGGCATGGTGGCAGAACAAGCTCAAACAACACTGAACCCTGTCCTGCATCCAGCAGAGTTACCCAGTGCGCCGTGAAGAAAAGGTAATGTCCATGCCCATGCCTGCTGGACCATGAGTCAGCGGTAATATGAACCTTACTGCTGACTGCCCTGTCCAACTAGGCCAAAACATTGCCTACCACATGCCGGTAGAGAGCTGGAATGGCCTTCCATGAAAAGAAATGGCGCATTGGAACCTGCCACTGAGGTACAGCACATTCCACAAATTCACGAAAAGGGGCAGAGTCTACCAACTGAAAAGGCAGCAGTTGCAGTGCTAGCAATTTGGCCAAGCTAGCATTTAGACGCTGAGCATGTGGATGGCTGGGACTGAATTTCAGCAACTGGGGTAGGGAAATTTGCTTGCTAAAATCAATTGGTGGTGTACTGCTAGCAGATTGGCTGCAAGTACTTGGGACACCTATTGCTATACCTTCATTCCTCTCAGTGCAGGTTTTTGAGAGGACTGGAAGTATAGTAGGGTTGGAGATCCCAGATGAGGAGCAAGGAGTAGTAAGCCTTTTTCTTTGATGTGGGTCTTTCAAGTGCTGTTGCCAACGGACTGCATAGCAGGTCGTCATATGTCTGGTCAAGCATGTGGTGCCCAAGCGGCTGCTGTTCTGGCCATGCTTCAGACATAGGTTGCAAACAACAACGGTGCGATCTGCTGCACACGTGTCGAAAAAGGCCCACACCGAGGAACTTTTTAAATTCAGCGGGGAGTCAGCGGAGCCCTGCACCTGCGGATCTCTGCAGTGTGATGCAATAGGCTGGCTGCCCCCTAGAGGACATCCTGTCTCATTGGAGTTGTGCCCCCTCCTCCTCCCTCTCACTTTCCTCCTCTCTTCTCTCAGGCACACAAATACAGTAAGTAACCTCATCATCCCCTCCCTCCTCGTCACTGGAGCAAATTTGGCAGTATGCTGCAGCTGGGGGAACATGACTGTCAGTTTCTTGTCCTTCTGTGGCACCCCCTCTCTCCAGGCTCATGTTACTCCCGTCCTCAACCTGGGAACCAACATCGGTGCCTTCAAATCGCTGCTCATCCTCCAGCAACATGTACCCGACACTGTGGTCGAATAATTCTGGGGACTCCTCCGTGCATGATGGTGGGGCTACGGAAGGAGTGACTGTGGACAAGGAGCCTGGTGGAACAGGCCGCTTTGGCAGCTGCATTGAAAGGCAAACTACTCTGAGCCTGGGTGACAGGATGGGGAGGATGAGGACGGCTTCGTTATCCACCATGTTGTGGCTCAATAACACGGCCAGCAGCAGAAAAAAAGGACAACCATGCCCCACGACCACCAGCAGAGGATGCACCATGTCCATGACCACCACTGTTGCCTGTTGACACAGAGGCTGCTTGCCCTCTTTTAGCGGCCTGTGAGCGTCTGCCTCTCTTTGGTGGCCTTCCGGACATGATGTATTTTTTGTTTTGCAACACCACACTACACTGTATTATATACTGTGTACACCGCCTGAAGTGCATTAGAAACTATAGACCACGGATTGCACTGTATATATAGGCTACACTGAATGCAGAGTATATATATATATATATATATATATATATATATATATACTAGACTGTATATATACATATTAATACACTGCCTGAAGTGTATTAGATACTGTGTATACCACCTGCACTGTATTAGAAACTGTACTATGGCCGGACCGTATTGTAGTGTAGTAGAAATTGTACACTCTGTATTAGATACTATGTACACCGCCTGAAGTGTATTAGAAACTGTACATACTGTATTAAATACTGTGTACACCACCTGAAGTGTATTAAAAACTGTACATACTGTATTAGATACTGTGTACACCACCTGAAGTGTATTAGAAACTGTACATACTGTATTAGATACTGTGTACACCACTAGAAAAGTAGTAGAACCTGTACACACTGTATTAGATACTGTGTACACCACCTGAAAGTGTATTAGAAACTGTACACACTGTATTAGATACTGTCTACACCGACTGCACTGTATTAGAAACTGTACATATTGTATTAGATACTGTGTACACCACCAGAAAAGTAGTAGAAACTGTACACACTGTATTAGATACTGTGTACACCACCTGAAAGTGTATTAGAAACT
This sequence comes from Aquarana catesbeiana, assembly GCF_042186555.1. Taxonomy (NCBI): domain Eukaryota; kingdom Metazoa; phylum Chordata; class Amphibia; order Anura; family Ranidae; genus Aquarana; species Aquarana catesbeiana. Next base: position 228,289,220 of record NC_133334.1, on the reverse strand, counting down.
GTACACACTGTATTAGATACTGTGTACACCGCCTGCACTGTATTAGAAACTGTACTATGGCTGCACTGTATTGTGTACTGTGTACACCACCAGAAGTGTAGTAGAAACTGTACACACTGTATTAGATACTGTGTACACCACCTGAAGTGTATTAGAAACTGTACACACTGTATTGGATACTGTGTACACCACCAGAAAAGTAGTAGAAACTGTACACACTGTATTAGATACTGTGTACACCACCTGAAAGTGTATTATAAACTGTACACACTGTATTAGATACTGTGTACACCGCCTGCACTGTATTAGAAACTGTACTATGGCTGCACTGTATTGTGTACTGTGTACACCACCAGAAGTGTAGTAGAAACTGTACACACTGTATTAGATACTGTGTACACCACCTGAAGTGTATTAGAAACTGTACATACTGTATTGGATACTGTGTACACCACCAGAAAAGTAGTAGAAACTGTACACACTGTATTAGATACTGTGTACACCACCTGAAAGTGTATTATAAACTGTACACACTGTATTAGATACTGTGTACACCACCTGAAGTGTATTAGAAACTGTACATACTGTATTAGATACTGTGTACGCCACCAGAAAAGTAGAAACTGTACACACTGTATTAGATACTGTGTATACCACCTGAAAGTGTATTAGAAACTGTACACACTGTATTAGATACTGTGTACACCACCAGAAATGTATTAGAAACTGTACACACTGTATTAGATACTGTGTACACATTCTGCACTGTATTATAAACTGTACAATGGCTGCATTGTATTGTATACTGTGTACACCGCCTGAAGTGTATTAGAAACTGTACATACTGTATTAGATACTGTGAACACCACCATAAAAAAAGTAGAAACTGTACACACTGTATTAGATACTGTGTACACCACCTAAAGTGTATTAGAATTGGTCATGCCGCGACTGCGACTGATAACGAACCGGACTCTGGAGCATGTACTAAATTGAGGCCGAAAATACCTGGGGCACGCCGGAACGAATCGGTGCATCGTGGATGCGACCGGATTTGAATCGGAACGTGATACGTGACTGTGAAATGTTTTGCCATGACAGAGACATGAATCGGTGAGCCGCAAACTTCGACTGCCAAGAACCAGACTCTGGAGCATGTACTGAAATGAGGCCGAAAAAACAACAGGGGCACACCGGGATGAATCGGTGCATCACGGATGCGACTGGATTTGAATCGGAGCGCAGTACGTGACAGTGAAATGATCAAAATGATTTAGCCATGACAGAGGCACGGATCGTTGTGCCGCGAATTGCGACTGATAACGACCTGTCTGTGGAACATGGTGCAGAGATGAAAAGAAGTGAGACACGCCTGAACGAAGCGGTGCAATACTGACGCTACTGGATGTGAATCGGAGTGAGGTACATAAAAATGAAGAAATGTTTGGTATGATAGCGGTACGAGTGAATGGCTAGTGCTACGGCTATTTGTAGGGCTTTAACGAATGACTCGTAAGTTCGATATCGAGGTTTGGTGACAAGATATCTAACAAAAATGCATGAAATGAAAGGTCAAACGAAACCCTACCTGTGACAGCCAAGCCAGACACGTTTTACGAAAACTACGAACGGGAACGAAAGCCTCGAAAGCTTCGAACACGGAACTCACGGATGCTAATGAGTTTCAAATAGTCGACCTAGTGACATGGTATCGCGCAACCGACAAAGACCACAGATGAGCAGGCTGGTTAAATACCCCCCGGGCTCCTCCCATAAATTCAGGCCACCATACTGGCCATATATATATATATATATATATATACAAGACTGTGTATATATACAGTATATATATATATATATATATATATATATATATTTTAATACACCGCCTGAAGTGTATTAGAAACAGTACACCACCAAATGCACTGTAGATATAGGCTACACTGGATGCAGAGTGTATATATATATATATATATATATATATATATATATATAGTGGGGATGGAAAGTATTCAGACCCCCTTAAATTTTTCACTCTTTGTTATATTGCAGCCATTTGCTAAAATCATTTAAGTTCATTTTTTTTCCTCATTAATGTACACACAGCACCCCATATTGACAGAAAAACACATAATTGTTGACATTTTTGCAGATTTATTAAAAAAGAAAAACTGAAATATCACATGGTCCTAAGTATTCAGACCCTTTGCTCAGTATTTAGTAGAAGCACCCTTTTGATCTAATACAGCCATGAGTCTTTTTGGGAAAGATGCAACAAGTTTTTCACACCTGGATTTGGGGATCCTCTGCCATTCCTCCTTGCCAATCCTCTCTAGTTCTGTCAGATTGGATGGTAAACATTGGTGGACAGCCATTTTAGGTCTCTCCAGAGATGCTCAATTGGGTTTAAGTCAGGGCTCTGGCTGGGTCATTCAAGAACAGTCACGGAGTTGTTGTGAAGCCACTCCTTCGTTATTTTAAATGTGTGCTTAGGGTCATTGTCTTGTTGGAAGGTAAACCTTCGGCCCAGTCTGAGGTCCTGAGCACTCTGGAAAAGGTTTTCGTCCAGGATATCCCTGTACTTGGCCGCATTCATCTTTCCCTCGATTGCAACCAGTCGTCCTGTCCCTGCAGCTGAAAAACACCCCCCACAGCACGATGCTACCACCACAATGCTTCACTGTTGGGACTGTATTGGACAGGTGATGAGCAGTGCCTGGTTTTCTCCACACATACCGCTTAAAATTAGGGCCAAAAAGTTCTATCTTGGTCTCATCAGACCAGAGAATCTTATTTCTCACCATCTTGGAGTCCTTCAGGTGTTTTTTTTTCAAACTCAATGCAGGCTTTCATGTGTCTTGCACTGAGGAGAGGCTTCTGTCGGGCCACTCTGCCATAAAGCCCCGACTGGTGGAGGGCTGCAGTGATGGTTGACTTTCTACAACTTTCTTCCATCTCCCGACTGCATCTCTGGAGCTCAGCCACAGTGATCTTTGGGTTCTTCTTTACCTCTCTCACCAAGGCTCTTCTCCCCCAATAGCTCAGTTTGGCCGGACGGCCAGCTCTAGGAAGGGTTCTGGTCCTCCCAAACGTCTTCCATTTAAGGATTATGGAGGCCACTGTGCTCTTAGGAACCTTAAGTGCAGCAGCAATTTTTTTGTAACCTTGGCCAGATCTGTGCCTTGCCACAATTCTGTCTCTGAGCTCTTCAGGCAGTTCCTTTGACCTCATGATTCTCATTTGCTCTGACATGCACTGTGAGCTGTAAGGTCTTATATAGACAGGTGTGTGGCTTTCCTAATCAAGTCCAATCAGTATAATCAAACACAGCTGGACTGAAATGAAGGTGTAGAACCATCTCAAGGATGATCAGAAGAAATGGACAGCACCTGAGTTAAATATATGAGTGTCACAGCAAAGGGTCTGAATACTTAGGACCATGTGATATTTAAGTTTTTCTTTTTTAATAAATCTGCAAAAATGTCAACAATTCTGTTTTTTTCTGTCAATATGGGGTGTTGTGTGTACATTAATGAGGAAAAAAATGAACTTAAATGATTTTAGCAAATGTCTGCAATATAACAAAGTGAAAAATTTAAGGGGGTCTGAATACTTTCCGTATATACATACATACATATACACACACACATACATATATATATATATATATATATATATATATATATATTAATACACTGCCTGCACTGGCTGAATATCGAATAAACACTGAGTATATATGTGTATATATATATATATATATATATATATATATATATATATATATATATATAGAATACACTGCCACTAACTGAATAACCTGCCTGCTTAATCTAACTCAAGCTATCTCTCTGTCCATGGCAACAACACTACACATGGTCGCCGTGTAAGCAGCTTTATATAGTGTGGGGCTCAGTCCCCCTGAGCCATGATTTATCAAAAGGCACCTGGCTTATGGCTCTCTCAGCAGAGCGCACTGTGATTGGCCAAAGCATGCAGGTCAGGTACATGCTTTGGCCAGTCATCATACAGCAATGCACTGCGATTGGGGCATTCCGCAGCGCTCGATTTTCCCACGGATGCCCTATAATGTTTGCTGTTCTGCGAACGGGCGAACACCCAATGTTCGAGTCGAACTTATGTTCGACCCGACCATCGAGCTTATCCCTATGGGTCACAGTAAGTGAAGATATTTGATTTTATACCTCTGGGCACAAGACATTTAAAACCACTTTATGAACACTGTAGTCACTTTCACACTGAGGCGCTTTAGCGCTAAAAATAGCGCCTGCAAAGCGCCTGTAAAGCTCCTCTCCTGTCACTCCAGTGTGAAAGCCCAAGTGCTTTCACACTGGAGTGGTGCACTTGCAGGATGTTAAAAAAAGTCCTGAAACAGCATCGTTGGGGCGGTTTAGGAGCGGTGTATAAACTGCTCCTAAAACGCCCCTGCCCATTGAAATCAATGGGCAGCGCTGCCGAAGCGCCTGCAAAGCGCTTTGGCAGCAGTGTATTGCGGGTACTATTAACCCCTTCTTCGGCCACTAGTGGGGGTTAAAAGCGCCCCGCTAGCGGCCAAAAAAGCGCAGCTAAAATGACGGTAAAGCGCTGTTAAAACTATTGCTTTACCGATAACGCTGGGTGCTTTCAGTGTGAAAGTGGCCTTAGGGACCCGACATTGGAGCTTCAAAGAGTTGTGGGTGGGAAGAACCTCCAAACGCTGACTACAAGGAGTCTCAGTCCTGAAGGGGTTAAGCCACAGGAAAGGGAGGCTTGAAAAGCAGTAGGATGGAATTGGCACCTGTGTCAGTGAGGCAAAGTGGAGTGGGTCACAAGCTGTGAGCACGGATGAAAGCTTGGGGAACTGAGACGTGTTGCTGAACCCCTGCTGCCTGCCCGGCACCCTGGAGCAGGAGAGGAACCCCACCTCAGTGTGACACCAAGAGATTGGTGGTGAGACAGTTGTGTAGTTCCTATGCTAAAACTGTGAACTGTTTGACTTTTTGCTGAAGGAAGCTATTTATTTTTACCTGTTTTGGGAGGAACTAATAAAGAACTGTTTGCTTTTACAAACGGCTCCTGATGATCTCGGGCCCCATATGACAATATTCTGTAGCTGCAGACTTTTGGTGCCATTAAAACAGGAAGTAAGGGGAAATTTCCCCAACCTGGTGATTTAATTCTTGTCCTGGTGGCACCTTTTGTATCAGAGTATGATAGGGTGTCAATGATATAGAAAGTATTGGTTTTAATTAGGCTTGAAACCCAAAAAAGCTTTAGATCATTTCCAGGTCATTTTGGGGCAGTTACGCTACAACTCTGTAGACACATCCAAGTAAGGAAGCATTTTGCCTCCTGATAAAACTTACCCTGGGCTGAGTTTCTTTAAGTACTACCATAAAGCAGTAAAGTAAAACAGTACAAAATTGTTATCATTAACTTTGTGTATAAGAAATCTAATGTGATCTTTGAAAAGAAATCTAATGTGTCTGGATCAAGGGAGTTGATATTTTTTACCAGATGACTTATTTATCCAGGTCATAATATCTAGCAGTAGTTGCATTCAGCTAGACTTATTCTTTAATGTTGAAGCTTTCCCAAACCACTTTTTAGGGTCTGAACTGAAGTGGTTTGGAGAAGCTACAAAGTGTCTTCAACAGTACAGAATAAAGGGGTTTACACACGGGCTGTATATCAGCGGCATTGGCCGGTTCAGTAGAAACGTGTGTGCAGAAGCCGAAGGGGTGTGACGGAAAAAGGTCTGCTGATCGGTATCCGATCAGCGATGGAAAGCAATGGCTGAGAGCCCTGACTGGTGTGTTCTGGCTGGGGGGGCAGCAATCAGAACACAATAGCTCAGCAGGAAAGATCACCATACTAACATCGGATAGTTAATACAATGGCTCCTCCCAAGCTCTTCCGTTTTTTTTTCCGTTAAGCCCACTGGGTTGAACGATAAAAGCAATGAATAGTGTGTACTAGGCTTTAGTCTAGTTGATTTTGGCTAAATACTACAAGACATGTTCTGGATTTCTCTGCATACTTTTTTATGTTTGTTTTCGCAACTTGAAGATGGTCAGACGTTGAGTTCACATCCAACAAAAATTTTATAGTCTGCACATCCAGCTTTTGTCTGCCAAAAGAGTGAAATCGTCTGTCGAAAGCACTGTACTAACGATCCGAAAATCAGCAGACAGCTCGTATGAATTTTTCCATCTGATTTTCGTATCGTGATTATGGGCCTTAACAAGCAGAAGTATTTTATTACTTGTCTGCTGCTCTGGCAATTGCCAGGGTTAGCAAATTGTCCCTGGGTGCCTGAATAGTAAAATAATGAATAGGAGATATAAACCTTAGTCCTCTCAGTCTTTATGAGCATATGACATAATATAGTATATATTTTACCAATTAAAACTTGATGAAGAAAAAATAAACAAAATGGAAAAAAAAAAGAACCTATAATTACAGTTTGGTCTATAGGAGTCTGATTTTTGTATCATTCGTAAATGGTTGTTTACATTTTATTTCTATATAACTGTAGGCCTTGTAAAAAAGGTTTACTCATAGTAATGTCATATGGCACTTGTAAAATAACATATAGTAGATCTCCATGGGAACTGATGATGAGTATGCAGGCCTTAATATCCTAAGCAGTGTTAATAATATTTGGTTAGCAGTCAAGTATTATTTTCAGGCTACAATAAGTGGAAACTCCACTACATATTGTTAGATTGAAGAATTTTAAGGAGATATGACATTTCCCTGTACACTTTATTGTGTTTCTGACAAACAAATTGCTGGTCGATTGTCAAATAACAATTTTCCACTTCCAGTGTTTACATAATTCTTCTAATAGCCTTTTTTGTTTGTCCCTGTAGGCCCATCATGTGCTTGTAGCAGATGTGTATATTGGGAGGACACAGACTAATGGAGAAAAGTCAGTAAGCAGGTATGGAATCCTGATTTCACATCATAATTGGTTTACATTTCTACTTTTAAAGTAGGGAGGAAAACAAGTAAACCTATCAACACCTCGTGTAATTTAGACTGATCATGTCTTGAACAATAAGATTGTGATGTTGAAATTGGTAGATTCAGAGATTATAGGCAGTGGAAACTGGTGGCTTCAGCTTTAGAGGAGTAGAGACACAAATTACTCAATGAAAATCTCTTCTTTGGAGTCTCAAAAGTTTTGAGAGGATGTAATTCAAACCACCATTCCTCCTACAAAACTAATATTTAGTTTTGGTCTGTAAATGCTACCAGGAGAGCTGGTTCCAGCATTTGCTTCCCAGAAGAAAAATATCAAAATATGATAAAAAGTGGTAACATTACATATATAAAGTTTCTGAGCACACAGTGGAGGCCTACAAAGGCCTCCAAACATAGGCTAAAAGGATTTGGGGCTCCCAATTGCATTCTGCGGCTGAAGCAGCGGAAGCTCATCCATTAGGGGTGCAGGGGCGCCGCCTCCCCTAAGCCATGCACCCGGCCCCTAATCTCAGGGCGCTGAACGCATGGACTTGAATGTGGGTTCTTTTTTTTTTTTTTTTAAGCACGTGATTAGAGCTTCCTGCTCTAATTGGCTGCAAAAAGGGTGGGCTTGGGGCTCTCCGGCTCTAAACACGTGCTTAAAAAAAAAAAAAAACACATCGAAATCCATGCGCTCGGCACCCTGCATGGAGATTGGAGCACTGCGCCCCAACCACATCCACTTATGTGACATTAACGAAATAATACTCGCTAATGTCTTCCTGCTTCTCCTCCCCGCCAATAAGGAAGCGGGTCCTGAGACACGCTAGTGAGGTGGCCAGGTCTCTTTGAGTCCCCCCTCAAAATTTCGACCACCAGCTGCCACTGGGCTGAAGTGTTGCTTCGGCCCGGACCATCAATATCCCCTGCAACCATGGTGATTCTGCTGGAAGAGATGCAGAGACCTCTAGTGCAACATTGGAGGGGAGGTAAGTTTAATGTGCATACTATAGAACAGCTGTATAGCTTTCCTAACATAGGTCATAGTTGGGTTTGTCTAGATTTGAATACACTTGGAAGTTAATTAGTCATAATTGCGGCCTATTATTGCATCTTGTTATTTTTCAGGAGATCTCCACCAAGTGGGTTTGATTCCATTCAGGTGAGCTTCTGCAATCTTTTGTCTTTCCAGCTTTTCAGCCATCATCTACCATATGTTGTGTATATAAAGCCAAAACTCTTTTTTTTTTTTTTTTGCTGATAAAGTAGGAAAAGGTTAAAGAGGTTGTAAAGACATAAAGAAGAGAGAACATCCAACCATACCACTTGGGGTTGCCAACATCCCTTGTGCCGTTAATTTGGAGAAGGAGATACCCCCCAAGAAACTGGGACTTTAACAGCAACAGTATACAAAAATACAAATGTATTAAATAAATACATATATACAAAATAGAAGTATCAAACCACTAAAAATATAGATGACAAAAATGATGAATTCCCATAGGGTCCAGATAAACCGACGCGTTTCAGTCCCTTCGTCAGGGAAAAAGTCAGGAAGGAATCACACTGTGTAGAAATCAAATATATAAATGAGAAACAATCATTTAAAAAATTTTGCATCATAGGGCATATAGCATAGAAATTGCATAAAGGCATACCCTGAATGGTCATCATGTAGTTACACTGCTGGACTGGGGGCAAAAGCAGCATCGCAGACATAAACCAAGGATGTCCCAAGGACACAGATGTACTGAGTGGGTCGCCAATCATCCACACAAGTCCCACACTGAGGCAGCAAGAAGAGGCGCACAAGTGAATGTAAATCTCAGATTTTATAGAGAAAGCTCCAAAGTGTACAATCTGACAAAGAAAGGATAAAAAGGATATTTTATATATTTAAGGAGTTTATCAAGCTGCACCATGTCCGGCAGATTTAATCCATTATATAGAGCATCATACAATAATGGAATCCACAGTGGGAATGAAGCGGAAGAACCGCAGTAGTCAGAGGCATAAAAACATATATCAGTCTTCAAGTTTGGGTATAAATCTATGAAGATATATAAAAAGAAAACATCTCATAGTAACCAAACACTTTTAAATGCAGACCATGCCAGAGGAGTTCATCCTCTACAGACGTGGACTCTGCTGTAAAGGGTAAAGGGAAAATTAGCCCATCAAAGGCTTAGTAGAGCAGACAGCATACCTTTCGGTGTATTATTTAGAAAGTCAAGCATAAGATAAGCAAATGACTCCCTCAATGCGGATCCTACAGAGTCAGATGCATGCACCCGCCATCATTCACAGTGACAGGGCATACACAGCTGACACTAGGTTTATAAGGGATACGGGGGCGGCGTTTGGCGTGATGACATCAACGCGCATCGCATCACCATAGCAATGGGCGGGACGCCACCACGCCAGCAGCCGAGCCTCAGTCCTCTCACAGCGCGAGCGCGCAAAAAAATACCGGAAGAGTGTGCACAACAGTTGCTTTGGCAACCGGTAAACAAAGGAGCCATCAACAATGAAAATGAAACTAAGACAGAGACCCTGCTGTGCGCATGCCAGAAAACCATGCAAATAATGCAAAGGGCCTGTCCTACTACCTACCAGTCAAGAGTGCACCAAAGTTGCCACCATAGGGAACCTGGGTGATGACTGCAATGGCGCCCCCCACAGAGCCGAACCAAAGGGGACCGCTCTGTGAAAACGGCGTCCTGCAGGTACCACCCACCAGCACAAACAGCACCCCATGACAGCAGACAAGGTACCAGGCACCAAAGAAGCTAAAGACACAAGGTCGCAAGTCGGGCCGCAAACAAAGGCCCCCCAAAAAAGGGGGGCCTTTGTGCGCCGGGTAGGATGAAAGGAGACCCACAAAAGTGGTGCAAAAATCCACGATACCGGCCGCCAGTCTAGATGGAAACCCACATAAACAGGCAGAAAAATGGAAAAAGCACATTATACATATATGCAAAAATAGCCTTAATGGACATCGCACATATGGAAAACATAATATATACATCAGATCAGAAAAAAAACAAATGCTAGCAACATGGCATATTTGATGACTTGTCCAGGGAAACATGGAGTTAAATCAAATAAAGCATCCCTACGTCCACATAACATAAAAAGGCCACACCCAACAATAAAAGGGGGGGATAATGGAAAGATGTGATGGCTAAACGCTGGATGCAGGAATGAGCGACTACGTCATTCCTTCTCACAACCACCCGAGAAGCCCTCAAGAAAGGGTCTAAAACTGAGGTGTTCATTGAGTCCGGGGGGTGAGGTGGCCCCAAGGTCGGCAATCCAACGAGCCTCCCGTTGGAGGAAGACCTTGTTCCAATCCCCACCCCTCGGACTCGGATGGATCCAGTCCAAAATCAAAAATGTAATTTTGGGAAATCTGCCCTGATGTCTCTCAGTGACGTGTCTCCCCAAAGGGAGCATAGGATTAGCAGTCTTCATGGAGGTTACGTGTCTCGATGCTCTGAAGTAGAATTTCAATTTCGTTTTGCCCACATATTGATGGCACTGGCATGTCAAGAGGTACACCACCCCCTCAGTTTTGCAATTGAAGAAATTATGCGGTCTATACGGCTGTCCATTAGGGAGTACTGCATCCTGTCTGATATTCATGCATTGGCATATGGAGCAGCCACCACATGTAATAGTACCCAACCTCTTGCAGGGGTCCTTATGGAACTCCACTAAAAACTCACTTTGGACCAATAGGTCCTTTAGTGAGGCAGCCCGTCGATATGTGATAGCTGGACTTTCTGACACATAGGGACTCAAAGGGTCTCTGCGCAAAAGATGCCAGAACCTGCCGATAATTTGCCTAACTGCTTTATGTTGATTACTGTATTTCAGTGGTTCTCAACTCCAGTCCTCGGGACCCACCAACAGGCCAGGTTTTATGTATTACCTTGGGGAGTTGCAGACTAGAATACTGCAATCACTGAGCAGCAAGTGATATCACTTGTGATGTATTTCAGCTATCTTGCAAACCTGGCCTGTTGGTGGGTCCTGAGGAATAGAGTTGAGAACCACTGCTGTATTTAGTGATCACTCTGATGACTTGAGGATCATTTGTTTTCATCTTGGTGCCGAATAGAAGCTCTTGTCTAGAACGTCCATTGGCCCGTTTGAAGGCCCTTTTCAGACATGTACGAGAGTACCCTCTCAATAAAAGCCTATCCCTCAGAGCCCCAGCCTCCTGTAGAAAACATTCCTGACTGGAACAATTCCGTTTTAACCTAAGGCATTGGCTGTACGGAATTGAGAGTAGGAGAGGCTGGGGGTGTGAACTAGAAGCATGCAAAGGCTGTAAAGGGGTTGTAAAGGTTCATGTCTTTTCACCTTAAAGCATCCTATGCAGGGCTTTTTTCAGCTGGAACTTGGTGGAACTCAGTTCCACCACCTCTGGCTCAGGCCCTCTGTTCCCTGCTCACCACTATCACTTTTGTAAACACAGAAGTCTGGCTTGTCTCCCAACGGCTCCCACAGATCTGATCTCCTGAGTGGCTCCCACTGAGTGCAGGATGGGGACAAGGGAGATGCAGATGTTTGGGGTGCAGTACGAATGCTGAAAATCCCCACTGGATGATCTCCCGACATGTGAGAGAGGCAGAGCCATCTACCGTGTGCGGGCAGGTACTAAAGCCAGCTGGGTGCTTCAGTTTAATACAGTAACAAAAGTAAGACATGTGGAAGATGGTGGAGCTTTTGGGGGGGGCATGGGGGCAGTGGAGGGAGGTTGCATGCAGAGGTCAGAGCTGAAGAGAGTTCCTGCACCTATTTTCTGAGAAAAAAAGCCCTGATCCTATGCAATAAGGTGAAAAAACACCTGGCAGTCACCGGCCGGCCTAGCCCCCCCCCCCCCCCCCCGGTTTACTTAACCGAACCCCTTCATTCAGTCGGCGGGGACGCGCGGTCTCTCTCTCCACAGGGCTCCTGGCTTTTGATTGGATAGATTGATAGCAGAGCAGCCTATTGGCTCCCGCTGCTGTCAATCAAATCCAATGATGCGGGCACCGGGGGCGGGGCCGAGTCCGCCATTCTGTGTCTATAGACGCAAATGCTGGATTCGGGAGCGCGCCCACAAGTTAACCCTCGGAGAGCGCTTCTCCAAGGGGGTTATCAGATCTGGGGAGGAGCCGCGAGAGCCACCGGGGGACCCCAGAAGAGCAGGTTCGGGGCCACTCTGTGCAAAACGAGCTGCACAGTGGAGGTAAGTATAATATGTTTGTTATTAAAAAAAAAAAATTACCCTTACAATCACTTTAAAACTCCTATCAGATCTACTTCTAAGCATTGCTAATATGATCTATGTGAATGTTAACTTGGACGTGTTGAAGTGTTATACCACTGCTCACAAATACTTGTTACCAAATGATATACACTAAAGTATTTATTTTGTACCTGCTTTAATGCTGCCATCTAAATCTGTAACCACAGTATTATTCATTCAGAAATAAAGAATGCATAAAAAAACTCTGATCAGGTTATTATTTGCTCCCATTCTGGAGATTCATTCCCCAGCCCACTCCCCACAGACCACATTAAAAACTTGACATTATGTCCAAACCTTCCCTACTCTAAAAAAAAAACAAACAAAAAAAAATGCCTTTACATTCACTTCAAGGAAAATCAGTCAAGGTTAAGCTACAGGTCTATATAAATAACCAATAGGCAGCTAATATATACCCTTGTGATCATATACATACTAATTACCGGTTTCCTCTTGTATGTGTCTTGGGTTATGCTCTTTGTTTTAGCATGATTTTAACTTAAAATTACTTTCACACTACATGTCCATTCTGAGCCCTTCTCATTTTTGTGTCCTAGATTCAAGGAAGATGGTCTACGGAGTTTGTGATTTTCAGTCACTTGCAGGTACCCCTACTTTACACTTTCTTATGCATGAATCTATCCATGATACATATAGGGGGTGGCAGGAGAAGGGGGCGGGGCCCGTGCGCCCTTAATGGACGCACCGCCACTGCTGTTAGGGCTAGTTGTTTTTTATGGAGAATTTGTTGTGATATAGCCAGAGTCCCCTGCGCCCCACGGCTGATGAGCTGGCAGGCAGATTAAGACAATCTAAACAATAAAGGAGGGCGCCAGATCACTATATGTCAAACATAAACTGCAATTTTATTCTGAAAATACATCTAAAAAACGCTGTATATTGCACATAGGGCTTGTAGAATGGAGCAGAGGTCTAGATGGACTGGAGAGTAGCTGCAATAGCACTACCAGCCCTGTGTGCAGTATTCAGCGTTTTTAGATGTAAGTGTTTTCAGAATAAATTGCGGTTTATGTATGACATACAGTATGCTGATCTGGCCCCCTCCTTTATTGTTTACATGTCTTGAGGGGACCCCATACCCATCGAGGAGCTGCCGGTGACTGCACATGTCTTTTCTCCTATCAAGCTTACCACCCTCCTGCATATGTCTTCTATGGATTTTATATTACTATTTTTCTACCAGTGGAGTGCTGACTCACCTGCCAATTTAGTGAGTGATTTGTGAGATTAAGGCTAGCCATACATTATACAATTTTCTTGTACAACTTTCCTTTAATTTTACCAAAACCATGTAATAGGAGGTCAAACCTAAACACGTTCAATTTGTACGCAATCAGGCAGGCACTTGGACCACATAGTTGACGGTAAATCTAAAGAAAATTGAATAAGAAAATTGTAAGTTGTATGGCCAGCTTAAGACAATCTGTTCATGCAGTCCAAGAGTTTCTTTGCAGGGGATTGCAGGAGGCTGATAGTGAGTCAATTCAGAGGCTTTCACTGGCTGCACATACATGTATTGACTGTTATAAAATCATTTTTTTTTTTAACATCAAAGTTTATTGAAGTCTAGTTATTGCAACTATGGAGTCGCAGCTCCATTATAAAACAGAAAGAAAGAGAAATATTCGCATAGTATATCTATAATTCAACATTGATTCAATCAGCCTAAATCATTCAATTGTTGTCGATTACGAGACTTGTGCCTTCAAGTTAAGTGCATTTTTAATAGTGTCCCAAATTTTTATCACATATTAATCAGTGTATAAAAATAAGAAATAGTAAGAAGATGTAAGAAGTAAAAATAAAGGAAGGAAACAATCTATAGCATTAACCCAATCATATGGGTAAAGAACTTCAGATCCTATACCGAACATTCTTTTTCTGTGTTTGGATCATTTATAGCAAATGGTTTACAAAGCAAGTATTCAGTGTCATAATTTGTTTTAGAAGTAGATGGTCTATGTTTGGACTGACTCCAAAGTTTAGATGCTTTAAACTTGGTTCATTAAGTTTGAGTATTTTTGAGAATATCTGAATATTATCCAGGGATTCCATGTTTTATGGTAGCGGTCAACATTTTCTCCTGCCTGGGCTATAGTCTCCTCCATCTCATGAATCTCTGTAACCTTGTTGAGCCAATCTTTAATAGTTGGTATCTTTGTAGATTTCCAATGAATTGGGATCAAAGCTTTTGCAGCGTTCAACAAGTGTTTAGAGAGTGAGTGTTTATATTTTTTAATGGGGAATTCATTGACATGGAGGAGGCACCCCGCTGCATCCAACTTTAAAGACGTCTCAGTGATATGGAGAATGATCTCCTTAATTTCCGACCAGTAAGGTTCTAGTGTGGGACACTGCCACCAAATATGTAGCAGTGTTCCCTTTTCATTATGGCAACGCCAGCATGTGTCAGGATAATCCGGAAACCAAGAGTGCAGTTTCGCCGGAGTGGCATACCACTGAGTAAGCAGCTTATAAGCTGTTTCCTGGGTGCTTGTACTCAGTGAGCATTTGTGGGCAAAAATGCACGCTCTTCTCCATTGATCCTCCGACAATGAGATCTTTAGTGCTTTTGACCAGCTCTCCCTGAATCCGTGGTCCATCGCTCCCATGCTATTTTGTATCCATTTATAGGTCAGAGAAGTCGTTTTGTGGATCGGTTCTCCTTTCTGGCAGGCCTCTTCTATGTCTGTCATTGGTCTATTGAAGTTATTTTTTTCTCTAGATTGGTTTAGGTAACTTCGGCATTGAAAGTATGTCCATAAAGGTAGGTCTGGAGTGTTATTTACCGTTTTTAGGTCGGTGTAATCTCTGAAATCTTTGTTGTAGAAGAAGTCCATGGCTAGTAGTGTTCTGTTTGTGTTTGTGGAGCGGAGTAAGCTGTTCTTAATGCCTGGTGTAAAGTTAGGGTTGTCCTGTAGTGGCGTGAGTGGGCTTAAGTGGGAGGAAAAGTTTGTGAGATTGGTTAGTTTGTGAAAAATTGTGAGCGTGGTGCCTATGAGGGGGTGAGACCTCATAGCGGTTGAAAGGCTAGTCCAAGGGATCCATGGTGAGAACCTAATTGGGGTCTGATTCATTGCCTCTTCTAATTCTACCCAATCTTTAATTTTGTGATGACAGTGCCAGTCCACTATCCTTGTGACGTGTGCTGCCCAGTAGTACACGCGGAAGTCTGGGATTCCCATCCCCCCCTTCTCCTTAGGTTGTGTGAGTAATGAGCAGCGAATTCTGGGTTTTTTGTGTGCCCATATAAATTTCATTTGGATTGTGTTTAAGGCTTTAAAGAAACTTTGGGGTATTTTAATTGGCAGGTTTCTGAATAAGTATAATACTCTAGGTAGAATCGTCATTTTGCATATAGCTATGCGTCCAAACCACGAAAAACTTTTCGTGTGCCAGGTTTGAAGGTCTGAGCAAATCGTCTTTAAAAGCGGAGTGAAATTGCGTTCATAAATTTGGGAAATCTGGGGGGTCAGCCATATCCCCAAATATTTTAGAGCTGAGTTTTCCCATTTAAAGGGGCAGTTGGATTTGATGGCTTCTATTTTATTCATGGGTATGCTAATGTTCATTGCTTCAGACTTGGAGTAATTAATTTTTAGATTGGAGAGATGGCCAAATAAAGAGAATTCATTTAATAAGGTAGGGAGTGAAATATGGGGGTTGGAAATAAAAAATAATAGGTCATCCGCATAAGCTGCCACTTTGAATTCTCTTCCAGCTATTTTAAAACCATTTATTGCTCTCTCTGCCACAATCCGTCTAATGAGTGGTTCTAGTGTTAAAATAAATAAAATTGGCGAGAGGGGACAGCCCTGTCTCGTGCCATTTCTGATTTTAACTGTTTCTGAAAGTGAACCATTTATTTTGAGTTGAGCCGTGGGGTTGTAGTAGAGAGAGGAGATCCACGTCATCATGTGACTTCCCAGGCCAATATATCTGCAGGTTTCCAGCATGAAATCCCACGCCACTCGATCGAAGGCCTTCTCCGCGTCTGTTGACAGGAGAAGGCCCTCGATGTTTTCTTTCCTAGTTGCATGAATCAAGTTGAGCGTTTTGATGACATTGTCTCTGGTTTCTCTGCCGGGCATGAATCCTGCCTGCTCGGTGCCTATCAGATTGTGAAGCAAAGGTTTTAGCCTATTAGCAATAATTTTTGACATCAATTTCACATCTAAATTTAGAAGCGAGATTGGCCTGTAGCTAGCGCATTCTGCTGGATCTTTATGTGGCTTGGGTAGAATTGTGATGTGGGCTGCCAGAAAGTTTGGTGGGATCTCTCTGGGTTGTGACATATAGTTCAAAGCTCTTAGTAGTGGTCCTAGTAGAATGGCCTGAAACGTTTTATAATAAATGGCTGTAAAGCCGTCTGGGCCTGGGCTTTTCCCTGGTTTAAGGTCTTTGATTGTCTGTTGTAGTTCTATTGCTTCGATGGGTTTTTCTAATTGGGAAATTTCTTCTGCTGTCAGGATGGGTAATTTGGATTCTCTAAGATAGTTTTGAATACTTTGTTGTCTTGATTCCTGTGACTCATTGGCTTTGTGTGAGGTGGGTAGGTTATAAAGGGCCGTGTAATAGTCGTGAAAGTTGCGTGCGATTTGTTTGGTGGTGATGTCTATTTTCCCTTCTTTTGATCTAATGCCAGAGATATTGTGTTGTGCTCTAGTGGCTTTCAGGGCTCCCGCTAGAAATTTGCCTGTTTTGTTACCGTGTTCGTAGTAAATTTTTTTTTCGGAAGAATAAGAATCTTTTAGACTTAATGTCATAAATCTGTTGTAGTGCCTTCCTTGTTTCTAATAGTTCTGTTGCTGATTGTTCTGTTAGTGATTGTTTGTGTAATGTTTCTAGACTTCGGATTTTCCCTGTCAATTGTTTTATTTGTTTATCTCTTTCTTTTTTACGTTGTGAGCCTGCTCGAATGAGATCGCCTCTGATTGTGCATTTGTGTGCCTCCCAAATTGTCAAAGGGTTTACTTCAGGTGTGGAGTTGTGTGTAAAGTACTCTTTCAGTGCCTTAGTTATTTGCGGCAGCCAGACTGGATCTGTCAATAGAGCTGAGTTTAATCTCCATTGGTTGGACTTTGATGTAGGGTCAAATAAATTTAGGGTTAGTGATGTAGGGGCGTGATCTGTTACCGTTTGAATTCCTATTTTTGCTTCCGAGATTCTGTCGAGGTCTTTTTGTGTAATAAAAATGTAGTCTATTCTGGAGTATCTGCTGTGTGGAAATGAATAGAATGTATAATCTTTATCATTAGGATGCACGAATCTCCAGAAATCGACTAGTTGTAGAGAGTTGAGTAGTGTTTTAATCCTTTTAAGGATCTTGTAAGTGATATAAGTTTTGCCGGTAGAAGTGTCAGTTAAAGGGTTTAATGGTACATTAAAGTCTCCTCCGAGAATAAGACACCCTGTACTGAAATCTCGGAGTTTGTCATGAATGCGTTTGCAGAACGTTGCATGTGCTGTGTTAGGAAAATAAACATTAGCTAAAGTCATGGGGGTGCCTGAACAATGTCCCTTAAGGAATAGGAACCTGCCTTCCGGGTCCACCATTTTATCTGTGACTTCGAAGGAAGCGTCTCTACTAATAAGTATAGAAACTCCCCTAGATTTGGCCGAGCTGTTCGTAGCATGGTAGGATTGTGTGAAGAAGGAATCTGTCATTTTGGGGACCTTATCGGTCTGGAAATGAGTTTCCTGTAAAAAAACAAACTTGGGCCTACCTTTTTTGAGTTCTCTTAGTAGAGTGGAGCGTTTTTCAGGAATGTTTAGACCATTCATATTATGGGAGATCACTGTGGGAGAGTGTCCCAGAGATGAGTACATCATCTTGTGGATTCAAGGAGAGCCGTCGGCACAAGATCTGGAAACAAAGCTTAATGACTGTTAGTGTTTTCGCTATAGATTGTGAATAGTCAATACACTCTTCTGGTCTTAGATAATTAGAAAAATAGATGAGAAGTAAATAATATTAAAGGGAGAAATTAAAGGGAGAGATGGAAAGGGTAAGAAAGAAAACAAAAACCAAGGCAGAGGGGGGAAGATAGGGGATATGATCAAAGAGGAGGGGTGAGAGTAAGAATAAGAAAGAGTTGAAAAGAGGAGTGAGATATACTGTCTTCTCCCTGGAACCAAAATGGACCAAGGAAGTACTTTAAATTAGTGCTATCCAGTAGGAGAATCCCTCCCACTAGAGAGCACTTGTTGGGAGCAGTGGATGACTGCCCGGCTTTTTAGAGATGCAAATTTAACTGTAACAATAAAACAACACTAAATATTAGAGCTAAAACCGGTAGCAGCCTGTATAAGTAAGCTATAGTTGTGTTGGTCGCCCAGTGCCAAAAAGAAAAAAAAAAAAGAAAAAGAAAAAAAAAAAAAAAAAAGAGAGAAAAAAGAAAGGAGAGAAAACTTTTCCTTCCCCTCCTTCCTTCCTCCTCTTGAGGAAGGAAACTGTGGTCTCCATTCGTGTGTGGTTAGACCCGAATAGAGAAATTTACTTTAATAATAAAATAAAAATAACATTATTAACCTCGTTTTGTGGAGAGGAACAACCTGTTATGTGGAGGTTATGGGGTCTCCTTTAAATGGAGCTTGTCTCCCATCCCCTCCACGTTCAAACGTATAAGGAGAGGATTTCCTTGATATTGTTGGTACTACTGGCTCTGCTTCGGTTTTAATTTCCGTGTCGGCCATTATAAGCCTTATATGGGTTTGTCAGATTATTTAATCCTAACAACTTAGAACTACCCATTCCTATCAACATCTTTAAAACTGAGCAACTTTTTGGATCTTCCTTTATAAAGGAGCCTGTCTCATGTCAAATTCGGAAGTCCTTGTGAAGACCGCTCTGTGATGATTTATCTTGATCTTCATTGAGTGGGTCTATGAGGTATATCCATAGTTGAATTGGGTTTAGAGTGAGTGGTGTGACTTTCTCTTCTGAACCAATCTGTTATAAATCCAAGATGGAAAGGGATCCTCAAATGTCCTCCATTCCTCTGGAAGAATGTGGTCTGTTGTTCGGTGTACCTGCTTGGGAGCCTCCTGGGCGAGACGGTTTCATTTTCTTTGAATGTCGCTTGTCTGGAGAAGTAAGTGGTGATCTTGCTTGTGTGTTCTCCCGCGGAGGTAATAAGAACTCCTGGTACCATTCTGGTAATTCTATAAGATCTATTTGCAGTGCGTGGCAGAAATCTGGTGGATCTTCAGGGGATCTTAGGGTATGTTGTCTCCCATTGTGATTCACCAGAAGTGCAAATGGGAAGCGCCATGTGTAGCGAATGTCCTTTTCTCTAAGTTTGTCGAGGAGAGGTCGCAAAGCTCTGCGATTTTTTAAAGTTATCTGGGAGAGGTCATGGAAGAGCATAATAGTCTCGCCATTAAAGATGATTTGATCGTTTCTGCGTGCTCTGCGCATTATATCCTCTTTTAGAGAAAAGCTTTGCAAGCAGCAAATGATATCTCGGGGTGGCATTGTATCAGGGCCTCTTGCTCTGAGAGCTCTGTGGGCTCTCACAAATTCTATTGCTGTGTCCTCGGGCCTATCTAATAGGCTATTAAAGACTCTTTGCAGAGCTGGGAGTATTTGTTCAGCTTCCACCGATTCGGGGATCCCCCTCACCCTTATATTATTCCTCCTCCCTCTGTTATCCAAATCCTCTAAATGCTTGTTTATCTCAATGAGATGTTGGGCTTGTGTGGAGGTAACTTTCTCTAAACGGTGGATTGCCATGTCTCTGCCTCTGCCTGCAGCTTCCGCCGTGGCCATCTTGTCTGTTAATATGATCATGCTGGATTTTAAGTCAGTGATAGCCGCAGAGAAAGTGGCTTTAATGTCGGCTGCAAAGCCTGACATGCCAGCGTATGTGAGCGGCAGATCAGGGTGGGGAGTGTTCCTACCAGTGCCATCCGCCGTGGATTGCGAGTCCTCGCTGAAATCCTCCTCCGCATGTGGCGTCGCCATCTTGGATCCCGGCCTGCTGGTCCGTTCCGCCGAGAGATTTCTGAGTAAATCAGATATATTCCTTCCTTTGTAAGCCGCCGCTGAACGGCGAGATCTGGTGCGAGGTGTTCCCAGATTCCTTCTGCTCATTATGAGGTGCTGTCGGCACTAGGAGACGGGCTCAGGCTGCTAAACCACCGGAGCTCCTGTACTAAGCGTCCATCTCTGCTGCGCGCCAAGCCACGCCCCAAAATCATTTTTTTAACTGCTGTTTTTATGTCATCATAAAGTGAAGCTTAAAAGTGAACATGCCATTCATAGGACGTAGAGATTAACACAGGGCAGACTGGAACAAATAGAAGCAAAGGGATTGATTTACTAAAGGCAAATAGGCTGGTCACCTTGCAAGGGAATTAGCCCTAGACTTTAGTGAATGTGGTGAGATTTTACTTTGAAAAGAATACCTAATCACATTCAGGAAAAATAAAAAAAACCTTCATATTTGCTTGGACAGTAAGTGTTTCACATCATTCACCAAGCTCTCAGGATAATTTCCCTGCAAAATATATCTTTCCTTGCAGACAGTCTTTTTGCATTTAGTAAAGTGTTCCATGAAATGATGTTCATGCTTGTGTGTAGTGTGATTGCTTATAAAGACATACTGTACATAGAATAACAATTCATTCTATGCTTATTTTTCAGGCCATTCCAATCTGTTTACTGAAGTACACCAAGAGAGACTCTCCGACAGCCAACACAGCTGTATCCAAGTAATACACTGCTGGCAGGTTTCCATACTATAAGAGCCTTATCTGTTGGTTTATTTGTTCAATGTTTTCTGTAAAATGTTTATATATTTTAGTTGTTTCTCATGTCAAAATAAAACCCAGTTTTTGCTTTGTTAGGTTGCCATGATTGTTTTATTTAAAATATATGTGGTACTCTTTGGGACATGCGATGTTCAGTCACATATACAAAAGTAGGATCTTGATGATTATAGTAGATGATATAGTGTATGTCATTTAGTTACTTTTTGATTAATATAAACAAGATTGATTCCTCTTGGTTAAGTTAATATATAATTCAGTGGTGGCATAGAATAGAAGTGCCCAATTTGTAAACAAAAAGGACCTACAAAAATCCTTGCAGTAGCTCAGTAGTCTTTGATAGATGTCTGGAAATCATATAAATTACAAGTGCACACGCGCACACACAAGCTTTGGTATATACCTTAAGGCAGGGGTGTCCAACCTGTGGGCCAAAATGGCTGTTAATGCGGCCCAACATAAGATTGCAAACTTACTTTAAAATGTACATTTTTTTTTGGGGGGGGGGGGGGGGGTTGTGAGAATATATCTACACTTAGTGAACACATGTGGCCAAAGAAATATTTTGGTGTCTCCTTACTGGACTTTTATAAGTTTTATCTTCAAAAGAAATATATCTCACGCTTACCAATCATGCCCTATTCATGTCATCAGTTTTCGGTAGCACCTATATTTATGGACAGCTATTTTCAAGGATGAAGCACGCGAAGGGCAAAATTAGAAACAAAATATCTGAAGAGCACCTTGAGAATTCTTTAAGAATTGCTACCACATCCATGGAACCAGATACTGATGTGTTAGATTATTACAAACAGTGTCAAATAACACACTAGTTTTTATTTTGCCCTCTTTCACTTTTGTAATAAAAAATTATACAAAAAATGACGTTTTATTACTCAGATAGGTACATTATCTATATCAGTGATCATTACCTTGTGATCTGTCCAACTTTTTCTGCTCATCAGCTTTCCTTATTGTTAGTGGCCCAAGACAATTCCTCTTCTTCCAATGTGGCCCAGGAAGGTCAAAAGGTTGGATACCCCTGCCTTAAGTAAACACTAGCTTAAATTGGAACTTCACCCTAAAGGGGAAGTCCTGCTTTATGCCCTCTTCTTCTTTTGGAACTTTGTTTTGGGAGAGAGGAGAGAGTACCTAATTTTGACAAGTACCCACCCCCACTTTTAGTGGGATCGCCTCCCCCTTCCTTCCTGCTGCAATTTTCTTGGACGCATCATAGGTCCCAGAACGCTGTGGGACCATTCACAAAGGGCAGCATGGCGGGGAAGCTAGCTGTAAAGCCTCAAGGAGTCACAGCCGGCTTCCCACAGTTAACATGCCTTTGCCAGGGACCCAAAGACCATTGAAGAAGTGGCCCAGGTGAGCATAGTGCTGGATCCCTGTACAGGTAAGTGTCATTTTAATAAAAGTCAGCAGCTACAGTATTTTAAGCTGTTGATTTTTTTAATTTTTTTTCCAAACGGGGTGAAGAACCTCTTTAATTACATTTCCTAAATATTTGTTCAGTAAAGGATACCTGCATTTTGTATATGAATAACTATATCTATACTACCATATATCACAATCCACTCTAACAAAGAAGGTATGACCTGTAGTTCCTACTTTAATCTATAGATCAGCCCTTTTTTTGTAAGCTGGCCAGCATCATGCTTGCAGGAGTCTAAACAAGGCAACTATCATCAGTGCATGTATCAAAAATCATTTTAAAGTAAAGTTAAATTTAGACAAATACCTGTTCGATTTCACATGTGCTGAAATTAAAAGAATCCTGATTGCTCCTTATGGAATCTCATTGAATCATGAATGTCTTGGCCATATGATCCTCTGTAACTATTGTAGCAATAACTCACGGTGGAGCTGCTGGTTTAAAGCGGGCTGTTACCGTTACCTTCGTTACCTCTATTTCACCAGAACCGAGTCTAGGGTCCTGTTGAATTTAATACCAGACAATGTAGGCACCGGACACTTGAGTATCTTTTCCAATGCTTTAATAAACGTAAATTGAAGGAAGCAGCAGGAAAGAGGTAGAAGAAGAGGTGCAGAGAAGTTCAAATACCTTTTCTTAGTGTAGTATTAGGAATTTAAAGCTTGTAGATGAATGTACTCTCTTTTTAGAGTTGAATCTTTGCCCACCTGCATAGGTTTCTCTCACTAACCTAGCAGCCAGTACGCAGCACGAACAAAAGTCTCTGCCACAGACTTGATTGGAACAAAAACCCATACGATCCTCTGCCACAGGATGTAATGGTTTACGATGAACAGCAAACACAGCACTAGAACCTTTAAGCCGACCCGGCAGTACTATGCGATAGGATTACTTTAGGATGCATCCTTCAACTGAGTCACCAGGCCCCTCTCCAGACCAGCACTCTGCATGATCCTTCCATGACGGGTCCTCCCCTGGAATCTCCTCAGTTGTCCAGCTTCTTCCCGTAGGACAGACAGCACAGGACCATTCCCTCGCCGCTGTGGTAGGCCCCAGACAGGCTTCTGGGCCCACCCACACGCTGTAGCAACGTGGGCCTCCCGGTCGGAGGACCACGAGGTAGTACTCCTAGCACATACCTGTCGGCCAGGAGGGCCAGCAGGTGGAACAAAAGACGAACCCTAAAACATGGCGTCTGCCCCATAAATACCCTCTCCCAGAATGCAACTCGGAGGACCACCTCCACCGAGTTATCTCCGGGACAGAGGAGCACTCATACGCTTCAACGTGTTGCCTTTCCAACACCGACCCATGGTGACAACGACACCCACAGGCACAGTGTGAAACTACATGCAACTCAGCCAAGCTGGAACAGAGGCGAATCTGACTGTGTATAAACAAGTAACCCACTAAATTTACCTATAAGCAGTAGATTGAAAATCTACCAGCGCTACACTATAATGAAACCTGCCTGTACCTTTTCAGATGTTTATTTAACTGTTTTTTTTTCCAGATGTATAGCAGACAGTTCTGATAGACAGAGCAACACATTACTAATACCTATGGGTGTGATGTTGAGAATTCTGCCAAATGTAAGTGCAGGTGTTCACAAACTGCCATACAGTGCAAACTCTGCGGCAATTCATGGCAGATGTTTTTATACTTGAAGATAATCCATTGTAATAGGAATACACACTACAAGGCAGATGTTTCCAGAACCACAACTCATTTGACATGCTATCCAATAACTGCATATATGTAAAATTCTGCCAAGTTTATAGTCAGTACCGTGGACTGTAGTACATTGGTGAAGAATACTATTTGGTCAGCCTTCCTCAGTAAATTCTTGTAAATACAATATGTGAAAACCACATCTTGGAGTAGACTGTGTGGTATCATTGTCCTTCAGGGCATCGTTATCCTCTTCTTCATATAGCAGCAGGCAAAGTTCAGTATACTGTGATGTGTATAATAATCCACTATGCAGCAGATTCCCTAATTTAGTTCCAAGTATTCTACTCAATTGGGTCGTAACTATTTAGAAAACATAGAAAGCAGATATTACATTTGTTCAGTATGCAGACACCTGCAGCATAAAAATAAGTCTTCTGCTAATATGATCCTCCTTTCAGTCAAAACAGTAAAAAGGTCTGATCTTAATGCCTTAGTGTCTTCAAAATTGAGCTGAACCAAAGAGCAAAAATTTTAAGTGGAGTTCCACCCAAAAGTGGGACTTCCACTTTAAGGCTTCCTCCCCCGCTCCTGTTTGTGGAACTGAGCTTTTGGGGAGGAGGGGGGAGCGGGTGCCCGATTTTGACAGTATCCCACTTCCGATCGCCTTCCTTAGGGGATCGGAAGCAGGAGTTCTCCTTCCCCCTCCCTCCCAAAGTCTTCTGGAACCCATGACAGGTCCTAGAAGACTCCAGGACCAGTCACAGAGTGCACACATGCACAGTGGGCACCCGGCTGTGAAACCCCAAGCTGTCATAGCCGGGTGCCATAGAAGAGATGCCCGTGCCATCGAGGGAGGAAAGAGAGTGAAAACTGCTGGGGTGAGTGCACTGCTGGATCGTGGGACAGGTGAGTGTGTGTTTATTAAAAGTCAGCATCTACAGTTTTTGTAGTTGCTGACTTTTAATAAACACAAAAATGACTGGAACTCCACTTTAATGTATTGTAGCTTAGCTGTCATTGGATGTTTTCTTTTTTAGGGCTTGTTTTTATTTTTACCTGGTGATCCTGCAATTAACATACTGTCTGACTCAGGGTGACAACTCTTACACAATTTTATTGTGACTATAGAGCAGCAAAGTTGTTATCCCAGGCCTCTTGCTCTTGAGTGGAATTACAGAACACCTCCGTATATCCTCTTTTTCATAACATAAGGAAGAAATGTTCTATAGTCTATCAAGATAATGGCAGGACTGACAACAGTGCTTGAAATTTCAGCGCAGCATAGACAGTGAGTAGACAAAGTTATAAGCTCACTGAATTTCTGACAAAATCAGCAGGCATTTTCATGTATTTATCGAACAGATATAGTAATATCCTTTCAGTGGTATATTTAACAGGCCAAAAGTAAGCAAAAAAGGAGAAATTCATTGTTAGGGTTTACATACACTTTAGCTACTTCAGTTTACATACACTTTAGCCGGACACTTTCAACCCCTTCCTGCCCAGGACAATTTTCAGATTTCATTGTTGTCGCACTTTGAATGACGATTGCACAGTCATGCAACACTATACGCAAATAAAAATGTCTTTTTTTTCACACAAATAGAAATTTCTTTTTGTGGTACTTAATCACTACTGTTTTTTTTTTTGTTTCTGTTATAAAATGTAGCAAATAAACAATCTTTCTTCATAAATTTAGGCCAAAATGTATACTGCCACATTTTCTTGGTAAAAATTACCCAAATCAGTATATATTATTTAGTCTGTAGGAAAGTTATACAAACAATGGTCTATACAGTACATATCTGAAAATCGATCAATCCTGTTGTACTAACAGCCTGAGGCCTGAAAATGCCAGGACAGTACTAATACCCCCCAATTGACCCATTTTTTGGAAAGTATACAGTTCAAGGTATTTAGTAAGAGGCATGGTGAGTTTTTTTGAAGTTGTATTTTTTTGTCATAATTTTTTGGAAAATTAAGAAATTAAAAGAAATAGTTTTTTTTACAAATTCTTTTTTGTTACATATTGTCACCATAACAGTACTGCGTCATCATATAACTGGTGTGGTGGTGATCAGGGACACTGACTGGTGACAGTATGTAAAAAAAAATATATAATAATATATTTTTTTCAATTTTCAATTTTTTTTTTCTCTTTTTATTAGTTTTTTTCTTTTCCTACATTTTTTTTACATGCCGTGACCAGAGCAGTACAGTAAGGTGACCAGGATTTTTTTTTTTGATAAACTGTTATAACCAACCCTTTTTTCTGAATGAAATCTATTCATTCAATCTGTACTTTTGTGATTAGCTGGGATTGGCCCCAGGTTAATCACATGGTGCAGATGGGCTGTGATTTGCACTGTCTGTAACATGTGATCACTGTGACCAATCACAGAGATAAAAAAAAATAGTATTCATTGTGTACAATTGCAATGTGATCACCTGTCATTGGTCACAGCGATCACATGGTACTGACAGTGGCCCGGTACACTGATCTGTCCCCCGCTGTGTCCAGTGGACACAGCAGGTGACAGATCATCCTGCAGCGCAGCCCTATCTTGGGAGGACATCATATGACTGCATGGACTCAGGAATACTTCCAAAAATCATTGTCTGTGAACATAGTTTACTGTGCCATCTAAAATGCAAGTTATAGCTCAATCATGCAAAGACGAAGCCATATCTGAATATGATCCAGAAACACCACTGCCTTCTCTGGGCCAAAGCTCAATAAAATGGTCTGTTGCAAAGTGGAAAACTGTTGTGCTCAGACAATTCGAAATTTGACATTCTTTTTGGCAAAAAACACAGTTAGTTCCAGCGCTAATAGGTCTTCCAAGGTGGGGAGTAACAGATGTCAGATAAAATGATGGTGTGAAAGGTATATATGGTATCCCAGAACTAGGTGGATCCTGCCTTCCTCAGATGGGTAATCCGAAAGGAACTACAAGAAGAACAGACATGGAAGGCATGCACACCTAGTGCATTGCCAGATATAATTTAATAATAAGAAACCTTTGTATAAAAGTGAGTACTGACAAAATGCAACTGACAAAAGGCCATAAACACAGTACATGGACATGCACAGAACACAGAGTACAGCTAACGCATTTCGGGGGTGCATCCCCTTCCTCAGAGCTAGGCCTAACTCTGAGGAAGCGGGTCCGCCCCCCAAAACAAGTTAGCTGTACCCCGTGTTCTGTGCATGTCCATGCATTGTTTTTGGCAACCCTGGGCGCCGCATTCCCAGGCTGAAGAGGAGAGGGACCTTCCAGCTTCTTATCAGTGCTCAGTTCAAAAGCCTGTATCTCTGATGGTATGGGGGAGTGGGTGGAGCTTAGATTCCCTAGTCGGGACACACAGGAACTGCAATCGCTAATGCCTAAATGTTAGGCAGGAGTGTGCGATCGTGTGGAATCAACATTACATCTCCAGCTTAAAGGCGAGTGACACTTACACGGTTAAATTTCTCTTACTTTGTGGCTGTTACACTTGACACTTAGAGGACACTTCTTCCCAGGTGTGCAGCATTTATGAACCGGTACTGCAGAGCCTGTACTGGTCTCCACCAATCCAGCATTAGCATCATCTCTCTCCCAGTGACTGATCCCACGTTTGCTATGGGATGAATGTTTTTTTAATTTACTTAATTTGTATTTTTTCATACATTGTGATTGTTATAATTGTAGTTTGTTCTGCTTTTCAACAAAACTCTAGTTATTTCTAGTGCTTTTTGTGCCCGATACCAATTATATCTCCTGAAGAAGCCAATATCAAGGCAAAACATGTAGAGATGAAATCAGTCAGCACATGTATTAGTACTGTATTATCAACACTTACTCTTTGTATGCTCTGTTTTTATTGTTTGAATACATTTCTAGTTTTATCAAATAAGTTTGTCCTAATTTGGCACCATAAAAATCCCATTTATCCCTCTCCATTTTTTCAATAATTTTCTAAGGGATGTGGTGCCATACGCTCTAGATGAAAATATCTAGGCAAAATATCTTCTCTGGTCAGTAATACCCCTGCTGAGCAGATCGCCAGCTCATTAGTACCCACGTTCAGCAGATCCCCAACTCAAAACAAAATAAATGCGGCAGTGTGCACATGACTGTAAGGTAACCATTTTATTAAGTGATAGGTGCTTTGATTGGCATTCAGAGTGCTTTAAAAAAGGGTGTCTAATGCCACAATTTGAAGCTTGTGTAAATGAGGCCTAAAGTCTAAAGAGCGTCATACACGACTCGCGAAGCATTTCAGCTTCTAGCACCTTTCTTAAAATCCTTTAGGGCTCATTTACACTTGTTTCAACTTTAACACACATGGTGTCACCTGGTGCGGTAAAACATGGTGTCACCCCCCCTCTTGTCTAGGCTGCCCAGCACCCTGCAGGCAGGGCATGGTCACAGGGTGCACCCCAAACTGGCACCTGTAAATGATAGTGTAGGGTGGTATAGTGGCATGTAAGGCTAGTATAGGGTGGTATAGTGAAAGGTTGGGGTGATTTGGGCTGGTTAGGGTAGTATTGAGTGATATAGTGACAGGTTGGGGTGGGATAGGGTAGGTTAGGGTGGTACAGGACAGGTTAGGGTGGTATGGGGCAGGTTAAGGTGGTACGGGGCAGGTTAGGGTGGTACGGGGCAGGTTGGGGTGGCATAGGGTAGGTTGGGGTGGCACAGGGCAGGTTGGGGTGGTACAGGGCAGGTTGGAGTGGTATAGGGCAGGTTGGGGTGGCACAGGGCACAAGCACAGCACATGCACAAGCCATGCTGCGCATTGTGAATGGCCCCACAGCCTTCTGGGACCTCTAACATGTTCCAGAACGTTGCAGGTGAAGATAGAGGGCAAACTTCTGCTTGGATTGCCTAGGCGATCTGAGCAGGAGGGAGGAGCGTGTACCTGTCAAAACTGGGTACCAGCCCACCCCCAAAAAAAGTAGACACCCCAAATGTGGTAGAGGAGGGGGAAGAAGGACCTAAAGCAGAACTTCCATTTTGGGTGAAGTTCCGATTTAAATTTTGCCACTACATTTTCTAGAACATGCACATGAAGCAACATTTACTTTTTATATTAACTATTTGTGTACCGTTTCTTTTTGTTTTCAATGATCTATCTTGGAATTCACCTGTTACTTTCCAGTATTTTATATATTTATGATGTACAGGGAAGGTGGATGGCCCAAGTATGGGCAGCAGTAGATCACAGTTAGTATAAAAAGCCAGCAGTCCATTTTTTTTTAATGCTTTAATGTAGCATGTAATCCTCAGAGCATTGTAGTGTTATTTTACTGTACCTTTTTTCTCAAGGTGTCCTTCAACTACCATTAAGGACTTGTAGAGGTATAAGGCACATCAGACTAGGACTGATATGATCTTGTCCTAGTAAAGCATTGAACATGGGGTGTCCTGTTGAATAATGCAGCTTGTCGGATAATGCCTCCGACGATCCGCACATGCGAAGTGATGACGTCACCCCAGCTTATCTGGAGATCAGCTGGCGTGACGTTACGTGCTGCGGATCATCTGAGGCATTATCCGACGATCTGCAAAGTGAGGAGGCAGAATCTGATCATCAGATTCTGCCTCGCTCTGTACACAGCAGTAGTCGGCTGTATGAGGAATTCCTAAAGGGGAGGGGGAAGTGTTGGGTCACATTATCCTTAATAATCCACTTTTATCAGAAGTTATTTCTAGGTGAAGTCATGCTGTCTGCAAAATCTCAGAGAACGAAAAATTGCAGCGACAATTGATCTCACACGTAAAGAAAGGAGTTTTGCAGGAGGGGTGGTAGAATATACAATGTGCACACTATGAGCGGACATACTCCTCGCCGGTGTCCATTATGCGCAGAGAGAGAGAGGCAGAATCTGATGATGCCGTACAGTGCCATCGCATGCCGTACAGTGTCATTGCATGTTGTACAATGCTATTGCATGTCGTACAGCGTCATCACATGTTGTACAATGCCATCGCATGGCGTACAGTGCCATCGCATGCATACACTGTATGGCATGCGATTGGACTGTACGGCATTGTCAGATTCTGTCTTGCTCTCTCTGCGCATAATGGACAGAACACCGGCGAGGAGTATGTCCGCTCATAGTGTGCACATTGTATATTCTGCCCTGCCCCCTGTAAAAC
Organism: Aquarana catesbeiana; assembly: GCF_042186555.1. Lineage (NCBI taxonomy): Eukaryota > Metazoa > Chordata > Amphibia > Anura > Ranidae > Aquarana > Aquarana catesbeiana. The sequence goes on along the minus strand of NC_133334.1, from coordinate 228,258,895 downwards.
TCCTTTTTAAGTGTGAGATCAATTGTCGCTGCAATTTATTGTTCTCTGAGATTTTGCAGACGGCATGACTTCACCTAGAAATAATTTCTGATAAAAGTGGATTATTAGGGATAATGTGAACCCAACACTTCCTCCTCCTCTTTAAGGCTTCCTCACACAGCTGATTACTGCCATGTACAGAGTGAGGCAGAATCTGATGATCAGATTCTGCCTCCGTGCTTTGCAGATCGTAAGATAATGCCGCCAACAATCCGCGCATGCGCATCGCATAACGATCATCTGGTGTGACGTCATTACTGCGCATGCGCATTCTCTGATGATCAGCAACATTCGACAGAATACCAGTGTTCTGTCCATTATGTGCAGAGCGAGGCAGAATCCGACGATGCCGTACAGTGTCATCATATGTTGTACAATGCCATTACATGCCGTACAGTGCCATTGCATGCCGTACAGTATCGTCACATTTACAATGCCATTGCATGCCGTACAGTGCCACTGCATGCCGTACAGTGTCACTGCATGCCGTACAGTGTCATCGTATGCCATACAGCGGCATTGCATGTTGTACAATGCCATTGCATGCCGTACAGTAACATTGCATGCCGTACAGTGTCATCACATGGCATACAGAGCCTTTGCATGGCGTACAGAGCCATCGCATGCTGTACAGTGCCATCGCATGCTGTACAGTGCCATCACATGCCGTACAGTGCCATCTCACGCCGTACAGAGCAATCGCATGCCGTACAGAGCAATCGCATGCCATACAGAGCCATTGCATACCGTACAGTGTCATCACATGCTATACAGTGTCATTGCATGTTGTAAAATGCCATTGCATGCCATACAGAGCCATTGCATGCCATACAGTGCATACCGTACAGTGTCACTGTACAGCATGCAATGGCACTGTACAGTATGTGATGGCACTGTACGGCATGTGATGGCACTGTACAGCATGCAGTGGCACTGTACACCTAGTGATGGCACTGTACAGCATGCAATGGCACTGTACGGTATGTGATGATACTGTACGGCATGCGATGGCACTGTACGGTATGTGATGGCACTGTACGGCATGCAATGACACTGTACGACATTGTCAGATCTTATGACGCATAACTATTGTTAGAAGTGTTGAGATCATAGGCACGTGCACAGCCTATTACATTAGGGTGTGCACCCCAAAGCTCAAACACGTGTGTGGGTGGGTGTGAGTCTCTCTCTCTCTCCCCATCCGCATAGTGAAAGAGAAGAGAGGGAGAGCACACAGAGCGACAGGGCCACTGTCAGAAATCATGGGCCTGATACAGTCTACCTGACAAAGCTCCCTCCGCCTAAGAGAGCTAGGGCCTAAGTCTGACAGGGGTGCAGTGTTCTATGAGGTGGGTACAGGGTGTATAGTGAGGGGTGCAGTGTTCTATGAGGTGGGAGCAGTGTTCTATTAGGTGAGTGCAGGGTGTATAGTGAGGCATGCAGTGTTCTATGAGGTGGGTGCAGGGTGTATAGTGAAGGGTGCAGTGTTCTATGAGGTGGGTGCAGGGTGTATAGTGAGGGGTGCAGTGTTCTATGAAGTGGGAGCAGTGTTCTATGAGGTGGGTGCAGGGTGTATAGTGAGGGGTGCAGAGTTCTATTAGGTGGGAGCAGTGTTCTATAAGGTGGGTGCAGGGTGTATAGTGAGGGGTGCAGTGTTCTATGAGGTGGGTGCAGGGTGTATAGTGAGTGGTGCAGTGTTCTATGAGGTGGGAGCAGTGTTCTATGAGGTGGGTGCAGAGTGTATAGTGAGGGGTGCAGTGTTCTATTAGGTGGGTGCAGGGTGTATAGTGAGGGGTGCAGTGTTCTATGAGATGGTTGCAGGGTGTATAGTGAGGAGTGCAGTGTTCTATGAGGTGGGTGCAGTGTTCTATTAGGTGGGTGCAGAGTGTATAGTGAGGGGTGCAGTGTTCTATTAGGTGGGTGCAGGATATATAGTGATGGGTGCAGTGTTCTATTAGGTGGGTGTATAGTGGGGGTGCAGTGTTCTATTAGGTGGGTGCAGGGTGTATAGTGAGGGGTGCAGTGTTCTATGAGGTGGGTGCAGGGTGTATAGTGAGGGGTGCAGTGTTCTATGAGGTGAGTGCAGGGTGTATAGTGAGGGGTGCAGGGTTATGTGGAGTGGGGGCAGGGTGTATATTGAGGAGTGCAAGATGTATATTGAGGGGTGCAGGGTTCTATAAGGTGGTTGCAGGGTGTATAGTGAGGGGTGCAGTGTTCTATGAGGTGGGCGCAGGGTGTATAGTGAGGGGTGCAGTGTTCTTTGAGGTGGGCACAGGGTGTATAGTGAGGGGTGCAGTGTTCTATGTGGTGGGGGCAGGGTGTTAAGTGAGGGGTGCAGGGTTCTGTGGGGTGGGGGCAGGGTGTACAGTGAAGGGTGCAGGGTTCTGTGGGGTGGGAGTCAGGGTGTATATTGAGGGGTGCAGGGTTCTTTGGTGTGGGGGCAGGGTGTATATTGAGGGGTTCAGGGTTCTATGGTGTGGGGGCATGGTGTACAGAGAGGGGTGCAGGGTTCTGTGGGCTGGGGGGATTCCCAGCCCACAGAACAGCGGGGGATTCCACAGAATTAGGTGTATTGGGGCGTGGTCAGACCATAGAAAATTTCCAATGTGACCTCCTAATGGGGAGTCTAGTAGAGATTGGGATATCAGAAAATAGTCGATTCGACTGTAGGATTTATGGGCTATAGAGTAAAAACTGTAGTCTCTCTCAGCAGGATGGAGGGATGCGCCACACATCTACCAGTTGCATTTTCCCCAACATTGTCTTAATCTCAGACAACAAGGTTGGCGAAATGGAGGACTTACTGGAGGAAGTATCCACTGAAGGGGCCAGGGGGATATTGAGATCTCCCCCCATGGTGAAACAGGGGCCGCCATACGACTCGAACCTGGATAGGATGGTCGTGAGAAAATGGCTCTGGTCTATGTTAGGGACATAGAAGTTAACTTATACAAAGCCACAGAAGGAAATAGGAAAGAATACTATGGGGAATATACACAGAGTTGGAGGAGAAAGGCCAAGGGGCGCCTCTTATGGAAACTCTAAGTTTCTCTGATATAGGTAGAACAATACAATGTAAATGATAACAATATCTGGAGACACCACTAGATGGTAGTATCATTTCAGAAATAATGAACAAAAGTAATCTGATATACATATAAGTACTATTAACATAACAATGCATGATCAACAACACTGAACGCCCTAGGAGGGGGGTCAAGAAAGGCCACGGGGCAGCCCTCGATCCTGGCAAACCTTAATAACTCAGCAATTAAACTAAAAGAAAAATAACAAGGAACAGACCATAGGTCTCATCAGAACTTTTCTACAGGGGTAGGAAAGTGGGATGATGGGGATTAGGGAAAGGGGAAGGGAAGGGGAAAGAGGGAAAGGGATGATAATATGGGAGAACGGGAATAACCCCCTCAAATCTTAAAATACAAATAAACAAAATGTAACCATGAAATAAAGATCAAGGACCAAACCAAAACAGTACATGTAGAGACATCACTGGGGACAATTATATCAGATATGCCCAGCCTATAAAGATGAAAAAGGCAGCAGAACAAAAGTCCCACCAAGTAAAAACAGATGAAAGCAAATGAGGTTGAATGATGGCACAAAGGGGGAGCACCAAAGACTTTACCAATAACTGAAGTCCAGCTGTATTAAAAATGCAAACAGCTAATGTGTGGGTTTCCAAAGTACACAGCAGTGTACTAACAGGCTTCATTCATCCGGCTCTTTCCGTGGTGTAGTGTGGGGTCTCTTCTTTATGTTCTGATGTTGGCATTGAGGGGCAAAAGGGAGACCAGGAGTGGTCAGAGTGAAAGGCCAATCCGGGAGGGAAACCTGAGTCAGTTCAAAAGTTCCTAAAAAAAATCACAGAGAGTAGGGAACACAGCAAATTTGAGTGAAAGGTTTCAATGCTCATCTCATGATGAGTGTTTGGCGAGACAGGTCAGAGAGGAGAATGAACAGGGTGTCATTAAACATAATGGTATTCTGTGTACTGGCAGCTCTCATAATTTCTTCCTTGACCTTTTAGAAATTAACCCTACAAAAGGTATCTCTCACAAAGGAAGAATCTGGGTTCCGAGGGCCAGAGGTGCGATGAACCCGGTCTAATTCAATGTGGGTCTCTTTGGGCTTATGAGGGAGTTGATTAAAGATAGACGTAACCTCAGAAGCCAGGTCTTTAGGCTCCACTGATTTGGGCACACCCCTAATTCTGATATTGTTGCGGCGATTTCTATTTTCAGTGTCGTCCTGCTGGTACATTAATTGTTGGATCAAAATTGTGTGGTTATTCAGGGTCTCCTCCTGTGATTGTAAAGCTCTGCAAAGGCCATCTGTATGTGTTTTCTATGCCCTCCATCCTAACTCCCAGGTCCTTCTTAAGCTCAGAGATTTCTCTCCTATAGGTATGCTCCATGCGCTTCACATATTGCTCAAAGTCCATTTTGGTAGGCAGAGCAGACTAATGCCTGTGAGAGTCTTCTAGAGCGTGTGGACATTCTGTCTGAATCCCCCCGAGGATGGTGTGCTGCCGCATGAGCTCACCTGGAGAGGCGTCAGAGGTTCTGATCGGTAAGGAGAGGAAGACGCCGGCGCCATCTTGGAATCGTGCTGGTGAGAAGCAGCGGCTGAAGATCAGGCAAAAAAGTGCTCTATGCCAGCAGTAGAGGAGCCAGGACCAGGCTGTCTCGTTGTTCTGATGTTTGCCCATAGGAGCGGAAAAGCAAGGTCTGTGTCGAGTGTCCAGTGCTGAGTAAGCTGAGTGGACTGGAAGCTGCAGAAGAGCACGTCCTACAGCTCCATGCACCAAGCCACGCCCCCTGATGTCACAAATCCATTGCAATATCTAAATAGCAGCTTCAACGCTGTATAACTATTGTACATTCATAAATGATGAAAGTGGTGGACAATTATTTATAGAGCACCTCTGTTTGCTACTTATGCCAATCAAAGTGATCACAAATTATAACACTACTACTGTTTGCATTTGAGAGGCCTCCCCTCCCTCTCACAGTGGAGGAAAGGATCATAGGCAGCAGCAGTTTTAAGGTGGGAGAGGGGGTTGAAAGAGTTCACTTTTCTGAACATATTACGTTACACCCATATTTAGACTGATGGCTTTGCGGCTGACGGCTTGTAGTTCTGAATGAACTACCAGGTGTTGATGAACGCTCTAGGTAGTTCATTGAGCTTCCTGTCATTCAGTAACTGCTTGCCGTATCAGAGGCATGGGCAGACAACTACACTGACAGTGTACAGGAGCCTGGCATTATATCTATTGATTGTGGGTGCAATGCTTTACAGGCCCCTTAAAAAAATAGCAAAAGAGCCAGGCGCATGAGAGCGTCCAAAGTAGCATGTAGATGTAAAGAGTTAAAACCCGGCCGCTGCTCCCAAACTCCTACGACCAAATAAGAAAACAGCTAAAAAATTCAAAAAGGGAAGCGCTGTTTCGGTACACAGACTGAGCAGGTTAAAAAAGTTTAAAGCGTAACTCCATTTTTGTTGAGACAAAAACATTACCCTCTGGGTGATCTATGTATCTTGCAAGGATTATAGTATCTCACCAAAAATAGTATCTCACCAAAAATGACATTTTTGTTGCAGGTGATGACTGAAATATGATTTGTATCTTAGGTAGACTTCTGGGAAAATTGGTGAGCCAATCACACAAGCAGGAAATGATGTTTCTGGGGGGTGGTCAGTACACAACCTGTGTACAGAATAACTCCAGGTGGCCATATTGCATTGCATTTACAGAAAATTACAGCAGTTGCAGATTAAAAGGAAAGGTAATTTTTAATAACATTCAATTGCAATATAACTTGTATTGCAATTGTATATGCTATATTATTTTTTCTTCATTTGCTATTTTTTTCCCCATGAAAGTGGAGTTACCCTTTAAAGAAATGGTCACTTTATTTAATAAATAATACAGTGACCATTTCTTTAAACTTTTTTAACCTGCTCGATCTGTGTACTGGAACAGCGCTTCCCTGGTTGAATTTTTTTACCTGCCAAAAAATGTGCATTTATTTATTTTTTTTTTTAAAGTGAACTTATCCTTTAATTTATTTGATTGTGGGATTTTTTAAATTTTTTATTAACCATTTAACCTCTCCTCTGAGTGTGAGCTGTACACCTTAACCTTATCTCCATCTGGACTCTGACCTGTACAGTATATTAATGTTTCACTCCTTTATCCTACACGTTAACCCCTCCATCTCCATTCTCACAATGTGACATTTACATTAAACCCTTCACCTGCTCCTCCCTCTGTGTGAGACCTGTACATTAATGAAACACTGTATCTAGTGCACCATTTCCAAGCTCCATGTTTTATCAACAACAAAACCAGCATGTTTTTTTCATTTCCAAACACTCGTGTCTACCCAGAATTTTTGTTTGATATGTTTTTTAACAGAAAGTAAGGAAAACAGTAATTATCCCCAATGTTTTGCCAGTTTTTTCTTTATTTAATATAAAATTGAAAAAACCCAGTGTCTATTAAAGCAGAGGTCCGTCCGCCCCTTTAAAAATTAAAAGTCAGCAGCTACACATACTGTAGCTGCTGACTTGTAACATTAGGGCACTTACCAGTCCTGGAGTCCAGCGATGTCGGCAGTGCAGCTTATGTTTTCATCAGCTGTCGGGTGCTGCCGCCACCATTGCCAGTAAGGGATTCACGGCCGGGCTCCTACTGTGCATGCACGAAGTGCGCTGCGCTCTCTCACGGGCCCGGTAGAAGGGGAGAGAGGAGGAGGGGGATCGAGCTGTGATGTACTTTGCCATGACCCGATCTCCCGGAAGTAGGGACAGGGTACCTGTCAAAGAGAGGTATCTGCTCCCCCCCGAAAGGTGCCAGATGTGGTATCGGAGGGGGGGGAGGAATCAGATAAGCGGAAGTTCCACTTTTGGGTGCTGGAAAATGGCCTGGTAATGAAGATATATATATATATATATATATATATATATATATATATATATATACAGACCATACCCAAATGGTTAAAAAAACTCAACCTTACCCTCAGGGTCTGTAGCCTAAATATCGTAAGTCTACCTGGTTTCAATTACATTAACCCTCCTTTCCTGTTTAACATTTCTTTTTTTTGGTTAAGATCAGACTCATGGAGCACTCTGCTGCTGTCTCAACCAGGCTACATGCTTCATATTAATAGCACTAACTTTATTTTATCCTGTTATCCAGAGAGGAAGCATAACCACATTACTGAGAATTGTCACCCGTGTTTGATCCAGCCAATGCGCAACCAAATCTTAGAACTCAAGTCTGAGTGAGATTTTTCTTTTATAGAAATTATTAGTTATCTATTATGTACACAGTGAAGGAGCACATTTTCAAGAGATATGGGGATATTTAGCTTTCCCAGAATCCAGAATGCTAAGTGACATCACCTTCATCTAAAGTGGAGGTTGAGGGTTGAAATGTATTTTTTTTTAATTTTCTTTCTTTTTTTGGTAAAGTTTCTACAATTTTTTAGACTGTCTACAGTGGAAGGCTACTCTATAGGGCTTTGTTGTTGTGAACTGCAAGTTCTGCTTTAACCATTCATTTTCTGCATATTTATTCTTCATGGTCTGTGCAACTAGGGGTGTGATGGAGAAGTGCCCTTGCTTACTGCTAAATAGCGTCCTTCTTTCTCATTTCACAAACTTGGGAGGTATGAATATGTACTATTAATATAATTGATAAAATTATGACATAATAAGTCTTTCTGCTTAAGAATTTGATATTTTCTATTTATTGGTAGAGATAAGTGTAAGGTTGGTTGCTTGATGGCAGAAGAGATATACTGACACTGCAGTACATTGTAATTTGAAGAAATATGTGGTTCCAAACATAACATATGCCGTGTAATGAATGCAATAAATAAACATTTGACTACTCGATGCCTTGCTCCGATTGCTCGCAGTGTTCTTTCTTGTTCAGGTTTTTGTAGTCCTCGTTATAAGTTACTTTGGAGAAACAGAGGGCAGCTTTTCTGTCACACTCACAGATGTGCATCTCACATGGATTGTTTTCATCTGCATGGGAGGAAAAACACACAGTAAATCCAGATTTACTTCTTCATCTGTATTATAGTAAGGTGGCTCCCAGCTGAAGGATTGCTAACCATGTGTAGCCTTGCACTAGATTTGAGGTTGCTTTCAACAGGCTTATAGCAATTGCCCAATGCCCATACAGTGGCCTTTCTCAACAATTTACTGTAGAGGAACTTGAAATAAATTTCAGGTCTTCAGGAATAAATTATTGAGGGTCAGATGTCAGAAAAAAATGTCCCTTACATTGGTGGTCAGAATACCACCCTTGCAGACAGATAAAAGGATCATTGGTGTCATGCCTCCTACTCTGCCAAGTGGCATTGATCCCAGAACTATGCAGGTACCATCAAAGGGAGGTCAATCAACCACAGCACACGGAACCCCTAGCAACCTCTAGAGGAACCATGGTTTAGAATAGCTGCTATGCAGTATGCCTCACTAGCAAACAATTGTTAACCTCTAACAGGCATAGGCACTTGTCTACTTTATGAATAAAAAAAGTATACATTTTCCTATGAGTGCTTTTATGTATGTCTTATGTATCTGGGTGCCCGCCGGTTAGGAGAGCACTCAGGTCACTCTCACACTGCTGTGCTGTGGACTCTGCTACAGCAGGCTGTGTGTTCCAGCTTTTTTTTTGCCCCTTTCCCCGCCACTGAGTTACCAGGTGGCTAAGTGAGGAATCATCCGCCTGTCCTTTCTGCCTCCTCTTCCTTCACCTCACCTGAAGATGATGTCTCCCGCAATGAACACTAGGACTTGTAGGCCTTAAGGAGCACAGTATAGTGCAAGTGAATGGGGCAGTGACCTACAGGAGATGGCAAAGTTTTGAAAACTGATGAGGGGGAGCAGGAGTTTCCCTTTTGGGGAGGAAGCAGGGTCTTTGCCAAGGGGAAGTGAAGCAGTGCAGACTTGCTGTTGCCCCAACAGAGAAATAACCACAGAGGGCTGGTGTACTGGGACCAGAGCTGTGTTCTATGTGTACAGAGGCTGAGGACAGAGTTTCTGAGAGCCTCTTGCTGCTGCGGACTGTGGACTGCAAACCCGCTGCCTGAATCCGTCTGTGCCTACACTAGAGAAACTGAGTCTGTGAGGATCAGAGTACTGGGGACAAGCCACCGGGAATCAGGACCCTGTGGACTGCAGATTGCCAAGCGTCCAGGATAAGGTTCTCAGTGTACCAGGACTGGTAAACAGATTCAGCTGTTCTCACTGTTAGTGATCCAATACAACAGGAGACATGCCTAGCAGTCCAAAAGTAATTCACTGTATGCAGTCCTAAAGAAACGGTTATAAATGCACCAACGTACAGACATGCCCCAATGTGCAAGCTTAAAATTTGTAAATTAGAAGCCAAATATGATACTAACCCTGTCCTTGGGTACCCTGCCCAGGAAAGCCTACATGTACGTATGTCCAGGGGTATATACAGTGCCTTGAAAAAGTTTTCATACCCCTTGAAATATTCCACATTTTGTCATATTACAACCAAAAAGGTAAATGTATATTATTAGAATTTTATGTGATAGACCAACACAAATGGCACATAATTGTGAAGTGGAAAGAAAATGATAAATGGCTTTCCAAAATTTTTACAAATATCTGAAAAGTGTGGATTTGCATTACTTTTATACCTCTAACTAAAATCTAGTGGAACCAATTGCCTGTGTGTAATTTAATCTCAGTATAAATACAGCTGTTCTGTGAAGCCCTCAGAGGTTTGTTAGAGAATCTTAGTGAACAAACAGCATCATGAAGGCCAAGGAACACACCAGACAGGTCAGGAATAAAGTTGTGGAGAAGTTTAAAGCAGGGTTAGGTTATAAAAAAAAATATCCCAAGCTTTGAACATCTCATGGAACACTGTTCAATCCATCATCTGTAAATGGAAAGAGTATGGCACAACTGCAAACCTACCAAGACATGGCCATCCACCTAAACTGACAGGCTGGCAAGGAGAGCATTAATCAGAGAAGCAGCCAAGAGGCCCATGGTAACTCTGGAGGAGCTGCAGAGATCCACAACTCAGGTGTGAGAATCTGTCCACAGGACACCTATTAGTCATGCATGCCACAAATCTGGCCTTTATGGAAGAATGGCAAGAAGAAAGCCATTGTTGAAAGAAAATCATAAGAAGCCCTGTATGCAGTTTGCGAGAAACCGTGTGGGGGACACAGAAAACCTGTGGAAGAAGGTGCTCTGGTCAGATGAGACCAAAATTGAACTTTTTGGCCTAAAAGCAAAACGCTATGTGTGGCGGAAAACTAATGCCGCGTACACACAGTCAGATTTTCTGATGGGAAATGTTCAATGGGAGCTGGTTGTCGGAAATTCCGACCGTGTGTAGGCTCCATCGGACATTTTCCGTCGAAATTTCCAACAAACAAAATTTGAGATCTGGATCTCAAATTTTCCGACAACAAAATCCGTTGTCGTAAATTCCGATCATGTGTACACAATTCTGATGCACAAAATTCCACGATTGCTCGGAATCAAGCAGAAGAGCCGCACTGTCTATTGAACTTCATTTTTCTTGGCTCGTCGTACGTGTTGTACGTCACCGCGTTCTTGGAATTTCTGACAAGATTTGTGTGACCGTGTGTATGCAAGACAAGTTTGAGCCAACCTCCGTTGGAAAAAAAACATGGATTTTGTTGTCAGAATGTGCGATCGTGTGTACGCGGAATTACACCGCACATCACCCTGAACACACCATCCCCACTGTGAAACATGGTGGTGGCAACATCATGTTGTGGGGCTGCTTTTCTTCAGCAGGGACAGGGAAGCTGGTCAGAGTTGATGGGAAGATGGATGGAGCTAAATACAGGCCAATCTTTGTCAGACTCTTTTTCAGAGTCTGCAAAAGACTTGAGATTGGGGCAAAGGTTCACCTTCCAGCAGGACAACGACCCTAAACATACAGCCAGAGCTGCAATGGAATGGTTTAGATCAAGGCATATTCATGTGTTAGAATGGCCCAGTCAAAGTTCAGACCTAAATCCAATTGAGAATCTATGGCAAGAATTGAAAATTACTGTTGCTCTCCATCCAATCTGACAGAGCGTGAGCTATTTTGCAAAGACGAATGAGCAAACTGTCACTCTCTAGATGTGCAAAGCTGGTAGAGACATCCCCAAAAAGACTTGCAGCTGTAATTGCAGCAAAGGTGGTTCTACAAAGTATTGACACGGGGGGGCTGAATACAAATGCACGCCACACTTTTCACATATTTATTTGTAAAAAAAGTTGAAAACCATCATTTCCTTCCACTTCACAATTATGTGCCACTTTGTGTTGGTCTATCACATAAATCCCAATAAAATACATTTACGTTTTTGGTTGTAACATGACAAAATATGGAATATTTCAATGGGTATGAATACTTTTTCAAGGCACCATATTTGATAGCTTTAGAAAAATACCAGTTGATCTTGACAGAAGTCTTGAGAGCTGATAACGTTCTATCAGTGGCGGAACTACAACCATAGCGAGCCACTCGCAGCCAAGAGGGGCCCGTAGGGAGGATGAGGAATGCATACTGCGGGGGGGCGGGACATGTGAAGTCATCAAAGGCGCCGGACCAAGAGGTGGGGCTATGTGACAGTGAGCCCCGGGAACACAGGAAATTCAAATGAAAGCTCTTACAGCTGAGCTCTCTGCTCGTACGGACAGCTCACCTCTTCCTCTCCTCACTTCCCCTGGCTGGGGGACCGTGCAGGCGGTGCTCACCCCCCCACTCTTAGGCAGCCCCACGCTCACAAACAGCCATTTGAGGGCTGCAGTATGCATTCCTCATCCTCCCCGGTAGTTCTGCCACTGGCTCGCCTCTTCCTCTGCACAGGTGAGGCTGCATTGTGCAAGGGTCACGCTACATTGGGCACAGGTGAGGCTGAATTTGGCACAGGTGGGCACAGGTGAGGCTGCATTGGGCACAGGTGAGGCAGTATTGGGCACAGGTGAGGCTGCATTGGGCACAGGTGAGGCTGTATTGGACACGGGTCAAGCTGCATTGGGCACAGGTGAGGCTGCATTGGGAACAGGTGAGGCAATATTGTTCACAGGTGAGGCAGTATTGGGCACGTGAGGCAGTATTGGGCACAGGTGAAGCTGCATTGGGCACAGGTGAGGCTGAATTGGGCACGGGCAGGCCACGCTGCATTGGGAACAGGTGAGGCTGCATTGGGCACAGGTCAGGCTGCATTGGGCACAGGTCAGGCTGCATTGGGCACTGGACACGCTGCATTGGGCACAGGCAGGTCACGCTGTATTGGGCTCAGGCAGGTCATGCTGCATTGGGCACAGGTCATGCTGCTTTGGGCACAGGTGAGGCTGCATTGTGCACAGGTGGGCAAGGTGAGGCAGTATTGGGCACAGGTGAGGCTGTATTGGGCACGGGCAGGCCACGCTGCATTGGGCACTGGACATGCTGCATTGGGCACAGGTGAGGCTGCATTGGGCACTGGACACGCTGCATTGGGCACAGGTGAGGCTGTATTGGGCACAGGCAGGCCACGCTGCATTGGGAACACACAGGCCACATTGGGCACTGGTCACGCTGCATTGGGCACTGGACATGCTGCATTGGGCACTGGCCACGCTGCATTGGGCACAGGTGAGGCTGCATTGGGCACTGGACACGCTGCATTAGGCACAAGTGGACACAGGTGAGGCTGTATTGGGCACGGGCAGACCACGCTGCATTGGGAGCACACAGGCCACATTGGGCACTGGTCATGCTGCATTGGGCACAGGTGAGGGTGATTGAAGCACGAACACCAGGTGTTTGAAGTATCTTTATCTGTTGATTGTTAAACTTTCTGGAATTCATATATTGCTATTGTGGTGTACGATCTGGGGCTGTTGTCCTTTCTTTCTTTCCTTCTTTCTTTCCTTCCTTCCTTCCTCCATCCCTCATTCATATCAGACTCGAACCACACCCCCTTTGAGCCACGCCCACTATTTAATTTAAGCCCCGCCATTTTTTTGTGGGGGGGGCCCATACAACATTTTGCTATGGGGCCCTGTGATTTCTAGTTACGCCCCTGCGTCCTATGTCCTCTGACTGTTATCAATTGCCCTGCTCTCTTGTATCTCTGAGCACTACCTAACCATGTCCCGCCACAGAGATGGCGTTTTGTAGCTCTATCCTGTTTCTGTTGATCTGATACAATACAATGAATGAGTGATGTCATAGTAGGACTGTTTCAAGGCTTAAAGCTGAACTCTGGAGAATTTTAAAAACTCCCCTTGCAATGTAGGGGAGCCCTAAGTTCAGCTCATTTTTGTCTAGGGGAATATTAAAAAGTTTTACTTACCTTATCCCTCACTCCCCTTTTCTTCTGATGCTTTGGGTAGTGGCAGGCCCACTACGTCCTCACTTACAATGCAGGACTAGTCCTGCATTGTGCATGTCTGATGACATCAGAGTTCTACTGACAGATGAAGCTAAGAATAAAAACGGCTCTGGGGCAGGTTACCCAGACAGAAGGAGCCTGTGGGAGTGAAGGGTGAGCTAAGTAAAACTTCTCTGTATTATTCTTCTAGACATAAATGAGCATTTAACTCTTGTAGTTTGGGGGGAGCCCCACTGCAAGGTTAGTTTTTTCATTTCCCAAGTTCTGGCGACAGGGTCTCCTTAAAGTATGTTTTTCATTGTGTGAAGAAGAGCAAAAAATAAGTGTAACGCTTACTTTTGCAGGTCACAACGTTATTTTCACAGCTGTATGAGTAGAACTCTGTGTAAGGGCTATCAAATATGGGGGTACAGTCTGCCATTGATTTGGACTCACTATAGCAGTTATCATGAATCTGGCAGCACCTGCACGCAAAAGGAGAGATGGTTATCAGATTTTCATAGGAACATACATCAAGCATTTTAAAATGACACTATAGTCTGGTTTAAGAGTTATAAAAGTCTATTTAACCACATCAGTCCCTGAAAGTTTTAAACACTTCCTGACCAGGCCATTTTTTGCGATACGGCACTGCGTCGCTTTAACTGACAATTTATGTCCTTTTTTTCCCACAATTAGAGCTTTATTTGATCACCTCTGCGTTTTTTAGTTTTTGCGCTATAAAGAAAAAAAAAAAAGACAATATACAGAAATAAGTATAAGTACAATAAGTGTACAATAAGTATTCTACATATTTTTGGTAAATAAATCCCAATAAGCATATATTGATTGGTTTGCGCAAAAGTTATAGCATCTACAAACAATGACATAGATTTAGGGACTTTTATTTTTATTTTTTTTTTACTGGTAATGGCAGCGATCTGCAATTTTTAGCGGGATTGCAACATTGCGGTGGACAAATCTGACCCTAAGTGACACTTTTTGGGGACCAGTGACACCAATACAATTATCAGTGATAAAAAATGCACTGATCCCTGTATAAATGACACTGGCAGGGAAGGGGTTAACACTAGGGGGCGATCAAGGGATTAAATGTGTTTCCTGGGAGGTGTTTCTAACTGTGGGGGGAGTGGATTCACTGGAGGAAAAGAAAAAAATCGTGATTCAGCTTAGCTGAAACACGATCTCTTACTCTTCTTCCCTGACACATCAGCGGTGTGCTTTGTTTACATCGGCACACCGCTGCTCCGTCTCTCCTGTGAACGATCGGTGGGTCGTGATTAGCTCCCACTGTGTCCAATCACAGCGGAAGCGGCTCGCGCGCGCCCCCTAAACTGCGTGCACAAAATCACATACAGGTACATGATTTTGCGTACCCGGGCCGCCCTGCCGCAGTAAATGTACGTGGGGCAGTCTGGAAGCGGTTAAGGATGCATTAATTGAAGACAAAAGACCTATTGTTCACAGTCGCCTCCAAATTACCAAATTCCTTCCTGTTAGCGGGTGGTTTTGTTTTCCACGGTCCTACTGTATGTAGGACTGTAGCCACCCTCTATTCTTCTTCTCCAAGTTGGACTGGGTACTATGGACTGTGTAGTGTGCACAGAGCAGTGTACATGACCACAAACAACATGCACTGCTCATTCCAAACAAACTGAAGTTAGTGGGCAAAAGAGAGTTTCAGGAGCTCAGGAAGGAAGTTACAAGGAGTCAGAAAAACTCAGTAAGAAAAAATTTAACTGCTTGCTGACCGCTCCATGTACATTTACTGCGGGGTGGCAGCTCCTGTGCACAGAATCACCTACAATTACATCATTCTGCACTTCTGTCAGCAGGAGCCAATCAGCGGGTCTGGTGTACCCGATGTCCGCTGGGACCCGCCGATTGTTCCTGACAGAGGCAGAACGCCCATCTGCCTATGAAAACAAGGCAGATTGCGGTTCTGTGACAAGGGAAGACAGAGATCCTGTGTTTCTGTCTAGGTCTGGTGCTAGAATTACTGCCCATGATCTGACACTTGCAGTGATACCTGTGTGGGACGATCGCTGTTTGCGTGTGTGCAGGACCGACACATGTGTTTGCGCACGGGGAGACGGGGACACGTACATTTTTTTTTTTAATTATTGACTGAATTTTTTTTTACACTATTTTATTTATTTATTTCATTTTTTAAATATTTCTGATCACTTCTATTCTTGTCTCAAGGAATGTAAACATCCTTGTGATGGCAATAGGCATGTAACAGGTATTCTTTATGGAGAGATGTGTTTTTGAATGCTTTAAATTTTTTTTAAACGTCGCTGTTGACATCTGGGTAAACTGGAAGTGATGTCAGGTCATTGCTTCTGGATTACTATAGTGGAGAGCCGATCAAAGCCGATCTTGTATCCGCCAGGTGAACGGTCGGGTCTCCCAGTGGGACAGGAGAGCCCAAGCAAGGAGGTGGAGGACGTCCCCTCCCACTGCTTGTAAAATCAGTCCAGCAGTTAGTTAGCCACTAGGATTGCTTTTACAAAAGAGGCAACTGCAGCTGCAGGCATCATCCCAGAATAAACACCGAAAAACCAGTGACAGATAGGTACGTCGCTGGTCCAGAAATAGTTAACGTCCCAAAAATGAAACTTGCACAGTATGAGGGTTTCAGGTAGATTTTCATGTTAGAAAAGTTAAATGTGCAAAAATAGCTAAGATACAATTAATAAACTTACCTATCTAGATCATCTACAGGAGTGCCGGAGCCCCCAAACCCACAATAGCAGCCATATCCGTTGTACTCATTCAGTGGCTTACTATTTGGTATTGTGCACTTGATAATTTTTCGAAACTGTAGTAGATTCCTGGACTGAGGTCTACCAGAGATGATTGTCACTGTGAAGAAGTAACAGAGATATGGGTGATACACATGACTTCCTGCAGTCTACAGGAAAGTTAGGTTGTAAATTAATTAATATTAGAAGGTCAGTCCAAACAAATGGTATTGGGGTGGCCTCATTTTTTTTAGCCTTTGAGTGGAAAGTAGTGTGCCGTGGAGAATCACAATGCACTTATGTCTGCAGTGTCCTTGTTCCCTGTAGCTAAGTTCTCCCACAAGTCGGGGTAATTTACTAAGTGATCTCAGTGTTGTTAGTGGATATGTTTTTTCCTGTTTTTATGGTGAATATACCAGAAGGTGCTAGATTCAATGTCAGGGGAGATATGCCACCAGAGTGCTTGATAGATAAAAAGAAAGTAAAAAATTGCCTTCAGCAAAGCACAGGTGCAACTTTGTATTAAAGCCCTGTATGGGTTTCCTGCCCCCTCCTTTATCTATTTTACCCCAAAACTAGTGCAATGCAGGCCCACTTTACACTGCCATGGCTCTCCGCTATGCCGCTATATTTGATTTCCCTCTACAGGCTCTGTGCACCAGTTCTCCATAGCTCTATAGAGAGATAGGGGACCCCAGGTGTATCCTGCTAGTACTTAAAGAAGATCTAAACCCTCCTATACTTTACAGCCAAGAAAGCTGCCATCTTTGATCTGCAGTTGCTATGGTGCTGCACATGTGATCAGTGATCACTGATGACACCATCCATTTGATAGCTTGACAGTTCGATTGGGAGCACAAGCAACTGTTAGTTATCATTTACACATGCCTTGCCATGCCTGGTTTGAGAAGCAGTTAAAATAACGAGTTTAGTTGCGCTTTAAGTATTTATTGCAAAACACAGTTGTGCCTTCATAAAACATGTCTCGCTTCCATCACAGATCTGAAGTTCCCCGGGGTCAGCTTTGCATTTACACCTGTTGATTTACAGCACAGAATATGCCTTCTGCATTAACATAGCTCTGCTGTGCTTTAAAACTGTTGCCATTCTGGGGAGGAGAGGAAGAAGTACATTTTTTTTTATTTGACACATTTCATCCTAATTGATCTGATTATACTTTCTTGTTCCCAAGCCATGATCTATAGGCATTTAACACACAGAGCGGGGGGGGAGGGGGGGGCACCATCTAAGTACAGCTTTAAGGCCCCTTGCACACGGCTATCATAATTTACTGATGTTTACTCAGGAACTTGTTTACAGAAAGTTCCTGATTAAAAAACTGGTCAACTAGCATCAACATTAGAAGAGTCTTTATAAATATGCAGATCCCAACAGATAATGTGGGCTATAGGGCCATATTGGCCTTGGATGCCGCCAAGGCCTTCGATAGCCTGGAATGGGACTATCTATGGAGGGTGTTAGAGAGATTTGGGTTTGGCCCCTCCTTTATCAGATGGGTGAAAATACTCTATAGAGAACCAAGAGCAAAAATAAAAATCAATAATGAATATTCAGAACTGTTTCAGTTGGAGAGAGGGACGAGACAGGGCTGCCCCCTGTCCCCCTTATTGTTTGCTCTCGCGATGGAACCACTAGCAATTATGACTAAATCAATGCTGGGCATACAGGGTTTCCAGAGGTGGACAGAAGAGGACAGGATAGCACTGTTCGCAGACGACGTTCTGTTTTCCTTGGAGATGTTGAAACTCGTTAAATACAGTGATACAAATGGTTGGAGAGTTTGGATGATTTTCTGGTCTGGTTATCAATTGGGAGAAGTCGGCCTTGTTACCGGTTGACCCACTTGGTAGCCAGATACCGTCTGGAACTCCCCACCTAAAAGTAGTTGCAAAACTGAAATACCTGGGTGTTTGGATCACGACTGATATAAACCAGTATGTTAATGATAACTTAGCCCCATTACTACTTAAACTAAAGCAAAAAGGAGATATCTGGAGCTGACTCCCTCTATCTGTAGCAGGACATTGCAATCTATTAAAGATGATATGGCTACCGCAGATATTATGTTTGTTTCACAACTCCCCGATATGGATAGGCCAAAAGTGGTTTAAAAGAATAGAATCCCTCTTTAGGGAACTAATTTGGAAGAAGGGCCAATCTAGGATCAGCTTGTAAACTATGCAATTACCCATTAAAGAAGGGGGTATGGCGGTCCCGCACCCGAGGTCATATTTCCTGGCATCTCAGCTGCAACATCTAGCGGGCTGTGGAGCCCTAGGAGGTGGGAACTCCAGTGGCAGGAAGATGATAATGGGGGCCCCACATAGTATACTAGTAGAAGTATTAGAGGCAGACTGATTTATCTACAGATGCCCGACGATAAAATTAGTCAGTAAAGTATGGCAGGTAACAAAGGCACGATTGGGGTATGGAGGGGTAACAGAATATGCCCCTCTATGGAACAATAGAAACTTGGTGGAAGTAAGGGGTATAGAGAGGCCCAGTGAATGGGAGAGACAAGGCATTAACAGACTAATACATCTTATGAAAACATTCACTAGGTTTAAAACGGGAATTTAACATAATTCATTTTATAAATATCTTCAAATTAGATACGCTATTCAAGCGCAGTTCAGGTCGCAGGTAATTGAATGGACCCAGATCCCACTCTCCTAAAAATAATTAAATCAGACACATCCAAAGGACTAATCTCCAAGCTATATACTAGATTGGAGGCTAGAACAATAAGTGGAGTAGGACCTTCCAAGAGCAGAGCGGGATGGGAGAGAGACGTGGGGGCAATGACTACGGAAGAATGGGATAGGATTTTGAAACGAGGAGCACTGGTCTCAATTTCCCCTTCACAGAAAGTATCTCATTTGTTCTAAAAAACCAAAGTCTACTATACCGCTAAAAAAATGTTCAAACTCGGGTGGAGACAAAACGATGAGTGCCCCAGGTGCAAGGCGACAGGGGATTTTATCCACATGCTATGGAAGTGCCCAAAGCTATTTAGATATTGGGTGGAGATAGTAGATAGGATAAATAAAATCTTTAAGACTACATTAGAGCTGGGGGCCAAGACATGCCTATTAGGTGGCATGGAGGAAGGCAGCGGCCCGACCGGCAACACCGAAGTAGTGCTGAGATGCTTTTTCCAGGCGAGAAAAATAATTGCACAGAAATGACAGGCACAGACCCCCCCCGACTTTGAAGAATTGGGTTGAGACCATCAACTCAATAGTTTGGAGTGAGAGAGTGGCATATATTAGGCAAGGTAACTACAGGAAGGTTGAGAGAATGTGGAGGCCTTGGCTGGATGAGATGGGGTGTCCCCTATAGAGGGAAGGTGGTGAGCGGATGAGAGTTTTTTTTCTTTTTACTCCCTACCGAACCTACCCCTCCTCCTTGGGGGACCCTAGATGTTCTTTGTTCCTGTACTGTTCTTTGCCCTTTAGAGTGTCTCTTCCTCTTTCCCTTCCTCCCTGCAAGGCTCTGCAATAATTAGAAGCATATGCACTACTAATGATTAGGTGGTGTTGGTGGGGGAGGGGGGTGCGGGCTGGGAGGGAGGGAGAGGGAAGGTAAAGTAATAATTGTTTTAAGTATTGTAAGATAACACATAATATTTCACAATGTTGTATCTTTTTTTGCTACTTGAAAAACAATAATATAATAAAAAAAAAAAAAAACAACTGTGCGTAAAGATCTGAGTAGTTTTGAGCAAAGGCGCATAAAGGTGTGTAAGTGTATAGATGTGTAAAATTCTTCTTCATTGCCAGCATTATAATATACTCATTTATACTCACGTAAACATGTTTATAGATACCGTAAGTAAGTATGCAAGTAAATGACTGCACTCAAATGCAAAATTTTCTATTTTTGTATTTATGGCTCTGTACTCATTGTTGTTTTACTGATACAACAGCTATGTGCATTGTTCTAAAGACAACAATGCAACTCATTTCAAATCAGTAAAAAAATGGCATTTTCTACTCCTGTGTGCAAGAGGCCTTAAACAGTTATTGTATGATAAAAACAAATTGGCAACTCAAAATTGGCAACTCACATGAAGTAAGTTTGTATAGGAATGTAGAGCATAAGAAATCAGGACATCCAGGGAACCCTGTAGCAGAAGCATCCAGTCCAGGGATTGCATGTCCTGGGGGCCTGGCTACACATTTCAAGGCTTTCCTGTTTTACTGGACTCGTGGTTATGCATCCTAGTAATTTTTCTCTATTATAAGGAGGTTACCCATACACTGCATGTGCCATGAAGACTTTTCTTTTTATACTCTATAGAAGCAATCACTGCATCTACGATGGCCAAAAGCCTGAAACATCTGTACTCCATAGATGCATAGCCATAGCCATAGCCATATGATCTCACATCTGAGTCTGTGGGAATGCAGACCAAATGTCAACTGATTCTCAAAACAAGGAAGTTATACCGCACAGAATTATGGGACATGAGGCTCAGTTCTGACTAGAGACATTGCAAACAGTTATGAAAACACTGCTGTTGCTCTATTCTTATACTGCAATCTCTAATGTACCACATATCCCATGTATTCCATAGAGGCATTAATACAGTATGACAAGATTTTTTTTTTAAAATGAGTATTCAGTAGGTAGGCCTCTTCTTATAGCGACTCTATGTTGGGTTTATAAACCCTCATTGCCTTAGTGGGTTTAAACTCAATAGTAAAGTTTAAAATGGTTATCCCAGAAGCAGAATAGACCTGTAATGTTTTGCTACAAAGTACTGTAAATTTGTAAGAAGTGCATTTGTATTTTCTTAAAGTGATTGTAAAGCCAGAAGGTTTTTTTTATCTTAATGCATTGTATGCATTAAGATAAATAGCCTTCTGTGTGCAGCAGCCCCCCTCAGCCCCCCTAATACTTACTGGTGCCCCATCTCTATCCAGCAATGTCCATGACTCTCCCTCCTGATTGGCTGAGACACAGCAGCGGCGCCATTGGCTCCCACTTCTGTTAATTAAAGTCAATTAGCCAATCAGGAGAGACAGGGGCAGGGCTCCGTGTCTGAATGGACACACAGAACTGCAGCTCAGCTCGGGTGCTTGCTTGCTATGGGGGCACTCCACAGGAGGGAGGGGGCAGGAGCAGCGAAGAGGGACCCAAGAAGAGGAGGATCCGGGCTTCCCTGTGCAAATCCACTGCACAGAGGAGGTAAGAATAACATGTTTGTTATTTAAAAAAAAAAACAAGACTTTAAAATCACTTTAAGTCTTTCTTAAATTATATGTTTGACGGTGCTTAAAGAAATGACTGCCAATATTTAGCATATAGAAAACAAACCAATACATAATCAATTATCAAAACCTCAGCTGCAGTCGGGTTGGGTACCACAATCTTGTCTCAACCCACTGGTTAAACAAGAAAAATTGTGCTTGTATATCTTGCCTAAGTATAGTATTTGGTAGCTTATTACCAACATTGGCACACCATCTATTTATCAAAGCTTTTACCCAAGATACACAACTTTCACAAAAATTTTCAATTAAATTGCGAGTGTTGGGTAAAAAGTTGTGTGAACCATGGGTAAAAACATTGATGAATAGACCCCTTAAATACATTCTGCCAAACTACTTTTGTATTCACAAATCAAAGATAAATTTGCACCAGTTAGATGCACATTATTGACAAAAATACAATACTTGAATGAGAAGGGTGGGAATCTAAAAAAAAACATATATACTAACCTCCATGCTGCAGCATCGGTGTGATGCTGCAGCTGTCCCTCACTGGTTCTAAGCCTGGGAACTGAGTGATCTCTTGATTGCTGATCACTCAGTTCTCATTCAGCTCTAAGTAAAGAGCGGTGATTGTCAGTCACCCCTCTCTGCTCTTCCAGCGCTCACTGGAGTGCCGGGCTGCGGAAGGGGCAGATGCAGCTGAATTTGGGTCTCAGGCATGTGGTGAGAGCCAGAGCAAGCTGCTAATCAGGCATCTGAGTGCATCCCAACAATATGGTCAGGATCCTTCCAGAGCCTGAAGCTGCTCAGTGATGTCAGCTGACAGCAGGCTTTAGCCCACTATTAGCTGACTTTGGATCACAGGAGAGCAAAAGTAACCCAGAAGAGAAGTATTGCCAGAAAGAAGTATTGCCAGAAAAGCTTTGGCCATACTTCTATTTTACTTCTATTTTACTTCTATTTTATTTATTGCATAGATCATTAGTATGCACTGTACGCATGCTTCATTTCATTTACCACTTTGGGGCTACTGGGTGCATCTTGCACACTAAACGTAGCTTAAAAAGGAGTAAATTAATTAAATCTGCACTACACCATATCTATAACTCAAAATGATAATAATAAATCGCTGTGTGAATGTGACCAAATATTACAAAATCAAAGTGACCGTTATTTCGAAAGAATCTCCTGTGTCGCTTGCTTTAACACTATCAGGTGTTTAACCTCACCCTCAACATTGAATACTTCTGCAATAAAGTGAAGCGCAACACATAATCAAACAAAAATACCATGTTCAAAATAAAAAGTCCTTATATTACTGTAAAAAATCTATAAAATCAGAAAAATGTACACAGTCCAACACCCAGTGCTCTGTGCCTCGTAGCAATTAGTATACAAATCTTTTTTATGACTAGTGTTAATCTACCACCAGAAGCAATGCCTGCTCATCAATCGCTCATCTAACACATCCGACTGATGTTTCACTCTCCCAGCATGGTTCTCCTCTATTACCTGTATTGCTCTGAGCAGGGCTTTTTTTCAGCTGGAACTTGGTGGAACTCAGTTCCACCACCTCTGGCTCAGGCCCTCTGTTCCCTGCTCACCACTATCACTTTTGTAAACACAGAAGTCTGGCTTGTCTTCCAACGGCTCCCACAGATCTGATCTCCTGAGTGGCTCCCACTGAGTGCAGGATGGGGACAAGGGAGATGCAGATGTTTGGGGTGCAGTGCGAATGCTGAAAATCCCCACTGGATGATCTCCCGACGTGTGAGAGAGGCAGAGACATCTACCGTGTGCAGGCAGGTACTAGAGCCAGCTGGGTGCTTCAGTTTAATACAGTAACAAAAGTAAGACATGTGGAAGATGGTGGAGCTTTTGGGGGGGGCATGGGGGCAGTGGAGGGGGGTTGCATGCAGAGGTCAGAGCTGAAGAGAGTTCCTGCACCTATTTTCTGAGAAAAAAAGCCCTGGCTCTGAGGGCCAAGTCCACCTCTTCTCACGCAATCCACTAAGTTTTTATAAGGGACAACAAGGCAACACCATAGTGCTCTCCATTTGCAATATATTTATTAATTAAAATCACTTCTGAAATCTTTATAAAACTTGCTCATATAAAAATCGCTCATCAGCCAGCTCACTCACTATCTATGCGATGGTGGCGGTGGCGTGATGCCATAGACTCGGCTCTTCCCTCCTAGGCACGTTGCACCCTATTTTAGGGCTTCTTCAGTAGGCGGGGAGCAGAGATATCCGAGCCCTTAAATAGCCCTTAAATAGCCTAAGTCCACTTGAATATTTATCCTCTCCTCTCACAGACCTTAATGAAGTCAGAACTAGAAAAACACATTAGGGACACCCAATCTAATTACAATACCAAACCTCCATTTGCCCAATATATTATTCTACACCTCAGGCTGCTACATTGCATTGTCTCTTACAATAATGTACATTATTATTCAAAATTTTAATTACCAATAATATATAAAACCTTAAATTAAAATTCAGACATGGAATACACTAAAATAAACCAAAATAAACCCCCATATATAAAATACCTATGCCTATATATCCTGTCCCCAATACATAGGACAGGTTCTCTTCTAGCAGCTTGTTTGGGAGTATAATGATAAAGGCATACACACTTAATTGTTACTATTAAAAGTGCTTTCGCGCTACTATGGATACGTGGGTATAAAGTGTAATTATAAATATAGAAAATGTGTGCAGCAAAATCTAAAGTGTAACACAAGACACTCAGCAAATGAACAATTTATAAAGTGATTTCGCGCAATTGGTGATCAATAATTATAAATATGAACTTCAGGTGAGTATTAATAGTAGTCTAGTGTCCTTAAAACAGTGATAACTGCAATAAGATAAAATAAAATTGCTAAATGTGGACAATAAATTAGATTATATTTTTACCATGTGTTGACTCACAGTGCTTCTGGTGTTTTTTTTTATATATAATACAAATGCCCTGGTATGGGTGAACTTGGGTACATAAACCTGGTAAAGTTGTAACAAATTAGTGCACTTCAAATTATGTACATAGTATCAATAAAGAAGTCCAGTATTTCTTGCATAGAATGGAGAATAATATAATTCAGTTGTGTGGGTGATATTTTCTTGGTTCTATTGTAGCTCCTTTATTAGTCTGGTCTCCCAGAACTCTTACCTCTAGGTGGGTTATAACACGCAGTCACCACTAGGGGGATCTCCCGACTTCCCTGGACAAAGGACGTGTCTCCTCTGGCTGCTGTACCACAGCAATGTTTCCTCTCAGACCTCTATGTGGGTTATACCACGCAGTAACCACTAGGGGGATCTCCCGACTTCTCTATACGAAAGACGTGTCTTTTCTGGATGGTATATCACATCTTTGTTTCCTCTCAGACTGCAGTGGCTCAGCGTCCAATCACTAGGCTCAGGGCGGTACCTCAGTGCGGGGGGAAACAAAGGGGAGAAGGGGGAGGAAGAAGAAGGACCTCCAATAGTGTAGTATATCAGGTTAAAAGATATGTTTAAATATATTGGCATAAACTCTTACACAAAGTAAGTTAAAATTGCACAGGGAACAAATTAGGCGTTGTTCCTCGCCTTCTCATGTCACTTCCGGTCACGGCTCTATCCGGCCAATCCCTACGCGTTACGTTGCTTCTCACAACTTCGACTGGGGAACCGGATTGTCTATTGTGTCTAGCCTTTTTTACTAATGAACTACTAACAACTAATGAAATACGGCGATCTCAAAATGTTGTCGGTCTCATAGATACCTTGCGGACATTAAACCAACCAAAAATGGCCGACTTTTAACTTCCTATTGAGAAGAACCATCACCGCAATACATCTCTATAGTAAATCACAACAAAATGGCCGCGATGTTTACACATCGCGGGCTTCTAAAAAATGGCGGCACTACTACTTCCGGAATTTAGTAATAAAGGCTAGACACAATAGACAATCCGGTACCCAGTCGAAGTTGTGAGAAGCAACGTAACGCGTAGGGATTGGCCGGATAGAGCCGTGACCGGAAGTGACGTGAGAAGGCGAGGAACAACGCCTAATTTGTTCCCTGTGCAATTTTAACTTACTTTGTGTAAGAGTTTATGCCAATATATTTAATAAACATATCTTTTAACCTGATATACTACACTATTGGAGGTCCTTCTTCTTCCTCCCCCTTCTGCCCTTTGTTTCCCCCCCCGCACTGAGGTACCGCCCTGAGCTGTGTGATTGGACGCTGAGCCGCTGCAGTCTGAGAGGAAACATAGATGTGATATACCATCCAGAAAAGACACGTCTTTCATATAGAGAAGTCAGGAGATCCCCCTAGTGGTGACTGCATGGTATAACCCACATAGAGGTCTGAGAGGAAACATTGCTGTGGTACAGCATCCAGAGGAGACACGTCTTTCGTCCAGGGAAGTCAGGAGATCCCCCTAGTGGTGACTGCGTGTTATAACCCACCTAGAGGTAAGAGTTCTGGGAGACCAGACTAATAAAGGAGCTACAGTAGAACCAAGAAAATATCACCCACACAACTGAATTATATTATTCTCCATTCTATGCAAGAAATACTGGACTTCTTTATTGATACTATGTACATACTCATTTGTTACAACTTATTTTTTATTTTATCTTATTGCAGTTATCACTGTTTTAAGGACACTAGACTACTATTAATACTCACCTGAAGTTCATATTTATAATTATTGATCACCAATTGCGCGAAATCACTTTATAAATTGTTCACTTAATTGTTACTGACAAAACAGTTGAGATCAAAATCCACATTTAAGTCGCGGGGAACCATGACCTTAGTCTCATGGATCCAAAATGATTCCCTTTGGCTCAGATGTCTAACAAAATTACCCCCTCTCCAGTGACTTTTTACTTTTTCCACCCCCCAGAAACGTAAACCCTTACGATTCTTATTATGTAACTCTTTAAAATGCCTGGACACATTATGATCCTTAATCCCTAGTTTAATATTAGTAAAATGTTACCTTATTCTAACTGAATAGGGTCTAGAAGTCCTTCCTATATATTGAAGGGAACATGGACACTCCAGCATGTAAACTGCGCCTTTAGAGGAGCAAGGAGCAAGAGCAGCAAGAAATTAGAAAATAATATATTCTAAACCTGTAGCTGTACATTTTTTAATTGTATTCCTCTCTATCCCTGGAGTATTACATGCAAAGCAATTCCCACATGGGAAAAACCAAATCATCTCTGGGAATAGCTTCCCATGCTGTTTTTTGGGTGGGTTAAAAAAATTTATAAATAGTGTGAGAAAGAATATTTTAAATAAGAAGGAAGCTGAATATTTATGTCCAACCTCATGCAGAACGCCAATAATATATGTTTTACCAAAGATTCATTAAGATGCGGTGAGACCATCTGGTTTACCAATGGTAGATAGTAATAGTAGGGAAGACTTAATTTCTTGCTCCTGTGTTTTTCATTAAGCGGGGGATTAATAAATATTGCAAATGGAGAGCATTATGGTGTTGCCTTTTTGTCCCCTATAAATGCTTGGTGGATTTCGGGAGAAAAGGTGGACCTGGCCCTCAGAGCGATACTGGGGATAGAGGAGAACCATGCTGGGAGAGTGTAACATCAGTCGGATGTGTTAGATGAGCGATTGATGAGCAGGCATTGCTTCTGGTGGTGGATGAACACTAGTCACAAAGAAGATTTTTATACTAATTGCTACTAGCTCAGAAAGGAACTTCAGCCTTTTTTAAGGAGGAATCAAAAGTCAACAACCACAAATACTGTTGCTGACTTAAAAATCGGGTACTTCACAGCATACCAATTGCTTTTCTGTTTTCCTGTTATGACCAGTTTGTTGGGTTCCATGTCTCTTGTTTGAAGGCCTTGGGGGTGTGGAGGGGGTGGATGGGGGCTTGGGATAACTCTGCCACTTGCAGGTAGCTTTTTATGGGGCTGTTTGATTTTCTTTTGTATGTTTTATTTTTTCATTTTTTTAATGTGGTGTATAGAATATATTGAATATACAATGTGTATATATGTGAATATTCAATAAAAGAAGATTCAATTTTAACTCTAGTGTCTGCAGTCCAGATTTGTCTTCGCACAGCCAGTTCTTCTCACCACTGCAGGGCTTCCAGCACCACCGTCTTGGATTCAGGAGCCAGCTGTAACTTCTTGAGGAACCACAGCTGGCTCATGCACGAGATAATGCAGAACTGTTGGACTAATTCTGCAGCCTCCTGGGAAGTGTGACATCTCTCAGGTGGCGGGGGCATGTGCAGGCTCAAGCAGAAGTAATTTATGACTAGGAAAAAATTGAGGAAGCGGGCAAGATACCTGTCTAAAAAGGTATCTGCTCCCCCTATAAAAAAAACTCAAATGTTAGGGGCAGTGGGGAAGGGTAATGGCGGCACTTTCACTTTTGGGGTGAAAGTCCACTTTAAATACTCTCTTTTCCTTATGACTGAAATTCAAAAATTCTATACATTTGTGAATTAAAGAGGTATTAAACCCTAAACCAAAACTGTAATAGAATGGCAGCTTGCCAATCATTATATGTGGTGACTGCATTCGTTTTCTTTTTTAGGCTTCCTTCCCTCTGTTTTTACCTAGTTATCTGACCAGTAGCACACCTCCTGTATTTGAGCTCCTACACTCTGGATGGCGGAGCAACAGAGACACTTTCGGAGAGCAGCATTATCAGTCGGGGGAGGGAAGTGTTATGTGGACTTGCAGATTTAAATACACTAACAAATTGCAGCCAAAGTCCAGCTAATACTAAAGCAATTACAACAAACAGTATGTTTTACATAATCAAATAAAATCTGATCAATGTAAGCACCCCTGTCAGAGTTAAATGGTTTGTCTCAACACCCTTAACTGCTATTTCTGCAGGACAACTTCAACAGACTTTCTAGCAGGATCAGCAGGTGAAAATGAAAGAACGAAAGCCTAAAAAATAAAACTATAGCAGCCATCACATTTAAAAATTAGTAAGCTACAATACAATAAATGTTTTTTTTTTGGATTTAATACTTCTTTACGTTCTCTTCTCTTTAGTTCTCTTACTTTCTCTTCTCTTTAAACAATTTAAAATAAATACCATTTGACATTTAGCCAACTTTGCATTCTAGCCACTGGTAATACCCATAAATGATTTGTTTTTCAAATATGTTTTTGATTTTAAATGATATGTGTTTAGTCTGATCTTCTTTCATCGGTCTTACCTGCTAGAAGCAGAGTCAGGAGTACACAGCGTTTCATTTTGGCATATTGAGGAGTATACAATGGGAACTGTCCATCTTATACCAATAAGTGTCCTTGGCACCGAGCTGTGGAATAATGTGTCCCCGTGTCCTCAGATATGGGTTTATTAGCTTATACCTGGCACAAACAGCTATGCAGATTACTGTAAAGACACCGGGAAACCCTTTTTTTCTTGGCATTGCTCTCACCAGTGTATTTGAAAAACAGGGAACAGTGATAAGCTGCAGATTTTGATGAAGGATGTTTATAAGGAGTCCATACATGGCCCAATGTGTGCTAGCAATGTAACCAAGAGGATCGGTGGTGATAATGAAGCCAATACACTAATGTTAAAATGATTGCTGAGATGTATAAACAAAGTAATATAATGGTTAAATATGTCATATTTCCTGGAGAAAGCTCTGCTCCAGGTGTATGTCAGTACTGCTCACATGATCAAATGCCTAGCCATTGGAAGTGGACCTTCAATCATTTTTTCTTCTTTCCATCTATTAAATCCTCTGTCCTTGTTGTTTTAACTTTGGATAGTAAAACATTTTTTTTTCTGCCAGTAAATACCTTATACAGCCCATTTCCTGTTTTTATCTGGTAATAAGCCTAGGCTTATGACATCATGCACAGCTCTCTCTCTCACTCTTGTGAGAGTTTGCCAGGAAGGGAGTTTGGGTGAGTCATAAGAGGGCCAATGAGAGCTGCAGAGCTGGAGGTGTGTGTATGTGTAAATCCAGAAGGTGAACAGGCAGCAGCTTCAGCTGCCCACATTTAAAATGGTTGCAGCCAGACTCAGTGGAGAGAGATTTCTGCGGCATATTTGGCAAGTACAGAATCACAGTATATATAAAATAATATGCAAAGTGATTGGAGGGAAGCTTCAGAATGGCAAAGATGTTTTTATTACAAATTATGCGAGCAGACTGCAGTCCCTTTTTAAGAAGGGTAAGCTGTTGAAACAAACCAAGCATCAGATATATTTTTAAATGCATGTAAATGCATGCTTGGTAAGTAATATGTGTATATTTAAAACTTCCAGATATTTATTACATCTCACAGAGATCACAGTATTCACCCTGATAATCCCTATGCTTTCTTAAAAAAGGACGGCTCTATCATTATGTAGGTATCATCTATATCTTGGACTGATACGCTGACTTAGGTCCCATTCACGATTTCTAACTTGAAGCTCCAAAACACTGGAGACTAAAAAAATCAATTATTCCCTATAGAGATGCTTCATATCTCCACTACAAATCGCCTGAAGCCAAACGCATAAAGCTCAAGAAAGTTCTGGAGATTTTTTTTTTTTCTCGAATCGGGCATATTGGTGCATTTTTTAAGCGTTTTTTGCTGCATGAAAATGCCTGATTTGCGCATTTTTAAGTGTTTTATTGCGTGTTTTTGAGCATTTTTCTGTTCAAATGCAATATTTAAAATAATAATAATAATTACTAAAAAACAC
The DNA here is from genome assembly GCF_042186555.1 of Aquarana catesbeiana. Lineage (NCBI taxonomy): Eukaryota > Metazoa > Chordata > Amphibia > Anura > Ranidae > Aquarana > Aquarana catesbeiana. The sequence goes on along the minus strand of NC_133334.1, from coordinate 228,228,709 downwards.
ATACATAATAAATAAATAAATAATAATCATAAATAAATAAATAATATATAAATAAAAAGTAAATAGTCATAAAAATATAAATAAAATATGCCAAACCTCTAACGCTAATATTAACCCCTAACCATTCTATTAACCCCTAACCCATAATATTAACCCCAATCCTAACACTAATTTTAACCCCTAATCCTAACCCTAATAGTAACCCCTAACTCTAACCCCTAACCTAACAAAATAAATAAATTAATAATAATTAAGTAATATAAAAAATAAATAAATAATTTACCCATACCAATAAACCAAATGGATTATTTTTGGAGAATAAAGACATAATTTAATGGCACTTTAAAAGTACATTTACACTTTTACACTTTTTTACAACAAGCTTTAAACTATCCCCAAGAGCCCCAGAAGTCATTGACTATAAAGCTGAGAACTTTCCAATTACAGCCACATGTGGATCACAAGGCTCTGACTGTGATTAGATCTATTCCTGTATTCTTAGAACCATGGAACACTGGTTGTTTTGTAAAAGTCATCGTTCAGTTTGATAATTAAACTGTATAAAAACAGATTACATTGAATACAGAAAAAGTGTACTTATGGCCTTGTCTATACTTGTGTTTGGGAGGGGCGGTAAAAATGCATATGCCCTTTAATTGCTCCCCTTATGCTGCAAAGGCAGCAGAGGGGGGAGTATAAATGCTATGGCTGTGATACCTTGCATTGCAGTAAAGCAAAAATTATCCAAGCTTTTGTGTCCAGCAGACAGTGCTGCCAACTGAACATGGCCCATTTAATTGCAACTGCAATGCATGTAGTTGCGGCACACTCATGCAGGGTCTAAGGGCTTAAAACAGGCAATGAGGAAGCTCCTCATGGCTTGCCAAATGCTATTTTAGGATCATTCTTTAGAGAGCAATGCTAGTATAAACTAGCACTTAAAGGAAAAAAAACAACAATTAGGTAACAACCCCCCGAATGCTGGTCATTGGGTCTAATGCCCTGTACACACGGTCGGATTTTCCGACTGAAAAAGTGCGATCTGATTGTGTTGTCGGAAATTCCGATCGTGTATGGGCTCCATCAGACTTTTTCCGTCGGAATTTCCGACACACAAAGCTTTAGAGCAGGCTATAAAATTTTCCGACAACAAAATCCGATCGGTTAAATTCCGATCGTGTGTACACAAATCCGACGCACAAAGTGCCACGCATGCTCAGAATAAATTAAGAGACAAAGGTATTGGCTATTGCCCCGTTTATAGTCCTGGCGTACGTGTTTTACGTCACCGCGTTCAGAACGATCGGATATTCCGACAACTTTGAGCCACCGTGTGTATGCAAGACAAGTTTGAGCCAACATCCGTCGGAAAAAATCCATGGATTTTGTTGTCGGAATGTCCGATCAATGTCCGATCGTGTGTACAGGGCTTTATACTTATCTTCAGTCTGGATCTAGCAAGTTTCACAGTGAAACCTCACTTTGAGCAGCACAGCCGTTCCTTAGAAAATGGGTAGTGAGCAGCGCTTAGAGCACGAGGGGAACTTTATTAAAAACAAATATATAAAGTACCCTTATCTTTTAACCCTTCACGCCGACCGTATGCTGGACTGGGATGTTTTCTGCAGGGCCGCATATTTGCGCATCTGACATGGCGTGCTCCCAGCACAGAGACTGGGGTCTCACTGAGAGCCCTGGGCCCCGCTCTAACAATCGGAACCCGGAACGTCCGATTACAGGTCACCTGATTGCTGTGATAGCCTCTGCATGGCTATCACAGTGATCAGTCAAGGCTCCCCCTGTTTTATGTCCCTGTGAATGGATGAGACAGGTACATTGTATCTTTCTCTGTCCTTGCAGAGATAGAAAAAAAAGTGTGTGTAGAAAAAAAAATAATAATAATAATAATTAATAAAATAAGAAAAAAAATACCTAGGTCAAGGGTTGATCTAGGCCAGCCCCAGGGTTAGGTCAAGTTCAGGGTCAGTATTTTTTGGACAGGATTTCATTTTTAAATTAGTATCAGTGTCAATGTGTTTTAGGTAGGATAAAAAAAGCAAAATGTGCACTATTGTTTCTGGGCTGTACAAACAACAACTAACAACTAACATACACATATGTGGTATCGCTGCGATCATCAGGAGAAGGATCATTTATTTTGGGTTGTTCTTTGGTGGTAGGTTATGGTAATACCAAGAAATATACAGTTAAATTTAAAAAAAAAATGTTTTCTTTACTATTTTTGGCCAGTTTTCCTTAGATAATAATAAAAAATCAAAAAAATCCGGAGATATCTATTACCAATTTACCACCAAATGAAAGTCTGAAAAAGTCCTGATAAAAACAAGGTATAATCCACCTGGATGCACAAAGTAGTTGTGATGATATGTACAGTTTTACTAACAAATGTCAAAGTTGCAAAATTGGGCTTGGGCATTAAGATTTGTTTTATCCTTGGGCGCAAAGGGGTTAAAGTGACATTAAAGGTTCATTTAAAAAAGAAGGTTTTTTATCTTAATGCATGGAATGCATGAAGGTCAAAAACCTTGAGCCTTTAAAACCAATTTAAGTATTTTTCAAAAGTAAACATTTAACCAGAAACAGTGCTCTTTTATAAGTTTATTAAATATAAGCCTTGGCAGCGGGCTAAGGACCATCTGTTTCTCTCCCAGCCCAGGCGATAGGACTAACTGTAAGAAAAACACAGTCACACCTTCTTCCCCTGCAGCCAGGCAATGCAGCCTGACATAAGTATAGAGGATATAAACAATGTCTCATGAAACTTTATGAACTTGTCGACTGTATACACTACCAAAAGTGTAGGATATCCTCGTGACAAGATAATATACGGACATGGTACAATTCATACCTACCAATATTGTATACAAAGGCTTTTGAATATAGCTTGGCTAACAGTCATGGTTTCCTCCATAAATACAGTGGAGAGAAAAACCATAGCCATCTAGGGACAGACAGTATGTTATTCACAGGATTACCTGTGAAATGAGGGTTTGACCCAAATCTTGCATATTTGTTGTTCGTGGATCATCCCAGCAATTTGGCCAGTTTACCACCATGAACAACCTCTGCAGGGTTAGCCCCCCCATATCAAAAATTTTGAAAAATGCGGTTTGTTAGATCTTTGTTATATCAGGTTAGATCAACCATTGTTTGCATTAGATCTCACACAGAAGAAGCAATATTAACAGTTATTTGCTGAGGGGGCTAACCCGTCATCAGCCCCCCTTATCAAAAGATTGACCAAACAGTTGGCTATTTTGGAAGCTATTTGTTAGATCCGGTAAGATCAAGTGGTTTTAACGTTAGATCTCACATATTGGAAGACTTATTAAGTAATTAATTATCAAATTTTCTGGCCAAAAATCATTCAGGCTAAAAGATATTTGTTAAATCCGGTAAGATCAAGTGGTTTTAATGTTAGCTCTCACATAATTTCAGAGCTATTGCACATAAAAATAGAGATATTAGGTGGTACATAAGGACGGGTTAGCCCCCCCACATGCAATTTTCTGGTCAAAAAATCATCTACACTAATAGATATTCATTAGATCCAGTAAGATCAAGTGGTTTTAACATTAGATCTCACATAATTTCAGAGATATTCCATATAAAAATAGAGATATTAGGTGGTACATAAGGACGGGTTAGCCACCCTCACATGCAATTTTCTGGCCAAAAATCATTCCGGCTAATAGATATTCAGTAGATCCGGTAAGATCAAGTGGTTTTAACATTAGATCTCACATGATTTCAGAGATATTCCAAATAACAATAGAGATATTAGGTGGTGGTACATAAGGATGAGATTAGATCTCACATAATTAGAGACTTATTAGGTGATTAATGAGGGGGGCTGGCCCCCTCTTATCAAATTTTCTGGCCAAAAATCACCCCGGCTAATTGATATTCGTTAGATCTGGAAAGGTCAGGTGGTTTTAATGTTTGTCTGGTGTGTCCAAGCCTAGTGAAGCCTGAAGCACAGTGCCAGAAGCCAGAGGGAAACTTCGGAGGGTCCTGGTGAAGGAGCCAATCGGGTGCCCATCTACTGGTGCTGGCTCCAAAACCAATGACGTGAAGAGACAGCAGCGGAAATCCAAACCCTTGCAGAGGGCCCCCCCATTGTTGCCTCCAAGCAACCCAGTGTCCCATTTCCTTTGACACATGCTGCCCGGTGTCGGAGAGTCAATGCACACCAGACTCCCAGAACTTAGCGTAGACTTAAGCCCAATCAGAATCTCTGCAAGAGAGGAGCGCAGGTACAAACCACTGAACAGGCCAGGGCCACCACTTCCTCCATGCTCCCTGACAAGCTGGTGGGACCTTCTCCTGTTGTTCCCATTAGGGATGAGCTTCGAGTTCGAGTCGAACTCATGTTCGACTCGAACATTGGCTGTTCGCAAGTTCACCGAACAGCGAACAATTTGGGGTGTTCGCGGCAAATTCGAATGCCGCGGAACACCCTTTAAAAGTCTATGGGAGAAATCAAAAGTGCTAATTTTAAAGGCTAATATGCAAGTTATTGTCATAAAAAGTGTTTGGGGACCTGGGTCCTGCCCCAGGGGACATGGATCAATGCAAAAAAAAGTTTTAAAAACGGCCGTTTTTTCAGGAGCAGTGATTTTAATAATACTTAAAGTCAATCAATAAAAGTGTAATATCCCTTTAAATTTCGTACCTGGGGGGTGTCTATAGTGTGCCTGTAAAGGGGCGCATGTTTCCTGTGTTTAGAACAGTCTGACAGCAAAATGACATTTTGAAGGAAAAAACTCATTTAAAACTACCCGCGGCTATTGCATTGCCGACAATACACATAGAAGTTCATTGATAAAAACGGCATGGGAATTCCCCAAAGGGGAACCCCGAACCAAAATTAAAAAAAAAAAATGATGTGGGGGTCCCCCTAAATTCCATACCAGGCCCTTCAGGTCTGGTATGGATATTAAGGGGAACCCCGGCCAAAATTTAAAAAAAAAAATGACGTGGGGTTCCCCCTAAATTCCATACCAGACCCTTCAGGTCTGGTATGGATTTTAAGGGGAACCCCGCGCCAAAAAAAAAAAAAAAAAACGGCGTGGGGTCCCCCCAAAAATCCATACCAGACCCTTATCCGAGCACGCAACCTGGCAGGCCGCAGGAAAAGAGGGGGGGACAAGAGTGCGGCCCCCCCTCCCTCCTGAACCGTACCAGGCCACATGCCCTCAACATTGGGAGGGTGCTTTGGGGTAGCCCCCCAAAACACCTTGTCCCCATGTTGATGAGGACAAGGGCCTCATCCCCACAACCCTGGCCGGTGGTTGTGGGGGTCTGCGGGCGGGGGGCTTATCGGAATCTGGAAGCCCCCTTTAACAAGGTGACCCCCAGATCCCGGCCCCCCCCTGTGTGAAATGGTAAGGGGGTACATAAGTACCCCTACCATTTCACGAAAAAAGTGTCAAAAATGTTAAAAATGACAAGAGACAGTTTTTGACAATTCCTTTATTTAAATGCTTCTTCTTTCTTCTATCTTGCTTCATCTTCTGGCTCTTCTGGTTCTTCTGGTTCTTCCTCCGGCGTTCTCGTCCAGCATCTCCTCCGCGGCGTCTTCTGTCTTCTTCTCCTCGGGCCGCTCCGCACCCATGGCATGGGGGGGAGGCTCCCGCTCTTCTCTTCTTCTTTTCTTCTTTTCTTCTTTTCTTCTCTTCTTCTCTTCTTCTTCATTTTCTTCTCCGGGCCGCTCCGCAATCCATGCTGGCATGGAGGGAGGCTCCCGCTGTGTGACGGCGCTCCTCGTCTGACAGTTCTTAAATAACGGGGGGGCGGGGCCACCCGGTGACCCCGCCCCCCTCTGACGCACGGTGACTTGACGGGACTTCCCTGTGGCATTCCCCGTGACGTCACAGGGAAGTCCCGTCAAGTCACCGTGCGTCAGAGGGGGGCGGGGTCACCGGGTGGCCCCCCCCCCCCGTTATTTAAGAACTGTCAGACGAGGATCGCCGTCACACAGCGGGAGCCTCCCTCCATGCCAGCATGGATTGCGGAGCGGCCCGGAGAAGAAAATGAAGAAGAAGAGAAGAAGAGAAGAAAAGAAGAAAAGAAGAAAAGAAGAAGAGAAGAGCGGGAGCCTCCCCCCCATGCCATGGGTGCGGAGCGGCCCGAGGAGAAGAAGACAGAAGACGCCGCGGAGGAGATGCTGGACGAGAACGCCGGAGGAAGAACCAGAAGAACCAGAAGAGCCAGAAGAACCAGAAGATGAAGCAAGATAGAAGAAAGAAGAAGCATTTAAATAAAGGAATTGTCAAAAACTGTCTCTTGTCATTTTTAACATTTTTGACACTTTTTTCGTGAAATGGTAGGGGTACTTATGTACCCCCTTACCATTTCACACAGGGGGGGGGCCGGGATCTGGGGGTCACCTTGTTAAAGGGGGCTTCCAGATTCCGATAAGCCCCCCGCCCGCAGACCCCCACAACCACCGGCCAGGGTTGTGGGGATGAGGCCCTTGTCCTCATCAACATGGGGACAAGGTGTTTTGGGGGGCTACCCCAAAGCACCCTCCCAATGTTGAGGGCATGTGGCCTGGTACGGTTCAGGAGGGAGGGGGGGCCGCACTCTCGTCCCCCCCTCTTTTCCTGCGGCCTGCCAGGTTGCGTGCTCGGATAAGGGTCTGGTATGGATTTTTGGGGGGACCCCACGCCGTTTTTTTTTTTTTTTTTGGCGCGGGGTTCCCCTTAAAATCCATACCAGACCTGAAGGGTCTGGTATGGAATTTAGGGGGAACCCCACGTCGTTTTTTTTTTAAATTTTGGCCGGGGTTCCCCTTAATATCCATACCAGACCTGAAGGGCCTGGTATGGAATTTAGGGGGACCCCCACGTCATTTTTTTTTTAAATTTTGGTTCGGGGTTCCCCTTTGGGGAATCCCCATGCCGTTTTTATCAATGAACTTCTATGTGTATTGTCGGCAATGCAATAGCCGCGGGTAGTTTTAAATGAGTTTTTTCCTTCAAAATGTCATTTTGCTGTCAGACTGTTCTAAACACAGGAAACATGCGCCCCTTTACAGGCACACTATAGACACCCCCCAGGTACGAAATTTAAAGGGATATTACACTTTTATTGTTTGACTTTAAGCATTATTAAAATCACTGCTCCTGAAAAAACGGCCGTTTTTAAAACTTTTTTTTGCATTGATCCATGTCCCCTGGGGCAGGACCCAGGTCCCCAAACACTTTTTATGACAATAACTTGCATATAAGCCTTGAAAATTAGCACTTTTGATTATTCATGTTCGTGTCCCATAGACTTTAACGGTGTTCGCATGTTCGAACGAACTTTTTTCCTGTTCGCATGTTCTGGTGCGAACCGAACAGGGGGGTGTTCGGCTCATCCCTAGTTCCCATCCAAGTAAAGGGAGTCTACACCAAGCCCTTCTGGATACTGAAGCTTAAGTGACCCTTTTCTACAGAGACTTCTATGACAAGCACCTGCCATTGCAGAAGCTGGAAAAGCTGGAGATATGGGGCATTGTGACTCAGAACTTCCCCTATGATGGCTATCTACCGGTCATGCTGACCTTCGATAACTCTGTGGCTGGGAAAGCCGAGACTTTTGACACTCTGGCAGTGGTCTATCCTCGCCCACCAGGGGCCAGTAAGAGTTTTCTTATCATAGGGACCAATACTGATCTTCTCAGAAGGCTGTTGACACCTCTTGTTCTGGAGCCAGGCATTTCAACTACAAGTGTGCACCCCATGCTGAGACAAGCCTACCAGCACCTGGTACAAAAACAGAAGGCCCTAGCTGAAGGAGTGGGAAAGATCTGGAGCTTGAACCGGTGTGAGAAGGTGTTACAGCCAGTGGTGTATTTAGGTTTTGTGCTGCCCTAGGCCTGACTAAACACATGCACCCCCCTAATTTAAATACGACCCACCCCATCCTGCCGAGGCCACACCCCTTCCTGTTTAAGACCCACCCTATCATCTGTAAACAACACCCCTTCCTCTTTAGGCTCATTTGGCACGTTTCTGACAGGTACCCTTCCCCACTTCCGGGAGACTGCGCTGTCCCCTCTGAAGTTTGCCCCCCCTCCTCCTTCCTCCGCTGGGCCATTCAGAAAGTGCAACGCGCTTCGCGCATGTGCAGTAGGGAACCGGTTGGTTTCCCTTACCATGAATGATAGTGGCAAAACCCGAGAGCCAATCCAAAAATCGGCTGAGGTGTCGACATCGCTGGATCCCTGGACAGGTAAGTGTCCTACTATTAAAAGTCAGCAGCTACAGTATTTTTAGCTGCTGAGTTTTAATGCTATCACGGGGGGGGGGGGTGTCTCACTGTGCCCCATCAAACGCAGTCACTGTGCCCATCAAACGCAGTCACTGTGCCCATCAAATGCAGCCACTGTGCCCATCAAATGCAGCCACTGTGCCCATCAAATGCAGCCACTGTGCCCCATCTAACGCAGCCACTGTGCCCCATCAAACGCAGCCACTGTGCCCCATCAAACGCAGCCACTGCCCCATCAAACGTAGCCATTGTGCCATCAAACATAGCCATTGTGCCCTCAAACGCAGCCACTGTGCCCATCAAATGCTGCCACTGTGCCCTCAAACGCAGCCACTGTGCCCCATCAAACGTAGCCATTGTGCCATCAAACATAGTCATTGTGCCCTCAAACGCAGCCACTGTGCCCATCAAATGCAGCCACTGTGCCCTCAAACGCAGCCACTGTGCCCATCAAACGCTGCCACTGTGCCCATCAAATGCTGCCACTGTGCCCATCAATTGCAGCCACTGTGCCCATCAAACGCAGCCACTGTGCCCATCAAATGCAGCCACTGTGCCCATCAATTGCAGCCACTGTGCCCCATCAAACGCAGCCACTGTGCCATCAAACGCAGCCACTGTGCCCATCAAACACAGCCACTGTGCCATCAAACGCAGCCACTGTGCCCTCAAACGCAGCCACTGTGCCCATCAAACGCAGCCACTGTGCCCATCAAACACAGCCACTGTGCCCATCAAACGCAGCCACTGTGCCCTCAAACGCAGCCACTGTGCCCATCAAACGCAGCCACTGTGCCCATCAAACGCAGCCACTGTGCCCATCAAACGCAGCCACTGTGCCCATCAAACGCAGCCACTGTGCCCATCAAACGCAGCCACTGTGCCCATCAAACGCAGCCACTGTGCCATCAAACGCTGCCACTTTGCCCTCAAACGCAGCCACTGTGCCCATCAAATGCAGCCACTGTGCCCATCAAATTCTGCCAGTGCCCATCAAATGCTGCCAGTGCCCATAATACTGATATACTTTATTAAATCATTGTACCTGCTGTCCTGGGGGTTTCCCTCGTGCTCCTCTCTCTCCTCCTGACGTCACAGCCCCAGGGCCGAGGAGACGATTCACTGCAGGAAAGCAGTGCAGGGGAGGGTAGGCGGAGCTTAAGGCTCCACCTGTCCCCTGTTGCTTATGGGGGGCGCGAGTGACACACGCCGCCCCCCCGCATGAGAGAAAGCCCCCCCACCCGTCTGACTGATTCCCGGCTCCCGCTGCCGCCTCCCGCACACTTGCAGCCCATGGCGGCCGGCTTTCTGTAGCGGCGCCGCTGTGCATGGGCGTGCTTGTCAGAGAGTAGGGGGCGTGAGATACACGCCCCCACCCTCTGCCAAGCACGCCCATACACAGCGGCGCCGCTACAGAAAGCCGGCCGCCGTGGGCTGCAAGTGTGCGGGAGGCGACAGCGGGAGCCGGGAATCAGTCAGACCGGTGGGGGGGCTTTCTCTCATGTGGGGGGGCGGCCTATTTTGCCGCCCCCCGCAAAGTGCCGCCCTAGGCCTAGGCCTTGTTGGCCTAGGCCAAAACACAGCCCTGGTTACAGCCTGGTAAAGTGGCCTGTTTACGAGCATCTGTTAAGCTAAATTGGAAGCAACCAGGCCCTTTTATTGTCCTTGAAGCGGACAGAGAGAGAAGACATGGGAGTGGAGATAATTCCCAAGGTGGTTTCAATCAAAGGGTTGCAAAGAAGTCAAGGGAAGATCTTGGTTAGTGTCCGCAACATAACAGCCTCGCAAGTGAAGATGCCGGCTCAGATGTTGCTGGGACAAGTGAATCCGGCCACCCCAGTCCCGCCGCCTGATTTGGTGGGGACAGCAAAGGATGGGATCTCTGTGGAGGAGTTCTATCCAAAGAATACTCTTCTTTTGCCTGAATGGAAAGAAAGGGCCAAGACTCAGCTCCTGAGATGGCAGGCTGCATTCTCCAAGAGTGAATATGATGTGGGGTGTGCAAAAAGTGCCCAATACTGGATCCATCTCTTCGAGCGCAAAAGCCATTCAGGGAAAGAGTTTTATGGATTCCGTTAGGGGACTTGGAGGATCTGCATGAAAAAGTGGCAGAGAGGGCAGGTATCATCTGAGAATGGTAAATATTAAAATTCCGCGCTTAGGATAGAAGGTTGCAGCCTTCCCTGATGAGTTCCCAAGGGAACTTACATGTATAATTAAGGAAAAAGGAAAGGGGTGGTGGCGCTACCATAAAGACACTAGTGTCTGAAAGAAAATATTGTATAATAAACAAAACTCCTTACCCTTACCATAAAGTATAAAAATCACTAAACATGTACACAAATATGTGATGTGAAAATGGACGTGTAAAAGAAGTACACAAAAAGGGGAAAAGATTAAATGTATATATACCCTAATAGGTAGAAAAGTGTATTGAAGTGTGTCTAATTACGACTAATAAACAACCTAAATAAGGGGTTAATGAGATGCGAGTCCATTCTCATCCAACCAACCCAAAAACCATTATAAACATATCCCATAAACCATAAATAATGAGTGATAAATTATGCAAATTCACCACATCTAAGATGTGCAAGAAGCTAAATTAATATACACCCTAAAAAATGTGCAAAGCAATCCAAAGTTAATAATTAATGATGGTGAGTGTTCAATAAAAAGTCCAAAAACACTGACCATATATGACCATAAAAATGTGCAGAAATGTCAATCAATCAATAATTGAAAAAGAAGAACAAAAATATGATCCCAAATATCCAGGAACCAGGTGACTTCGGTGCAAAGCAGATATGGTGGCTGTAGTACTCCCCCAATGGGTCCCCACTCATCAAAGGTAGTTACCCCTGCAGGGGTAGTAGGCAAAAGAGTGGGCAGCTCCAGTTGGATCTTCACCTTGGTAGGCCGTGCTGTATCTTCTATACCTCCATATCCCTTTACACCTGTATAGTGAGATTTCAGGTAATCCTCCGATCAGGGCTTCCCAGGTCCTTCCACATCAGCAGGCGGCACGATCCTCTGTTTAGGGGTTAGTAGACATTAAGCTGGCACATGTTTCGGGAATCACAGTTATCCGGAGAGGAGGAACGATGAGGGTTGTCGATCGATGAGGTCACTCTTTTGCCTACTACCCCTGCAGGGGTAACTACCTTTGGTGAGTGGGGACCCATTGGGGGAGCACTACAGTCACCATATCTGCTTTGCACCGAAGTCACCTGGTTCCTGGACATTCGGGATCATATTTTTATTCTTCTTTTTCATTTATTGATTGATTGACATTTCTGCACATTTTTATGGTCATATATGGTCAGTGTTTTTGGACTTTTTATTGAACACTCATCATCATTAATTATTAACTTTGGATTGCTTTGCACATTTTTTAGGATGTATATTAATTTAGCTTCTTGCACATCTTAGATGTGGTGAATTTGCATAATTTATCACTCATTATTTATGGTTTATGGAATATGTTTATAATGGTTTTTGGGTTGGTTGGATGAGAGTGGACTCGCATCTCATTAACCCCTTATTTAGGTTGTTTATTAGTCTTAATTAGACACACTTCAATACACTTTTCTACCTATTAGGGTATATATACATTTAATCTTTTCCCCTTTTTGTGTACTTCTTTTACACGTCCATTTTCACATCACATATTTGTGTACACGTTTAGTGATTTTTATACTTTATGGTAAGGGTAAGGAGTTTAGTTTATTATACAATATTTTCTTTCAATCACTAGTGTCTTTATGGTAGCGCCACCACCCCTTTCCTTTTTCCTTAATTATACAGGTATCATCCGAGAGTCCCAGAATCTATACGCTTCCCCAATAGTGGTGGTACGGAAGAAGAATGGGTCACTGAGGCTGTGTATTGACTACAAGATGCTGAACCAAAGGACCATTCCAGACCAATATACCACCCCAAGGATAGAAGATGCCTTGCAGAGCCTGTCAGGAGCAAAGTGGTTCAGCATGCAGGATTTGAAGAGTGGGTATTACCAAATCCCCATGCACCCTGAGGATCAGGAGAAGACCATTTTCATTACCCTGGGGGGGATCTTTGAATTCAACTGTATGCATCAAAGCCTGTCTGGTACCCCAGCCACCTTCCAAAGGCTAATGGAGAAGACCCTAGGTGACATAAAAACTGATTGAGGTGTTGGTGTACTTAGATGACATCATCGTTTTCAGCAAGACCCTGGAAGAGCACGAAGAGCATCTGGAGAAGGTCCTGAAGAGAATCCATGATGAGGGGGTTGAAGATGTCTCTGGAAAAGTGCCAGTTTTATCAACCTTCAGTCAACTACCTTGGCCACATTGTGTCTGCTGACGAAGTGGCCACCGACCCCCAGAAGCTGGAAGCTGTCACCTCCTGGCCAAGGCCTACCAACGTGACTGAGCTTAGGTCATTTCTGGGATTCTGCTCTTATTACAGAATATTTGTCAAGGGATCCGCTAAGATGCTGACCCTGATCTGGAAAAGACTGTCAGACCAGCTGGAGGGCCCAGAAAACCCAGAGAGTCCATTCAGGAACAATGGACTCCGAAGTGTGAAGAGGTTTTAGGCAGCTGAAGTGAAGCCTAACAACCACTCCAATCCTGGCCTATGCAGATCCAACCAAGCCATACGAGCTACACTTTGACACCAGTCAAGATGGGTTAGGTGGGGTGCTATATCAAGAGCATGACGGCCATCTACGGCCTGTTGCCTACGTGAGTCGGAACTTGACCCCCGCCGAGGAGAACTACCCCATGCACAAACTTGAGTTCCTGGCTTTAAAGTGGACGGTGGTGGATAAGCTGAGGGATTACCTGTACGGAGCGGAGTTTGTGATCAAGAACGACAACAATCCTCTCACCTACATCCTTACTACCACCAAGTTGGACGTCATGGGTCACAGATGGTTGGCTGCTCTATCAGGGTTTATTTTCAGCCTGAAGTATCGACCAGGGTCAGGAAACAAGACGCGGATGCTTTGTCAAGAAGGACCCATTGTTCCAGAGACCCTCCAGAAGAATAGGCCCAGCTGACACCTGAAGGGGTACGAGCCTTATGTCAAGGAGTGGAACATCAAGCTGCAGAAAGATCCAGGGCCAGAGACGTTGGAGTGTCAGCCACTGGTGTGTCCAGATGTTTTTGCAATGTCACCCAAGTCAGGGATGAAGGTCTGCCCAAGCTGTCAAAGAAAGACCTGTGGAGGGACCAGTTGGAGGACCCTTCCTGTAGCTTAGCATTGAAGGCCTTGGAGAGCCAATGCCCTGACTTGCTCCTCACTGACTCCCCGAAGGAAACCCGTCTGCTGCACCGAGAGTGGGATCGGTTTCAGGTGCACCAAGGGTTGGTCTACCGAAGGGGTCCCTCTGATGATTCTGAAGAAAAATGGCAGCTAGTCTTACCTGAAAAACATAGGGAGACAGTATTAACTACCCTACACGACAACCATGGCCACCTAGGGCCCAAAAGGACTTTTCACCTGGTGAGGGACCAGTTCTACTGGCCCTGCATGCGGGTTGAAGTTGAGGACTATTGCCACTTCTGCATCAGATGTATCCAAACGAAGACTTTGCCTCACTGAGCTGCCCCAGTAGGCCATCTTTAGAGTCAGGGACCCATGGAGCTGGTATGCATTGACATTCTGTGCTTGGAGCCTGATCTGAGCAGGCAGGGAAATATCCTGGTAGTGACTGACCATTTCACTCGGTATGTCCAGGCATTTTCCACGAGGGACCAACAAGCATGCACAGTGGCCAAGATCTTTGTGGAGAAATTCTTTGTGCACTATGGTCTGTCCCAACGCATCCACTCTGATCAAGGGAGAGATTTTGAGAGTAGTCTCACCAAGAGACTTCTAGACCTGTTGGGCATCAGGCAGTCTGAAACCACCCTGTATCATCCTCAATGAGATCCTCAACCAGAGAGATTCAACTGAACCCTCCTGGATAAGCTCAGAACTCTAAATTCAGAACAAAAGCAGCACTGGAGCAAGCATATAGTGGCTATTGTGCATGCTTTTAACATATGTTATATTGGCTATTGTGCATGCTTATAACATATATATATATATATATATATATATATATATATATATATATATATATATATATATATATATATATACTGTATATAAAATCTCTATCTTTATGTGGAATAGCTCTGAAATTATGTGAGATCTAACGTTAAAACCACTTGATCTTACAGGATCTAACGAATATCTATTAGTCTAGATGATTTTTGGCCAGAAAATTGCATGTGGGGGGCTAACCCGTCCTTATGTACCACCTAATAGCTCTATTTTTATGTGAAATATCTCTGAAATTATGTGAGATCTAATGTTAAAACCACTTGATCTTACCAGATCTAACGAATATCTATTAGTCTGAATGATTTTTGGCCAGAAAATTGCATGTGGGGGCTAACCCGTCCTTATGTACCACCTAACATCTCTATTTTTATGTGGAATATATCTGAAATTATGTGAGATCTAACGTTAAAAGCACTTGCTCTTACCAGATCTAACTAATATCTATTAGCCTGAATGATTTTTGGCCAGAAAATTGCATGTGGGGGGGGCTAACCCGTCCTTATGTACTATTTTATGTGGAATATCCCTGAAATTATGTCAGAGGTACAGAGAGTAGACATGTGCGATTCGTTTCGTAACAAATTGAAATTCGGCCAAATTTTGCATCTTTCAGACATTTGGATGCATCCGAATGTCCGAATAAAAAAATTAACGGATTTCAACTAATACAAAAGAAATTATAGCGAATATAACAAACCTAATTCGACATGATTCGGTAATTCGTTAAAGATCTAATGAAACAAAAGGTCTACTCAAAGTAAATCTTACAGTCCGATTAGCCGATTAATTTTGTGCTGGAGGTTGAATTACTGGCAAAGTGCATTCCTGAGAACTGAGTGAGAAGGGTGTTGTATTGTATTTGAGCAGAGGAGAAGAGATATTGTCATTGTGTGTGTTAATAGATTCAATAAACAAATGACTTTCCAAACTACGAGTCATTATCACGAATATCATTATATATACATACATAAATATCGAATTTCAGTGAATACGAAAGAAATTATAGCGGATATAACAAATGAATTTGACATGAGATTCAGTATAACAAATATTGACACTCTACAAATAATAACGAATTTTCCGAAAACGAATTAATGTAACATAACGAATATAACAGAATGAAATTATGTATTTTACGAATGACAACAAACCAAAATGAAATGAAATTTCCCGTTGTGCACAAGTCTAACAGAGAGGTACAGTGCGTCTCTGCCGAGGGAACAAACGGACTCAGCTGAGTAAAATAGGGGGATGGGGGGCCGGTCAGTGTCAGAAGTTTCTTCACCTTAATGCATAGGATGCATTAAGGTGAAAAAACAAGAGGGTATAGATTTTATATCTTGGTACTTAGCCTTGGGGTCGTCTCCGGATGGATTAGACAGTCAGTGACTGAGGCTACGTGGGCGGCTTACAGCAAGGTATGGCAAGAATGGCTAACTTTGATTCATCAATCGGGTATGGACCAGGATGGGCTAGAGGTTCGTCTGCTGGTTCTCTATTTTGTGTCACGAAACCTGGAAAACGGGGTGTCAGTGTCGGTTCTGGATAAGAAGTTAGCCGCATTGGCGTTCTTATTCAAATTGAGGGGGTGTCAGGATTTCACAAAAGATTTCTGGGTGAAGCAAGCGTTGAAGGGGTATAGGCGCTCTCAGAAATGCAGGGACACCAGGCGCCCGGTGTCGTTTGAGATTTTACAGAAGTTGTTGGTCCAGCTGGTGAGTTTCTGTTCATCGGCCTACAAGGCGGTGCTATTTAGGGTGTTTTTTTTAGCGTTCAGGATAGGGGAGTTGGTTAGTTCATCTAGAGTGGTGCATGGGGGTATGTTGGATCAGGAGGTCTGCTGCAATGAGGATGAGGTGTCCCTCATCATTAGGCGATCGAAAACGGATCAAGGGGGTAAGGGTAAGAAGGTGCAGATTTTTTCTTTGCCCGGGTCCCCATTGTGTCTGGTGGAGGCGGTGAAGGAATTTTTGGCTATATGACCGAGGGTGTGGGGGCCTTTCTTATACATGCTGATGGGTCCCCCCTGTTGCGATTCCAATTTGTTGTGGTGTTCCGGAAATGTTCACGAGCGTTGGGCTTGGAGGAGAAGGAATTCTCATCCCACTCCTGCAGAATAGGGGCAGCTACGGAAGCGGCGAGATGTGGGTTAGATGATGATACAGTCAAATGCATCGGCAGGTGGGAATCACAGAGGTACCAGATTTATGTTCGCCCCACCTGTTGGTTGCTTAAGAGTGGGGAGGGGGGCATCGGGAACTTGTAATAGTTGTGATGATAAGAGACTGTAGTTATTTAGAGTTTTGTTTTTCTTCTCTTTTGGATGGAAGGCAAGGATTGGTCTGGATACTAGGCCATTCGTATGTGTTTTTGGGGGCAAAACGGGGTGATATTAGGCCGGAGGGGAGGCAGTTGGGCATTTCCAGGCGTAAAGCCTGTATCCGGTGGTTGGGGGTGCCAGGAATGTTATGGAGTAGGGTGGTTCCAGAGGTGCACAAATTTGCGCTTTGGGACAGGCGTAATTCGGGCTGAAATCGGAGTCATTATCTGCTATACACACATTTTACAGTATATACAGTTCATGTTTTCTTTCAGTTTCATTGAACAAAGTAAATAAGGAACACACTAATCATTCCCCCACACCACATAAGGCACACAGGTGAACACATGCAACAAACTTGGAGGGTAAGAAAGCAAAAAAGAAGGTGCAATTCAATCTGCCATCCACACAATGCCACACACGGGGGGATCCCAGGCATCTAGGAAATTGCGGTGTTCTCCTCCTCTCAAAGTCTCACCTTCAGCCAAGGCTGAAGATTGGAGTGCCCAGGAACTGGTTCTGAAGACTCAGACATGACAATTTGTTGCTTCTAAATGAGGTACGAGGGATGGCTTACAAAGCAATTACATTTACATTGTTCATGCCTAGTGTCTCATGAACATTTGCACACTTTTTTTGTGTACGCGTTTTCGCACTACATGCTCAGGGCAGACAGTTTGTTTTAGTGAGCTGCCCTATGTGTGACAAGTGCACCAAAGAAGTCCATGTATCTTTTTTGAGCTTGAACTTTGCGCATCTTGACACTTTTGATGTTTGCAAAAATGCACATCAGTTTGGCACATGTGAGGTGCCATTGACAATAATTGGCATACCAAGTGTGAAACGTGTTTTGTGCATATTTCATGTACAAAAACAGATGCTTTTGCTCACATTAGCAGAACGCTCAGGTGTGAATGCAGCCTTAGGCCGGGTTCAAACTGGTGTATTGTGGTTTGGTTGCAGTGCTGAAGTATGTGCAGTTTTCATACGTTTTACCCACATATTTAGCTGGGGTCCCATTGTTTCTGTCTGTGCCCATTTTTGCCATGTTTTCTGAAAGTGCACCAAAGATGCGGCATGCAGGACTTTTGATGTGTTTTCATAAAACATGACAAAATAAATGATCTTTCAAAAGAAATGTATGTATCATGGCCATACTCCGGACAGGATTTAGGATTGTAACAGAGTTTACAATATGGTAGTCTTCTTCAAAGTGACAAAAAAAGTTTGTTTAATTTCTGATTACAGCATTCAAAATCAATGCTTAACAATTTTAACTATAATTTTAATTAAAAACAAAGCAGACAATAAGCAACAGTAAAATAAACAAGATTAAACGTCAAAAGTACTTAGCAAAGATCGCCTGGTCTTTGGTTTTGTGCAGAGCCTAATTCATTTGCAAAAAAAAAGTCCAGTCTGGTTGGTCAGTCTCTGGCTCAAAAACATGGCTCTCTCAATATCCTTAGCTGTTTTTAATATTAAAAAGAGAACTACAGAACAGCAAATGCAGTCATCTTTTCTGGTCTTTGGAAATGGGATTTACAGACATTATACAACGATTCTAAGGGTCTGAAGGGTGTTCTGAAGGGATATTGAAGTGTTTTATTATGCTCCACTGGACACTCCCTTAATGCCAATTGCGCTAATTATATATTTGTTTCCATCTGACCAGGTTTCACAATCTGGCAACCATCTTACTGTATTCTTGAACAGATTAAAAGTATGATGATTCAATAGAGATCAAATATGATCTAATATGCATGTAATTGGTTAGGAGATTTAGGCTCTGTTTCCACTACTGCGAGTTGTTGTGCGACTTGACACATGTGAAGGCGCATAACAAGTCAAAATACATGTATTTCAATGTATTTCAATGGTCCCCGTTCTAATTGGTGCGACTCATGTCGCAGCGACTCCAAAAAAGGTTTTTGTACTACTTTGTTCCGACTTCGGTGCAACTTGTTCTCCCATGGTTCTCACCAGTCGCATGACATCGCATCAAACATCGCATTGCAAAGTC
The DNA here is from genome assembly GCF_042186555.1 of Aquarana catesbeiana. Taxonomy (NCBI): domain Eukaryota; kingdom Metazoa; phylum Chordata; class Amphibia; order Anura; family Ranidae; genus Aquarana; species Aquarana catesbeiana. The sequence continues at coordinate 228,209,986 of NC_133334.1, read as the reverse complement.
TCACTGTAAATCGTGCGACTTTGGGGACGCAATAGTGGAAACCGAGCCTTAATGTGTTTCATCAGTCTGCTAAACCAGGTAATATAGGAGTGGTTGGTATCCAACTGATCTTTTTTAGACGTGATCAATTTTTATTGTAGTATAAGTGAAACCAGACCCACAGATGTGTATTGTCCTAGACTGTTTTATGACTAGTTATTGATAGCCATTTACTACCAGAGTTTCAGAACTCTGTTACCCTAGGTTCACATCTGTGCGTTTCTGCGGCCCGCTTTTGCACAGACTCGGCAGCCCATTCATTTCAATAGGCTGCCGTGCCTTTGTGTCCCGCAGAAAAAAGGTTGCATGCACCTTTTTCAAAACGTGCCCCACATTAAAATCATATGGTCATTGTGACCATTCGATTTCCCTGTTGTTCCCGCACACGCACTGCAATTTACATGAATGAATGGCAGCCCCGCACATTTTCCTAGAACAGTGCATTTTCGGTTGCGGGAATTACTGAGATTCCTACAGCTGCATGCATAGGTGTGAACTAAGCCTTAGATCAGGGGTAGGCAACCTCGGCCCTCCAGCTGTGGTGGAACTACAAGTCCCATGAGACATTGCAAGACCCTGACAATCACAGGCATGACTTCTAGAGGCAGAGCCATGATGGGATTTGTAGTTTCACCACAGCTGGAGGGCCAAGGTTGCCTACTCCTGCCTTAGAGGCTTTATGACCCACCTGCATTTTCTCTAAATAGTCTGTTTTGTGTCAATCTGTCTTAAACTGGACTGTAATGTGTTACCTCCCATGAATGCCTACCACAGACATGAGATTTAGATCCGACTATTTTTATTATTCACTTATGAGTGTTTGAGAACTGAAGATGGCACTGTGTTCAGTATGACTTCTCCCCATTCCCTCCACAAAGTTTGGGGTTTGTTAGACCTTATTATCATCACGCACCCCATGTCCTGGTGCCAGAGACAAGAACATTTACTCCAGCACCTGGTGTTCGTATCAGACTCCCAACCAGCATGTTGCTGGTACAGAAGAGTGGGGGAAATGTAGCCTCACTTCCGATTTCTAATCATGTGACAAAAATAACACACGACAAAGGGCCACAAGAGAAGTCTGGGAATAGACTCCCTCACTATGTATTGAAGTGCCGTGCTGGTCTGAAAGGGTTGTGAAAGAGGGTAAAGGAGGGAGTTGATCTGAGGTCTGAAGGTAGAATAAAAGGGGGTGGGGGGGGGGGTGGAGACTGATCTGAGGACTGAAGAGCAATTTAAAGAATGTTGGCGGCTTGATCTCAGGTCTGAGTGTTAAGAAGAATCTGAATATTATGGGGTGCTGATCTTTTTCTCCCACTAACAACTGGGCAAGTTTTCCGTCCACTGACCCAAAAATGATGGACATTTTCCTTCCACTGACTAATAAAGCCACACATTTTTCCCTCTGACCACCTATGCTGGAATATTTTTTACCTTCAAATAATCAGCAATGTAAGGGAAACTATGTTCCTTAATTATAACCGCTGGAATCTTTATGCTGTACTGAATGTTATGGACAAGGTGCGCCAGACTAAGTGCAGTAAGTTAAAAACACCTTATTCTATACAAAGCCAATTGGCTACTCACATAACATCTGTGAGGATCGGGCATATGTAACAACGAAAACCAAGGTCACTATAGGGTCACTGTGAGGTCCGAGATGTCATCCATAGCTGTGTCCCAGCGGGCTGCAGTGGGTAGATCAGCGGGGTGTTGGAGAGGGCCAGCCTAGATCCTGCTAACCGGTGTGCGCACCAGCGTGGAACGCACTCTGTTTCCAGAGTTTGCTTCAACTCCCAAGGGAGCTGCTGCTGGTGCTGTCTATTTGGACTATATACGGTATATTTTTATCAGGACCTATTGTTTTTAATTTCTATCCAGCATTGAGCATCTTCATTATATTTATTGATTTTGATGTTAATGATATTAATGCTGTGTGTGTGCTCTGATCTTTGCGCCATCCTTCCTTTTCTTTTGTACTGAATGTTACATACTCCTGACCAAAGTATTTGTTGTCTCTGCAGATGCTGGTTGCTAAATTGTTTATAATTCCATCCAATATATATTAATCTGGTTATAGTTTTTGTTGCGTCCTTTCAAGTCATAGGCCACTTTTTTAGCCCTGATGAAGGAGTGTTTTGGCTCCTGCAACGCATTAGATTATTTTATGTGATACATATTTGAATACTTAAAAGCATCTTGGACTCTTGGTTTGGTTTGGTGCCTTTTTCTGTACATTAATACAGAAAAGCCTCTGTGACAGGCTGTTGGCCATACCACACCATAGAGGATCAAAAAAGTGATAAGGTTTGAGCCACACTGACTGGAAGGAAGGTGGATATATAAATTCAGCTGTAAACTGATATCAACTTTTTTACATTTTTAGATTTGATTAGTTAGGGGGCTATGGAGGGTTTGCTGTTTTTTTTAAGTGAACTTGTCTTGTAAAGGACTTTACAATGTCAATATACCCTTTACCCTTAAGAAAATCGTATTTAACATTACTTAATTAAAACATCTGAAACACAACACAGTAACTGCAAACAGCTATCCATCCATATGTTCCATAGCACATGGAGCCTGAGTGCATTATGAAGGGTGAGATACTCAAATGCTTGATTGTTTGTCCTGATTGACTTTAGGCGATTAGTTTTAGGTGCGAGGAACCAGCCTCATCTTGTAACTCTTAGGAGCCTGAGAGATCCCAAATACTGGGGTGAGATCTGCAGGAGACTTGGGGTCTGGTAAATGGAACTCAAAGTGTGTGAGCATAACAGTAAAGAAGAGGAAGATCTCCATTCGGGCCAGATTCTCCCCAAGGCAAGCTCGAGGACCTGAAACAGAGCAAAATCATTATTATTGCATGGTTGTAAAGTTTAAATGTGAGTGACCAGAACATTGACAAGGACATTAAAGTGATCGTAAAGGTTTAATTTTTTCTTTTTCACTAACAAACATGTCATACTTACCTGATCTGTGCAATGGTTTTGCACAGGGTGGCCCTGAACATAGTCTTCTGGGGTCCTCCGCCAGGCAGCGGTTGCTATGGAGGCACTTGTGCAGGCTCAATCCCAAGCAGGGCTATTGACACACACACAGTGTGGCTCAGCCCCCCTCCCCTCTTCACTCACATGATTTGATTGACAACTTATGTGCTGTTAAAAAGATATTGTGAAAACCTAAATCTTCTGAGTGTAGAGTAGTTCAGAGAAGACCAGCCCTGCAAAGGAGTATGTGAGATACTTGTAAGCATGATGTGACGAAACAAGATGTGGAATAGGTGAAAGGAAAGTAGCTAAAGAAAGGTGCAGAATTATTATTATGATAGGTAATGGATAGCAATCCACACAAATTCCATCCTAGTGCTGACTATCTTTGGACAGGTCATGTTTGTTTTTGACAACCCTTTTAACTATATTGTTTTTAATAAAAATGTTCTTTTAAAGGCATAGTCTACTTTTCAGGACCATAATAACCCCATACTTAGGGTATAACATAAAGCATGGTAGCGTACACCATTCCAAATACAAACTATCATTGGTCCCTACAAACAGGGCTTTTTTTCAGGGGGAACTTGGTGGAACTCAGTTCCACCACCTCTGGCTCAGACCCTTTGCTCCCTGCCCACCACTATCACTTGTATACACAAAAGTCCAGTTTCTGTGTTTACAAGTGACAGATCTGCACTCTGTGTGTAATGCAATCCTGGTATTTAATGACCTTTAAGACCCTCCTACTGTTTGTGAAATGTGATTGACCACACCCACTATTTGATGTGATTTGGAGGGTGTGTGTAGGGGGAGGGGTTTTGGGGGGTCGTGGTTGAGTTTCAGCACCCATTGTTTGAGAAAAAAAGCCGTGCCTACAAATATAGTGAAGTGCTTATTTCTTTATTCTCTTTTTGTTTAGTGTGACTGTGCGTGGCTGTGCCATCCAAGTCGAATCATCCATTCACAGGCATCACTGAATTGATATACTACAAGTCCCATCTTCCACTGCAGGAGAGGGACTCAGCAGGCCAGCAGCAGTGCAGTGATATGTTTTGCTGTAATTGTAGTCCAGCAAATACTACCCTCAGGTCAGGCCCATGACAGAAGGGCAGTACCTCTGTATGAACTTGGGGCTCACAATGCAGGGGACTGTGCATCCCACCCATGACACACTCATGTGGTTGTAATACTCTGCAGGCCAAAATGTGAACATTTAGTAAATGCACTTATTATTTTAGCAATGTTGGTGCATTTACTAATTTTTTGCTAAGGATGAACTATGTGCTTAAAATAGAAAAAAAAAGATTTGTAAGGAGAGGGTAGGGTATTACAGAAAGTGTGGCTGGAAAATAATAGTTTATTTATATATAAAAAAAAATTATGATTAGCTAATGTTTAAAAGACCAGGCCTATTCTGATAATTCTCACATACTGTAAAGGTAAAAACCAGCATTTTGCTAGAAAATTACATAGAGCCCCCAAACATTATATACAGTGGCGTAACTAGAACCCTCAGGGCCCCAATGCAAGAAACCATGGAGGGCCCCCCTGACCCCCGGACAGGGCTCTTTCCTCCGAGCCTGATGGTGGAACACCAAGGCCCGGTCACAAGTGGGTGGCTGCATATAAAGTAACCGATTTCTTCATTTCCCCCTGCTTCTCCCCCTCTCCCTCCCACAGGCATTCAGCAGCCGCAGGAGGAAAATGGAGAGATCGGTTCCTCTATGTTGGTGTTTCTCAATCTTTTTCCAGTCAGGGCACCCTTGAAGTACACCCCTAGGTGAATGGGGCTGCACTGCAACCACCCCTCAACTGTGTGCATTGCATGCAGTTGCAGTATAGTGATGATGCATAAGGGTTAAAACAGGCGGTCAGTAGGCAACATATTGCCTCTTTACCGGCTGTCAAATGCCTCTGAAAAGCGATCTGAGAATGGATCGCTTTTCAGAGGAACAGCATTTTTTTTGCCAGTACTATGAACAAGCAAAAAAAAATAAAAAATCGGTTCTGATTGTACAGGTATAGGGGGTCAGGATTAAAAGCGTATACCTAAAATGTGCATACATACATGTAAACACACACACATGTATAAAAACACACACAGATATATATATATATATATATATATATATATATATATATATATATATATATATATATATATATGCACATATGCACGCACATATAAACCAGTGGCGGCTGGTGCGCAAGCAAACTGAAAAATTCTGAAAAAAACCCATCAATTGCAGCCACAAGGGCCTCCTGCAGCAAGGGGCCCAGTCTAGGGTGCCCACGTGTCCCGGATTGCCCGGGACATTCCCGCAATTGGCAGGTCTGTCCCGGGTTCCGGGCACCTTCATTCTGGGACAATACAGTGTCCTGTAATGGAATTGACAGAGCGAGCAAACCCCGCCATAGCACTGGTGCTCGCTCTGCCTCCAGCTCCACCAGAGACTCTGGTCACTGGTTGCTATAGCCGCCTGGCGGCTAGCAACCAGTGACCTCACAGCGCGACTTTGCTCAGCATGCCAAGCGGAGGAGAAGTTAACTTTCTCCTCCTCCGCGCCTAATGCTCTCCACCATGCCGGACAAGGCTGTCAGCGGAGGCAGCCCCAAAGACACAAATCCACCGGCACTGTTACCATCTCCGCAGCTCTGCTGGATGTCTCCCTGCCTTGTACCGCAGAGCAGACTGAAGCCGCCTCCCCCTCCTAGGCTATTTACAAGTACATGGAGAGGGAAGAGGGACACCACTGTAGATTCCTGGCGCTGATCCGAGGTCTGTTCTAAGCTTATATTATGTGTATGTAGATAGACAGAGGAGGGACAGGGACAGTGATCAGGAAAAGGGTAAAAGGTGCCCCCCCATTTCTGCATGTTTCTGACACCCACCTCTCCACTACTCTAGCACAAGTGGAAGGGGGGGGTCTGTACTGTGGGGGGTTCTCTACTTAGTGAGGTGTCTGTACTGTACTACTGTGGGGGTGTGTGTACTTAGTGGGGGGTTCTGTACTTGGGGGGGTCTATAATGAGAGAGGGGGGTCTATACTTAGTCAGGGGGTCTATACTGATGGAGAAGGGGTCTGTACTTAGTGGGGGGGTCTATACTGAGGGGGGAAGTCTGTACTGAGAGGGGGATCTATACTTGATGGAGGGGGGTCTTTACTGAGGGGGTATATACTTAGTGGAGAGGGGGGTTCGTACTGAGGGAGGGGGCCTATAGTTAGTGGGGGGGTCTGTACTGCGGGAGGGGGCCTACAATTAGTTGAGGGGGCCATACTGAGGGAGGGGGTCTTTAGTTAGTGGAGGGGGGTCCGTACTGAGGGAGGTTGTCTATAGTTAGTGGGAGGGTCTGTACTGAGGGAGGGGGCCTATACTTAGTGGAGAGGGGGGTCCGTACTGAGGGAGGGGGTCTATAGTTAGTGGGGGGTCCGTACTGAGGGAGGGGGCCTATAGTTATTGGGGGGGCCCGTACTGAGGGAGGGGGCTTATACTTAGTGGAGAGGGGGCCGGACTGAGGGAGGGGGTCTACAGTTAGTAGAGGGGGGGTCCGTACTGAGGGGGGGGGTCTATACTGAGGGAAGGGGGTCTGTACTAAGGGAGGGGAGTCTATTATTACAATGTAATAATAGAAATAGATTTCAAGCATGGTGTTGGGATGGTATAAGTGATGATATAAGCAGGGTATTGGGATGATATAAGTGCTAAAACCAGCCATTCACCCGACAAATCACTCGCCGCCGAAACCCCGCCAACCCCGAAACTACATTCAACACAACCCCCCCCCCGGTCCTTGGCAAAATTGTCCCTGAATGGCAGTTTGGAAATGTGGTCACCCTAGCCCAGTCGCCATGGCGATCTCAGCGACCCCTATAATTCCGCCACTGATTATATATATTTTTAAACAGGGACCCTAGAGAATAAAATGGTGGGTTTTGCCTTTTTTATTATGTCATGCGGTATTTGCGCAGCGGTTTTTTTAAACACTATTTTTTTTTTAAAAAAAAACACTTTTAGTGTACACATATAATACCCAATTTTTGGTTACATATAAAAGATGATGTTACGCCAAGTAAATAGATCCCAAACATGTCATGCTTTAAAATTGCGCTCACCCGAGGAACAGGGAAAAACTACAGTACATTAAATTATCCATAGGCAACACTTTAAAAGCCTTTGCAGGTTACCACTTTAGATTTAGATAAGGGGTCTGGTGCTAGAATTATTGTTCTCGATCTGACGTTTGTGATAATATCTCACATGTGTGGTGCAATTTCTGTTTACGTATGCATGCGGAACCAATGCGTGTTTTCGCTTTTGCGCAAGAGCACAGGGAGACAGAGGTGCTTTAAATTTACATTTTTTTTTTACACTGTTTCTTTACATTTATTGCTATCACAGGGGATGAACAACATCACTTGTGATAGCATGGGCATGGGCAGTGACAGGTACTCTTTACTGAGAGATCTTTGGTCTATTGGACCCCAGATCTCTCCTCTGCCCTTAAAAGCATCAGATCAAACTAAAATTGGTTTGACCAGATGCTTTCACAAGCCAGTAATGGCTTGTTTACATCCGTGCAAAACCAGAAGTGACAAAATACTTATTGCTACCGGTTTCTTAGACCATAGAGATAATCAGGGACAGTCCAGGGATGGGACAGTGCAGGAAGGTGGTGGAAAGTGGTGGGGGAGAGGGGCCGACCCCTTCCACCGCCTGTAAAAGCAATCCAGCAGCTAATTAGTTGCTAGGATCGCTTTTACAACAAAAAGCATTGTCGGCTGAAAAAAAAAAACATACTGGGATGATGCTTGTAGCTGTAGGCATCATCTCAGCATAACCACTTCAACCTGGCGACGTATATGTATGTTAACCAGGTCTTAACTACTTGCCGACCACGCTATAGCCGAATGTCGTCCAGTTCTGGGAAGGCGTCTTGTGACTGGAACTTTAAAATATATACATAGAAAAATTCTAAAATATTAAAGTAGACAAAATGTGAGGCAAACTACTTTAAACTACCTTAAACCTTTCATGGGGATGGTAAAATGGGCATGAATGGGCAATGAAGAATACATCCATTCCATGGATAAAATGTAAATCCCATTTTGGTCAACCCTTCAAACACATACAGGAAACACTAGGGCTTTGGTTTTATATCCAGGCATTGGTGTTAAGGAGCAAACCAACCTAACCCCCCATAACCGGGGGCAGGGGGGTTAGGTTGGTTTGCTCGCTGACACCAATACTAGCATCACTCTGAGGTTTGGCAATGTATATGCAATGTAGACAGTGCTAATTAATGCCCCGTACACACGGTCGGATTTTCAGACGGAAAATGTGTGATAGGACCTTGTTGTGGGAAATTCCGACTGTGTGTAGGCTCCATCACACATTTTCCATCGGATTTTCCGACACACAAAGTTTGAGAGCTTGCTATAAAATTTTCCGACAACAAAATCCGTTGTCGGAATTTCCGATCGTGTGTACACAAATCCGACGCACAAAGTGCCACGCATGCTCACAATAAATAAAGAGATGAAAGCTATTGACTACTGCCCCGTTTATAGTCCCGACGTACGTGTTTTACGTCACCGCGTTCAGAATGATCAGATTTTCCGACAACTTTGTGTGACCGTGTGTATGCAAGGCAAGTTTGAGCCAACATCCGTCGGAAAAAATCCTAGGATTTTGTGGGAATGTCCAATTAATGTCCGACCGTGTGTACGGGGCATAACACTTGATGAAGAAATTTGAATTTTATCTTTAGATGTACTGTACAGGACGTCTGTAAATATGTTAATATTTGGTGAAATTGTTATTCATTCCAACTCAATTATTGTTTTTCATCAAATTGCATGTATAATAATGAAGTGTAGATAAACAAACATTTAACTTTTGATGGGAAAATTTGCTGCTTGGACCTATGTTTGCATAAATGGTCAGTAGTTAAAAAACAATCAACAGCAAAACATTTTGTAAACCATATTGTAGCCATGGTTTGAGCACTACTGGCAAACAATCCACCAAATCACCCTGCTGCCAGACCCCCATATATCACTTGAGACAATGAGCAGTCATTTGCGTAGTTTTGTTGCGTTTATTGCGGGATACAACTTGGTTGGGGTAAAGGAAGATATGGGATGCCCATAGCACTTATTGAATTGTCATCACATTGGTAAGACAATGATTAGCAGCTTTAGCCTTGAAATGACGCACCTCTAACATTCACAGTCTATTTCCTCTGAATATCTCCTCTGCAGACTATTGCTCCTCCTCCTCTGCACTGACTCCTGCAGAATATTACTCCTATGAATTCTTTTCTTCTTGTACAAATCCTCTACTGCAAAACTGTTAGATTACTGTTGCTTCACTTCCAATAGAACAAGAAGGGATCACTCTAAATAACCCTAGCTTGCTGGCTGTACTTTGTTACTGTAGTAAAATCTCTGAATGGTGTGGCTTTAGCTAATCAATAGGCCAGAGACATGCAATACCTCTCCCCGGAGGCTTAGTGAATTTGGTAGCTACACAGTCTCTTGCAAGGTATTACCAAAGTGCTTTACCAGGCCAGAGATACTCGGTACCTCTCCCCGACGGCCTAGCACATGGTAATAAGCGGACTACTGTTCCCAGCCAGTCCATAACTGCAAACGCTGTGTTCCCCGGCCACTGCATTCTGCACTACTCTCAACAATTCTCCTCTTGCTTAGTTCACACTGACCTTCTCCAAAAAGGCAAGTTCTGTGTTCCCCGGTCACAGAACGTTGATCTACTCTCCTCGATCCTACTATTGCTTCTCCTTCACCGATCTCCTCCTGTGTGCAAGTCCTATGTTCCCCAGTCACAGCAGCCTGACACCAACACCATGGTGAAGATCTTTATCCAGGAATACATCCTAGCAGCTCCTCCATCCCTCCTCCTCACTCGGCGTGCCCCCCCACGTGGGGACGCCCTGCGGCAGCTACCTATAACTCCATTCTCCTTTTCCTGCTCCTTCAGAACTCCTCCCTAGCAGCATGTGACCTCAGCTTATATGGGAGGCCTGCCCCCTGCCAACACCGACTGGTAATTGGTCAGAGCTCCTCACATGAGCTGCTTGCCACTCAAACCTCAGGTCCAACCTCTGTTCCAGAACAATCTTCCTGAAAGCAGGGAGGCGCCTCTGAGTCAGAGCACAGGTGGTCACACCCACCACTACACCAAACACTCCCAGTCCCAAATCAAAACACATAATAATAAAGCACAGCCCTGGCTAAATTTTCCTACACTGAAAGCTTTAAACCCAGAAAATCCTATTCTAGCACCTACCTTATGGTAGGGGGTGCTACAATATATAATGCTAATCTACAAACTGCAGAAATAAATTGCAATATTAATCATAAAGGCTGACCCACACAAGTATTAATTAGGAAACTTCTGCCAAGTGTAGCTAATGAATAGTACAACTCCCAGGGAGGAGTCGGCAATGTGACGCTACTGCAAGCTGGGACACGGCGGCCATCTTTCTGGTGGGGAGAGACTGTATATACACAAACAAAGCTTGTTTTTTGTTTGTCAGCAATGTGAGTGCAATTTCAATCGTTTTTACCTGAATAAATACTGTCATGATGTACTGCGCAATGAGGTTTATCTCCTTTTGTCTGCATGGGATGACATATATGTGATGACTACCACTCGAGTGTAATTTTGAACAAGGAGAGTTATATCCAGGATTGCTGCATCCACTATTTGGTCTACTGCCACTGCGTGTATGAAGATTGATGGGCTTCCTTCTTACCTGAGTTTACTTCATATATGCTGATGTGACCTTTGTTATGAGGGTCCACTACATGGAGTAAGCGGCTGTTTTGTTGGTTGCTGGTGATGGGTCTTCCTATTCCCTGCCTATCGCAGATTGAACTACCATTGAACTCTTGTTCCTGAATTGTCCTTTTTGGATCATGATTTAAGCCCTGCACCGTTACTATAAATGGTTAATTGTTAACCTATCCTGTGAGTATAACATTTGCTTTTATGAATTAATAAATGGTATGTGGAGGGCAGTGCTGAAGTGGACGAGTAGTTCTTTAGCTTTTTTTCCTTCCACACAGAAAGAGGGACACAAATGCGAGTTTAAAGAGGAGCTCCAGGCTCCTTCAGAAAAAGCAAGTCAGCAGCTACAAATACTGTAGCTGCTGACTTTTAATATTAGGGCACTTACCTGTCTAGGCATTCTCACTCATGCTGATTGTTCGATCGGCTATCGGGTGCATGGATGAGCGAGTTTGGGGTGGAGGAACTTGACTGACCTGCAAACTGATACATCACCTTTGGGATGAATTAGAGTGGAGACTGCGAGCCAGGCCTTCTCTTCCTCATCAGTGCCTGACCTCACAAATGTGCTTCTGGAAGAATGGTCAAACATTCCCATAGACACACTCCTAAACCTTGTGGACAACCTTCCCAGAAGAGTTGAAGCTGCTATAGCTGCAAAGGGTGGGCCAACTCAATATTGAACCCTATGGACTGAGACTGGAATGTTATTGAAGTTCATGTGTGTGGAAAGGCAGGTGTCCCAATACTTTTGGTAATATAGTGTATATGCACAAGCTCCATAAACTAACAGAAGACCACTATGTTAAATCACATCCTTGCTCTTTACCCACCAATGCTTAGGTTAATAACTAATTCCCTTTAAAAAGATTTACATAGTGAATAGTACTGTACAGTCAACTAACCCCACCCAGATGAACATGTGATGATTCAGTGACGTGCTCTATAAGCGGCAAACAAGATGTTTAAACACAGCTATGTCTATAACATGTTGACCCATTGGGGGAAATTTACTAAAACAGGTGCACGCAGAATCTGATGCTGCTGTGAATAGTAACCAATCAGCTTCTAACTTCAGCTTGTTCAATTAAGCTTTGACAATAAATTCTAAAAGCTGATTGGCTACTATGCACAGCTGCCCCAGATTCTGTGTACACCAGTTTTAGTAAATCGCCCCCACTGTTACCATATCCCCTGTGACCAATTTTACCTGCAGAGAAAGGTAGGAAAGATTCTGCTTTCATCAGTTCTCCATCCTTGTTCAGAAAGTTCTCAGGATTAAACTCATGGGGATACTTCCAGTTACTCTTATCATAGTGCAATGAGGACAGATCTGTGATGATGACGGTTCCCTGGAGATAAAAAATGAATAAAGTAACCATCTTTGTGCAACATGATTCACAGTTCTACCAAAACTGTCTGTCCTTACCAAGCAGATTATGGCATCAAATACACCTAATGGCATCTTAATCCCCAGGTGAAGCAGCTATGAGACAGCAACGTCTGGGAGCAGGCACAACTGAAGTCATTGAGAGCGATAACAAGGCCACAAATCATTCAACCCACTAAAAACTAAAACTGTTTTGGGTGTATCTGGCATACAACATCGTGGGATAACTTTTCATAGAAAATGTTTGCACAGGTTTGCGTAGTATTTCATTGTGTTTATATATTACTGCAGGCTTCTGCTAGCTCTAAAACCCTGAATCTGCAAAGATGGAATTACTAGAACTTCCACTACTGACGTGTTTTAACATCGTCCTTATGCTTCTGTCATTGCTTGATGAGTCACAGAGCTGGAAGGCACATGCTTGTGCAAGGGCTGTGACATACTAAGTATAGACCGTACCTTTAAAGTGATTGTTATTTAAAAAAAAAAAAACAACCTGCACAAACATGTTATACTTACCTGCTCTGTGCAAGGGTTTTGCACAGAGCGACCCCGATCCTCATTTTCTGGGGTCCCCCGGTGGTGCTCCTGGCTCCTCCTCTTCATCGAGTGCCCCCACGGAGAGCCGCTTTCCATGGGGGAATTCGTGCGGGCGCGCTCTCCAGTTTTGCTGCTGCGTCCATTGACACAGACACTGGATTTGATTGGCCGCAGTGGTAGCCAATGGCTCCTGCTGCTATCAATCTATCCAATAAGGACGGAGACAGTAGCTGGAGCTGCTGTGCTCGTCCCCGTTGCTGGAATAATCAGGCTCAGGTAAGAAAAAAATGGGGGGGGGGGGGGGGCTCTGGGGGGAAGCTGCAGCACAGGAGGTTTTTCTATGCATTAAGGTGAAAAACCACGAGGGTTTACAACTCCTTTAAAGACAAGTCCATAATGGCAGTGTTCTTTTAAAGATTCCTTTGTGTGTATTCAGACATCTACCTAAATAGTTCAGAGAACCACTAAACAGAGTAAACAAAACATGACTTAGGCCGGGGAGATTCGAACCGTTTATGGGCAGGCTAAATGTACCAATTTATTCTTTCGATCAACTTGAGTACAACCAGCCTGGCAGATTCTCTTGCAAATATCGCTAGTGGCTGCTATAGCCATTAGCAATAGTCACTGTCTTCTCCCGGCAGGGATGGTTCCCCCTCGCCTGCCCCCACCGGGAGATGACAATTGCTGATTCCCTGTCAACACTGTCTGTGTTGACTGGGGAATTGTGCAAATTTACGGGTTGCAGGAAAGAAATTTGCACTGTGTATGGCCTGCCTTAGTGGAAGAAGGACAAAAATACTGTAATGTATCTTCTAGGTCCCTAATGGCAAATATAAGCCAGAGCTTCTGGCTCCAGACCCCACCGCACACTGCATCAAGAATTGCAAGGCCAATGGTCACAAGGCTGCTCCAGTCCAGAGGCTGTCTTTGTGGGATTGAGATGGGACCCCCCTCCTCTCCCCATGTTATCACACAGAGTGTATTAATCATGGTCCTAACTTTTAGTTTGTCCACACACGTTACAATCAGATTGTACAATCTCCTATAGGGTCTGTTCATTATATTATTTCATTTATTTTTATTATTTAATATAGGTACTTATATAGTGCCATCAATTTACACAGTGCTTTACATATACAGTATATTGTACATTTACATCAGTTCTTGCCCTCAAGGAGCTTACAATCTAAGGTTCCTAACTCGCATTCATACATACACATTCTAGGGCCAATTTGGACAGGAGCCAATTAACCTACCAGCATGTCTTTGGATTGCAGTTATCTGCATTTTTCATCATGGATAAACGCAGGTAACTGCAATGACACACAGAAAACAATAGTTTTCTGTGTGTCATGTTCACGCCAGAATGCAGCATTTTTCTGTGTTCCAGAGCTGTAAGATATTATGCAGCATGTTTGCATAATATCACATCTCTCTGGGTGACCATGCATATCAAAGAGCTGCTGTGCGGTGACAAAACTGAAGTGTCAAAAAAAAAAATAAAGTGATCAAAAGCGTATCACACTGCCCCTCGTTGCATGGTTTTGCAGTCGGAATGGACAGTTGCCCACACACTAAAGTGCATAGGTTTAGTGTGCAGACTAGTGTGAATGGGTCCTTAAATTCAGCCGTGTAGTGTGAGGGCCGACATGTTTGGAGCTAAATTGAATTAAACACCATTTTTTGGTAAGTTTAATGTAGATTGTACAATGACTGTGCAATTAAACTGAAAGGCCTTGTTTACACTTATGGTTGTGGTACAGTAAAAACAAGCTGTTGAGCCATGTTTTTAACACCCCCTCAAACCTCACCACCTTAAGTTGCAAAAGCAGCGGACGGGGGTGTACCCATGCTGCGGTAAAATTAATACCCCCAGTACTACCTCCAAACACAATCCATTCTAGTAACGGGGCCATGCCACAACCACCCTGAAATTGCTTGCAGTGCAGTTGTGACGCAGTAGTGCAATATTTTAGGGTTAAAACAGGTGGTGAGGAGGCAACATATCTCCTCCTCACCACCTTTCAAACACCTCTGAAAAGCAATCCAACTGCAGAGTGCTTTTCAGAAGATTCTTTGCTCACCTTTGGAATAGTGTATCCATTCAGCTGCACGTCTTTGATGGGTGAGTGACTGACTCCAAGTGGCACCACTGAGGCAAAACGCTGGACTTCCTGTAGAACAGCCTGTGTGTACGGCATCCTTACTCTGTCATCATAGTCAAGATGGTCTCTGTCTCCTCGAATTTTATCTATTTCTTCTCGACATTTCTCTGTAAAGAGAAGGCATATTATACTACACATTCACCCTATCGTTTTTTTTTTTTTTTTTTATACAACAAGATTTACTTGCTAATAAGCAAACATGTTTGGGTTCTTTAGGTATAAATACAGGCTGAAAGTATCACAAAGGTCATTTTTGCCCCATCTTTACAGTAAAAAAATGTATAGGGACACTTTTTTGCCTGTAGGTGGAGTCTTATTATAATTAGGAGGCGGGGCATTCGTTAGTAGGCGTGGCATAGCAGAGAAAGAAAAATGTGCTGTGTGGCAAAAATGGGCATGGTTTAAGTGGGATATTGGGCGTGGCTTAAGGGGTGTGGCTCAAAAGGGTGTGGTTAGAGTCTGAGATGAATGAGGGAGAGAGAGAGAAAGATAGGGAGGGAGGGAAGGAGAGAGAAGGAAGGAATGAAAGAGGGATGGAGGGACAGCAAGCTCAGATCCTACACCACAATAGAAATATGTGTATTCCAGAAAGTTTAACAATCAACAGATAAAGATACTCCAAACACCTGGTGTTAGCACTTCAATCATCCCGGCACCATGGATGTTATAGTGTCAGGATGATTGAAGCGCATTATTTCTATTATTACATTGTAATATAAAATGAAATCATTAAATTCACCATAATGCAGAATCAGTGGGAGCCCTGAGTGTGCCACCTGCCACGTCGCTTTCCATCAGGTGCCCCCAGCGGAGTCCCTCCTTACATCAGGCATTCTCAGCAGAGTCCCTCCTTACATCAGGTGCCCCCAGCAGAGTCTGTCCTAACATCAGGTGCCCCCAGCAGAGTCTGTCCTTACATCAGGTGCCCCCAACGAAGACTGTTCTTACATCAGGTGCCCCAGCAGGATCCGTCCTTACATCAGGTGCCCACAGCAGAGTCTGTCCTTACATCTGGTGCCCCCAGCGGAGTCCGTCCTTACATCAGGTGCCCCTAGCAGAGTCCGTCCTTACATCAGGTGCCCCCAGCGGGTTCCCTCCTTACATCAGGCATTCTCAGCAGAGTCCGTCCTTACATCAGGTGCCCCCAGCAGAGTCCCTCCTTACCTCAGGCATTCCCAGCAGAGTCCCACCTTACATCAGGTGCCACCAGTGGAGCCACTCCTTACATCAGTGTCCCCAGCAGTGGAGCCCCTTCTTACATCAGTGTCCCCAGCGGAGCCTGAGTCCTTACATCAGTGTCCCCAGCAGCGGATCCCCTCCTTACATCAGTGTTCCCAGCAGCGGAGCCCCTTTTTACATCAGTGTCCCCAGGAGCAAAGCCCCTTCTTACATCAGTATCCCCAGCAGCGAAGCCTCTCCTTACATCAGTGTCCCCAGCAGCGGAGCCCCTCCTTACATCAGTGTCCCCAGCAGCGGAGCCCCTCCTTACATCAGAGTCCCATCAGCGGAGCCCCTCCTTGCATCAATGTCCCCAGCAGTGGAGCCCCTATTTACATCAGTGTCCCCAGCGGAGCCTGAGTCCTTACATCAGTGTCTCCAGCAGCGGAGTCCCTCCTTACATCAGTGTCCCCAGCAGCGGAGCCCTTCCTTACATCCATTTCCCCAGCAGCAGAGCCCCTCCTTACATCAGTGTCCCCAGCAGCGGAAACCCCCCTTACATCAGTGTCCCCAGCAGTGAAGCCCCTTCTTACATCAGTGTCCTGATCAGCAGAGCCCCTCCTTACATCAGTGTCCCCAGCAGCGGAGCCCCTCCTTACATCAGTGTCCCCAGCAGCGGAGCCCCTCCTTACATCAGTGTCCCCAGCAGCGGAGCCCCTTCTTACATCAGTGTCCCCAGCAGCGGAGCCCCTCCTTACATCAGTATCCCCAGCAGCGGAGCCCCTCCTTACATCAGTGTCCCCGGCAGTGGAGCCCCTCCTTACATCAGTGTCCCTATCAGCAGAGCCCCTCCTTACATCACTGTTGTCCCCATCAGCGGAGCCCCTCCTTACGTCAGTGTTGTCCCCATCGGTGGAGCCCCTCCTTGCATCAGTGTCCCCAGCAGTGGAGCCCCCCCTTACATCAGTGTCCCCATCAGCAGAGCCCCCCTCTTTACATCAGTGTCCCCATCAGCTGAGCCCCTCCTTACATCAGTGTTGTGCCCATTAGCGGAGCCCTTCCTTACATCAGTGTCCCCAGCAGCGGAGTTCCTCCTTACATCAGTGTCCCCAGCAGCGGAGCCCCTCCTTACATCAGTGTCCCCGGCAGCGGAGCCCCTCCTTACATCAGTGTCCCTATCAGCGGAGCCCCTCCTTACATCACTGTTGTCCCCATCAGCGGAGCCCCTCCTTACATCAGTGTTGTCCCTATCGGTGGAGCCCCTCCTTACATCGGTGTCCCCAGCAGTGGAGCCCCTCCTTACATCAGTGTCCCCATCAGCAAAGCCCCCCTCTTTACATCAGTGTCCCCATCAGCTGAGCCCCTCCTTACATCAGTGTTGTGCCCATTAGCGGAGCCCTTCCTTACATCAGTGTCCCCAGCAGCGGAGTTCCTCCTTACATCAGTGTCCCCAGCAGCGGAGCCCCTCCTTACATCAGTGTCCCCAGCAGTGGAGCCCCTCACTACACCAGTGTCCCCAGCAGCAGAGCCCCTCCTTACATCAGTGTCCCCAGCAGTGGAGCCCCTTCCTACATCAGTGTCCCCAGCAGTGGAGTCCCTCCTAACACCAGTGTCCCCAGCAGTGGAGTCCTTCCTTACATCAGTGTCCCCAGCAGCGGAGCCCCTCATTACACCAGTGTCCCCAGCAGCGGAGCCCCTCCTTACATCAGTGTCCCCAGCAGTGGAGTCCCTCCTTACATCAGTGTCCCCAGCACCGGAGCCCTTCCTTACATCCATTTACCCAGCAGCAGAGCCCCTCCTTACATCAGTGTCTCCAGCAGCAGAGCCCCTCCTTACATCAGTGTCCCCAGCAGCAGAGCCCCTCCTTACATCAGTAAATGGTTAGGGGGAGGGGCAAAAATATGCAACTGAGCAATAGGCAGCGGCGGGAGAGGTTTACATGCCGTGGCCACTATGCTTCGTGGCTGCTGCTAAGACAGTTGACCCGACATAGCGATTGGCAAAGTCTGCTAAAAGCTACTTATGCAAGTCAATGGAGAAGCGCCCACGGCCCCCACCACCGTGCAATGTATGTGAAGGCGGAACAATTGTCAGCAAAAATTGGGTTAAAACAGGCAGTGAGGAGGTATGGCATCGCTTCCTCACTGCCTCTCAGTGGCCTCTGGAGCATGATCTGGAAGCTAGAAACATTAACCACTTGAAGACCAGGCCTATTTTGAAACTTAAAAAAAAAAAAAAAACTGAACAAAAACAATAATACTTATGCAATGCCAAAAGTGTGCTGTGTAACAAAAAAATCTATCCAGTTGCTGCAATCACCATAAATGTGTGTTTATCTGTCTGTTCAAAGCCCCCCCCCCACTCACTGGAGCAGTGGGCAGTAGAGGGGGTGGGAGCGGGTGGCTCAGGCTCTCAGCAGCTCGCTGAGAGGCTAAGCCGGGTGCCAGTCTAGGGGTCTGGATGGATCCTGACTATATGGTTACAATCATTCCCCAGCCTGGAACGGCTCTGTGATGTCAGCCAACTGCTGGAAACAGGTCACCAGAGTGCAGAATGAACTGCACTCCTGTGATCCACAGGAGAAGTACAGCCAAACGAGCTTTGGCTGTACCTTTCCTTTAACTGCTTCCCGCCCACCATATTGTCAAATCATAGGCTGGCGGGAGCACTCTTGTTCTGGGATGACGTCATATGATATTTTTTCGCGCTTGCGTGCCCACGGCAGGCACGCAGTGAGGCGGTCTGTGGTGCACTCTGTCCCTGGCATACAGTGCATCACTGATCCAGGTAAAGAGCCGATGACAAGGCTCTTTACCCATGTGATCAGCTGTGTCCAACAATAGCTGATCACAGGTAAAGAAGGAAATGCCAGTTATTGGTATTCCTCTCCTCACACTGACAGCGTCGATCAGCGGCATTTCCTCACAGGGAAGATCTGCACAGATAATCGGGGCATTGATCATCAGTGCCCTGATTCAGTGCAGGTCCATCAGTGCCCAGCAGTGATGCCAATCAATGCCCATAAGTGAAGCCAATCAGAGCCCTTTAGTGATGCCAATCAGTGCCTGTCAGTGCTGCCTTTCAGTGACCATAAGTGCCACCTATCAGTCCCATCAGTGCTGCATATTAGTGCCTCCTCATCAGTGCCCATCAGTGCAGCCTAATCAGCGCACATCAGTGAATAAAAAAAATTACTTTTTTTTTATTTACAAAATTTTATAACAGAAACGTGTTTATTAAGCAGAAAATAAGAAACCCAGTGGTGATAAATACCACCTAAAGAAAGTTCTAGCTGTTTAAAAAAAAAAAAATGTTTGGGTACAGTGTTGCTTGACCGAGCAAATATGACAGTGCTGAAAGCTGAAAATTGGCCTGGGTAGGAAAGGGGGTAAAAAGGGCATAGTAGGCAAGTGATTAAAGAGAAGGAAGTTAGTGAAATATACATAACCTAAAGACTGGCTTGAATATCTCTACCTTGAATATCTGGATACATCATCATGTACAGTAGAGTCCACTCCAGGCTGGAAGTTGTGGTTTCTGTCCCGGCAACAAAGAGATCTACCATACACGTAAACAAATTTTCTTCATCAAAAGTTGACTTGTAACCATCTTGATTATCCTGAGTAGAAAACAGAAAGATATTACAAGTACATGAGGAGACTGCCTTCTGTGGAGACGTTCTCCATATAATGAAACGTGAGATTGGTAAGTGGCCTGTGGTCTAGCTTAGCTCTCATTTTATTTCCCTATGCTCATTTATGATGATGAACCGATCAAAAAAACTCAAATAGTGAGGCCTATGATCCAAATAATGAAAATAGGGTTTCTATACAGAATTGTGGGTGTAGAAATATCTGTCACATACATGAATTTCTCCCATCACTCTCCAGAGATTGTAGTAGGCCACAATGACCACCACTGACTGGCAGAGCGCTTACTCATAGCTCATTCCCCTGGGCATGATGTGTAGAAAGAGTCCGCTTGACTGGGGAAAGTTTTTTTTTAAATTGCTACAGCCTGCAGATCACGGCGCCCAGTCTTCACTCTGCCTCCGCCAGTCCGCTTTCTTCTGGGGAATTCTCTGACTGGGATGTCTCACCGGCCCCAGCAGCCGGACCTCAGGCCCCAGCAGCCAGACTCTTGGCCCTGGCAGCAAGGCACCAGCAGCCCAGCCCCAGCAGCCAGACCCCAGGCCCCAGCAGCCAGGCTGCAGGACCAGAAGCCCAGCTCCAGCAGCCAGGGGCCTGGGGTCTGGCTGCTGGGGCCAAGGGTGGGGCCAGATCCTTGGCCCCAGCAGCCAGACCCCAGGCCCCAATCCCCAGCAGCTAGACCCCAGGACCAACAGTCAGACCCTTGGCCCCAGCAGCAAGACCCCAGGCCCTAACAGCCAGGCACCAGCAGCCCAGCCCCAGCAGCCAGACCCTTGGCCCCAGCAGCCAGACCCCAGCAGCCAGACCCTTGGCCCCAGCAGCCAGACCCCAGGCCCCAGCAGCCAGACCCTTGGCCACAGCAGCCAGACCCCAGGCCCCAGCAGCCCAGCTCCAGCAGCCAGAATCCTGGCCCCAGAAGCCAGACCCTTGGCCCTAGCAGTCAGAACCCAGGCCCTAGCAGCCAGACCCCAGGCCCCAGCAGCCAGGCACCAGCAGCCAGACCCCAGGGGCCCAGTAGCCCAGACCCCAGGGCCCACAGCCAGTCCCCAAAAATCAGGACCCAGCCCCAAAAGCCAGACCCCAGGACCAGCAGCCAGGAATCAGGACCAGCAACCAGCCCCAGCACACATTATTTAAGGTAAGTGAAGTATTCTTGGGCTGGGCCTGGGCATCAAAGGGCTATTAATATAATATTGTTTATTTTTACTGTTGTTCAGTGACACTCTAATGTAGTCTATCATTGGGCCTGGAGGGGACTCTATCTATCAGAGATTCTCCAATGATCTCAGAGAGGGCCTCTATTAGATAGACCCACCTCCAGGATCTATTAGACCCCATTGTAGTCTCTAATGGGGCCTGGTGGGGGCTGTAACAGAAACTAATTTAACAGACACCAAGAGGGCCTCTGTTAGAGAGGCTGTATTCCATGGGCATTACATGGGCAATGGTAAGGCTATAATCCATGGGCGCTGGTAAGGCTGTATTCCATGGGCACTGGTAAGGCTGCATTTCATGGGCACTGGTAAGGCTGTATTCCATGGGTACTGGTAAGGCTGCATTTCATGGGTACTGACAGGGGCATACCTAGAGCATCCTATATCTGGCAACCCCCCCCCATGTTAAAATGTAAAAACACCCCACTGTGCCCCCTGCATACCTCTGCATCCCCCAATATCTCTTTGTCACTACTGTGTACCCCCTCTCCACAACTGCACCTCTGGACCCCTTTACATTACACAGCCACCCACAGCTCTGGACCCTTTTACATTACACAGCACCCTGCACCTCTGGACCCCTTTACATTACACAGCACCCTGCATCTCCGGACCCCTTTACATTACACAGCACCCTGCACCTCCGAACCCCTTTACATTACACAGCACCCTGCATCTCTGGATCCCTTTACATTGCACAGCACCCTGCACCTCTGGACCCCTTTACATTACACAGCACCCTGCATCTCTGGACCCCTTTACATTTACATTACACAGCACCCTGTATCTCTGGACCCCTTTACATTATACAGCACCCTGCACCTCTGGACCCCTTTACAATACAAAGCACCCTGCACCTCTGGACCCCTTTACATTTACACTCTGCAGACTCTGATATAAGGGGGGCTCTGGTGAACAGAGACCACCTTACATCATAGTTCCCTTTACACCAGAGTCCACATCATTCCCTCTTACATCATGGTCCGCTGCATCCCCCTTTACATCAGAGTTCCCCCTTGAACTGTAACCCTGCAGGCTCTGATGTAGGGGTAAATCTGTGGACTATGATGTAAAGGAGAACTCTGAAGATTCTGATGTAAGGGGGAACTCTGTGGAATCAGATGTAAGGGGATACTTTGCAGACTCTTGTGTAAGGGGGGGGGGGGCGCTGTGGTGACCAGAGGCCCCCTGTCATCAGAGTTCCTTTTTGCATCTGCAGTGTTCCCCTTCAGTTTAGGGTCCCCCTTGCACTGTAAGGGGTAGTCCTGTGGACTCTGATGTAAAGGTGAACTCTGGGTACTGATGTAAGAAGGACCTCTGGGGACTGGTGTGTAAGGAGGAAGTCTGTGGACTGTAATGTAAGGGGAAACTCTGGCGTAAGGAGGGACTCTTGGAACCCTAATGTATAGCGAAATGCTGGGGACTTTGATATAAGGGGACTCTGATGTGAAAAGAGGGTTCATCCTGACTGCTCCAGTCTTGTTTTGCATGTTACTTACTCCTGACCCCTGTACTCTAAGCATTATGTTGTACATTACATAGTCCATGTATATTATTATGTGCTAGATATACTTTCTGACAATAAATATGCTTATACATTTTTCTAATGGTCTGTCATATGCTTCATCTAAAGTCCCGAACTTTTCCACTTGTACATTACATAGTCTTGACCATGGTGTTCATTGTCGCAACAGTTTAAATAAAGTACTGCTTTAAGGTTGGCTCAGTCAGATTAAATTATATCCTTTTTGTGTGCATAAAAGCATATGGAATGGAAATGTTAAAGCTTTAAAAAATGATCCTTTGTCCTGAGATTTATGAGAAGCTGTCAGTTGTGGTAAAGTAACTAGGAGTATTTTGTGGGTACTGTTATATGTATGCAGTGTACAGTATATAGCAACTAGGAACAGATTCTGTTTAATCAATCCCCTTTAAGACCCTCCCACTGTTAGCCAAAAATCTCGCTATACATACCGATCGCCATGCTACGCACTCCGCAGAACTTGTTTTTGTGTTTTATCCCAGGGTGCCCCAGGCCCTTCATAATCCTTGTCAAGCTCACATTTTGTCACTCTGGAGTTTTTCATTGTAAAGTTGGCAGATTACTTGTTCTGAGTATTGTTAATACTTACATATTGTTTCTGTCATATTTCAGGATGTCAGTAAAAAATGTGCTCAGTCAGTAAATTTGCCATATTTTGTCAGTAAAAAAAGTTGTGGTGTGCTGACAACTCTGAATAACTGTCCCTGTAACTTTACATTAACCCTCCATGTCACCCTAACACTACATCTCCCTCCCTGTAAACTCTTCACTGTAATCCTAATGATAACCCTCACTGTGATCCTAACATTTATCCTGCCTATAACCCTAACATTTTAACTCACAGTAACCCCAACACTAACCCTTTCCGTACACTGTAATCCTAATGTTAAAGGGGTTGTAAACCCTCATATTTTTTCACCTTAATGCATTGACACACACAGCAGGACTCGGGGCCGCCCGCACGCGTGTCCTGAAGGAGAACGCTTCTCCGACGGGACACATCGAGAAGAGGAGGAGCCACGAGCGCCACTGAGGGATCCCAGAAGAGGAGGATCAGGGCCACTCTGTGCAAAACCAACTGCACAGAGGAGATAAGTATGACATGTTTGTTATTTTTTTTAAAAATGAGGGTTTAGTAACCCTTTAACCCTCCTTGTAACCTTCAGTAACACACCCTATAACTCTGACACTACCCCTCTCTGTAGCCCTGACTCTAAACCTTACACGGAAACCCTAATACTCGCACCTCCCCAAAATCCTCCACATGAACACTAATGCCCTGTACACACGGTCGGATTTTCCGACAGAAAATGTGTGATAGGACCTCGTTATCGGAAATTCCGACCGTGTGTGGGCTCCATCACACATTTTCCATCGGATTTTCCGACACACAAAGTTTGAGAGCTTGCTATAAAACTTTATAACAACAAAATCCGTTGTCAGAAATTCCGATCGTGTGTACACAAATCCGACGCACAAAGTGCCACACATGCTCACAATAAATAAAGAGATGAAAGCTATTGGCTACTGCCCCGTTTATAGTCCCGACGTACGTGTTTTACGTCACCGCGTTCAGAACGATCGGATTTTCCGACAACTTTGTGCGACCGTGTGTATGCAAGACAAGTTTGAGCCAACATCCGTCGGAAAAAATCCATGGATTTTGTTGTCGGAATGTCCGATCAATGTCCGATCGTGTGTACAGGGCATAACCCATTTCAAAACCCTAACGTTAAGCCTCTCTGAAACCCTGACATTAACCCTTCTTGTAAGATCAACCCTAACACTAAACCCAAAAGCAAACATTCATTAGATTGCAGTTTACCAATTCCTAGAGGTGATGGCTATATTTGTTTCCTTTTTTAAGGCTTTCGTTCTTTTATTTTTATCTGGTGATACAGACAGTAAGCCTGTTGTTTTACAAACAGAAAAGCTCTCTTTCAGTTATAGGAATGCTATTTAACACTGGCAAGGGTGCTTAAAATTATCAGCTTTTATTTATGTAAAACTTTTATCCCAAAAAGGAAAAGCTGTATGTTGTAACTGTTTATAAAGTATTAGCTGGAGTTTATTTTCAGTTTGTTACTGTATTGAAATCTTCTTATACATCTAATTCAGTGTATACATGGTCGGACTTTTCGACCGGACTTGTACAACAGACGCCAACGGACCAAATCCGGCGGACAATCCGATCGTGTGTGGGCTTCACCGGACCTTCAGCGGACTTTTCCAGTCACAAATCTGATGGACTTTAGATTTGGAACATGCTTCAAATCTTTATGTCGTAACTCCGCCGGACCCATGTTTGCATATTTACTTCTCTTGTGCCAGGATCCTCTGCAATAAGCTTGCCCCATCTGCACCAAAGGATACCCAGGCCTGAAACTCAGTGCTGTTATCTCCTGATTTGTTTTAATCTATGCTATATAGGTAAATGCCTCCTAACATAGGTTCTCACTCTATAATAGAAACAACCCTGCTATCAAGTAATTTATCGAGGCTTTATATTCAATTAAAATTCAGATGTTAATACCAACTCATAAAAGCTTGATGTCAAGATAAATAATTACTCTACCTTATCCAGTTCTTCTAGATAGCAGTCGATGTAGTCTCTGGGTTGTCCAGGCACTCTGGTTCTTTTGTGTTCCTCTAGAACTTCTTTGAGAAACCCAAAAACTATCTTTACATTTCTGAAAATCTTCTGATGTGGTAGAGGAAGATGTCTGACAAATCCAAATGCATTAAAGAGCTGAAGGAAAATAATGTAACAATGCTTAATTTAATTCAATGGGAAAACAGCCAACCATGGGACTCAATCAAATTACCTCTTTTAATATATCAAGGAACACCAAACAATGTTGTAAAATATATATATAATCTCTTATCATCCCCTCTAATACCAACGATTAATGTTAGGCTGACTGGTCTGTAGTTTCCAGGGATTTGTCTCTGTTCTTTTTTGAATATTGGTACCACATTGGCTTTTCTCCAATCAGCTGGTACAAATGCTTTCAGTATGCTGTCCACAAAGATCATGAACAATGGTCTGGCTATAACCTGACTGAGTTCTCTGAGGACTCTGGGGTGTAATGTTGTAGAATTCCATATTAACCTATGTATTTCATATTATTCATATTAATGTGTATATATTATTATTATAATTATCATCATTAATTATGATATTCATATTATTATTATTATATAGTAGTGGTCTTATCATCAATAATATTATTCAATATTAAAGCAATCGTTATTAATCTTTATTAATGTATATTATATTATTCCATAAATATAGAAAATCTTCATTTCTAAATGTTGAACTCTAGATGGCCTCTTTGCTTCATGCTGGTATTTTTTGTAAGACAGTCACAAGTTTACTGGTTGAAAGTTTATCAGGATAGTTCATTTTAAGTTTTTAAGTCCACTACTTAGAAAAGAAACATACTGTATCTCTCCAATGGGCATGTTTAGGGAGTTATGTCTGGTAACTTTAGACAGAAACTTGCAATATATCACACAGTGTGTCAGGTAGTGTGCAAGTCAGCGCTCACTGGCAGCTATAAGGTGGACCATAAGGGATCAATAACAGGGGGGGGGGAACAACAAGATATACCCAAAATGAATTAATAAGAGCTAGTCCATACAGTCCATAGTAGTAAGGGATAGCAAGGAGAAGTCCACAGGATGGATGGATTCACAGGTGGATGGGGATTGCACACACAGTCACCGGCTGGAGACACTGCTGGTTATACACCACCATATGGCAGGTCTGAGCTTATCCCCACAGTGGTCTTCTCATCCCTTGTGATGGCTGATTGCTTGATTGGTGATCCACATCCACCCTGTGTGCAGCTTGCACATTCTCTATTTTATTAGAATATAAATTGTAGATTATAATAGGTATTCTGTCTTTTATATTATGGACTGCAGTAGTAAAAGGTGCATTTTATATTTAGCATATCACTCTTGTAAGTAGCTTTTGTTGTTTATTTTGTCATGTTCCCATCTTATTGTACAGTATTATGTACTATCATCTTTATATATTTGCCTACTTAGTAGTATTAACAAAGATAGCAGTGGGGTTTATTTATTTGGTAAAAGGGAACTCCAAATTTATATATTTTTTATTCTCTAAAAAGAATAGTGAAGAGTGAGGCTTGGTAAAAACAGTACAAACATTTTATTATATGTGCTATATCCAGGGCTTTTTTTCTCATAGAATTGGTGCAGGTACTCCACCCTTTCAAGTCATTATTATTATACAGGATTTATATAGCGCCGACAGTTTACACAGCACTTTATAACGTTAGGGCAGACAGTACAAGTACAATACAATTCAATACAGGAGGAATCAGAGAGCCCTGCTAGTTAGAGCTTACAATCTAGGATCCCTTGTCTCCACCCCCTACCCACCTCCAAGCACCGTCCCTTTAAGACAATACAAAACCAAATATTATTGATGCTTGATATGATTCTATGAAATTTGCAAACAAAAAGCAATAAAAAGAGCCCCTACAGCAACTATAGACCCAGCTAGCAAAAATAGATATCTCCCAGCAACTATAGATCCAGCTAGCAGAAATAGATCCCTCCCAGCAACTTTAGACCCAGCTAGCAAAAATAGATCTCTCCCAGCAACAATAGACCCCTTAGCAACAATAGATCTCCCTAGCAACAATAGATCCCCCCAGCAACTATAGCTCTCCTAGGAACACTAGACCCCCCAGCAACAATTGCCTCCCCCAGCTACAATAGATCCACTCCAGCAACAATAGATCTCCCAGTAGCCAGCAACAATAGACCCCTCTCTCAACGGTAGGTCTGATTTATCTGGGCCCAGAAACGCCCCAGAGTTTCTAGATCCACTCTATATGTTCATAGGCTACAGGGGGGTTTTGGGGTCCCTAACGTTTCTAGATACTATGCGGTGGCGCAGATCTCCCTGCTGGCTATGCTTCACGTGGCCTCGGATGTCCCTTTTTGGGTGTTGCTTGAACTGCCCAACTGTGATCCATATTCAATACAGGCCTTGCTTTGGTTTCCCCATAAATCATGTCCCCCCTCCTTGAGGCCATGATGTTGCATAGTCTAAGGGTATGAGATTCAGTCCGCTACTCGAGTAATTTAATGTCTTCCTCTCTGCCCCTGCTGCCAATCACGCATAACCCCCTCTTTCCCCTAGATTTGACGGAACCCCAGACGTTTTCCTGGTGGCTCTCCCGTGGCTTCACGCGGGTCCAAGATTTTTTCTCCTCCTGCTCCTTCCCGTCTTGGGAGGCCATTTGTGAGACACACAAGGCTCCAGCCGGGGAGCATTTTTGCTTTCTTCAACTAAAACATTGTATTTCAGCCCTGCGCCGCACGTCCATCTACCCCTATCAAAATACCTTCTTCGAATGTGCATGCCAGCATGCCCCAGGGGCCCCTGGCCTTGTCTCCGCTATCTACACATCTTTGTACAGACGCACGTCATCAGCATCCCTCTCCTATGTGTCACACCAGTCCCCAATAGATTTAGAGGACTGGAGTAAGGCTTTGAAAACGATTGCAAAATGTTCTTTCAATACAAACACGCTCAAAGCCACGTATAAGGTTTTTTTAGGTGGTACTGGGTCCCTGTACGGGTCGCCCATGCTTATCCGAGGAGTAGTGATGAATGCTTTCGTAACTTTGGGCAAAGGGGAGAGGTCCTGCATACCTTGTGGTCCTGCCCGAGACTGGTGGGGTTCTGGTCCAGGGTTTTCGACCTGCTCCAGACCCTCTTCGATATAATGGTTCGCAGGGACACAAAGTTGGCCCTATTGCATTGCCTGATTCCCGGCCTATATGCATCCCAGCAGAAGCTGGCTACTTATCCTTTTATATCTGCTAAACGAACCATAGCTCAGGCCTGGAAGACTCAGGGGTGAAGTCACGTATGACTGCCTTGATGCTCCATGAGCAGATGTCTAGCATTGTGATTGACTCACATGCCAAATATCTCAAAGTCTGGGAACCCTGGACTTCTTATGAGTTTCCCTCACTCCAACCGGCTTGTTCGGGCATCGTCTGACTGCTACGCCGTCTGCGTATCTAAGTTTGAGTTCTTTTTCCTTCCTTTTTCTCCTTCCTTCTCTAGACTTTGTCCTTTCTTATGCCCCCCTACCTTCTTTCTGGTTCTTTTTTCTTTTTGTTCTTACAGACTCCATCTTTTGGGGTCAGTCTCAGCAATGGGACCTCCCCTGGGAGGACTGTGAATAGGTTGTGGTATATGGCCTTTTCCCTTCACTATGATTATTATGTTTGTACTCCTCTTGGATTCTTTTGTAATACCCGATCATTCCTTAGCCCCTGCGAGGGTGACCTATATGCTTGCTTTTGAGTTCTTATGCCGCGTACACACGGTCGGACTTTTCGTCTACAAAAGTCCGACAGCCTGTCCGACAGACTTCCGACGTACCTTCGGCGGACTTGCGGCAGACTTTGTTACGACGGACTTGCGCACACACGACCACACAAAAGTACGACAGCCTAGTACGCGGTGACGTACACCAAGTCCGACGAGACTATAAAACGGAAGTTCAATAGCCCGTACGACACCCTTTGGGCTCCTTCTGCTAATCTCGTGTTTATCTCGTGTTAGTAGAAGTTTGGTGAGAGACGATTCGCGCTTGTGAGACTCGTATTTTTCAGTTCGTTTTAACTGTTGTTCAGTCTGTGCTTGTGAGGTTTGTATCTGCTTTTCAGTGCGTTTGGTCAGTTGGCATTGAGAAATCTTTGTTTATTGGCCGCTCGTTCCTGATTTTCAGGTCGTTCTTCACAGGCCTTGCTGTTCTTCAGTGCGTTCTGTTTAGTGCGTTCTGACCAGCCGACCGTTTTGAAGCCATGTTACCTGTACGTACTCGTCGTAGAGCTCGTGCATTGTATGTGCTTGGTGCTGTAGTTTATTCTTCAGCCCAAGACCAGTCCATGAACAGGGCGAGGAGGAGTTCATGGACCAAGAATTGGTTGCTTCAGCGTGACCAGTTCTGTCACATGCCTTTGCTCCGTGAGATCCGTGAGAATAATCCTGAGGATTTCAGGAACTTTCTCCGGATGACGGACCCCGTTTTTGACCGTTTGTTGGCTTTGCTGACCCCCTATATCAGCAGGCAGGATACCTGCATGAGGCAAGCCATCACTCCGGAGCAGAGGCTGGTCGCTACCTTGCGGTATTTGGCCACAGGGAGAAGCCTGCAGGACCTTAAGTTCTCGACAGGCATCTCCCCCCAGGCTCTGGGGATCATTATCCCAGAGACCTGTTCTGCCATCATACAGGTCCTGCAGAAGGACTATATTAAGGTAAGATATTTTTCTTTTATTAGCATCACATGTTCTTTTATGTAATCTTTGATAATATAATGTATTTCTTGCTTCAAACACTACTTACCATCATTGCAATATAGTGTGAATGTCCCCTTTTTATCCTCACACATGCTGGATTTTTTTCCTGTTATTTTTTGTCATGCATGTATATTTTCCTTCAATAACCTTCCCAGCATGAAGTGATGGGAACATATCCACCTAGTCTACTCATTTGGAATGTATTTTGTTTGAGTGTATTTAGTTTGCTGCTAATGAGCAATTATCTAGATTTCACAAACCCCCCCCCCCCACCTAAACTCACTCCAAATAGTTTGCTGCTAATGAGCAATTATCTAGATTTCACAACCCCCCCCCCCCCCCCCACCTAAACTCACTCCAAATAGTTTGCTGCTAATGAGCAATTATCTAGATTTCACAACCCACCCCCCCCCCACCTAAACTCACTCCAAATAGTTTGCTGCTAATGAGCAATTATCTAGATTTCACAACCCCCCCCCCCCCCACCTAAACTCACTCCAAATAGTTTGCTGCTAATGAGCAATTATCTAGATTTCACAACCCCCCCCCCCCCCCACCTAAACTCACTCCAAATAGTTTGCTGCTAATGAGCAATTATCTAGATTTCACAACCCCCCCACCCCCCACCTAAACTCACTCCAAATAGTTTGCTGCTAATGAGCAATTATCTAGATTTCACAACCCCCCCCCCCCCCCCCACCTAAACTCACTCCAAATAGTTTGCTGCTAATGA
Organism: Aquarana catesbeiana; assembly: GCF_042186555.1. Lineage (NCBI taxonomy): Eukaryota > Metazoa > Chordata > Amphibia > Anura > Ranidae > Aquarana > Aquarana catesbeiana. The sequence continues at coordinate 228,179,384 of NC_133334.1, read as the reverse complement.
GCAATTATCTAGATTTCACAACCCCCCCACCCCCACCCTCGTTAAAATTTGCTGGAATGTTCTGTGGTGTTGATTTGTCTAAAGCAAATATATGTGGCACTTTGCAAAATGCATGTGCACTCTACAAGTGCATTTGTTCCAGTGCTTTAGTAAATGAGCAGAAGCTCTGCTGATTTCCATCATCAAATCATATGCAAGCCTCAAAGTGTTTTCATTAATTGCCCTTGCATGTGATTGTGTACTCCTTGCAACATGAATGCCTTTTTACATTACCTCATTTACTGTAAGCTGGTTAGCAACTGCACCTGCAGAGTGCGACAACTGCAGTCTTGTAGCCTTTTTAGTCCCTAAATTCCTGCGTGTCCTAAAAGTAATTTTTTTTAGGGATTTCACAACCCCCTAAAATGTAATCAATGTTCCATCAGAGGGGGTGAGCAATCTGATAAGTGTGCCTTTCCATATTAGTTATTCCAGAAGAATTAAATTATTGAATGTTATACTGATGCTGGGGAATAATGTTTTTAATTGTCTAATTTTCTTGCAATGTTAGCTTACAAATTAATTGATTTTGGTTTTCTTTTTTGATTTCCCAGTTTCCTTCAACGCCACAGGAATGGCAGACTGTGGCATCCCATTTTGCCAGCCGTTGGGACTTTCCCAATTGTGGAGGGGCTATAGATGGGAAACATGTCCACATTGTGCCACCACCCCATTCGGGGTCATATTATTTTAATTATAAGGGGTTCCACAGTATTGTTTTAATGGCGGTGGTGTCGGCACACTATGATTTTTTATATGTGGACGTGGGGAAGAATGGCCGGATGTCGGATGGAGGAGTATTTGCCCAGACGGAGTTCTGCCAGCGTCTCCAGAGTGGTGGCCTGGGATTGCCACCTGATGAGGATAACGTGGAAGGACTCCCCTTTGTCTTCATTGCCGATGAAGCCTTCGCTCTCAGCAAGCACCTCATGAGGCCATTCCCCCAAAGAACACTCACCCCGGAGAGGAGGGTTTTTAATTACCGGCTGGCCAGAGCTAGAAGAGTGGTTGAGAATGCGTTTGGAATTCTGGCCAGCCGGTTCCGCCTGTTTCAAACAGCCATTAATTTGGCGGAATACAAACTTAATTTTATCATTTTATCGTGCTGCATTCTGCACAACTTTTTAAATAAGCATGCTCCAAATTATATAGGCACAGTTGGGCCTGAGGCCGGACAAATAGAAGCCAACCTTACAGGCCTGGATACTGTCCGTACTGGCTTGGCCCCCCAAAGTGCCCGTCAAGTTAGACAGCAATATGTTAATTATTTTATGGGTAGGGGGGCCATTGCAATGGGCCAGGATATATAATTTTTGCCAATAAAAAAATTATTGATGAAATCTTGCATTATATTTATTGCTTGCCTTTCTTTTGGGCTGTCTCCTAGGTTATGGTCGAGCAGTTGTAGTGCCAACTGTATTGTAATTTTAAATGTCTAAATAAGCTCCATTGCCACTGTAAACAACTTTTTTACAATTATAACTAAAATGATACTGAGCCTTGAAATAACAAACCACACATTTATTTAATTCCTATAAGGAGATGTTTTTATTAATGGTTGTTATGCATTCAGTTCTGCATTTAGTATAAAATGTTCATTGACAAAAATAGAATGATATCTTAATAATGTAGCAAAATATAATTATATCTAAATATTTATACCTAAATCCACAAAAAATTATTTTTGGCTTTTTGATTTTCACAAACAGGCTTTTTTTTTGGTTTTGGGAAAATCAAGTTTTGTTTTGTGTTTTTTTTTTTTTTTGGTTTTTAAAGCAATTTTTGTGTTTATGTTTTTATTTTTTTAGCAAGTTATTTTTGTTTTTATTATTTTTTTTGAATAAAGTTTGTCTATTTTTGTTTTTTTGGTTTTTTAAAATCAAGTGTTTTTTAATTTTTTTTTTTTTTTTTAATCATGTTTTTTATTTTTTTTTTGGTTTTTTAAAATCAATTTTTTTTTATTTTTTTTTTTTTTTAAATCAAGTTTTTTCTTTTTTTTGTTTTTTTAAAAGCAAGTTTTTTCTTTTTTTTGTTTTTTTAAAATCAAGTTTTTTCTTTTTTTTGTTTTTTTAAAATCAAGTTTTTTCTTTTTTTTGTTTTTTTTAAATCAAGTTTTTTCTTTTTTTTGTTTTTTTAAAATCAAGTTTTTTCTTTTTTTTGGTTTTTTGAAATCAAGTTTTTTTTTTTTTTGGTTTTTTTTAAATCAAGTTTTTTATTTTTTTTGGTTTTTTAAAATCAATTTTTTTTTTTTTTATTTTTTGTGTTTTTTTGAAAATCAATTTTTAATTTTTTGTGGATTTGTGAGGTATTTACAAGAAACAGCCCTCCTTTTTTACATTAGCTTAAACAGCCATTTATGTTCTGGCCAAAACAAAAAAGAGAAGGCCCAGAATGGGGTCAGCAAAACAGGAAATGAAGGACATGATTGATGTTTTGGGGTTTAAAAAAGGGCATTTAGATTCGACCCAAAACATCAATCATGTCCTTCATTTCCTGCTGCATACGATCCAGCCGATTCCGCATTTGATCGATCTCCCCATTCCAGGCCATGATTTGAGCAATTAGCCGTTGGGCACTGTCTGGGGTAAAATAGTCAGTTGGACCTAAAGTGGAATGAAAAAAAAAATATGTTTAGAAATATGCACACATAAGTTTACCTTACCATAAAGCTGGTGTCTCAGACACTGACCTGGTGGGGTGCCCATGTCGCAAAGTTCATTAACATCCTCGGGGGTGGCGCTGTTGCTTGACTCCAGCACAACCAGATCACCTAAAATAGAGTAGAAAAATTACATAAAATAAAAGGCAGCCATGCATAGATTACCGTAAGCTGGTGTGTCAGACACTGACCTGGTGGGGTGCCCATGTCGCCCACCTCTCCTTCCTCCACATCCTCAATGGGACTTGGGCTTATTTCCCAATCATGTTTTGCTTTGGGTTGGCTGAGTGATTTTTCCCCTATGTGAAACAAAAAATTATTTTAATCTAATTAGCACACAGATATTTTAGTACATAGTAATTTTCCAACATTTGTAATGAAGTGGTTTGTGTAGAGTTCCTATTTTACCTCAATATTTAAAATTAGAAAGACATATCGGATAGATAGATATCAATATCTCAAAATATAGTTACTAATCTTTTGATCTCTCTCTATATCTGGAACAAAATCTCAAACTATCTAACTAAATGTAAAGCCAAAAAATTAAGATAACTTCAAATCTTCCAAAAGAATGTTTTAAATTTCTATATCTATCTATCTACCTATCTCTATATTTCTCTCTCTCTATATATATATATTTCTCTCTCTCTCTCTCTCTCTCTCTCTCTCTCTCTCTCTCTCTCTCTCTCTCTCTCTCTCTCTCTCTCTCTCTCTCTCTCTCTCTCTCTAGTTTATATATATTTATATATATATATATATATATATAGTTAGATATATATATATATATAGTTATATATATATATTTATATATAGTTATATATATATATATGTATGTGTATATATATATGTATATATGTATGTGTATATATATATATGTGTGTGTATATATATATATATATATACATATATATATATATATATATATGTATGTGTATATATATATATATATATATATATACATATATATATATATATATATACATACACACACACACACATATATATATATATATATATATATATATATATATATATATATATATATATATATATGTGTGTGTGTATATATGTATATATATGTATATATATATATATATATATATATATATATATATATATATATATATATATATATATATATATATATATATATGTGTGTGTATATATATATATGTGTGTATATATATATATATATATATATATATATATATATATATATATATATATATACACATGTATATATATGTGTATATGTATATATAGATATATATCTATAGATATGTAACTAACGAGGTTTCTTAAAAGATCGTTTAAAACGATGAAAACAAAAATCGGATAGGAAGGAAAAGCACATGGAGCAATATACAAGGTAATAAACACAAGATAAAAACACGACAAGTACTTACTTTTTTTAAGAACTTTCCGGATACGTCGGTATTGATCCGGCTCCCTGAGTTTCAGGTCAGACCATCTTTTTCGCAGTTGGTCTTTGGAGCGCTGGACCCCAAAAGATGCCTGCAAAGTTTCCACCACCTTCGCCATTATTTTGGCCTTGCGCAAATTTGGCCGTGCGTACGGCCCATACTTCCCATCATAGTCGTCTTTGTGAAGAATGGCCACCATCTCCACCATCTCTTTAAAACTCATATTAGAGGCCTTAAATCTAGGCCTCACAGATTTTGTTGACGTTCCAGCCTCCGGGCTGTCTCCACTACCTGAGGTCGTCAACATTTCAGGTGTCTCCGCCATTCTTTAACTCCACTACGCGCCGTAACAAAAAATGGGCGGAGAACATGAGTTAAAATCGAACGTCAGGGGCGGGCGACGCAGGCGGAGTTTCACACATGCGTAGTGTATAAAGAGGGGCCTTGCGCACGTGTCGTACGTACGTTCTGTGCGTCGAATTAGGGGGCGGAGAACATGAGTTAATTTCGAACGTCAGGGGCGGGCGACGCAGGCGGAGTTTCACACATGCGTAGTGTATAAAGAGGGGCCTTGCGCACGTGTCGTACGTACGTTCTGTGGTAGGTGATAGTGGACCTGGACGTTACAAAACGAAGGTAATTTTAGATATATTCTTTTTTTTTTTTTTTTTTTTGGTTTTTATGGTCATGACTTTGTAGCAAGCGGCCTATATGGCTTGATAGATTGATGAGGCCTACATAGGGAGAAGATGATGAGGGGTTAGCCGAAACCTATAATAAAAGTGTTTTTTGTCTTGTGACTTCATCTTTTCCAGATATAATGAATCCCCTATTTAAGGATCCAGAGTTCCTTACATCTTTTATTTCCAAATATCGAGAGATGAGGAATTTGTGGGAGGTGAAACACCCTCAGTATTATGCTAAGCATGTGAGGAAGTCAACGCTGGAGAGACTTCTGGCCTTTGTCCAGGCGACCATCCCGGAAGCAACAATGGAGACATTGCTCAAGAAAATTGGGGGCTTGAGGAACATGTATAAGAGGGAGCATAAGAAGATCCAGGAATCAAGGAGATCAGGAGCATCAGCAGATGATGTTTATGTACCCAGGCTGTGGTACTACAATCAACTCCGTTTTCTGGATGACCAGAATGAAGCCAGGCCATCACTTTCAACCCTTCCCTCCACCCTTCCCTCCACCCTTCCCTCCACCCCAGCAGAGGCTGATGAGGAGCAAGCTGGGTCTTCCATCCTGGATGAACCAGATATGACCATCTGGAGTCAGGTAAATTATTTTAACAAATATTTACTGTACTAATATTAATGATGTTAACTGGATGTTATAATTGTCTAAAATAATTTGGCACTCAAAATTGGGTATACATATCAATTGACAGTAGTGGCTAAATATGTTTGGCACCTGCTTGAAATAATTATGGTGTCTGATTAGACTCTTTTATTAAAGAGAAGTATTCACATTGAATTTGCTATTCATGAGAAGCAAACTGTGTGTCATTGATGAACCCAAAAAAATATACTCAAACTATTGTCCTTTTTTTATACACAGGATGAGTCCATCCAGGAGGAATGGGGGGAAAGTGGCAGGCAGGAGGAGACCAGGCCCATGGACAGCCTGGAGGAGGCCGGATTCACCATCATCCTGGAGGAGGCTGGGCCCAGTGTCAGGCAGGAGGTGGCTGCTCCCAGTGAGGTGGCTGCTCCCAGTGAGGTGGCTGGGCCAAGTGAGGTGGCTGGGCCAAGTGAGGTGGCTGGGCCCAGTAGGAGCCTGACCGAATCCCAAGTGCCTCCCCTCCACCTTCCCAAAAAAAGGGCCAGGAAGGGGATGGTCACACAGGACGCATCCCTGCGCCTCATGCAAGAGGCCACCCGTTTTTTAAGGAGCCCCCCTGAAGCGGAAGAATCCTATGGCTGCTACTTAGCCAGCAGGCTTCTTCAGATGAATAGGGAGCAGCGCCTCATTTGTGAGCGCCTATTTGGGGAAACAATCCATAAGGGGCTGCAGGGCACGCTAACACAAAACACCCAACTACATGAGGCAGCCCCCCCTCCTCCTCCTCCTCCTCCTCCTCCTCCTCCTGCCACAACTGAAACACCAGAGCCACAGCCTCAAAAGAAGGCTACAGGGAAGGCTGCAGGGCAGCGTGGAGGAAAGGCTGCAGGGAAGAGAAGAAAATGATGACCTGGGTTCAGTCTGGTCTGACAGAAGACGCAGGCTGTTGTAGGACCACAGTCTGGGGACATCTAGATCATCTGCTGGTGCTGTTGATCTCTGGGATTCTTGGACCAGATTGTGCTCCCTCTTATATGGACTCCTCAAGATCCCAATTTTCTGGTACACCGACTTTTTCCAGCGTTGACTTCCTCTTTATTTTATTTTGACCATGAATAAATGGATATTTTTTGAGTTTAGCAAAAGACTTTATGTGTTTTCTTTGAAATCATTGATTTTACACACAATGTTAAATTAACAAGGGACAACAATCTCATTGAGTTTGAAAAAAAACACACCAAAAATACATTACTAATGTTAATAATGTTCAAGTGGTAAGTCTTGAAAATCCAAAAAATTACGTAACCAAAAACGGTGCTTTGGGTTAACTTTATCTAAAAACTAAAAAATAAACACTATAAAAAAAAAAAAAAAAATAATGGGTTCTTTGTGTTAACTTTACAAACCTAAAAAAAATAAAAAAAAAAAAAAAAAAAAAATAAAAAGGGGAAAAAGTATTATTAGTATGGAAACATTGTTTTAAAAAGGCATACTATATCATTCATGAGATCAAAGAGAAAAAGAATCCAGAAATCAGTTTGGGAGAACTCTGATTATGAACAGCAAAACACCTTCGTTCTTTAGAGCCTTCGTAAAGAAGAAATAAAATGCGCTGCATTGAACGATCACAGATTTTGCAGCGTGATGAATGTGCTACCTACAATACGAACACTAGTTTTACTAGACCGAGTGCTTCCGTTTAGTTTTTGCTTATGAGCATGCGTCGTTTTTTTGTCCGTCGGACTAGCATACAGACGAGCGGACTTCGGGGTCCGTCGTACTTACGACGTAAAGATTTGAAGCATGCTTCAAATCTAAAGTCCGTCGGATTTGAGGCTAAAAAAGTCCGTTGAAAGTCCGGAGAAGCCCACACACGATCGGATTACCAGCCACCTTTAGTCCGTCAGCGTCCGTTGGACTTTTGTAGACGAAAAGTCCGACCGTGTGTACGCGGCATTACACTGTGGTTTAAAACCAATAAATACATTGAAACAGAAATGAAAGAACAAAGCTGTAGCTATAGATATACTTTATTAAATGTCTGCTCCTTTTTAAAGTAAATATACGATTTTCATATGGTGATGCAAATGTACGAGATAACATGTCTTATGTAGGAAGTGTTTCCCAGGATTGGATTCCCAGGATTGGGGTGTACACAGCACTGATATCAGATAATGGGACCCATTTTTATGAAAAAGTAGTTCCATTCTGTTCTATGTTTGGCACAGACAATAGAATCTTGTGTCCACAAGAACCATGTACACTCATATTCATTGGTGGACAGGATGTATGGGCTGTTGTAGACCAAATTAAACACAATTTACTGGGCCATATGAAACTTTGGATAGATTTTGTCACTAATTTTAGGAGTTCTAGAGGCAAATGATAGTTGCTTAGACTTAATGCTGTACAGTGGGAGACAAAATGTTAACTAAATTGGTGTAGTTTTGTTTCTAAACAGATCCTTGTTCTAGATGTGATCTCTTGTTTCAATCAAAGCCACTAAAGGAATGTATGTCAGTAACTCTTGAAGACTGCAAGTACATTAAAGATCATAAAAGGAAGTGGAAGAATTCACAATTCAAGTGTCCATTTGATTCCACATTTGTGACACTCACATTTTCAGTTTCTATAGTAGTCACAATCTGAGTGAAATTAGCAGGAGTGTTATTCACATAAGTGCAAGTGGATTGCATACAAAAGACTGTTGCCGAAAAAGACTTTAGAACTATTTCAGTATTGGACAATTCTAAATAATTGTATGTGATACTCTGTATGTAGAGAATTACCTTTGTTTTGATTGTTATATATGTCATAAGTATTATTATTATGAACACCTTAAAGTGGAACTTTGGTCAGAAAATTGACTCCTAGGGGAGGAGGTGGAGTCGCTGGCGACAGACATGTCTTACTGAAGCTCCACATCTCTCAGACTCCTTGGCTGATAAAGACACCCGTAAGGCATGGTAAACTGAAAATAATCTTACCATAAGCCTCCTCAGTGACCCTGGGATAAATAAAATGGTCTTTGGTGCCTCCCGAGGTAAAAATAAACTAAAGAGTGCCAAGGATACACAGTCAAGAGGCCCCTGTAAAATGGCACAGCCTCCTTTCTCACACACAGGCACATCTTGTGCTGCTAAGCAACTGCAGTTACTTCAGGATGCCTATAATGACTCTGACTGTGAATACAGCACCGCCTCACAAGAAAAACAAACAGATTCCCTACATCCAAATATTTTGAGACAAACAGAAAAAATGTTACAGAAAACCTTAAAGCAGACCTCAGACTATATAACTGAAAGTCTCACAAAAGAAATCCATGAGTTAAGCCAGTGCCATGATAATGAATTAGAGACTCTTAAGAAAGAAAACCTTATTCTGCAAACACGCTTAGAGGACTTTGAAAATAGAGCATGTCGATCAAATCTTCATATACGAGGAATACCTGAGACTATTGTTGACCTTCATTCTACTATGACCGCACTTTTGCAAGAACTACTACTGTCAATCCTGGTCGATCGTTTGGAGAGGGATAGGATTCACAGAGCTTTAACACCATGCAAACCAGAAGGTCCCCCTCGTGATATTATTGCAAAATTCCACTTCTATTGCACCAAAGAACAACTCATGGCTGCAGCTAAAGGAAAAGATTCCCTCATCTTTCAAGATCATCCTTATCAGCTTTTTGCTGACCTTTCCCCAATTACTGTGGCTAAACGACATGCACTGAAACCCTCACTTCATAATCTACAGCAATCCCTTATCAATGGGGATTCCCATTTTCTATCCGCTTTACCTATCAAGGTGTCAAACATTTCTGTAGATCTTCAGATGAACTACAAAACACTCTACAAGAACTACATCTTATCGAAAGATCTTAAACTAGCCCTCGTCGAAGCACAACATTCAGCTCCCCTCAAGAATCCTACAAATCTGAAAAAGATAGAGGCCGACAAAATTCCTCTAAGACAAGTCGATTCAATTCTCCTGATATAGATCCTGTAGACACAATGGACTGAATGACTTTCACTCCTCATCTTGAAGTGTATTCAATCTTAAGGCTTTGCCTTTCTTTGGTCACTAAGTAATTTACCACCTTCAGTATAATCTGACTAAACTTTTTAAAATAATACTGTTCTATTAAGTTTTGAACTTCCCCTTTTAACCCCCACAACGTCAGATAAACATATTTTATGTTTTATCTACTTATCCCCTTTCTCCCTCCTCCTTCCCTCCCCTCCCGATTAAATCAATGAGATACCCATTGTCTCATTGTCTCGATAATAACCTTATTTACTTATATTTATCTTCGAGTAAAATCTAGTTATTTTTTAAATTGAAGTACTTCTATTGTTTTATATTTAATGATCCTGTTTATCAATATCACTAGTTTCCTTCTTCAATATTGGCAATCCTATGATAAGTAATATTGCTATGCAAACTTTACAGTTTCTTATTTTAATGTATTTTTTCCCTAGGGTTACCTGTAGGTATATATACTCACCTTTACAGTATAGCCGTTAATAGCTAATTAGATAATAATAAGGTGATTTCGCGCAAATATTAAAAAATGTCAAGCTAATCAATTAAAATATTTCAGGAGAGTATTTAAATTATTTCCATATTGGACTCTACTAGAAAATATTCAATAAATAATAGCTAATTAACCTTTTATTTTTTTTTACCCTTGCTCATTTTTTTTTTTTCTCAACAGTCGAACTTGGGTGTCTAAGTATTTCTCTTTTTCTGTATATAGATCTAGGCTGTTAGGGTCTCCGAGAGATTGTCACTGCTCCCCCTATCTTTCTGTCCTAGGATAAACCTCCAATCTGACCTATTATTGGGGTACCTCCTCTGATAGATACTAGGCCTCTGAGTTAGTATTTTTTTTACGCACTCAGTACGCTGCCTTTTTACTTTTCTTATTCGCACAATTTACTTACTATTATTTGACTATATGACTCTTAAGCCCCATACACACTATCAGATTTTCTGCTGATTTTTGTCTTCAGATTTACCAAAACCATGTAGTGCAAGGGCCTGCCTGACTGCATACAAATTGAAACTCCTAAGGTTTGACCTCACATTATATGGTTTTGGTAAATCTGAAGGAAAAAATCAGCAGAAAATCTGATAGTGTGTATGGGGCTTTACTCTCTCTTTCTTCCTCTTTATTCTGTCTCTACTCCCCTCTTGCCCCCCCCCCCCAGTATACTACAATAGTACATACAATTTCTTGACCATAGAATTACATGTGGTACAATATGATTGGCTGCCAAGATCTACGTCATTGAAACTAACCAATAATCTAACACTTTGTCATACAACCAGACAACCTTATTCATTCCCAGAATTTCTATTTGTTTATTAAAATGATTTATAACTTTTTTGTCTATGATTTTACCCGTTAAAATACTTGTATAGAGACAATATGGCACCCAGTCATGTTAAATCAAACCCTCCTTGTCCTGATAATACTTCACCAACTCAAGGACAACATTTATGACTTTGGGAAAATGAACTTGCAATAATATAGTTTTTATCTATACAATCCTATATGTATGTATTCATATATTGGTTTCACAAAAAGGTACTATATTATCCCCTTCCCACCGAGCGTACGCAGATGTGCGCACTTGGCTTTCCGGGGTTATCCCGGGATAATGCCCGCAGCTGCAGGCATTATCCCGGTACTGTCTTTTAGAGCCGACAATCGGCTATCCAGATATAACAACTAAAAGCCGCTCGGCTGTTATACTGGAGGAGCAGGAGGGGACGTCCCCCCCTCCCGCCGCCTTCCGCCACGCTTACCGGGCCATCCATTCCATCAGGATAACCAATCTGGAATGAAGCCATGAATGGCTTAGTTCCAGCCTCCTAATAGTAAACACGGAAGCGACGTCATGACATCACTTCCCGTTTACTCGGCTGCCAATGGCGCCGGTTTTTAAAAAATATACAGTATTCAGAATCGCTTTTTTTGGCGATCTGAATACTTTGAAGTGCAAAGGAGGGATCGGGGGTCTGTTAGACGCTGCGCAAATACGGTGTGAAAAAAAGTATTGCAATGACCACCATTTTATTCTCTAGGGTGTTAGGAGAAAAAACAACATATAATGTTTGGGGGTTCTAAGTAATTTTCTAGCAAAAAAAACTGTTTTAAACATGTAAACACCTAAATTCCAAAACGAGGCTGGTCCTTAAGTGGTTAAGAGAGGAAGACGGAGGGCACTAGAGAGGTGAGAACCACTCCTTATTAAAGTATAATTAAAGGTAAAATGTTTTTTTAGTTTTGGATGGAGTGGAGGTGTGTCTGGGCTGGGGTCAGCCCTTCCTTCTCAAAGCTGGCCGCTCAGCTGTCAGCTAATTGCCAGCTCCTATCTCTCCACAGTGACTCACCTGTTGATGATATCCTGCTCGTCAGTCCTGCCTACTTAAGTCGTCCAGTCCAGAGATGAGAAACCATTCAATGGGGTCACTAGTTCTGGTGACAACCAGAGAATCCTTCACTTTGGTGTGATTTCCTCTTACTTCCTGTTCTGGATTTGGGAGAGGAAGTGAAGGGAAATCTCCCTAATGGGACACAGAGGTTATAACCCTTTCTTACTCTGACTAATATGGAAAAAAACTTTTGCCTTTAGTTTTACTTTAATAAAACACGGAAAGGGAAAGCATATTGAATTTTTTACCAACTTCTCTAAAGAGTTTTCTGAGGTGGTTAGTATCATTAAGAGGAATTTACCTATTTTATATGCAGACAAGGATATTCATATGATGCTAGAAAAGAGGTGTTAGTTCTCAAGTAAGAAAGCCCCTACATTTGGGTCCATACTTATTTTTTTTAGTTTGATTGCTCCTATGGTTACATTTGATGAGACCACTATACAAAGGGATAGGTGAACACTAACCCTAAAACATCCTAGGGCACTTAACCCTAAAAAATCTAATCATTCCATGCTTCTTAACATTTTATGCAGGAACATATCAGAGATATGTCTTCATTCTCCTTTTTCGGGGGTAGAAACAATTCTTTAAAAGTGACGAGCACTCCTGGAGGTGAATTTTTTAATTTTATTCTTAAGCTCTGCTCCAGGATGGTTTTTGATCTTAATTATAGCGTAAGACCTCAACGTGTATTTGAAAAAATATTCAGATTGTATGGAACATCCACAAACAGTGCCCCCTTCTTGTAAAGAGTGGGATATATATATATTGCACTTGATAGGACTTTGTACCCCCCATGAAGTTCTGAGGAACAAGAAATAAGGATAGTGGGTGGATTTATCAGCCACCAGTTCATCTGGGTAGGAGCCTAGAGGTGGTTGCCTATTTGGATTTTGTTTGTAATTTTTGTACTGTAACATTTAACATGACTGTCGTTACTTAAAGCAGAGTTCCAGTGTGGGAAAAAAAATTTAAGTCAGCAGCTACAAATACTGTAGCTGCTAACTTTTAATATAAGGACACTTACCTGTCCAGGAATCCCACAATGTCGGCACCCCAAGCCAATTTGTCCATAGGCTTCAGGTGCAGGTGCTGGCATTGCAAGTTAGGCAAACCTGAAGCCTGAAGGTTTGCTGCACTTTCTGAATGGTCCTGCCGTCTTCTGGGACACGCACAGGTCCCAGAAGGCAGCGGAGGGGCCGGAAATGATGGAGATCACTGCGCAGCGATCTTACCAGGAAGTGGGAGCAGGTACCTGTCAAAAGCAGGCACCCACTCTCCCCTCCCCCCCATACCAGGCCCTTTGGGGTCTAGTATGGATTGGAAGGGGACCCCCCCGCCAATTCTTTTTTTTTAAACGTGAAAAAAATTGTAAACTTCCACCGCTGGTATTCGGTAGAGGCACCAGAGGGCGGCGAGGAGGGGAGTCCCCTCCCACCGCCTGTAAACACAATCAAGCGGCTGAGCTGCTATGATTGTTTCTAGTGTGTAGGGAATCGCCGGCAGAAAATTTCGGATATCTCCACATCGTCTCTACATCATTCAGATATCTCCACTCAAACCTAAGGACGTCATATGACAGCCGGCGGTATGGAAGTGGTTTAATATTTCAAAGACAAACGGCAGGGCAAAGAATTTTACTACATCACAGTAACTTTAAAAATGATTCCAAGGATATTAAATATTGTCCAAGGAATGATTTAATAATTTACCTGAGCCCAAAACCCAGTTGCCATCTTCATATGTTCATGAACAAGGTTAAGAATGTCTCTGAGTGTTGAATCATCATAGTCATAGCGCCTCCCAAATACTATGGCACAAATTATGTTGGATACGGCATTGTCAAGGACAAAGTGCGGGTCATACAGAGTATCTGAAAAATACCAAATATGATCAGTAAGCAGATGGAAACATATTTCTGAAATCCAGTCATTATTGCATACCTAATTATAATAAAGGTGTCTGGTTTATCAACCAGGAACAAACTAAAATGTAGCCAAAACTGGACCCATTTCCAGAAGGATGGTGTTACCATTGACTAATTAAAAAGTGAAATTATGTGCAGCGCTCAAAACATTGAAATACATTTGTATACAAACTAATGTACACTGTGCAATGACCACAAAAACTAATAATAATGAAAATGAGATGTGAAATTCACACCCAAACTAAAGTCCATGTGCCATCATACAAAAGTTGTTTTAAAACATAAACATAGCAGTCTTTAAATAAACGATGAAAACAAATTGTGTAACTAAAAGTGGGATTCCACATGACATCAATGTTGAGGTGAGGACACAGACAATAGAACTACCACCGGTTAGTGAGGAGGCTTACCGGAGTGAGAGGACTCAAATGGGCATATGCTCAGTGAGTCCTCTCACTCCGGTAAGCCTCCTCTTTGCCTTACCCCCTGGGGGAACTACAGGAATTTGGCTCGGTTTCTAACTTTAAACTTAATTATTCTAAATCAGAAGTTTTACTGATTACCCTGCATTTCCAACTTTGCCTCCAGTTTAAAAAGAGCTTTCTCCTTTTCCAGGGCATCCTCTTCCTTAAAATACCTAGTGACTTGGTTAGGGCATACTAGTATAATTAAGATGACCGTATTACCTAGTATACTAGTATACTATTTTTCCTACAGATGGTATTTGTGCCCCTACCCAAACCCATTTTTTTACAGCTTAGAAACCTGTTCATAAAGTTTGTATGGAAGAAGCAGAAACCGCAAATAGCTATGAAAATTCTAAAATGATCCAAGCAATCAAGGGCACTCAGTATACCTGACATACAGCAGTATTACAAGGTTTTGCCCTTCAGGGGATTCTGAACTGGCAGTTTCACGCTCTGACTAAACGTTGGGTCTCGCTGAAAAAAATTTATGGCTGGGCGCAATCAATCTCACGCCCCTTGGCTGCCCCAGAGTCTGAGAATACATCCCCATTGATGGCTCATACCCTTAAGGTCTGGGATAGACTTAACCATTTATTCTCCCTAGCACCCCCTGTATCTTCATAGGTGCCAATAGGGGGCTTCTTGTGGTTTCCCCCTTGAGAACGTTTAGCCTTCTTTGGTCCATGAACCTAGATTGTGAACATTAGTTGCAGTAAATTTATGGAGAATGGGGGACTGGTCCCAATTGAGACCCTTAGGGAGCAGTATGGGAGCTTCCCTGTGGACTTCTGGCCCTATCATCAACTCCACCATTTCTTCTCCATCCACGGTCATTCTATATGAGCTATGTCTTATCTCACACAGTTTGAGCGTCTCTGTAAGGCTAAGGACCCTTTTGCACACATGATCTCTGAACTATATGAAATGCTTATTCAATTACCCCCAATGTGAAACCAGCACACATTTGGGAATGGGAACTTGACCTCTAATAAGATTTTCATGAGGAGCAGTTGCTGCACTTATACCAGTTGACCCACTCTAGCTCTATTGACTCTAAAACACAAGAGAATAATTACTACCGACACGATGGTACAGTGTGCTTACTGCTCTGGCACAAATTTATCCTTCGATTTTGGACTGTTGATGAAGAGGCTGCAGTCAATGAGGCATGTTCCTCCATGTGTGGTGGGAGTGACCCACAATTAACACCGATTGGGCGGATATTAAAACCAAGATAGCAAAGATTCTAGGAACAGACCATCCCTTTTGTTCGGCGTATGTCCTACTCCATGCCCCTACACTTCTTCTTGGCCAGTATAAGATTTGTGCTCTCCCAAACCTACTTAAAGTGGTTATAAACCCTTACAACACATTTTTTGCTACAGGTAAGCCTATAATAAGGCTTACCTGTAGCTACCCTGGATATCTCCTAAACCTGAACGGTTTAGAAGATATCCGAAGTCATCGGCACATGCGCACTGAAGCAAACTGAAGCAACGGCACGTACCAATCACAGTGCTGGAGCCCGCGATACCCGGTAGTAACTCCAGGAGCGATGCCGCCGGCCGGAGTGGTGAACGAGGTCCGCTGCGGGGGCTTCGATCCAAGGTAAGTAATACATAAAGAGCTAGTATGCATAGCATACTAGCTCATTATGCCTTTGTCTTGTAGGTTTTTTATTATCTTGGATTTACAACCACTTTAATGCTGCTAAACACCTAATATTGGTCTGTTGGAAGAGGACATGAGTCTCTGGCCGGGAGCAATGGAAAGTAACAGTGATGATGGAGGCTGAGGAATAGATAGCAACTTGCAGAGGCACATGTGACTGTTTGAATAAAATTTGGCCCACCTGGTGGGAATATACCTCTGGAACTACTAATGTCCCATCGAGCCTAGATGTCTCACCCACATTCACACCACTTCATATATACACTTGGTCCTCCTGTCCAAGTCGGAAACTAATAATGACCGGAATAACGATATCAGTGTTATCTTTAACACTGTTATCTTTACATGTATTATTATTATTGTTCTATTATTGTTCTGATCAAAGTCAATTTTTGAGGCGACATAAGGGAAATACCATAAGTGTTCCTATGATTCCTATGATTCCCATTGACGCATGATATACTGCTGTTTGATCACCTTGTTCTTCTACATGATTATTATACACAAATAAAGATTATATACAATGCCTTGAAAAAGTATTCGTACCCCTTGAACAACCAAAAACGTAAATGTATTTTATTGGGATTTTATGTGATAGACCAACACAAAGTGGCACATAATTGTGAAGTGGAAAAAAATAATAATAAATGGTTTTCAAATTTTTTTACAAATAAATATGTGAAAAGTGTGGTGTGCATTTGTATTCATCCCCCTTTACTCTGATACCCCTAACTAAAATCTAGTGTAACCAATTGCCTTCAGAAGTCACCTCATTAGTAAATAGAGTCCACCTGTGTGTAATTTAATCTCAGTATAAATACAGCTGTTCTGTGAAGCCCTCAGAGGTTTGTTAGAGAACCTTAGTGAACACACAGCATCATGAAGGCTAAGGAACAGACCAGACAGGTCAGGGATAAAGTTGTGGAAAAGTTTAAAGCAGGGTTAGGTTATAAAAAAATATTCTAAGCTTTGACCATCTCAAGGAGCACTGTTCAATCCATCATCCGAAAATGGAAAGAGTGTGGCACAACTGCAAACCTCCCAAGACATGGCACCTAAACTGACAGGCCGAACAAGGAGAGCATTAATCAGAGAAGCAGCCAAGAGGCCCATAGTAACTCTGGAGGAGCTGCAGAGAGTCACAACTCGGGTGGGAGAATCTGTCCACAGGACAATTATTAGTTGTGCACTCCACAAAACACTATGTGTGACAGAAAACTAACACTGCACATCACCCTGAACACACCATCCCCACTGTGAAACATGGTGGTGGCATCATGTTGTGGGGATGCATTTGCTGCTCAGAGTTGATGGGGAGATGGATGGAGCCAAATACAAGGCAATCTTAGAAGAAAACCTGGTAGAGTCTGCAAAAAACTTGAGACTGGTGCAGAGGTTCACCTTCCAGCAGGGCAATGATCCTAAACATACAGCCAGAGCTACAATGGAATGGTTTAGATCAAAGCATATTCATGTGTTAGAATGGCCCAGTCAAGGTCCAGACCTAAATCCAATTGAGAATCTGTGGCAAGACTTGAAAATTGCTGTTCACAGATGCTCTCCATTCAATCTGACAGAACTTGAGCTATTTTGCAAAGAAGAATGGGCAAAAATGTCACTCTCTAGATGTGCAAAACTGGTAGAGACTTTCTCAAAAGACTCACAGCTGTAATTGCAGCAAAAGGTGGTTCTACAAAGTATTGACACAGGGAGGCTGAACACAAATGCACGCCACAATTTTTTGAAATATTTATTTGTAAAAAATGTTGAAAAACATTTATCATTTTCCTTCCACTTCACAATTATGTGTCACTTTGTGTTGGTCTATCGCATCAAATCCCAATAAAATACATTTAGGTTTTTGGTTGTAACATGACAAAATGTGGAAATATGAATACTTTTTCAAGGCACTGTATAAAAAAAATATCACAGCGGCTCCGACAATGATAGTGCTATACTTGCATTATCTCATGCTGGAGAGGATGAATATTAACTATAATGCATACAGAGTTTTACCATGCCTATCTCACTCTTTATATTTATAATTTTAAAAGTATCACACAAGCCCGCTGGGTTTTGGGTAAATATTTACTGTAATAGTATAGGAAATATATATAACAGTTATACAGTTATACAGCAGTCATACCTTTATTCTTCTTCATTTCCCTAATCAGGAATATACTTTCTTCACAAATCCTGTTCTCCATGGACTTTTTACCCAGGCCAAAATTCCGCAGCATGGACAGGGTGAAACGTCTGTGCTCCTTCCATGAGCGGCCATAGCCAGCAAGAACCACACCTGAGGGAAAAACAATAAGACAGGTGCAATGCAGGGGTGGCAATATTTTGTAGCATTAGTTAACATATTTGCTTAGCTGAAAAATACTTCTGTATGGTATCCCACATCTAAAGGGACTATCTCTACTATTTATGCCTCAATTTTGGAAAGGCTGGCACCCAACCCTCTTGCTTACATAGCAAAATGGGAGAAGAACCTGAGGAATCCCAACCACGATGCCACCTGCCTGGAGTTTGCATGTTCTTCCTGTGCATGCGTGGGTTTCCTCCCACACTCCAAAGACATGTTGGTAGGTTAATTGGATCCTGTCTAAATAGTATGTATGAATGTAAGTTAGGGACCTTAGCAGTGGGGGTGCGTCCATAAGGGTGCACGGGCGCCGCCCCCTCTCTCCTGCCACCCCCCTAGCATCAATAGATAGATTCATGCATTGCATGAATCTATCTATGGCCGCCGCTGCCACCCCCTATTCAGGCGCCCGGACCCTTTTCGGAGCGCAGGGCGCCTGAATTACAGCGGCGGGTGGGGGGGTAGTTTTGAAGCACCTGATTAGAGCCATAGGCTCTAATAGGCATCAAAAAAGGTGACCTGCGAGCGCCATGCTGGGCACTCAACTGAGTGTTAGAAAAGCTAATGAATATTCGCTTTCCTAACACTAAATCGCCTCTCCGCCAATCAGGTGCTCAGATCTGTTACCCGTCACCTGATTGGCTGAAATGACAGACGCTGTGATTGGACGCCAGACGTCCAATCATAGCAGAGGACGGGAAGAGAAGATGGGAGAAGACATCGAGGAGCTGTCCCACCGAGACGGCGGACTGGCGGGGGGCACACTGGCAGCATTTGAAATGGCACAGTGGCTGCGTTTGATGGGGGACAGTGGGAGCAATTGATGGGCACAGTGGGAGCAATCAATGGGCACAGTGGGAGCAATTGATGGGCACAGTGGCAGCAATCAATGGGCACAGTGGGAGCAATTGATGGGCACAGTGGCAGCAATTGATGGGCATAGTGAGGGCAATTGATGGGCACAGTGGCTGCATTTGATGATACAGTGGCGGCAATTGATGGGCACAGTGGATGAATTTTATGGGGCACAGTGGCTGCATTTGATAGCACAGTGGCTGCATTTGATGGCACAGTGGCGGCAGGTGATGGGCACAGTGGCTGCGTTTGATGGCACAGTGGCTGCGTTTGATGGGCACAGTGGTGGCAATTGATGGGCACAGTGGCTGCATTTTATGGGGCACAGTGGCTGCATTTTATGGGGCACAATGGCTGCATTTGATGGCACAATGGCTGCATTTGATGGCACAGGGATGGCAATTGATGTGCACAGTGGCTGCGTTTGATGGGCACTGTGGCGGCAATTGATGGGCACAGTGGCTGCGTTTGATGGGCACTGTGGCGGCAATTGATGGGCACAGTGGCTGCGTTTGATGGCACATTTTTGACAATTGATAGGCACAGTGACTGCGATTGATGGCACAGTGGCTGCAATTGATGGTATAGTGAGGCTGCAATTGATGTTTTTTTTTCAGAATTTTTCAGTTTGTTTGCACCCCCCCAAAAATTTTGAGCACCAGCCGCCACTGGACCTTAGAGCGTAAGCTCCTTGAGGGTAGGGACTGATGTAAATGTGTAATATATATGTAAAGCGCTGCGTAAATTGAAGGCGCTATATAAGTACTTGAAATAATAATAATAATGGTTTGGACCAGGAGGACTGGAAGCAAATATGGCAGACCAGCCCACTGCTCCACTACAAACTTCGGCAATGGCATGGTGGCCTTCCATTCCCACAATTCTACAGGTGAAGCAAAAGAGGACATGCTTCCTAATCCTAGACCCACATCTTAGGAGGCCTTTCTTATTCCAGCAAACATTCAACACATCATTTCCCATATTAACATATAAGCTAGGTGATTTTGAAATGCCATTCTTACCTCTGCCACCAGCTACAAGTTCAGTTAGTCTGTTCTGAGGTCTGTCTGCAAAATCAACACCTTTATTCACTAGAACTTCTTTAAGATCTTTAAGTCCCCGAACTACCACAGCTGGGGTAAACCCCAGGTAGATGCTAAACACTGGTCCGTACACCTTGGAGAACTGAAACAGAAATACAATGGTTATGCTGTGTGAAAAGCATTGTGGAATATATCACAAATAAACCAGTTCACTGACATTTGAAGGCTATTTTCAAAAATGTTATTGCATATGTGGAATACAGCTGTATTTAAAAGGTAACTTCACCCTCTATGTTGACTGGTTTACAGTCCACCTCCCTATAACTCTAATGTTGGCCACACAGAATTGTCAGGCAATTTCAATCAATTTCATCCAGATTGCAATCATAAAAGCAAGCAAGCCGATCAACCTAACCTACCACTAAAACTTTCAATTATTTCACAAAGTCGATAGAAAATGGTGGCGGTTGGTTGCATTTATCTATCTGGTTGTTTTTATGATCAAAAGTGGCTTGAAATTGCAGGAAAATTGGCTGATGTTTGGCCTGCACTAAAGTATAGGTAAAGCTAAAATGTTAAAAAATAAAAATGTGTAATGTGGCCTCCTGCTGACCACAATAGACACTCTGGACTGGATTACCCACCCCACATTTCCAGAACGTGCAAGGACTGGGGGAAGTTGTGAAGGCTGACTGATTTTTTTTCCCTCACCTAGACCCATGGCACAGCCAAAAATAGTGGCAAGTCATCCTCTGCACCCAGCACAGACTGCACATGCTAGTGAAGGGAAAGAAACACCAAGAGCTCCTCCAGAGGGACAGCCAACAATGAGGGAGAAAATAATATGAACTGCTACAACTCAAGTATCCCGAATACTGGGGCAATAAAAAATATGAGAAAAAAATTGATCCCCTCTCTCTTTAAATCTCAAAAACATCAAGTGACTGTGTCATTTCCACTCCGGGTTCAATAAGTATGAGAGAGCAGCAGTGCTGAGAGAGCTATTAACTCATACTTTGAACCTGGAGTCTCACAGGAGGGGAATACAAATCAAGAGACACAAGAGGGAAAAAGTGAACAAACTACCTCTGATGCCGCGCACACATGACTGGTTTTGCCGTCGGAATAAACTCCTAAGGTTTCTCCGATGGAACTCCGACGGAATTCCGCTCAAGTGGTCTTGCCTACACGCGGTCACACCAAAGTCCAACCGTCTAGAATGAGGTGACGTACAGCACATACGACGGGACTAGAAAAAGGAAGTGCAATAGCCAGAGCGCCACCCTTTGGGCTCCTTCTGCTAATCTCGTGTTTATTTCATGTTAAGAGAAGTTTAGTGAGAGATGATTCGCGATTTTCAGCTTTCGTTTCTCCAGCGTTGCCTTCCTCTTTATTTTGTTACCCAGAATAAATGCATAGTTTGTTTTCTGAAAATACTTGCCTATGTGTTTTTATAAAAATAGGACAGATTGTCTGTGAGTAGGCAGGTACATTTCAAAAATACAATGTCAAATTAACAAGGGACACCAACCAACCTCCTTCAGGTTACAAAATACAAGATAATAATGTTATTGTGGTAACTTCACACACCAAAAAAATATATATTATGGAGATCACTAGAAAATAATTTTGCAATAATCCCAAAAAAAGGAGATCTTGATGAAATAAAAAATTCTAAAAAAACATGACTATAAAAAATATTTCAAAACATTATTCTGGAGATCTGGCTTTAAAATAATAAAAGATTATTCATGAGATCACGAGACATAATAAAGAAATACGTTTGTGAGAACTCTGTGTGACTATCAGCAGCAAAGCAAGTTCCTTCTTCTAGCATTATAAAGCACAAAAGAATGCACTGCATTAAAAGATCACAGAGTTTGCAGTGTGAGGAATGTGCTATCTCCATTACAAACGCTAGTTTTACCAGACCGAGCGCTTCCGTCTCATACTTGCTTCTGAGCATGCGTCGTTTTTGATACGTCGAATTAGCATACAGACGAGCGGTTTTACCGATAGTAATTAGTTCAGTCGGAAAAATGTAGAACATGTTCACTAAGTCCGTCTCAATTTTCGTCGGAAAAAGTCTGATGGGGCATACACATGGTCGGAAAATACGATGAAAAGCTCCCATCTGACTTTTTCTGACGGACATTCCGCTCGTGTGTACGCGGCATAAAGGACAACAAATGCCTGTAACCGCTTAAGATTGATGACACCTTTGTGAAGAGCAGCTTTTTGAATCCAAAGGGTGGGTTTATGCTATCCATTGTTGACAGTGCAATATTGGAAGTCTCTTGCCAATGAAAAAACTTCACTTTGGAGATGGAATTTGTGCACTTTTGATCTCTGTAATTTGAGATCAACTTAGGGCTCATTTACACTTGCTTCGGCTTCAACACACATTAACGGCTAGTTTACACTAGCTTCAAAACAAGGCTTCAGACAGGCTTTGTTAAAGCTCTCTGAACGCTAGTCAAAGCTCCTGACACTAAATAAAATGGTTAGCTTACAGTCCTATTTACACCTTGCTTTTGCTTTGCTTTGGCTTTGCTTCAAAAATTATACCCCATGTCGCTTTAGTGGAGCTTCAAAGCATCTTCAAAGCCTCCATAGCAGTCTATGCAAAGCTTGCTTGAAGCCCCACTGAAGCCCCACCGAAGCCTTATCGAAGCCTCATCAAAGTCCCATGTAGCCTCACAGAAGCCTCATTGAAACTCCACCAAAGCCTCATTGAAGCCCCACGGAAGCCTCATCAAAGCACCAAGCAAAGCAAGGTGTAAACAGGACTGTAAGCTAACCATTTTATTTAGTGACAGGAGCTTTGACTGGTGTTCAGAGAGCTTTAACAAAGCGTGTCCGAAGCCATGTTTTGAAGCAAGTGTGAACTAGCCTTTAAGGTGGTAAGAAGCACCAATTTTTTCCTCATATTATTTATTGCCTCTCATTGTTGGCTGTCCCTCTGTAGATCAACTTCATCTGGTAAGAGGCCTCCTTTTTCTATATAAGGAGCACCTTGAGCAATGAAACACCTTGAGTGGAAATTTCCTTAAGCACTGAGCACTTTGTCGCTATCAACTACTAATGGACTTTTATATGAGTAGATGATTTTTGATGGACTTATAACAATAATTTGTTTGAAAAATTTTGTACATTACAGTCTATCCAATATTTTTTATTTTGCACTTGCACTTTTCACGCTATGTTGCTATGTATCTTGCTATGTACACTGGTCCAAATCATTTGGTTTAAGAGGAAATTATGGTGTGGGGTTGTTTTTCAGGGTTTGGGTTTGGCCCCTTAGTTCCAGTCAAGGGAACTCATAAGGCGGCAGCATACCAAGACATTTTGGACAATATCATGCTCCCAACTTTGTTGGAACAGTTTGAGGATGGTCCCTTCCTGTTCCAATATGACTGCGCACCAGTGTACAAAGCAAGGTCCATAAAGACATGGATCAGCGAGTTTGGACTAAGACTAGGAGGCCATTAAAGTCCTTGTGCGTGTAAAGGCAGGCGTCCCAATACTGTTGACAATATAGTGTATAATGTCCTTTGTCAATCAATTTAAAGCAGAAGTACAAGAGGTGGGTGCATCCATGCCCTTCTCTTCTACCCCTACTTTAACTCTACCAATGCTATTACCAGCAATTTCCCACTGTCAAAATGCAGCTGCTCCTGCATAAATGACATTTACAGATATACTGCAAGCAACATCGAGTAAATAAAATGTAACAATTGTTACAGTGTATTTACAATTCCATTCATATAAAATAGGTGACTTTTGATCTGCATGTTACATCAGTTAAAGCAACTTTACAAGTATTATTATGCTTTAATTAACCATATTCAGGGTTTAGCCTAGCAACCCTTGCTGTTAAACCCTAGCCATGAAGAATGTCTCTGTTCTGAGCTGCAAGGATGCTTCAGGAAACCGCCAAATCTCTGTGAACAGCTGCACCAGTTGTACTGCCTTTCCAGCATTCAGCACTGCAATTATGTGCCATTTTTGTGCCAAGCTTACATGTTCACTAACGCACCTGATCTCTGCCCAACAGCACAACTACAGTGCTGGTCTGATTGCAAGAGCATTGCACAGGAGTGTTAAGGTACAAAACCATTGGCCACCAATCCTGCAGGATGTAATGTAAAAGCATACCACTGACAACCAATGTTGGGGGGCAGGGGGAGATTATAATTATAGCTTGGCACTTACCATTAGTGTTGGTGGAAGGGGGGATTATAATTACAGCCTGCCACTGACCACCAATGTGGGGCAGTTATGATTAGAGCCTGACGCTGACCACTAATACTGGGGGGGGGGGGGGGTGTTCTTATGACAGTCTGCCATTAACCACCACTGCTGGAGGGGGGTATTATCACAACCTGCCACTGACCACCAAGAGATGATCTGTCTGTCTGATCATCTCCAAGAGATGATCAGACAGACATGAACAATAGGTGACTCAATTAACAATGAGAATGCACACAATGGGACAAGACACTTAACACATAACACTTTAAGCAGAGACCCCAGCATCAAATTGCTTTGAGTTGATCGTATTAATATTTGCTTGCAGTCTAAAGCAGTCATTGCTGGTTTGGCATAGAGGCCCCCAAATATGTACCTTGGTCCTCCAATTCCCAGAGTCTGTGTGTTTTGGGGAGAAATGGACTTGAATCCGAAGCAACACCACTCCAAGGATCCTCCAAGCACAAACCTCCCAAAGAGTAGTGCTCCCTTAAAAGCCATGGCCCATAGTCAGTAGGCAAGAGACCACCCCACAGTCTATTCCAAAAGCCACTGTCCTGTTTGGGTCTGTCACAATCTCCTTTGCTAATGTCATTTACAAAACTGGGAGCAGGGCCTAATATCTCCATACACACTCTCAGAATGGCTATTTTTTGAAACGTAGCCCACAGCTGGCTCTATTGAGCCTTGGGGTTGACAATTTGCCTCCCATTTTTAGGGTACTTGTTGTCTTTACCCTTAATATATTGAGACATCTTATCATTAGAAACTGTAAAAACAACTCTTCCTCAGATATAATAGAACTAATATCTAATGTCAATGTACAGGGAAACTAGCATATAAATGTAGGCGATAAGAAGAGGTACACTGGGATCTATCCAAGAAGCAAAGTGCCTGGTAAGGATTGGGGGGACCCTAATGCCAGTTTGTTTTTTCCACATGTTTCTATTGCCAGCAATGTTTTTTTTCTCCATTAAGCTGTAAGCGGGGAAGCTGTTGACAGCTGATGACTCATCCGTTGTTAAGGACGCAGCAGCCCTCTCCATAACAACCAGCTATTCACTGTGCCCTGATTGGGCAAAGCCTTGCACCTGACCAGCAGTTAGATGCATGGCTTCAGCCAATCAGGGCTTAGAATGCACTGTACAGCGCACATCCTGCCGAGAGACCCCAATTTTAGGTGTTTGCTGAACAGGCAAATGGGTGATGTTAAGAACTTATTCTCGGTCCGAACTGCTCATCCAACACTAATGCTTAAAGTGGTTGTAAGGGCAGAAGGTCTTTTTTTATCTTAATGCATTCTATGTGTGTAGCAGCCCCCCTCAGCCTCCCTAATACTTACCTGAGGTCCAGCTCTATCCAGCTATGTGCACTAGTGCCTCGGTCGTCCAGGACTCTCCCTTTTGATTGGCTCCCACTGCTATCAAAGTGAATCCGTCAGTTAGCCAATCAGGAGAGACGGGGCGGGGCTGAATCTCGGCTTCGTGTCTGAATGGACACACAGAGCTGCGGCTCCGCTCGGGTGCCCCCATAGCAAGCTGCTTACTGTGTGGGCACTTGACAGGAGGGAGGGGCCAGGAGCATCGAAGAGGGACCTGAGAAGAGGAGGATCCAGGCTGCTCTTTGCAAAACCATTTTACAGAGCAGGTAAGTGTAACATGTTTGTTATTTTTAAAGAAAAAGAAACAAGACTTTAGTATCACTTTAACAGTTGATTTGGACTAGCGATTATCCTCTAATCTTTTCTACTTTCTGAATTTCAAGTTTGACATTTGTGTGATAGCCAATCTTTACACATTCTGCGAACTGTGATTTTCCGATATATTGAACATCACCTGCTCTAAAAATATACTGTATTATTTGTTATATCTGAAAATGCTTAATAAAGATGTAATGTGCAGAAAAAAAAACTAAAAACATCCTTTATAGCCTTTGAAAAAAAAGATTTTGCAATGAAGATCCCAGCTCGGTCCCTCCTCTGTATCTTGCTAATTTTTATTTTCCTAGCAATTGGATCATGTCCTCTGCTCAATACTTAGTTTATCTCTTTGATCAAAATATGTTCTTTAAACAGAGCAGTCATAAGGTGGGAACGCAACACGCTGACAGGAGGGTGGAGGGAACACAGATGTATGGCATTGAAAAACAATCATCTGATAGCAGGCTCTAATGTACAGTCACGGTAACCAAGAGTTTATCAAGTATCACCTTGCCTTTACTGATATAACTGGTCTTAATAATGATGTTGCTGCACCCAGTAACCTTCTCACATAGAGTTACATAAATATAATAAAACACAACATGAGGAGTACACAAAAATGTCAACATTGTGCACCTGGCTGTTATTTTTTTTTCTTCAGCAAAACAGCAATACATGTACAGTTTTCCTAGTGGTTGTTATGTGGTCACACATATTTCTATCAGTTTTAATTAATCAGATCAGCTATTGTTAACTAGGTGCATATTTCCATGGCAACTGTGCTTCCTAAAAAACATTAGCGTATTTATCTGTCCTGCCAATCAACCATCAGGTTCCAACTGTAAGATTTCCAGTGGAGGTTAACAATTAATAGGAGTAAGGAAGTGTTATAACACCTGTCAGGTGTTATTGCAGGCTGCTATTTCATTGGGAATATTGCTGTATGTAATAGCAAAACAAAGCATGTCGGGAAGGGGAGTCATTACGTAAGGAAGGCAAACAAAGTAAAAAAAAAAAAAAATAGAACACCTTTGGGATGAATTAGAGCAGAGACTGTGAGCCAGGCCTTCTCGTCCAACATCAGTGCTTAACCTCACAAATGCGCTTCTGTAAGAATGGTCAGACATTCCCATAGACACACTCCTAAACCTTGTGGACAGCCTTTCCAGAAGAATTGAAGTTGTTATAGCTGCAAAGGGTGGGCCAACTCAATATTGAACCCTATGGATTAAGACTGGGATGCCATTAAAGTTCATGTATGTGTAAAGGCAGGCATCACAATACTTCTGACAATATAGTGCATGTATGAAAAGTAAAATAACTAATTGGATTTGTTGTTCACATTTGTTGTGGTACTTTAAAATTTCTTACACTTTATCTTTTTTTTTATAGGGGGGGGTATTCATGTTTTAATCATTACACAGAGCACTGCACAATTTTGATAATTTATTTATAATTTTGTGTTTTCTGTTGTGTTCCAGCTTGGAGGGAGGGAATATTTATTGTTAGCTGCGTGAGAATACCTAATTGTATTTTTATCAATATAAATTAGTGTATTGTCTAAGACAGCC
Source organism: Aquarana catesbeiana (assembly GCF_042186555.1). Classification (NCBI taxonomy): domain Eukaryota; kingdom Metazoa; phylum Chordata; class Amphibia; order Anura; family Ranidae; genus Aquarana; species Aquarana catesbeiana. Next base: position 228,151,675 of record NC_133334.1, on the reverse strand, counting down.
TTTTTCCTTGTCAAAAGAAGTTTATTGAGTATACAATGTTATAAAGATACATAAAGTAAGTTTACAAGGATCTATAAAGTAAGCTCATTGTTTTACAGTAGGGTTTATATAGGTAAATATCATGAAATTTCAAATATTAAACATTAGGTTAACGTAAACCTAAATTAAAGATATATATAATTTCCTTAGTTACTTTTGTAGGTATTTAAATGATTTATACCTACTATACATATTGTTTACAAGTAGAGTGTATATAGGTCAAATAAATTCTGATAATGAGCTTTAATCGTAAGGTGGAGAAAAGGAAAGAGAAAGAAGAAAAAGGGTTGAAAGGTAGAGGTATGGTCCACAAGGTTGTCCCGCTCGTCAGTTTATTATTCTTTTTAGTTCTCTTTGAAGCCTTAGAATGGGTGTCTCTGTAAGTCATTTAATCTGTTACCATGGCAACAGGACAGAGTCATTGAAGTTTGACAAGACAGCCTTTTTCAACCAAGGTGCCCAGGTACCCTGAGGGGCCTTGAGGTTTCTTCAGAGGTGCCTTAAAAATGAATAAAAATTGTATACAGGCCAGCCGGTGGACGAAGCCTGCCTTTTAGTTACAGAAAGCCACAGGTTGTCACTGTGCATAATTATGACCTTCTAGCCACCGGCATCCTAACAACCAATAATGTCTTCAGCTGATAAGGGGGATGTCGGTCACCTACACAGCATTCTTGTGTGACCCTCCCCTGCCCCTCTCTGTCATCATTGGGGTTACATTATCTGACTGATGGAGAGAAACTGAGGGAGAAGAGAAACATTGGAATACTAGTCTGTACCAGTGTGCAAAAGTGTACAGTATTTTCTTTGGAAGAATAAATCACCTCTAACGTTGGCTGTCCTACATGTGTGGATGTTGCTGCATTATGTAAAACTATTAGAATTGTTTTTTACATTTTAGAATGGAGTGCCTCCAGACTGGTCTAAGAAATAATAGCCACAATTATTGTTCAGTAGCTAGAGAGTATGTAAGCAGCTTGGTTTTAGAAATTAACAGATTGTATTATCTGATAGACAATGATACCAGAATAGGTCCAGCTATAGAAACATTGTGTGGCTCATTCACTGTGCTGGAGCACTGGAATATGCCACAAACCTCAAGGCATAACACAGGATTTACACAGCAGCAATCATTATCAATTTGGCAACTGAGGTCCACCCAACAGTCCATTAGGTCCTCATTTCTGGGAATGGCTGCTTCATCCCAGGCCCCAGTTTAGTCAGCAATAATGTTGTTCAGATGCTGCATGTGAATGCTGCCTGTAGGCAAGCCTGGACGCTACCTCAACTCAGAGATAGCTGCCTCCAACATTGCTCCTAGCTTAGGGGGTCAGAGGCAGGTTGGTCAACAAAGGAAATTCTGCAACACCATCAGGAAATGTGCAAAGAGGTTCTGATGCAGCTATTACTCAGCGTGCCCCACTTTGGACTCCCTCTGGGACAATGACAGTACCTAGCCCATTGTACCCTTGTATCTAAGATCTAATAAAGTGACTCTTGTTTAGCAAATGTCCCCTGACTTTACGTATATGCATAGTTTCTGGCAAGTGACTCAAACCTCAATGAACTTGGTTTGGCAATGTATTAACCAAAAAACTAACATCTTCAGAAGGGTAATGACAGTGGCAACCCAAACATTCTTTCAGGAAAGGTGTGTCTTTAATATGACCCCCATCATTTTTGACGGGTAATAAAAAAAATGTTCAACTGCATTCAATATTAAACTCTTCTGCATCTATTTGCACATACTTGACATTTTCTTGATAATTACAACTGGTACTAGTTACATAGTAGGCGAGGTTGAACAAAGACACAAGTCCATCAAGTCCAACCGTATATCCCTGTATGTTGTGGTCGTTCAGGTGCATCTCTAATTGTTTTTCGAAATTATCGATGCTCCCCGCTGAAACCACTGCCTGTGGAAGAGAATTCCACATCCCAACCGCTCTTACAGTAAAGAACCCTCTACGCAGTTTAAGGTTAAACCGCTTTTCTTCTAGTTTTAGTGAATGGCAGCCTGTCTTATTAAATTCCCTTTTGCTGAAAAGTTTTATCCCTATTGTGGGGTCACCAGTTTGGTATTTGTACATTGAAATCATATCTCAAGCGTCTCCTCTCCAGAGAGAATAAGTTCAGTGCTCGTAACCTTTCCTCATAACTAATATCCTCCAGTCCAGTTATTAGTTTTGTTGCCCTTCTCTGGACTCTCCCCAGTTCCAACACATCCTTTATGAGGACTGGTGCCTAGAACTGGACAGCATACTCCAGGTGCGGCCGGACCAGAGTCTTGTAGAGCGGGAGAATTATCGCTTTATCTCTGGAGTTAATCCCCTTTTTAATGCATGCCAATATTCTATTTGCTTTGCTTGCAGCAGCTTGGCATTGAATCCCATTGCTGAGCCTATCATCTAATAGGAGCAAAAGATGAGAAGAAGGAAGCAGTAAAATAAAAAAGACATGATAAGACATCTGATTAGTCAGCTGCACATCCAATCAAACACTAGAGTATTTTGGTGGGTTGAAGTACTAGAATTGCACACCTTGCTACATCAGGGTAGTATCTGATTCCTGATATTCAAAGAAGAATAGTATTGTTGGCAGTTTGATGAAAGTTTTAGATTTAAGCATTTGAGACATCTAAACATAAATTCTTTGGTGGTATGCTCACCGCTTTAAAACCCTTTAGGGGACTGGAGAAATCCATCTGAAGCATGTTCCCCAGGACAGGCAACGCTATAGGGCCAGGTGGGAAACCCTTTGGCCGAGACAGCTTCCATCGCAGCAACAAAAGAAGAACAAAGCCCCCCAGAAAAAGGGTAAAATAATCCATAGCATTTATACAGTGTGCTGACTGAGAGATTCCTGCACACTATGTTATATATATAGCCTGAGTAATGCTCCACCCTGCAAGAAAGCTATGATAATGCCTGGTATCATGTTACCTGACACCGTCTTATTGAAGGCAACAGACGTCAAATTTTTTTCATAGTTTTTTTCTTGAGTAGCAAATATGCATATCCCGGCATGGGTGAACTTTGGAAGTGTTGCATAGGTTTACATAGTGTTGCATAGATATTGCTGAAAAGCTGAACATGTGATATACATGATGTAACATATCTGTAAAAACAGAATTTTTGTTTACTTACCAGGTCTGTCTGCTCACTAGTAAGAAAGGAAAAATACTACAATACATTTTTACTACAAACATTTTTTTTAAATATTCTACGGGGGGCACTATATTAGTATATTTTACACAAGCCTGCAGTTCAGCTTTATATCTATAAGTGGTTCAAAAAAGAAGTATGACCAAAGATTTTTTGGCCATACTTCTCTTGTGGGTCACAGAAGCACACTTACTTTTGCTCTCCTGTGAGCCAGAGTCAAGTGATAGCAAGCTATTGCCCACTATCAAAAATAAATTGTGATCAATCGGCGCAAACAAGCAACCTAACCTAAGAAGCTGCTGTAACACTCAAGGTCAAAATACAAATCCTCAGTAAAAACTTAAATCATAAATAGTGCAGTGCTGATTAAAACTAAACTAAATGCATAAAGATTATTATAAATGGATAGCTATAAAATCTTCAGAGAAAAAGTCCATGCATGTAAACAGATAAACAGGGAGTAAGGCAGAGAAAGTCCTCAGCTGTGAACGCTTGTGCTTGTAAAAATGTTTTTCAATCTTGTGCAGATTCGTGAAAATGCCGCCACTGACAGTAATACAAGCCGCTCACCTTGCACAGTGAACCTACTGAGCTAACAGATAGGTCAACAAAAGCATTCCCCTCACAAGGGGTTAAATAGAGGTGTAAGTGCTTTTACAGGAATCCAGCTCATAGTAAACATCCACTGCTTTACTGCTCCAGATCGCTCATCAGATCTTCCAATCAATGTTGTTACAGACAAACTTCATTGTACCATTTAAGATCAAAATTAAACATGCATAGTGCTCTCTGTATGTACTCAATACCTTTTATTAAATCCAAAAGAATTCTACTCACAAATAAAGCACTGTGGTCCCAGTGCTAAGCATAAAAACGTTTGTTGCATGCATGTCTCACAGAGACTGAGTGGGAGGTGGCTGCTGCTGACATGTTCGGGTCCTCCCACACGCGTATCGTCCCAGTGGGCGGGACCTCATCAGCGGTGTTCGGAGGCACGTAAAAAATGGACATACAGGGCAAAAACTGACCCGCAAACTGAGCAAGCCCTGTCCCTGGCAAACACACCTGAAAGGGGAAAGATTGTAACGGCACAATTATGATAGAGAATATCCATCATTAGTGCTCAAAATTTTACAATAAGTAACACGAAACTCACCATAGTGCAATATATAAAAGAAAATAAATTGAAACTAAAACGTCAGAACAACCAACCTATATTATTTAAATAACACATTCTTTCTCCCAGTGTGGCCAAATTGTTCATGACCCACTGGGAGGAAGAATGTTCAAACCGAGCCCCCATTCCAACTCCCAAGGAAACATAAGAAATTTATTCTGAGTTGTTTAGGTTTCTGTTTGTCGAGAAATTACTTTTGGTACAACAGGCAGTTCTTCCTTCAGATAAGGGGAGTTGCGACGAGGGCTCAGTTTGCTCCCAGTGTGACCAATTTATTTATGGCCCACTGGGAAGAAGAATGTGTGTTCAAAAACCGACCCCCTGAACTAGTTTGCTACCACAGGTACATTGATGATTTAATTATGATTCATGAGGGTGAAAGATCTTGCTTAGAGGTATTCATTAACAAGTTAAATGCCAACAACAAGAATATTATTTTAGCTTGGAACATTAGTACTGAGCGGATAGTCTTCCTCGATCTTGAAATTTTTAAAGCAAGTGATACCTTTAAGATGATCAACCATTTTAAGCCGACGGATAGTTGTCATCATACAAAATGGATGTGTAACATACCCAGAGGGCAGTTTATCCATCTACGACGTAACTGCACCTCAGAGGAAGATTTCATTGTCCAGTCTCAGGTCTCGTCAACCCAATTTCAGGAGAAGGGGTATGATAGATTAGGCCTTGAGAAGGAGGTGGAAATAGTAAGAAAAATGGATAGGAAGATTTTGGTTTCTAATGTATCACATAAGAATGCAAATACATCTACTAATATGAAGATGGTTCTGGATTACAACATCCAGTATAAAAAGTCTAAAAAAATTATCCCGAGACGTTGGCCAATATTAAAGCAGGACAGGATTTTGAGTCCAGTCCTTCCCGAAAAGCCTCAGTTCATCTATAAGAAGGCACCCACGCTCAGGGATAGACTCGCGCCAGGGGTAATCGACCCCCCCTATCCAAGTAGAGAATAGGCTCTTTTCTTTTCTGACTGGCTTCTATGCATGCAGGCGATGCCCAGCTTGTAGGCAGGCCAGGGGCATTATGAAGAAAAGAAAGGATTTTGTGGCAGCTGCCACCAATAAGACCTATAAAATCAAAGAGTTGATTACTTGTGCGACTACAGGAGTTGTATACATGTTGGAATGCGAGTGTGGCTTGCAATACGTACAGTAGGTAGAACTTCTAGACCGTTACATGTTAGAATTAGCGAACATGTTAATAATATTAAGAAAGGACTCATAACCCATAATGTTTCTAAGCATTTTAAATTGTTTCATAATAGTGACCCTAATAGTGACCCCAGACACCTCAAATTTTGGGGTGTTGAGAGAGTTAAAAAACATTGGAGGGAGGGTAATTTTATCCGACAACTCAGCCGTCAAGAAACATACTGGGTATATGAAACTAAGGTGGCAGTGCCCACGGGTTTAAATGTAGAGTTTGATTTAAATTGTTTTATTTTGGATCGCTAATTGATTTATAGGTTTTATATAAAAAAATTTGCATCTAACCTTAGAATTAAATTTCTTTGTGTGTTTCTATTAAGTTTTTAAATAAAAAATTGTTTTAAGACTTTTTAAATATCAATATGTATTGTAGAGTGGAGGTTGGTTGCTCTGACATTTTAGTTTTAATTTATTTTCTTTTATATATTGCGCTATGGTGAGTTTCATATTACTTGCCGCTTATTGTAACATTTTGAGCACTAATGATGGATATTCTCTATCATAATTTTGCCATTACGATCTTTCCCCTTTCAGGTGTGCTTGCTCGGTTTGCGAGTGAGTTTTTGCCCTGTATGTCCATTTTTGACAGGGCTCTGGCTGACTTGCTGTACTGAGTTCAGCCACTATGTCCGTACGGCGATTAACACCGTTAGGATCACTACTGCGCATGTCTGGCAATCAGGTGGCTGATAACAGGGCTGTTGTACGTGCCTCCCAACACCGCTGATGAAGTCCCGGAGTAATCAACGATGGAGGTCTGGAGGTGATAAATGATGGAGTCTTGGGGGGAGTGATGGGGGTCTGGTAGTGATCAATGATAGGGTTCTGGGAAGGGAGTGATGGGGGTCTGGGTGTGATCAAAAACGGAGTTTTGGAGGTGATAGATGCTAAGGGTCGGGGGGGGATAAGTGCTGGGGATCTGAAGGTCTAAGGGGGGAGGGGCACTGTGTTGTGGATTTGAAGTCTGATGATATGAGTTATGGAGATCTAAGGGTGATGAGCTATGGGAATTTGGGGGTATTTAGTGATAGGGATCTGGGGTGGGGTGGCGGGTGTGAATGATGGAGGTCAGGTGGGCGGGTGTGAATGATGGGGATCTGGCGTCTGGGAGGGATGGTGAATGATGGGGTTTTGGGAGGATGAGAGATGAGGATCTGGGGGTAATGAGCTATGTGAATCTGGGGGGTCAGTGATAGGGATCTGATGATGGGGGAAGTTATGGTGATAGGCACTGTTGTCTGCAAATAATGTTGAACACAATATCAATAAAAACATTATAAAATGTAATATCCAGGCTGAAAGTGCATAGTGAATTCTCATATAAACAAATGTAGATTTATACCCTCTATATTCCTCAAGCATTATGAATACCAACAGATTTTGTATAGCACATGTTGTTACATCAAATTCTTCCTCAGGGGATAGAGTGAATATCTAAAATATCTAAGATATTCACTCTATCTCTTGAAGAATGTAACGCTATCCCCTAGATGACAAATGGATTTTTGGGTCCCCTATTCCTGCACAGCCAGACAACATGCATTTTCCAACTTCATCACTGAGTCAGTAGCCAGTCCATGGGTGTGATTTTGTTGTTTTATTGAGGGAAATCAACTTGAATAGGGATGAGGAATTGTGGGATGCCCATCTTGAACTTGGTAGAACAATTTGAGGTCAAACTTCTCTAAATACAAAAAGAAATGTAGATCCTAGACTGTACTCCCTCTGGAATAATGGCAGTCTTTTAATTGATCAGTAGCCAACTTCCTCTTTTCAGGAGCTCCATGTCCTCCTGGTGAAACGCACAAAGTCCCAACACTTGCAGGAAATACCAGCCCACTTGGCTGGCTCAGTCTCAGCGCTCCATTTTCCCGACAACAACCCCAACTTTTTAAATCTTATTTGAAGATCATCCTTTTATTTTGAAGATAATTCTTCTTTCTTATATAGTTTTTTTATAAAGGTTTGTTCTCTACCATACATGTCCCGATCAGTCTCCAGACCGCCTTGTATTACACAAGAACTGCAATTCAAAACGATGGTAAGAGTTACCTGAGTATTTAGCCCCTCCCAAGCCCTCTATAAATTACGCCCATCCATAGCTGCCCCTCTCATCAGTGGTTTGATAAAGGGCCCTGAAACATGTAACAACGCCCCCTCAACGTCACCACATCATCCTCGTGGTCTCCCGAACCTTACCGACCTTCTCTGAGCAGACTGACAAATCCGTGACACGATGCACTGCAGGGCAGCTGGTACCTCTGCTTCATCAATGCTGTATCCTGGCCTAGGCCGACAAGGTCCAGGCCTAGGGCAGAACTTTGCAGGGGGGCAGCACGGAGAGAGTCCCCGCCAGCTTTCACTACACTGTTAGTGTAGCGCCAGTCTTATGGGTCGGACTGGGCTGAGAGGCAAATTAGTCTAGCACCCCATAAAGCGTCCGCACTGCTTCCTGTATGCGGGCGGGCGGCCGGCATTCTGCAACTGTGGGGGGGCAACACTTTTTTTTATCATCTTGGATAGAGTAAGGGAGGGTTATAGCCCCTGTCAGTTTATTTTTTACCATCCCTGTCCCATTTTAGAGATTTCCCTTCTCTTCCTGCCCCATAGCCAAACAGGAAGTGAGAGGAAATCTATGCAAATTAAGGGAATACATTTGCCCTCCCCCCCCCCACAGGACCTCAGAACTAGTGTGTCCACTCGAAAATTTCAGGGCAGGTTTTAAACAGCAAGGGGTGTGGCCTTGACAGGAAGGGGTGGGTCATATTTAAATTAGGGGGTACATGAGTTTAGTCAGGCCTAGGACAGCACAAAACCTAAATACACTACTGCTTGGCATAGTCTCCACCTCTCCATGGAACACCTCCATCACAAGTCCTGAGGCAGTCCCACGACCAGAGAGTTCTCAGCGGTCTTCCTCAGCCTCCACCATCCAAGCAGCCTGACAGCTCCGACCGCAACCACCCTCACTCCTGTACCAGCCTGACACTTCATTCGGATCTGCGGCTGCACCTCATCCGCTGCCACCGCCATTCATCTTGATCCAAATCTGCAACTGTTGTCCCGAACAGCCTCCATCCACAGCTGCTGACACACACCCACTCAGCCAGGCATCCAACCTGCCAGCTGCCCACATTGACATGAACAGCCGGACCATCCATCTGCAGGCTTCACACCACAGCACCACAGGCATCTGCATCCACCCGTACCAGCCACCCTCCTCAGAGCCTGGGCATGATGTACTACTCTCCAGATGGTCCACACCCCTTCACTTCCAACAGTGAGTTTCATCCACTTTCTTATCATCCCCTTTTGTACTGCATGGTGTTTTGTTCTCTATCCATAACTACTCATTTCCACTCCAGAAGGCTGGCGCCCTCTTGCTCCACTCGCAAACAACCCCAACTGGCCAGGCTCTTTAATATTTAAGTGCCATCTCCCCACCTTCTGGGCCATCCTTGCCCAAGGATTGGCAGAGATACCCTAAATATTCAGGCTTCCCTTTCCATACCCCCTCCCACTAAGTTCTGGATTTTTACAGAAGCCAGGGGGAGGTATTAGAAGCCCAGCCTGCAGAGCTTGCTAACTAACCTGAATATGAACCCACAGTAATTACCCTGACTCATCCAAACTACTGTGAGTCAGCTAAAAAAAATGTTCCTAACTTAAACTGTACACTAAAGGGTGCTACAGGAAGAATTTGTCAAAATGCTTTGGGTTACCCACAAGAATAACGTCATCATCGTGGTGTTCTCTGTGAAAGAGCAAAAAAGTCTACCAAGCAAAATAGCTGAAAGTGCAACTATATTTCCTGGTAAGCAGAGAGAGAGAGAGAGAGGTGTAATGGCACAATTTCACTTTTTCAGGTACGGGACTGTAATGGCACCAGAGAGTGTAATGTCTTTAGGGCAGCTAAACCAGATGGCTGGATTTCAAGAATACATGGCGGACACTGGTGTTCTGCTTCTCACTGGGTACAGTAAGAGAGGCTGAGCAGCTGTGTTTAGTGTGTCCAAGCTGTCAGATGCCCACAGCTACGGTTAAGGCATGGAGCTGCTGCAGACACTGTGGAGAGCCACTATTTGAACTGATACCAAGTAGACAGGTGCACACTGAAATATTTCGTTTCGGAATTTCGTTTTCGTCCAAAAAATAAATTTATTTAGTTACTCCCGAAATTCGTTTTTATTTATTTCGTTTTTGGTGAAAAAAATTCCATTCGTCCGAAAATCCAAATTAAGGTCGAATCTGTCATTGAAGGCTTATGGTGTCTGTCGAATGTTCAAAGAAGATTCGACGGAGCAGCTAAACTGTACGACGCCGTATAGTTTACCTGCTCCGTCGAATCTTCTTAGAACTTTCAACAGAGCCATAAGCCAAAGTACGTGTGTACTTAGTTCTAGCTATTTTACTGCTTCTCCTCTTTGGTTACAATCAGCCAATAACATTCATTATCATCATTATTTTTATCTATCTTTTCTCCCCTACGTTGAATCTTTTCTCCCCTACGTCAAATCTTTTCTCCCCTACGTCGAATCTTTTCTCTCTATGTCGACTCTTTTCTCTCTATGTAGAATAATCTTGTACTAATAGAGTTAAGGTTAGGCACATTCGACCACAGGTTTGATGGACACAGATTGTTATTGTCATCATCATGTCGAATCTCCTATCTATATCGAACTGTTGTAGCAACGAAAACGAAAATAAAGCATTTGTTTATGTCGATTATTTCGTTTTTCGGATTCTGCACTTTCGTTATCGTTTGTTAAAACGATAATGAAAATACCTGAAATTCGGACGAGAATGCATTCGGACGAAAACGAATGCACATGTCCAATACCAAGTTGTCTGCCACCAGTCCCCTACGCTGTCAGCTGGGATGCAGGGTTTGGCAGAGGGGTATCAGGGTCTGTGCAGCTGATTGAGCCCTAGGGTGAAGTTCAGGGTGCCACAGTTATAGTCAAACTGGAGGGATTCCAGTCCTGGGATATGAGTGACGCAGAGACTGAAACTGGGTCACCTAGGTTTGATTTGGAGGACAGTGAGAGAGACATGACAGAGTGGGATGCATGGGGGGGGGGAATCATTCTCAGAGTGGTCCTGGGGGGGATACAATGGTAGCACCCATCCAAGCTGTTGCTTCTGAGATGACTTGCACACCTTCCCCCGAACCAGATGTAACTACCACACTGACATATGACCCTGGCCTAGCAGATAAGGAGCATACCACCCAATTACTACTATGTCATGAAAGGCTACAGCTAAGCAAGGAGTACCAAGAACACTGGGTGGACTTATCTCCCCTCGCACCTTGGTCAGAGTAGCTGCTCAAAAATGAGGCACATCAGGAACTAATAAAAAGGGACAAAAGCCCCTATGTGCCCTCCTCTCCTCACAAATGAGATTGAAAGGAAATGCCAGGAGTGGTATAATGAGGAGGTGTGGGAGTTTTTGCATGTTCCTAAACCTTACGGGAGTCCACACTTCCCAAAATTTTGTCAAACATTTCTGGACCTCAGAGACAACTGGAGCTTGGGAAGATTCATTTTCAGAGACAAAGCTTTTAAAAAGGCAGGACAGAAGGATCAGGGATGGTCCATCAACATTTGGGGCCCTGATGGCAAGATGATACAGGTCCCTGACCCAGAGTTTTATTGCTAGACCATTCCAGGTGCCTTGCCTTCCTGCATCCTGTTTCTCTATTGCTACACCCTATAGGAGTTTTTGTGCTGTTCGTAGATTCACTAAGGCATAGTGTGACAAGCCCCATTACCTTTGAATCTGCTGAAGAAAGAGGCTGGTTGCTTGGTGGAAGTGGGTCTCTTTTCAATTTTAATTGGATTGTTGCTCAATTCAAGAGGGGGCAATGCCTCACTTTGGAGCTCTTATGTTGCATTTAGTAGGAGGAGGAAGCCCTCTGCATCTGTACCTGGACAGCTGGAGTCATTGCTTAATTTATTCATTCCTAAAGACGTTAGGTGAGTTGCAGAGCCAATGACCAGACTGTAAATATGTTGCTAAATGGGAGTAACATTGCTATGTGGAAATGTATATACCTAAATGTTGTGGTTAGGATTTAGATTAGCTAGGATGCATCTACTTCTGTTTTCTTCCAGGACCCTGGAGGATGTCAACGTGTCATGCTTGCTACACCTATTCTTATTGTTTGCAAATCATTCCTGCATCTAGGTCCATTAGCAGTACTCTAGTGTTTGGCCACTAGGTGGCAGTTTAGATGAAGAGTGTGGCCTATGGACTTTAAACTCCATGCCTTTTGTCAGAAAGTGTGGTAAGATATCAATTTTACGAAAAATGTGTAAACTCCTGCACTCACCCTGTGTATAAATAAAATCAATGCTTGTATATTAAAGTGAAAAATTGCCAAACCAAAATCAGAAGTGTGAATAGTTGCTGCAAATTCCTCAATATGTTCCCACACTAATATTTGTATAATATTCATGTAGCGGTCTCCTCGACTTCCAAGGGCCTGATGGTGACCCCCAAAGCCAGGGAGAAGTGACATTCCTCCTCAGGGTGCAGGTTACTATGCATAGTGTGTATGGTGCAAGGTAGAAAGATTGGGCGTCATTCACTTTTTGTAAAAATGAACAAAGAGAGTTTATTTCTCTTAACAGGAATGGTGGGAGAGAGGGTTAGGGCACAGGACACCCTTAGGCAAATGCAATGGCAATTAGGCAAACTCCATCAACAAAAATAGAACTAGGCAGACAGCCATACAGATAGAGGGCCTTTAAGCTGGATGCAGCAATCTGTATCTTGTAGCAACTGCTGTCTCCTAAAGCAACAACTTCTCTCACTGTATCCTACTGTAGATCTTCCAGTTTAACTCACAATATCCCCCTGTAGATCTTCAAGCTTAACTCACAGCATCCCACTGTAGCTCCTCAAACTCAGCTCGCCGTCTCTCACTAGACTTCTTGGACTCTCAGCTACCTGCTGGATCCCTCGATCTTCACCCACAGCTAACAGCTGTACTTATCTTCAAGCTTTACTTACAGCTACCCGCCGTACTCATTCAAGCTTTACTCACAGCTACCCGCTGGCTTCCTGGATGATCTCTACTGAAGCTTCCCCACTTAATTCACCATCCCTTTTTAGTGAAGCGTCTGCTCTGGTACTCCTTCAGAACTTTATCCCTTACAAACTTTCCTCTGGTAACAGGAGTGGTCATCCCTCAGGCAACTGCTTCTCTTTTACCTTTGGCAATGATCAGACTCCCCTCAGGCTGAGCCTCTAACACATGTGGTTCCGACCCCAGCCTTCGGGCTTAACCTTTGCTGCTCCTCATTTGCGGAACCCAGAAATACTGGATAGGCCTCACGTAGACCTAACAGCCAGTAGGACTCCTGAATAGGCCTCAGGCTTCAGGTCTAGCAGCCAGGAGCTGTCTGACACACATCCACCCAGGCCACAGCCCAGGGCAGGAATAACCCCTGACTCCTCCCAAATAAGCCTATCCCAGCATGCACAGTGGCCAAAGAAACTCCTGCTGAATGGCTAAGACAACTTATTTACCCTTCACCTGAATTCACTATTATCCATCATCCTAGTGCCAAAGACAACAGTGCCACCTGTTGACAAAAGAGAGAGACTACAAATGAAACTCAGACTTAGAACAGAAATCAGTGGATCAAAGACTACCAATTAGCCAGACTAGTTACCACCTAGCACAACTAGATTTATTAGCAGCCCTGTTTAGGACCAGTGTGCTACATTCATAAAATAAATAATATGTACATATAAATAAATTACACTGCAAAAGTGTGCCACTTGATGGCTCTGTTCTCAATATAGTATGGTAAGGAAAGTAAGTGAAATTGGGTGTTAGGTCCCCTTTTAAAAAAGTTCCTCCTCTATTGATGTCATGGGTGTAGTCGATAACCATATAAATGCCGGTTTAGGAAGAGCCTAGTGGTAGATAGAGCATAGGAGCCAAATACCAAAGAGCTGCTAAGATGTAGTCTCCTACAGAGCTGATCTAAAAGGCTCTTTGCAAGTCTGAAGTCCCAGATGATGTGGTACAGAACACACTAGGAACAGCTGTAGTTGCTTTGTCTCCTTTGGTGTTCTTCTGTAGGTCCTGCAGCGGAGTGTATAAGGCCTTGGAGGCCAGGACAGAGTGCTCTGATGTGAGTAATCATGAGGCTTGGGAATGTGTGTGCCATCTGGAAGCGTGCCTGGCTGGGCAGAGCTATGGAAGGGACATTGGGAAGTGACTGGTATATACGAATGAGAGCACCTTGATCCTATTTGGTGATGGGAGCTAAATGCTGGCTTAAAAGATATGTGCTTGCAATTAGCACAAACATGAGAACCACAGAATGTCTATCCCTGGGTATGGCAGGTGCCAAAGAATTCTGCTGGTATGACAAATTTGATATCAGATGTCATGAAAATCCTTGTGAAATTACAGTAAAGTGTGGAAAATGCATTGTACATGTGGACATTCCTGTATGTTTAAATATTAAGGCCTACGGACAGGGATGTCGAGAATGGACATATGGCGGGGAGTATGACAATATGGCAGAGGTTACCATCAACAGGTAGGGAGATGTCCTATCCAAGATGAAGCTGGGCAGGGACCTACAGAATCTGGCACTAACATTTGCCCAATCGTAGGCCCCCTTACAAGCTGGCTGCCCTCTGCCCCCTTCACCACCTCTGAAATGTACCAGGAAAGATAAAAGATGATACTACATGTAATAAATCCCTTTAATACACACAGAATATAATAATAAATATATTTAATACTATAATTTTAAAACTGATTTAAAACTGATTTAGGCAGAATACTGGATTGATAATAATATTAAAAATACTTGATTGCTGTTATTATAACAATAATGATTGTACTCATAAAATTATAAAAGTATAATATGGATATTATGGGCAATACTAATAAAATATATGTAGCCCGGTGCTTGGCTAGAGACATAGAGAGATTTTGGACACAGTGCTGCAGTGCTCTCTATGCTCCCAGTGGACGTCAGCTGAATGGGTTAACACTACCTTGTCTCCATCCACAAGGGGGAGCTGACAAACAGAAGGAGCTCAAGAAACTTCATTGTTGGCAGCATTGAATCAAGGGAGATGAGCTTCAGGAACTTTGGCAGGCTATAGACCATTGGACTACCATTCCCAATGCAAGTTGGATATAAGGGGGGAGAGAGTTGTATTTTCTCAGGCTGAACACCGAGGAAGTTTTTCTTTCTTGTGAGGAGACTGAGGTGTGCACATCACTGCTGCCACAAGCCTGCAGCTATGTGCTAAGGACCAGAGTCACTCCAGGTGATCCAGAAACGAGCTAACATCTGAACAGTGAGACCCATGTTGCTGTATCGCTGGGACAGGAGAGAGGACACTGCTGCCATTAACCGCTTGCCGACCGCCTCACGCAGATATACTGCGACAGAAGGGCTCGTACAGGCAAAATCATGTACCTGTACATTGCCCTTTAAGAGGCGGCCAGTGGCTCCGTGAGTCGGGTCACGGGTCCCGCGGACTCGATCACCGCGGGGATACCCGTGATCGCCTCACGGGGAGATGCTGATGTAAACAGCATCTCCCTGTTCTGCCTAGTGACAGTGTCACTCGATCTCTGCTCCCTGTCATCGGAGCAGAGATCAGTGACGTCACACACACAGCCCATCCCCCTGACAGTTAGTAATCACTCCCTAGTACTGATTTAACCCCTCCCTGCCATCTAGTGGTTAACCCCTTCACTGCCAGTGTCAGTTACACAGGAATCAGTGCATTTTTATAGCACTGATTGCTGTATAAATGACAATGGTCCCAAAAATGTGTCAAAAATGCCCGATGTGTCCGCCATAATGTCGCAGTCACGATAAAAATCGATGATCGCCGCCATTTTAAAAAAAATAAATTATTAATGAAAATGCCATAAAACTGTCCCCTATTTTGTAAACGCTATAACTTTTGTGCAAACCGATCAATAATTGCTTATTGTGATTTTTTTACCAAAAATATGTAGAAGAATACGTATCGGCCTAAACTGAGGAAAAAAATTGTTTTTTTATATATTTTTGGGGGATATTTATTATAGCAAAAAGTAAAAAATAATGCGTTTTTTTCAAAATTGTCGCTCTATTTTTGTTTATAGCGCAAAAAATAAAAAACGCAGAGGCGATCAAATACCACCAAAAGAAAGCTCTATTTGTGGGATAAAAAGGACGTCAATTTTGTTTGGGAGCCACGTCGCACAACCGCATAATTGTCAGTTAAAGCGACGCAGTGCCGAATCGCAAAATGTGCTCTGGTCAGGAAGGGGGTAAATTCTTCCAGATGGTTAACCTGTTGCTGCTAGCAGAGACTGAACCCATAAGGACTGGCCATCTAACTAGCAGCATTATTTCCTGTATGCAGACTATACTGGGACTGTATTCATGTGCACCACCTTAAAGAATGGGTCCCAACTCTAGCTGGCTAAAGAACTAGGGTTAAAGACTGCTCATTAAAATAGCTGCTTCACAAGAACTTTGGCTCCCTATGACGCATAGTAAGAGGTACCACTTTAGGGAGTTTTACATTTCATTGCTGCCATTCATATAGAGTGCACTTTAAGGCCCCATTCACACCTATGCGAATTAGATGCGGCTTACACTGCATCCAATTCGCAAGACATTTTAAAATGCATTCATTTGAATGCATATGGTTCACATATGTGCGTTGCATTTGCACTGCGCATTGCTCAAAAAACGTGTGCGTTTTCTGAGCATTGCGGTGCGAATTACAAGCACATTATCTTCTATGGGAATGCATCTGATTCCGCTCCTTACTACACCTCCCCCCTCTCCCCCCTCTCCCCCCTCTCCCCGCTCACTGATCCGCAGCTACAATGGAGAGAAACCGCTGAACAGCTGTTTTTTCTCTTCGCAGAGAAAACGGAGCTGGAATTCGCACCACACATGTGTGAACCCAGCCTAAAGTAGATATAGCCTACTTTTAGTGAGAAGTTTTTGCAGTACTGATTATCATTGCTGTTACCATTCTTTTCTAATGCCGTTACTTATTGCTGATTTTGTGGATTACCCAGTTTAGTCTAATTTAGTTGAAAAGAACTTCATTCAATGCTGCTATAGCCTAGTGAACACATCGGCTAGTGAACTGTGATTGAATTAAACTTTACTTACGCATGTATGTGCCTACTACAACCTCTTGACAATACAGTGTATTGGGTTTATTTATCACTAAGCAGTCTGATGTTTGCTTTTTGATACTGAACCTTAGTTGTGTGTGGGGTATCTATATTGGCGCTCCCAGTAGCAGTGCATTATCTAATTGCCTAACCTGGTGTGTCAGTGGTTAACATGGTGTGTCAGTCTGAGGTTGTTCTCAGAGACGAGCCAAAAGAACAGAGAACCCAACCTAAAAATTGGATCCTGCGGGGGTAGCATTACATATTGTTCATGGCACCGTGGTAAAAGTGAGTACACCCCTGACCTTTTTGTAAATATTTTATTATATCTTTTCAGTGTTACAACACTGAAGAAATTACACTTTGCTACAATGTAAAGTAGTGAGTGTACAGCTTGTATAACAGTGTAAATTTGCTGTCCCCTCAAAATAACTCAACACACAACCATTAATGTCTAAACCACTGGCAACAAAAGTGAGTACACCCCTAGGTGAAAATGTCCAAATTGGGCCCAAAGTGTCAACATTTTGTGTGGCCACCATTATTTTCTAGCACTGCCTTAAGAGCCCATTCACACATGAGAATTTTGTAGCTTGAAGCCTCAAGCTACAAAACGCTTGAGGGGAAAAAAATCCATTTACCTGAGCTCCATCTCTCTCCAGCTTTGTCCACGAGTGTCTTCGCTGTCCTGGACTCTCCCACCTGATTGGCTGAAACACAGCAGCGATGCCATTGGCTCCCACTGCTGTCAATCAAAGTCAGTTAGACAATCAGGAGAAGAGAGCGGGCGGGACTGAACTGAAGCTCTGTATGGACACACAGAGCTGCGGCTCGACTTGGATGCCCCCAAAGCAAGCTGCTTGCTGTGGGGGCACTCAACAGGAGGAAGGGGCAAGGAGCACCAAAGAGGGACCCAAGAAGAGGAGAATATGGGCTGCTCTGTGCAAATCCACTGCAACAGAGCAGGTAGGTATAACATGTTTGTTATTTTTAGAGAAAAGAAAAGGAGATTTTACAATCACTTTAAGTTAATGAACTTATCGTATAATAAAAATAAATTTGTTATTTGAGTAATGTAAATAGTAATGGTAGACCTAAATCTCACCTCTATGCTAGGCAGCCAGAGAAGGTGACACATTTGACAAATTGCTTCAAGCCTCACTTCAGGCAAAAAAAAAAATACCCCCACAGTTGGGCCCCTGCATGGCAAGAGTTAAATGTTTGTTACAGTGGAACTTAACTCCCAAAAGGGAGTTAATTCTTTTTAAACACCCCCAACATCCCCAGGCAGATTTGCCTTTTTTATCTGTTTATTTGTTTATTTTCTTTGGCCTGTCCCCTGTTGCCAATTTGGCCTAGGCCAGAATGATGTGTACCTGGTCCTGCAACCTCCTTACATTACATCCTCCAGTAGGTTGCATGACTGGGCAAATAGAGCGGCCAGAAGATGGATCAGCAGGCTGAACCAGCAAAACATTGGTAGATGGCTGCCTGCACCCGGAAGAAGCAGCCAGCTGAAGTGGTTCAAGATGGTGGATCGAGACCTGGTGTTTGTAACTCAAACAGTGATTCACAGCAGAAAAACGCTGGATTCACTGTATGGGTGAGTACGTGTTTTAAAAATTGTGCAGTACTATAGGTAAGAGGCAAAATAACAACATGGGGAGGTTGAGTACCGCTTTATATCTAGAGGTAAAGGAAAAGGTGTAATCCTTACTTTTTTACTTGCTTGGGTAGTCTTCCTCCACTAATGTACTCAAGCGGGGGAGCCCACTACAAAGGTTGCTTCATTTTAACAATCAAACAATCCCAGCTTTAAGGCATATTTGACGGCAGATAAGTCATATACAGTGTGGAGAGCAGAAAAAATGGATCTGTGGGACTGGCATACCAACCTAAAGTTAAACTTTCATATATATCAAACTCTCAACTGTAATTCATTTTTTATAACTCCACTTCTTTAGTAATCAAGTTACTTTCCAAGAAAGTTGTTATACTAAGGTACATTAATATATGAATCAGTTAGACACCCAACACACATAATTTACAAGGTCTAGAAGGTTAAAGTGATTGTAAACCCTCGTTTTTTTTTTTTTAATCTATTTAAAATAACAAACATGTCATACTTACCTCCACTGTGCAGCTCGTTTTGCACAGAGTGGCCCCGATCATCCTCTTCCGGGGTCCCCCAGTGGTGCTGGTGGCTCCTCCCCTCATCGTATAATCCCCTAGGAGAAGCGCTCTCCCGGGGGGTTACCTTGTGGGCGCACTCCCGAGTCTAGCATTCGGCATCCATAGACACGAATGCCGGACTCAGCCCCGCCCCCCAACGCCCACGTCTTTGGATTTGATTTACAGCAGCGGGAGCCAATGGCTGCGCTGCTATCAATCTATCTAATCAAGAGCCGGGACCCCATGCAAAGAGGGATAGCGCGTCTCCACCGAGGGAAATACGTGGCTCAGGTAAGTAGAATAGGGGGGGCGGTTACTGCCAGGTGTTTTTTCACCTTAATGCATAGGATGCATTAAGGTGAAAAAATACAAGGGTTTACAACCCTTTTAATAAGACATGTTAAGCCTCTTAAAAATATTCATTAGGACCAGGGGTTTATTCAAGGACCTTGATGGCATTGAGAACTTCTGACACGGTTACTGAAGCTTCCTTATTATCTATCCTGGTGTAGCCAAGGGTTTGCTAATATAAGGTATTACAGTTGTTATGGTTGCAAAAGTGTCCTTTTAATGCTGTTAGGACTTTCTTTTAATTCCTGAGAAGCATCGCTGCAAAGCATTGTGGGCGACGTAGTTTGAAAGAGGAAGTGACTCTGTTAGCTGGATCAGCCCTGAACTACAAAACAGACAATGCAGCGCGCAGCATTGCATGCTGGGAGCAGTAATAAAAGGAACAGCGTGGCCACCTTTTGGCCTCTCTGGACGCCATTCAACACCAGGAGGTCTGTGTGTGTGACCAGGAGACTGCGGCCTATGTAGGGAGGAGTGGGAGCGCCAGCTAGGGTTGCCCCATCATCCCTTTAATCCAGGACACATATTAATTACACTCTGAGGCTGTTTTAATGCAGATAAGGCAACAAGTGAGTTTAATTACCACCTTAATCAGCCACAGAACCTGTGTAATTATTGTGTGTCCTGGATTAAAGGGATGTGGCAACCTTAGCGCCAGCCTCTGAGGGACTTTGGAGTACAGCCCGGTCAGCCCAGCAAGTGGATCGGTGTGCAGTGCCAGGGCATCTGGAAGTTTTCCTACATCCCAGCCATCCGGAGGAGTGGTACAGTGCAGCGGCGCTATCTTTTCATCAGATTGAGACATCAGGAGGGGAGTCTGGATGGAGCCTTACAGCCTCTGAGTCTATTGTGGTGAGAGGGCACCTGCCCATTCTAGTAAAGTGCACTGTTTGCTGAGTGAGTTACTTACAGGCTGCTGGTGAGACTTGTAGTTCCACGGAAGTGATTCTGCTTATTCACAGGCCACATACAGCTGAACTCTGGGGTTTGTCATTCCCTGTGCTGTAAAGTCAGTACTGTATTACACTCACACTTAAGAAGAAAGTTATAAGTGCCATATTTCTTTAGTCAAACAGTTATCAACGCACCATTTATTCTGCAGTTTGCGTTCTCTTCTTTTGCCCTGTTGGATTACAAATACTGCAGTTTAAAACTATAAGCTAGCTGAAGATAACTGAAGCCAAGGAACTTTCATCATCTTTTGCAACGTATCAATCACGGTTCTATTTTGTAGGTTCCACATTGAATTACAACCTAGGGGGAGCCCTTGAGTACAGATTAAGTATTGCATTGTATTATTGAATGTAAATAACATTACATTGCAGTTTTTGGTGTGTGTATTGAGGCTTCAGTAGGAAGGTGTTTAATATAGGTTTTGGAGTATATTGAGCACTTGTCCCATTGTACCCCTGTCTACATATACTCCCTACGGTGATTATTGAAACCACGGTTTCCACATCTATATTGATCATTGATCATTATCATCTGTCATTTATTGTTTATGTTTAATCACATTGTGATTCATTGTGTTTAATATTCAATCTAGTAAACATTCTGAATGGTTCAGTGACATTGTGTGAGATTCTCATTAATAACATCTGACTACAGCATGGAACCCAAGGTGTCAGAGGTAAGAGAGGATCTGCAGAGTCGGGGTAGCCAAAGAGGTATAGAGTTAATCAGCAGCCCTCATGGGGGTACCGCTACACTGGTTTGTGATAAGATAGGCAAGATGGCATTTTGTAAGAGTTTATCTGCTTGGGTAGAATTAAAGAGATTCAAATTCATACCAGATCTGAAGGATCCGAATTATGTGGGAACCAAGAAACATTTTTTCTCTTTGGAAACAATGCCTGGCTGCTTTGTTTACATGGTCAGAAGTTCCCGACTAGTAAATGAATGAGGCTGGGTAACGGCACCTGAGACTTTATTAACACTCATTAACAGCGGAAGAAAGAAGCTGTCAAATACTGTATAGTGGTAGAAGAAAAACCTGCTGCTATTTGGCATCTTGCACATTGATTGAATTTATTGATGCTTATATAAAATGTTCTGTAAAGACTTTGCTTATAAAAGCACACAGGGGTACTCATTCACATAGGGGAGTGAGATCTGGGAGCCCCCTTGTTAAAAAGGGCTTTCAGATTCCGATAAACACCCTGCCCCCCCACCACCAAAGCACCCCCCTATGTGGCCTGGTATCGTTTAGGAGGGGGGTACTCACTCGTTCCCCCCCTTTCCTGGCTTGCCAGGCTACATGCTTGGATAAGGGTCTGGATTTTGGGGGAACCCCATGCCGCTTTTTATTTTTTATTTTGCCGTGGGGTTTTCCTAAAGCCCATACCAGACCCAAAGGGTCCCCCCACGCTGTTCTTTTTAACATTTTTGTATGCCAGCAATGGCTTGCAGCTGGGAAAATCAATGTAAATTTAATTTTTTTCTTTATATATGATACAGATGCGCCACTTTACAGGCAGACTAAAAGGTCCCCCCAGGCACTATATTTAAAATCATTTTTCATTTTTATTGTCTCACTTTAAGCATTATTAAAATCACTGCCCTTTTAAAATGTTTTTTTTTTTTTTTTTTGATACATTTCCCCCAGGGCAGTCCCCATACCCTTTTTAGGTCCAATAACTTGCATATAAGCCTACAAAATGGGGACTTTTGATTTTTCAAGTTCGGGTCCCATAGACTTTAATAGGGTTCGCGGTTCGGGTCTGAACTTTTTCCATGTTCGGGAGTTCTGGTGTGAACCGAACCAGGGGGTGTTCGGCCCAACTCTACCTGTGATGTTTGTAGATGGAGAGCAATGATAATGAGAGGTGAGATGGTGACCTTGATCAATATTACCTGTGCCTAGATGGCGACTTGTTTTGGTTTTTAGAATGCTCCTTCTGTCTTGAACTCCTTACAGGACTGTAGATACAGTATTACAACAGCATTGGGACCAGATGCTCTCTTTTTCTCAATATCTTCACTACTTATCTAATCCCTTGACGTTACAGGCAATAGGTTGTTTGATGGGGCAGCATTCCCCATAGAGACCAGGTAACGCAGCAGGCTGAAATGAAAAACTGCATGGCACAGTGATCCCAGAGCAAGGATTGAGAAGGAGATAGGAAGAGCCCATGTGGATGCCATAAAAAGGGAACTAATACCTGCAGACAATAACCGCATAAGCATCCAGCATGAGAAGAGAATACCACCATGTGTTGCACAAATATGTCTTAAATGCATTTAAAACTGGCTCCCCTGGCCTTCAGTGATGATCAGCGTTCTCAGATTGCAACCTCAGCTCTCTGAACCATTTTGGAAATAGGCAAGCCAAGACAAACTGCCCACTGTGGCCGCGTCACTTCCTGTCATGCACTGCACTTGCACTGCTGCAGCCAGGCTGGAAATGACAAACTCCCACAAACAGGTGCAGGAAACACGCTGAGAAACAGAGACGAGAAGGGAAAAGCAAAGGGAAAATGCTGCTTTCTTTGACAGGCCTGCACCACCAGAATGGGGCTCCAGCCATATAGCTCAACTCCAATCTTAATCAGGTGAGGACAAACAGGAGAATGCTACGAGCTGAGTCTGTCTTTGATTTACACTATTGTTAACCAGTTCTCTCAGGTTGTGGGGACAGAGCCACAACCCATTGTATGCTGCCATGATGCACCAGGAAACCTGTGTTCCGATCACTAGCACTCAAACAAGCAAAGTTTAGTTCAAACCTGTGTTCAGGCCAAAGCATAATCTCATCCCAAAATAAGACCATGTATGGACACTTGAAAAAACTCTTTCCTTGCTTTATGATGGAAATAACTTTGTTGTAGAGAGATGGGTTGCTTTACACTTAGGCTGCTTTCACACTTGTGAGGCGACAAAGTAGTGCGACTTTGAGGGGCGGAATGTGTTGCGTTTGATATAAAATATAATTTTTCTATAAGACTCATAGCATTCTGGTGTCACAGATACAGACTTTCTCAAACAAATGTTGTTGGATACAATGGGAATGTAGATATCATTGTTGTATTCCTTTGGCAGTTTGAGAACAGTCTATTGTCTCTATAGCTACAGTAAACAAGTAAGACTTGTTTGAGATTCTTTCAGCTCTCAAACTCAAAGAATGACTGTTAGATTACTGTCAGGTTTTGGCTTGAGTAGACAATGGGTATGTTGTATTGTTGTATTCAATTGACAGTTTTCAACAGGCTATTGTCTCTATAGCTATAGTACACAAGTATGAGATTTACTTGTTTGAGGTTCTTTCAGCTCTCAAACTGAAAGAATGACTGTTAGATTACTGTCAGGTCTTGGCTTGAGTAGACAATGGTTTACATAGATATCATTGTTGTATCCAATTGACAGTTTCAACAGTCTACACAGCTACAGTAAACAGGTATGTTTTCTGTTGTTTGGTAACTATGGTAAACAGCCTGGCACATAAAAGGGGAATTCAGGCATAAGCTAGGGACACACACACACACATCATCATGCTGTAAGATCAGAAGCCACCCATGATACAAGAAACATGCCTGATCCTCCAGAAGAATCGTTGCCAATGGAGATCACAAACATACAGTAACAGAAGATAAGTAACTTTTAAGTGTATTTGTACTGTTATAGGCCATAGGCTGCATGTGTTAGGCATTTTGCTTGTTATAGATATCTGTCAGTCTTGTATTGTATTCCTAATATTGTAATAGTTTTGTATGTACAGCATCTTTGTATAGTAAAAGCACATTTACACACTGCAGAAATCTCAGCTTCCTTGCTTATACCACAGAGTAACCTTGCTAGATAGACGCAAGCAAAACAGACTTGCATTGCAACTTCACAGTGTGACTTTGATCTGACTTTACATTCTCTGGACCAAAGTTGCATCAAAAGTCAAACCAAAATAGTGCAGAAACCTTTTCTTAAGTTGCAGCGACTTCTGTAGTGTTATAGGAACGTCTCTCATAGAAATACATTGAATTTCACATGTCCTGCGACTTGGGGTCTGACAAGTTGAATCCCAAGCCTGCACAAGTGTGAAAAGAATCTTCAGGTTCTTATATATATAAAAGCCAAATGTTATCAGCTCACACCTTATAATCCGTGCCCTGCAAGCAGAGCACTTTTAACTAAGGAGCAGCGAGATATGTTGATGCAATATAAATTGATAAATTAAATATTTGTGTAAAAAGCAATACAGTACAGTATAAATAATAAATACAATAGTTTGATTTTGTTTTTTTAAACCCAGAACAGGTCCACTTATACATTTTTTAATACTCTTGCCATAGATAGCATTGTAATGTGACATGAAGAACTATATAATTCTTAACATCAATAAATAGCCTTCAAAAAGTATAACATTTTATGGTACATTTTCCACGTTTGTGATACCACTTACTATATTATAGTGGACATGTGTGAATTATCTAATATATTGTAAATTAAACAACATACTTTTTTAATGTGAATGATAATTGGATATTGTTTGAGTGCACTTTTGAATCCAAATGGCCAGTTCTATGTGCGTGGTACTAGTCTCATTTTGAAAGGCTTTGGTTTCTGTGAGAGTCCAAAAACTGGGGTGATGTCTGGAGGAGACTTGGGGTCCGGCCATTGGAATTCAAAGTGTCTCATCAGAGTAGTGAAAAAGAGGAAGAGCTCCATCCGGGCCAGATTCTCTCCAAGACAAACCCGGGGACCTAAAGAGAAACACATGAAGGTTAGAGGGAACACAGGGAAGTAACACTTATGTAGCAAGGTCCCAGACCTCTAAAGGCCTCAGGGTGACCTCCAGAGTTAGGCTGAGCTGATATCTGTCTTTGTAGAGTGGGTTACAAGGCATGGTGGGTGTAATGCAAGATGGAGTGATGGGTGCCAGACACTTTTTGAATGCAAAAGAGATTTATTATCTCTTAACAGAACTGTGGGAGAGAGGGTTAGGGCCAGGAGACCCTTAAGTAGATGCAATGTTAATCGGCAGACTCTGAAACTTCTATAGGTAGACAGCTATACAGGGGAAGGCCTCCAGCCACCACTTCTGTATAGGTAGGACCGCTGTCTCCTATGGCAACAAATCTTGTAACAGTCACTAACGGTAGTTGTATTTAACTATTGGTAACACAGATAGTTCTCCTCCTTGGCTTGGCACTAGCGGAAGTTTTCCCACTTCTTCACCATCCCTGGTTGGTGAGAAGATTGCTCTGGTACTGGCTCCAGCTTATTTACAGTGGTCTCCGGTAACAAGGTGGATGGTCCCTTAGTTCCCCTCTACCTCCGACCACAACTGGTTCCCTGTCCGGCTGAACCATTTCTTTTGGTTGGACTCCAATCCTGCAGTCCCAACCCTGAGCTGCTTCTCCTGCTTCTGGATAGGCCCTGAGACAGCCTAGCAGCCAGATGTCCCAAGGATAGGCCTCAGGCTTCCAGCCTAGAAGCCTGGGGCAGCATAACACACGTCCACCCAGACATCCGTCCAGGTGGCACTTAAAGTGGAGTTCCACCCATTTTTACAACTCCTCAGCATCCCTCACTAAACTGTGCACTGTAAACGAATTGGATATTTTTAAAAATTTTTTCTCAGCACTTACTGTATATCTGCTGTATTCATTTTTCACTTCCTCCTCCCTGGCCGCGGCCCATCGCATCATTTCCTGTTTGCAATGCCTTCTGGGAAGGGGCGGCAACTTCCTCTGACACTGCCGTTGCTATGGAAACCTGACCTGAAACCTATTACACTGCTTGTGCTGCACTGAGCATGTGCGAGATCTGCAAGGATGAGATCCAGGAAGAAATACAGTCTGGCTTCAGATTCCCAGACTTAAGATGGCCACGGCCTGCTGTAAGTTTATAAAATAACAAATTACTGCTATAAACTAACAAAACAGACCTTAGTTTTCAGACAAACTTTAATAGAATACATTAAGCTTGTGTATTATAGGGGTATTTTTATTTAAAAAGTATAATTTCGGCCGGAACACCACTTTAACCCCGATCACTTGACTCCACCCAAATAAATAGGCTCTCCCAGCAGGCCAAGGGACTAAAGAAACCCCCGCCAATTGGCTGAGACACCCCATCCATTCATAACCTGCCCTTGCTAAGCCCTTCTCTATCTAATGTCACCAGCATAATGCCACCTACTGACAGAAGAGAGAAAGTACAGCAAGTCCAGAACTAGAGAGAAATCAGTGGATCTACCAACAATTAACGAGGGCAACTATCGCTTGGCAAACTACATTTACTAGCAACCATGCCTAAACACCAGGATGCTACACTTAAATTGCAACTTAATCCCAAAATGTTTGTTTTGAATAACAAACTGTAAAATGTTTTATTTCCCTTAATTTTCTGTCCCAGTAACAATAGTCCCCAGGGTGAATCTCCTAGTCAGGGACGCAGACAGTAATAACATTCTGACCATTCTTCCAAAACTAAAAAGGCAGGTAATGACAGTTCAAGATATGCCTGGAGGTGTAAAATTATATCTAAAAAAGTTCTAATTAATATAATCTACTGTTTTTGGATACATCGCCCACAGATCTCATTGGTCAGCTTTTGGCTTCAGCACTGGCAGTGCATGATCTATTAGCCCTGGCGCTAATGCCATGTATAAGTCCTAAGTTTTAAACAGTGGCGGCCACTGCATTTTGGGCGCACAGGCACCGCCCCCCCATCCATGTGCCCTGCTCCTTTCAGGATGCCGGACGCATGGACTCCCATGGCGGGGATGGGAAGGGGTGGTTTTTTGAAGCACCTGATTAGAGCCAGAGGCTCTAAGAGGCTGCAAAATAGGGTGAGCTTGGGGCGCAGAGAATGCGCCCTGATCCCACTCAATTGTGTGAAGATAGCAAATACATTTTCGCTATTTTCATACTAACGTTCCTCCCCACCAATCAGGAGGCAGGTTGTCAGACCTGTTTCCCGATTGGCCAAAGCGCCAGGTGATCCTATTTGATGCCTGGTGTTTAGGAAGAGGAGGCACCAGTAGAGGAGACATGCGCTGGACTCGAGGAAGGATACTTCTGCCACCGCTGCTGCTCTGGTGGAGACAACACAGTCAGGACTCAGCACTCAGAGAAGATACCACAGCCCGGCAGTAAGTGCCAGACCACCTGGGGGGGGTGCTGTCAGAGCAGAGCAGTGAGCCTGTGGGGCGCCGTGCTATCAGTGCCGCCGGGGGGTGCACTGTTCTACTAGTGCCAGTGCCGATCAGTGAGGCTGAGTGACCAGTGCTGTCAGTGCCGATCTGTGAGGCTGAGCTGTGTACCCTGAGCTGTATTCCCTGATCTGTATACCCTGATCTGTGATGCTGAGCTGTATACCCTGATCTGTATACTCTGATCTATATAACCTGATCTGTATACCCTGAGCTGTATACCCTGATCTGTGATGCTGAGCTGTATACCCTGATCTGTAAGGCTAAGCTGTATACCCTGATCTGTGAGGCTGAGCTGTATACCCTGAGCTGTATACCCTGATCTGTGATGCTGAGCTGTATACCCTGATCTGTGAGGCTGATCTCTATACCCTGAGCTGTATACTCTGATCTGTGAGGCTGAGCTGTATACCCTGAGCTAAATACCCTGATCTGTGAGGCTGAGCCGTATACCCTGAGCTGTATACCCTGATCTGTATAGCTGAGCTGTATACCCTGAGCTATATATCCTGATCTTTGAGGCTGAGCTATATACCCTGATCTGTGAGGCTGAGTTATATACCTTGTTCTGTGATGCTGGGGCTGTATACTCTGTCCTGTTAAGCTGGGGCAGTATACTCTGTCCTGTGATGCTGGGGCCGTATACTCTGTCCTGTGATGCTGGGGCTGTATACTCTGTCCTGTGATGGTGAGCTGAATACTCTGATCTGTGAGGCTGAGCTGTATACCCTGATCTGTATATCGTGATCTGTGATGCTGAGCTGTATACCCTGATCTTTATACCCTGAGCTGTATACCCTGAGCTGTGAGGCTGAGCTGTATACCCTGATCTGTGAGGCTGAGCTGTATACCCTGAGCCATATACCCTGATCTGTGAAGCTGAGCTGTATATCCTGATCTGTATACCCTGATCTGTGAGGCTGAGCTTTATACCCTGAGCTGTATACCCTGATCTGTGAGGCTGAGATGTAAACACTGATCTGTGAGGCTGAGTTGTATACCCTGATCTGTATAGCTGAGCCGTATACCCTGAGCTATATACCCTGATCTGTGAGGCTGAGCTATATACCCCGATCTGTGAGGCTGAGCTATATACTCTGTCCTGTGATGCTGGGGCTGTATACTATGTCCTGTGATGCTGGGGCTGTATACTCTGTCCTGTGATGCTGGGGCTGTATACTCTGTCCTGTGATTCTGGGGTTGTATACTCTGTCCTGTGATTCTGGGGGCTGTATACTCTTTCCTGGGATGCTGAGCTGTATACCCTGTCCTGTGATGCTGATCTATATATTCTGTCCGGTGATTCTGAGGCTGTATACTCAGTTCTGTGATGCTGAGCTGTATACTTCCCACACTGGGGGGGAAGCAAGTGGAATACAGGGGACGGAGTGGGTGAATTCTATAAGGGGGGCTTATGAGAAGTGGGAGGGGTCAAAAAAACTTCACCAGCCGCCACTGGTTTTAAATATTCTGTTAATAAATAATGTAGCTATCTAGGTCTTCTGAAGTCGCCACCTTTTTTGTAACTATCTTTTACCTGCAGAGAAAGGAAGGAAAGATTCTACTTTCACTAGTTCTCCATCCTCATTCAGGAAATTCTCTGGATTAAATTCATTTGGATATTTCCAATATTTTTCATCATAGTGTGTTGATGACAGATCTGTGATGATGAGTGTTCCCTGGAGACACAATTAAAAAACAGTTTAAGACAAATAAAATAAATAAATAAGATAAATAAACAAGATAAATAAATAAGATAGATAAACTGAACCTATCACAGCTAGAAGTTGAAGATTTAACTCACCAGTGCCCAAAACAAGGTATAGTATAGGTTTTGGGTGAACATCAGTGAATTTAATCGGTTATCAGTTTCTAAGAAAATCTAAACCTCAAAGCAATATTTTATATATTGCAGATTACCAGTTCTTACACATGGTGTCTGCATTAGTTTTTATTTTTAAGGCTAAGACCTTTTTTTAGCAATTACAGAAAATACCAGTTGATTCTGCCATAAATGTCCTTGTCTCTTCCTATGATTTAGGAAAAAAAAAAAAAGAACCTTATCCTTATTGTATATACTACTAGACTCAGCAATCATCATGTAATTGAGATAAGCAAAGGCAGTCATGGTTGAAGTCTAGCCTGTTTAACAACCATTGTGCCTTCTATAGATACCATAGGGAAAAAAATGTGGCCATGAAAGGACAGGAAGCGTGTTATTCTGCAGGATTATTTAGTGAAACGAAAGGAAAGTAAATAAGTAAATGAAAGCAGTCCGTATATTTAAGGACTATTAGGCTACAATATACAACATTTTTGATTTTGGGTTTAACTCCTTCACGCAGACGTCAGACAAATATGTGGCCCCACTGGACTAGGCTTTTTTGCCATGGGGTCGCATATTTGCATACCTCCTTTTATGCTGGGAGCGCACTGCACGGCGTGCTCCCAGCACAGAGATCAGGGTCCCACCGTGAGCCCCGGGCCCCGTACTAATGATCGGGACCCGAAAAAAACGATCCCCGTGAATGGAGGAAAGAGAAACATTGTATCTCTCTCTGTCCTTTGCACAGAAAAAAAAGTGTGTGTAAAAAAAATTTAAATAAATTTAATAATAATAATAAATAAATAAAATAAAAAAATACCTAGTGTTTGTGTCAAGGTCAGGGTCAAACATCAGGGTCAGTATTTTTTGGAGAGGACAGAATTTATTCTTTTTTTTTTAATTAGTATCAGTGTCAGTGTGTTTTAGGTAGGATAAAAAAAGCAAAATGCGCACTATTGTTTTGGGACTGTATTACGGGTACAAACAACAGCTAGCATACACATTTATGGTATCACTGTGATCATCAGTCGCAGGAGAATGTATTTTGGGTGGTAGGTTCAGGTAGTACCAAGAAATATACAGCTAAATTAAAAATAATGTTTTTTTTTTTTTTACAATTTCGGGCCAGTTTTCCTTTGATAATAAAAAAAAGCAGGAGATATCCATTACCATGCTCCACCAAATGAAAGCCAAATTTGTCCTAAAAACAACAAGGTATAATCCACCTGAATGCACAAAGTACCCTATTTATCGACGTATAACGCTCACTTATCCCCCCTGAAAATCAGGAGAAATTGCGTGTGCGTGTTATACGCCGATTCCTGCTACCTCGGAGTGGAAGGAGGGGACGAGCTCCTCTGGATTACACCGAGCCGCGATCTCCTGTGTATCCTCAGTCACACACAGTCCCGCCCCCCTGGCCCGGCATTGGACCACTGTTCTGTCCATCATATGAGCCGGGTGGGACTGTGCGTGACTGAGCACCGGATACACAAGCGATTGAGGATCTGTGTCATCCAGCACTGGCGCGGCTGCAATCATCTGCAAAGGCGAGTCTGCAGATCTGTACTAAACAGGCTGCAATCATGGGTATGCTAGAGGCTGCAGATGGGCATGTTAGAGGCTGCAGGTGGGCATGTTAGAGGCTGCAATAATGGGCACATTAGAGGCTGCAGATGGGGATGTTAGAGGCTGCAATCATTGGGCATATTAGAGGCTGCAGATGGGCATAGATCAAGCTGCATTGAAGGGCACTGGTGAGGCTGCAGAGCACTGACCCTTATTTTAAAATGTTTTTTTTCTGAAACTTCCCTCTTGAAGTTAAGGTGCATGTTATACGCCGGTGCGTGTTATAAGCCGATAAATACGGTAGTTGTGATGATATGGACGTTTTTACGAATACATGTCAAAGTCACAAAATTGGGGTTAGACTTTTAGATTTGTTTTACCCTTAGGTGCAAAGGGTTTAAATATGCTGTGATTACCCCGCTGGCATACAGTAATGAGTTTGAGCGGTTTCAGCAAAACTGAGCCAGTGGAAACTCTCATTTTCATTTACTGAGCTGCAAAATTTGCTTTAAAAAAGTCTGTTTTATTAAAATGTATATAGAGGATGTGTTTTATTGTTGTGTGTATAGAAAAGGGTCTTTAAATGGGTGCAAGCTAAAGCAGTAACTTCCATCAAGTTTTTCATTTCATAAAGCAAAAAACAAAACCATCATGAGGCAAGATTGCAGCCTAAGTCATGGCTCGCCTCCCACTTCCTGGGAAGAGCAGTTATACCAGGGACGTGCAGTCAGGAGGGGCAGGTGAGGCAGAGCCATGAACATAAAAAAAAAATAAATAAATAAAATCGAGCTTCGAGGGTCGTAGCTCGGTGACCTGAAGTCACAGAGACCCTAAATTTGGGGCTGCTATGACCTATGGTTCCAGAGATATGGGGCTGCTTGTGCAGCTTGTCAGAAGCTACATAAAGAGCAGACATTTTAAATACAAGCTGGTACACTCTGCAGCAGACTGAGGGGATGAGCTCACAGTTCCTCTCCTCACTTCTTGTCAGAGGCACTGAGCTCAATGGACAGCTTGGAGTTTTGGACCAAAGGTAAAGTACCACTAGCCCAAGCTGTCCAATAAAAATGCTGCAGTGGAGGAGCGTCTCTCACTGCAGTGTCATAGAGGGGGGAATGTGTCTAAAAGACAAATGCTCCCTTCCAGCCCAGCCCTCTTAAAAAACTTTTTTATGAGTATAAGATTTACCCACAATCCCATGTTTTTCTCACACAGTTAAGAGGGAGAATGAGAATCTGCTGCTGTTGAAAACGTACAAGCTAAATCATATATTGTTATGCTATATGTTATAAGATAATAATTTATTATTTATCTATTTACTGGGAAATTACTGGTTGGAAGTTATAACAGTAATTTGTCCGTTAAGCCACCTGCTTCAGTTTTTGAAAATATAGTAAATTACCTTAAAAAAAATATATAATAATTATTTGTATATTACTTATGGTAATTAACCCCTTGCCACCCATGCCAATTCTGACACTCCTCTCCTACATAAAATAATCATCATTTTTTTGCTAGAAAATTACTCAGAACCCCCAAACATTATATATATTGTTTTAGCAGATACCCTATGGAATAAAATGGTGGTCATTGTAACTTTTTATGTTATACAGTATTTGCGCAGCAATTTTTTAAACGTTTTTTTGGGGGGAAAAATGTGGGAAGCTAAGGTGGAATCCGGTCTGGTTTTTCAGTCCACCTTGGCAGTGTGGTATAAATATGGAAGGACTGGAGCAAGAGATTGCTCTGGCTTGCGACTCAGAGGAGCTAATACCTGAGAGAGCTACGTGAAGATTGATCTGTAAGGCTGCATTCGCACTTCAGCTTTTTGAATTGCAGGAAGATTTGCTGCAAATCTGCCTGCGATTTGAAAGCGCTGATGTGTGAATGACAAATCGCGGGACTTGCATTTGAGATGCCATTCATTTGAATGACACCTCAAATCGTGGTGATTTAGGCTGCTTTCACACTTCAGCGTTTTGATCGCGCTGCAATCGCAGCAACACGCAGCATGATCAAAATGCTGAAGTGCGAATGCAGCCAAAGTGAAAGGAAAAGGTTTACAAAACACTTGTTTTTTGGTTGGTGACTGGGAAAAGCACTTCACCTGTTAGATAGGAGCCTGTACTGTTTAGTTAGTGCCTGGAAGGCAAGGATTTCTTTTCTGTTTTGTTTGTTTCTGTGCAAACTTTTAAACTTTTAAATCCAACTACAAGTCAGAATTTTAAGAAAAGACCTGCCCCGTTAGCCTGCCTTTTTCCTAGGGAAGGTGATCCCCCCTTGAGCTAAACCCCCCCCCCCACATACTTTGTAGACAATCCACAGAAGAACCAGACATGTACGCAGCTGGAAAGAAATGTAAGCGCAGGACATACATGGTGGGGTGGAAGTAACTACCAGACTGGAATATGTTAAGTCAGGTGCTGGTCAGATAAAAAGAACTTTCTATTACCGGATTGGAGGAGTCACGGGGAGATAGGGAGGAGTCGTGTGATAGTAGTGTGGGGGGTGGAGCAGAGGCACATCAGTCAGAGGCATAAATGATGGTGGAACGACTTTCCCTCCCACCTTAGTGGAAATGGTTTGGCTGTGGTGAAGAAGACGGCGTCTGCGGTTGGGTCCTTGATGATGGGTATACAGCATGAGGTATTTGAGAAAACGGTGGGACCCATCTCAGGTATGGAGTCCTCCCAGTTGGTCTGGTTTAGTCTAGACTACCGGGTAGTAAGGTGGTAGGGGTCTGTGGTCAGTTAGTGAGTCCTCGAGGCAGTATTTGACGGCTGTAATAAGTCCTTATTTAGTAATAAGTGGGAGTAGTAGGTACAATTTTGAGTTGGGGTAGTAAGTTATCTGAACTACCCTAGTCATGATACCCGTATGCGGTTGTTTTGTGGTTGCAACAGTTGGGCACTACTGGATGTAACTTAGACATGGTCTGGCAAGCTACTAACATTGACATATGCCAGAAGTTCTGGTTTATCTGAGAATATCTTGCTTCTAAAACTACCCCCATTAGAAAAAAGAAAACTCCCACATACTAGCTGGAGGGGTTTTTGTGGACTGGGAGTGGCCTTAAATAGATTTTTTTTCACTAGGGGAAGGGAGAAAAACTGCTGCAGGGCAGGGTGTTGCTAGGATTGTGAAGATTTGATGCACTCTGAGGAAAGCAATAATGTGGTGCATAGCACGCCATAGTGAAAAGTATTTCTGGCAAATTGTGCAAGTGGCATGATGCAGTGGTCAGGAGTACATAATGTACAAAGTGCAGGTGTCAGGAGTATGAAATGCATTAAGTTGAGGGGTCAGAAATATGAAACGTAATGCACAGAGTGCAGGGGTCGGGATTATGTAATTCACAGAGTGCTGGGACTTTGTAATGCACAGACCACTAGGGTGCAACCCACATAATACAGGGGTCTGGAGCATAAAACACAAAGTGCAGGAGTATGTAGCACACAAAGTGCATGGGGTCAGGACTATACAACACACAAAGCACAGGGGTCAGGCTACATAATGCACAGAGTGTCCCTCCCTAGTCTCCCTTTCTCAGCACAAACCCCCTCTTCAAGCTAATATCCTATTCCTAATACAAATCCCTCCCCTCCCAGTAGAAATCCACTTCCACACTAAGTCCAAATACCCCCCTAAGCTCAATTTGCCCTCAGGACAAATACTGCACAAATCTACTCATATACATTAGATGCAGCAGCACCTGGCACAGTTAGTAAAGTCCTCCCAGGTCTACCCTCTGCTGTGTCATATGAGCCTTCAGATCCCTCAGCCTTGCATTACACATTTTGCCACTCTGATCTAAGGCCTTCAAGGCAAGACACAAAGCAACAGATATCTGGTGCTACCAACACCCATGGCTGCAGGAATGTGGTACAGGCAACTATGATACACAGGGCTGGATTAAGAGCATTATGTGCTTGGTGCTGAGGGTTTTGGTGGACCTTTTACTGGGCACCCTTCTGCATTTCCAAGAACCTGTGCTGGCATGCACCCAAGCTCAAAAGGGCACAGGTTAACAGGCGTAATATCAAGAAAGCCTGGCATTTGATTTGCCAGGTTTCCATAAGGGCCATGCATCGGCATGCACTCTGAGCTTAAAGAGTGCAGCCGCGCAGGTCTAACACTATAGAAGCCCCAGACTTCTGTAAGAGCCCTGCATGAGTGTGCCCCAGGCTTCCATTAGGACTGCTCATGTGAGGCACATTATCAATCCCACCACCCTGCCCAGGCGGTGCATGCGGAATACAGGGCTCCTCTCCTCAGGGGAGATCTCTTCCTGTTGACCCATTGCTTTCCATGAGCAGTCTGTTCTTTTTGGGTAGCTGGGCCTATATTAAGGTAGGGGCCTGGAGCTGCAGCTCCAATAGCCCCTATGTTAATCCAGCCCCGGATACACATACCTTTCACAGCTTCCTTAATTCCCATGACTTTTTTGAAACTCAGGCAAAGCTTGAGCTCTTGCCGATAGCGTTGCTGGTCACTTCTTGCTTTCTGTGTATTCTTTTGGGCCAGGACAACTGCCTACTATAGTGATCGGCCTATAGGAATATGTTGAGGTGGCACTTAGTAGCAAGATTCAACACTATATGGAAGTGCCAAAGCATTGCCTATAAGCTTTATGGGATGGATACACAAACCCAGGTCTAAAGCAGCAGAACAATCAGAATTATGTTTTAGGAGGTGCCCTTTGTCTTGTTCACCTGTGTTGGTCAGAGCAATTAAACAGATTTCAGGTGCCATCTTTCCAGGATAGAAAGTCAAAGTTGTTAACTCATTTTTTTATACACCTACTAAAATGTAATTGAATATTTGGCTAATTGAATGCATATAAGGCAATACCTAAACCCAATAATAGAACCTTTACTAGTTAGAAACGTCAGTCATGAAAGGATATTCTGAACTAAGAGGCTGCTAGGGACAGCAGAGGTTGTTTCTTCTGACATTGATTAATGAAAATCAATATGATTCTGAGGTATGAACAAGAATGTTGGATGGACAGAGTCTATGGAATGAGGAGAGTGAAGCGCAAAAAAATATATACTTGCAATATATAACACAATTCATATAACAGGTGCAAAGATTAATAAAGTGCATTCAGTGCAATCAGTAGTGTATGAACAATATAGGAAATGAACAGCAAAATATTGCATAAAAAATAAATATGCAAAAATTCAAATAAAACATGCACTAATTAAAGTGCAATAAGTGCCATCAATTACGCAAAACCTAAAATTCAGCTAGAGAAGAATTTCAAGCATAAATATCAGTGCAATGATGATGTCATTTATGACGAAACGATCATGAGGACTGATACGTACACATGCTACTGTGCATTCACGATTGCTATATGGCCATTTACAAGGGTTTCATTTGGATTTATGTATCCTTCTGCCTGCATTTTACTAATCTGATGTAAGTGAATTACTTTTTATTAAATTTGAAACTGATACAGTATTACACTATGTGGAGTCTTTTGTTTAATATATACTTCAGCTAGCTGGATGGTTTTTGGCACTACTTCCTGGTTTGTTGAGAGCATTCTGGTTTACCAATTAAGGACACCTGAAAGAGCACCTGGGAATTTCTTCAGTGGATCAGAGATCCAGTCAAGCGCTGTATGACCTCCCTAGGGGGCTATCAGGCTTTCTGGTCAGCCTCCATTTTTTACTTTGCTGATGGGTGTCACACAGCTGGGTGTTTGATCATCATTTCAAACTGTTTTGCAATGGACTTTACTCATGGACTTTAGTCCCATATGATTTTTTGCAGAGATCTGCACTATATATATATATATATATATATATATATATATATATACTAGCACTAAGAATATACTTGCAAGATATAACACAATGCATATAACAGGTGCAAAGATCAATAAAGTGCATTCAGTGCAATCAATAGTGTATGAATAATATAGGAAATCAATAGCAAAATATTGCATAAAAAAAAATATGCAAAAATTTTAATAAAACATGTACTAATTAAAGTGCAATAAGTGCCATCAATTGTGCAAAACCTAAAATTCAGCTAGAGATGAATTTCAAGCATAAATATCAGTGCAATATATGAAAAGGGTGCAGCTCTCTGCACAAAATCATATGGGACTAAAGTACATGTGTAAAGTCCATTGCAAAACCGTGTTGAAATGATGATCAAACACCCAGTGGTGTGACATTCATCACCAAAGTAAAAAATGGAGGCTTATCAGAAAGCCTGTGACCCCTCCTTATGATGGCCATACACTATGCACTATCGGCCAAAATTCGGTCATTTAGACAGTTCATTCGTTTTTCGGCCAGTTATTGGGCACAAAATCAATAATCTTTGGGAAGTTTTTGAGCCGAAAAAACGAAGGACAAGTTTGGAAATTTTCTGCCGAACCAACGATAAATTGAAAGGTTAATGTGTTTCCTGTCCAAACTGTTTTCACTAGGCATATGTAAAAAAAGAACAAAAAATTGATTCATTTATGTCCACTGAATGATTTATCATTCATTACATGATGGCAATATCGTTTGCTCTCACCGCTGAATGTTGGTTTTTTGAAAATGGGTTTGGCTGATGTTTCATATAGTGTATGGCTAGCATTTCTCAGGGTGGTCATACAGCACTTGACTGGATCTCTGATCCACTGAAGAAAAGCCCAGGTGCTCTCTCAGGTGTCCTTAATTGGTAAACCAGAAGGCTCTCAACAAACCAGGAAGTAGTGCCAAAAACCATCAATGGATCATCTAGCTGAAGTATATAGGGTACAAAAGACTCCACATAGTGTGATACTGTATCAGCTTCAAATTTTATAAAAAGTAATGCACTTACATCAGATTAGTAAAATGCAAGCAGATAGATACATAAATCCAAACAAAACCCTTGTAAATGGCCAGATAGCAATCGCGCATGCATAGTAGCATGAGTACGTATCATTCCCAACAATTGTTTCGTCATAAATGACATCATCGGGGGGTAGGCATTGGGCTGTCAAAGGTTAGGAGCTCCTTTAATTCCTGGCAGATCAACAGATTTTTTTATTTACTTGCAGTGTTTTTATAGAGATAAAATATAGGGAACTGTGTTTGTATTGCAGAGATATATTGAATATGCTTCTGTTTATTTTGCTCAGACATACACTTGAAGTGTCTTCTGACCTTTGGTATAATGTATCTATTCAGCTGAACATCTTTAATGGGTGCATGAGCAACTCCTAGTGACACAACTGAGGCAAAGCGCTGGATTTCCTGTAGAACAGCCTGTGTGTACGGCATCTTTACTCTGTCCTCATAGTCAAGGTGGTCTCTGTCTCCTCGAATTTTATCTATTTCTTCCCGACATTTCTCTGAAAAAGCAAGCACAGTATACTACTCATACTGCAGATGTAAGGCAGCATAGGTTTGTATTACTAAATCTTTAGATAAAGATCAATAAAATTGCAGATGGCAGAAAGTGAAAGCACCTGATTGCTGGGTTGTAACGGACAATATAGACATTAATGCCCCGTACATACGAGCGGATTTTCCGTCGGAAAAAACTTGGATGGTTTTTCCGACGGAATTCCGCTCAAGCTTGCCTTGCATACACACCATCACACAAAAGTTCTCTAAACTTTCGACCTTCAAGAACGCATGATGTACAACACTACGACAAGCCGAGAAAATGAAGTTCAATGCTTCCGAGCATGCTTTGAATTGTTTCCAAGCATGCGTAGGAATTTTGCGCTTCGGAATTTGTACAGACGATCGCATTTTCGAATAGGAACTTTTCCCGACTGAAAAATAGAGAAAATGCTCTCAATCTTTTGCTGGCTGGAATTCCGCCAGCAAAAGACCAATAGAACATACACACGGTCGCATTTTCCGACAAAAAGCTCTCATCAGAGTTTTGCTGGCAGAATTTCCGATCGGGTGTACGCGGCATTATAGAACAAAGCTACTAGAAAATAAGAGATCCAAAAAGGAAATCATTTTCTGAAGACTTTACCCTGAATGTCAGGATAGGTCATCATATAAAGCAGATTCCATTCTAGACTGGCAGAGGTAGTTTCTGTCCCAGCAATAAAGAGATCTCCCACACATGTGAATAGGTTCTCAGCATCAAAGGTTGACTTGTGACCATCTTCATGTTCCTGAAAATATAGGAAGAGATTACACTAAGTTACTCATTAGTAGTCAGATGTTACAAGATTGTACACAGCATGGGATTTGCTGGAAAGCACAAGGTTCACTCAGGAGTGTTCCTTGGCATGGTGCTTACTCATGCTAGCTAAAGTTAAGAGATAGGTCACCAGCACCCCAAGGATCTCTGAGACAGCATCCAAAAGTTTTATTAAAACAATCACATCACACCATAAAATAACAAGGTTTCGGGGCCACGCAGGACATGTGACGGTCACATGCCGAAGAGGAGGGCCTGTGTGACTCCAAAATATCATTATTTTGTGATTTCTCAGAGATTCTTGGTGTGCTGGCAACATGACTCGTAATCTGTGCTGATACTGGCCCTTAGAGCCATTTCCAGGACTGTGTCCCTGAATAATATTTTATTTTGCTCATGCTAGCAAAGGCTCTTGCTTCCAATGCCCATTCAATACACAACAATATGTGTAAGAATTATTTTGTGTGTGTGAATTAAGAGTTATGTTAAATATTACCATATCAAGTTCCTCTAGATAGCAGTCTATGTAATCTCTGGGTTCTCCGGGCACTCTGGTTCTCCTGTGTTCTTCTAAAACCTTACCAAGGAATGCAAAGACTGTCTTAACATTTCTGAATATCTTCTGATGTGGCAATGGAAGATGTTTCACAAATCCAAATGCATTATAGAGCTGAGAAGAAAAAAGTAATAAAAGATCATTCATAGCTTCGTTTGCTTTCATGTTTCCTTTTATATTCAGAAATGTTACATATAAAGTTTCTGTACTTAAAGTTGATTGATACATTAGAGGTGACCATGTAAGGGAAGATCTTCCCGGGTGCCTTTCACCATCTTGGTTGGTGGTACGATCCAGAGCATGCAGATAGCTGTTTCCAAAACTTCTCTCCAAACAAAAGAAATGATCACCACCTGGGGATCTGCCAGTATGTTCAAGATTTTGTTTGTGTGATAATCTGTTGATTGATGTCTACTGAACCCTTACATGGCCTGATTGTCACAAACAGTGCTAAAATATATGACATCTCTTGCTATTATTGGGGTTTTATGTGTAATACCTAAAGCTGGCCATAGACAGTTGGAATCTTGGCCGGTTCAGCAGGAACCATGTTCAAACCATGTCTGAGCAGGCTGAATTTACCCAAGTTCATCAATCAATCAACTTAAGTACAACCAGCCTGTTGGCTTTTTATATGTGATTATTGCCAGCAGCTGTTATAGCCACTAGCAATAATCACTAAACATGTAAACATCCCTTGTAATAGAAAAAAGCATGACAGGACCTCTTAAATATGAGATCTGAGGTCAAAAAGACATGCAATAAAAAAAAAAATTGCCATGAAAAAATAAAAAATAAAAAAATAAATGGCCCTTTAAGAGCTGTGGGCGGAAGTGACGTTTTGACGTCGCTTCCGCTCTGCAGTGTCATGGAGACATGGAGACGGGTAGGGGCCATCTTCCCCTCACTCGTCTCCATGCACAGCAAGTGACAAGACGAGATCGCCTTTGCCGCTGCTGACAGCTCCGGTAAGCGGCGGAGGGAACCGGATCCTGGCGGGAGGGGGGGCCCTCTCCTGCCACCGATAAAAGTGATCTTGCGGTGAATCCGCCGCAGAGACCACTTTTATCTTGTAGCGGACCGCCCGCTGAAGAAGGGGATACCGGGGTTATGGCAGCTAGCTGCTGCCATAACAACGATATCCTCCTTCAAAGAGCCAACGTAAAACTGCGGCAGGCGGTCTGTAAGTGGTTAAACAGCTTTGACAAACAGCACAGCCCTATCTTGCAATCCAGGAGACCTGGGTCATGTCCCATCCCCAGTGTGTGAATGGATAGTAAAATGAAGTTAAATGAAAAAAGTGAAATGAGAAGCAGACTTCTGAGCTTATAGCATTGTCACTCCTCTCTCCATCTATCAATATGTTCCTTCTTAGAAAATGAGCACTGCGGCCAATCTGATCGCTTCCTTGTGCTGCTTCTATGACTCCTAGTCTTGTCTTTGCTGTACATTGGACTGCAAGAGGCTTATACCAAATCAGATTCAATGTAACATTGTTTGCTTTAAAAAATACATTTAATTATATATTGATGAATACAAAGCTGCATTGATTTTATATGTTATATTTGACAGGAATTCAGCTTTACATAATTTGGCTTTAGCAAACCATTTGATTGGTCAGGAGTGACTTATTTTTGCACTTTATTATTGAATAAATACTTCTACTTTAGGACTGGACAGTCAGAGAAGGACCTACCTGAGACCAAAATCCAGTGACCAGCTTCATATTTTCATTAATGACATTAAGAATATCTCGGAATGTGGCATCATCATAGTCATAGCGTCTCCCAAACACAATGGAACAGATAATATTGGATACAGCATTGTCAATAACAAAATGGGGGTCAACTAGTGTATCTAAAAAAGGACAGTAGTAGTTACTTATCATGGAGTCAGATGAGCATAAACATCATTTAAATGAACAATTTCCTATCTTCTCTAAGGCCTACAAGTAATTATTTTGCAGAATGCCAATAAATGTGATCAATGTGTTTAAATGATTGCTTTTGTGAATTATTGTCAAAGCAGAAAATCTCAACTTCACTCATGGAATTGAAATGTGCTTGAAAAAAGGACCTTGTTTTTTTATATTGAGGTTTTTTTTGTTGTTTTGTTTTTTAGTTTAGTTTATTTTTATTGAATGTTTGTATATGTGTTTTTTTTTTTCCTTTTTATGTATTTGGCAGTGATTTGAGTTACTTGTATACTGTTGTTTACATTTTTAATTATACTTTTGTAGTGTAGGGCATGGATATGCTGCTGTTGTTCCTACATTGACCATTAAATGCCCTATAGCTTGAGGGTGATATTCTGCTTAGGAGTTGTATGAAGTGCCAGCCCTGCCCCTGCCAGGAAATGGATACCCTAGGTAAGGAAAAGTATGATCTTCCTGGGTTAGTTACCACAAGAAAAGTGACTACTGTTTTTTTGTGTGGGTGGACCAGACCAGATCTATATATAGGCAGCTGGACTTAGGTGGAAGCCTGGATCGATAGGGATGTCGCATGCTGGGACACCCCTTCTGTGAGTAATGGGCCTTTTGTCTCTCCTCCATAGGCGTGCACAGGGGGTGTGCCAGGAATGCCTGGGCACACCATAATCCCCTCCATGCGGTGTAGATTCCCCCTGCAGCCCGGGTTCAAGTCATTTGCTGGCCGCTTCCTTTTCTGAATGAGCACAGTGAGTGATTGGTACAGATCACTTACTATGTTCATTCATAATTGAAGTCTAGTAAACTGTGTTTACTAGGCTTCAGTTTGTAAATGAACAGGAAGCAACTCAGTACAGAGCATTTCCCATTCAATGACTGTCCAGTGTATCTGACGCTGTATATTCAGTATATACACACACACACATATGTGTTTGAGCTTTTGGGGTGCACACCCTAATGCAATAGTCTGCACACACCACTGCTCTCCTCTCATGTCACACTTTTCTGAACTATGGACTGTTTGTAACTTAAGTTGAGTGCTGTCACCTTCATGAAATGTATGAAAAATATCTGATTCTAAGGACACTGTTAAAAGGTATTCTCTTGTGTGGACTGAAAGGGTTACATTTTTATATACACTAAATCACTTGCAAGTTTTTAAAAGCTATATGTATCTATACACGTCACCGATTTATGAATTCATTCATTAATAAATTAATTCAATTAAAGCACAAAGGTGTAAAAATGTTAAAGCCTTCATTATGGTCTTATACAGTCATACAGGCTCCTCTCCTGTATTTAGATTGCTTACGCTGATTTCACTACGTACGTGAGCTTCTTAGGCTTAATGTACACGGGACGTTTTTATAACCTCTCCTGAACGATTTAACTTGACAGATAGTAACCCACGTTAAAATGTCACTTTTGCCACGTTTGCATCTAGAAGCATTTGAAAAAAATGCGAGCATCGCCGTAGCTTTACGGTGGCCGCTTTAAGGGCTATAGGGGGCACTGAACTAGAAAATCTTGTCAACCTTGAATTGACAGCCAACTATGGGATATTCTATATCTAGATGTAATGCAGCACTGTCTCAAGGTCAGCACCTTCCCAGGCCACACACATACACACACACACACACACACACAAACAGGTGCAGTAGCTCCCAGGTCCAAAAGTCAAAATATGACTCCTAGGCCTAAGGTCCCAGGTCACCCAACAACCAAACCAGACTCTTCCCACCGACGCTAAATACCTCTGAGTAAATAAAGAAGATGCACTGCCCAGCAACCATCTGAGTGGGACTTCCTGGCAAAGGGCCTTGCACACAGTCAGTTATTGATGATAGTACAGCTAACTGGTCATAAATGGAACATGGAGCATCCAACACTGATAATGTAACCAGTAGAACTCAATCCCTGGGCTGGTTAGGCCTTTCCAGATCCATCCATCCATCGCTGTAGTGACTCCTAAGCACCAAGAACCTCTGGATAAATCTCCCCACACATTCTTACAGGCATAAAACTGGCTGCAAGATTACTCACTGGGTGGATAAAGTAGAATGTTTTGGACAAGCCTATTGGTGCCAAAATTATTATGAAATGTATTAAAAATTTCACTTGTGGAATTATCATTTGAATTGTTCAGACAGACTAGACAAGAGTAGATTCCAGAGCTCTTAAATAGGAACTCTGCAGAATCCAAAATTAAAAGTCAGTAGCTACACATACTGTGCTTCTGAGTTTTAAGAAACAGATACTTACCAGACTGTGGAACTCAGCGCTATCTTACCCGGAACTAGTTCTTTGTTGGGCTATGGCTCTCTGATGTTGCCATCTTGGATATGATAGCTGGCTGTGACTTCCTGCAGTCTCACAGTCAGCTTCCCACTGTGCATGCGCGAGGCACTGCAGCACTATGAACTAGTCCCGCAGCCTCCTGGGACTTGTGATGTTGCAGGAAGAGGGGTTGCAAAGCTGATGTATTTCTTGCTTAGGCCAGAAATTGGAAAGTGAGGCCAGGTACAAAATAGAAAAAAACTGCAACTTGGTTAGAGGTGATGGGGAGGAAGCAGATGAGTGGTAATTTAACTTTTCAGTGAAGGGCTACCTGTACTCCATGTACTAAACTCTTTCTGCTCTTATGTCAGAAACTAAAAGGTACAAAACTACCTACTTTCTACTGCAATGACAGGTTACATTTAAATGGCTTTAAATATGCTGTCCTAAAACACTGTGATCTTTTGTGAGAGCAGGGCCGGTGGAACCATAACGCAGCCCTGGCAGGAAATCTCATACCTTCTGGATCAGCCGAGACCTTGCTTGCCAGGGAACCCAGGCTGAATGCTGCTGGAACAGTGACTTGCCCATGAGGGGCATGCTAGTGTGGTCACATCCACCCCGCAGCTTGTGCAGGGTGTTTGGTGTCCCACGCTCTCCGATATCAGCTCTTGTATGGCAGTCGGCATCTCTCCCCGCCAGCTGCTTTTCTCATTGTCATAATACAGACAGTGCAGAGCCAACTGAACCCACCCCCCTCCTCCTCGGCTCTGATGTCTTCTATGTACATAGATAGAAGAAGGAGCTAGGGATTAGGAGAGACACCACT
The DNA here is from genome assembly GCF_042186555.1 of Aquarana catesbeiana. Lineage (NCBI taxonomy): Eukaryota > Metazoa > Chordata > Amphibia > Anura > Ranidae > Aquarana > Aquarana catesbeiana. Next base: position 228,107,069 of record NC_133334.1, on the reverse strand, counting down.
GTGCAAGTGCTGTTCATCTGAGGTCTGTGATTTTACACACACTATAAATTACACTAGCACAGGTGGGGGGGGCACAGGGAAGGGGGGGCAAGTTGACAAAAATGAATACTTGCAGTGATTTGGGGTGGATAAGAGGATACTGTATGCGCTAGGGGGCATTTTGGGAGGAGAGAGGACTTGTGCTAGGAGGGGGGTTGGATATTAAATCTGGCACCCCCCAGCAACCCCCCCAAGTCTTCTCTCCTCCCAAAGTTCCCCCTAGCACATACAGTATCCTCTCACCCAGCCTCCCCCACCCCTGATTCAAAGAGAGTATTGGTAACTGTAAGCGCAAACACACAAGTCCATATATAACAGGAGATATAAAGGGCTGAGCAACTTAGTCCATAGGCCTATTGAAGGAGCAGTGGCTCCGAGCACGTAGCCTTCTCTCAACCTCTCTGCTAGCCCTCCTCCCTGGACGATCCCTCCCCTGGATACCGAACCTGGAAGCAGACGGACAACCTGTGACGTCATGCACGCTTCACGTGCGCTCCACGCCGGCCCCTAGTCTCTTCCTGATGGCCACAGAAGGAGCTCCCGGCTGGTAATCCACCTTCTGCAGCCCAGCATCCCTGCAGCGTCACCACCACAGGATCAGAGGGAACACCGAGGACCACATACCTATACATATGAGCTTTTTATATGTTTTTATCCTGTAAGTGTGTTTTTACCTGGTGTCATTAAACATCATCTGTTAATACTACACTCAGGTGGCGCTTCCTTCTCTACCCCTCCCTGATTCAAAGAGATTCTGGCTGTTAAGAAGAGAAATATCGTGGCATTTGTGACCCTGGTCACCATACTAGAGATGCAGGACAATTGCCCCAGGTGCTTACACTACTTCCCCCCTACCAGGCAAGTTAAGGGAGACAGGTGGCAGAACTTTTTCGGCACTGGGCTCTAGGACACCATTGCCATGTAATCTCACCTTGCTTCTTCCTAAATTCGTCAATTAGGTACACACTCTCTTCATGAATCCTCTCCTCCATGGACTTTTTGCCCAGGCCAAAGTTACGCAGTGTTGACAGGGTAAAGCGCCTGTGTTCTTTCCATGCTCGCCCATAGCGTGCAGCCACCAGACCTGGAATAAGCTAAATTATTAGAATAATGTACTCTAATCCAATAGTCATAAGTACAGTCTATCACTTCCATAGCAGTGATGAACGAGTAATGAAAATCTGCTTCACCAGTGCAGAGTCCATTATTCGCTCTATTGGATACATTTTTAGATTTCTAAAAAAAAGATTTCTGGTTTGAATCTCTGGGTCAGGTATCCTCTTACAGGACTTTCGGTTTGCTAAACTTATCTCCCAAAAGGATGTTGTTCAAAGCAAAGGGGAAAAGACAATCATAGCGGAATACTGCTAATAAAAATGCCTTTTTTTTAAAGCTAAAATCCATCTGCTAACATTTAGTAAACTTGTAAATTGCATAGAACAATAGGAGCGAAAGAAATCCCCTCCTCACTGCACTTCTGGGAATTTGAGTCACTGGAACTGATGTCACTGGCTCCATCCGACGTGTTGTGTCATTGGTCACGAGCATATGGATTTTAGCTTCAAATAAATGTGTTTTTATTAGCAGTATTGCGCTAGGATTGTCTTTTTCCCTTTGCTTTGACAACATCCTTTTGGGAGATAAGTGTGGCAAACCGAAAGCCCTGTAAGAGGATATCTGACCCAGAGATCTGGACGACGCTGTGGAGGAGTGTCACATGTATTGGAGAACATTTATCCTTGGCCATCCTTTGCCAAAGTATAAGTGCTGTTTGACCAGTTTGGTCAAAACTTTGAAGTGAGCAGCCATTTCTCCAGACGGTGTGGAGCAGCCCCCTTCTTGTTATTTTCAGCTATTTTGAACTACAGAAAATTGTATAGTTTTTGCTAGTATTTACATCCCCCTTTTCTGGAAGGATTAATCATTTTATTATTCCAAGTACAGCGTGCATATTGTTTTTTCAGCCACTTGAACTGCAGAAAACTGTTTAGTCCTTGCTAGCCCCACCTTAGAGGGATTATTCATCTGATTATTTCAAGCACGGTGCATATTTTGACATAGAAGGTGATTAGAATAAGCGCACCATTCACACACTATTTAAATTTTCAAGTCTTGCCACAGTTTCTTAATTGGATTTAGGTCTGGACTTACACATTCTAACACATGAATATTCTTTGATCTAAACCATTCAATTGTAGCTCTGGCTGTTTGTTTAGGGTCGTTGCCATGCTGGAAGGTGAACCTCTGCCCCAGTCTCAAGTCTTTTGCAGACTCTAACGGGTTTTCTTCTAAGATTGCCCTGTATTTGGCTCCATTTATCTTCCCATCAACTCTGAGCAGCTTCCCTGTCCCCGCTGAAGAAAAGCATCCCCACAACATGATGCTGCCACCACCATGTTTCATAGTGGGGATGGTGTGTTCAGGATGATGTGCAGTGTCAGTTTTCTGCCACACACAGCGTTTTGCTTTTAGGCAAAAAAGTTCAATTTTGGTCTCATCTGACCAGAGCACCTTCTTCCACATGTTTGCTGTGTCCCCCATGTGTCTTCTCACAAGCTTCATACGGGACTTCTTATGGCTTTCTTTTAACAGTGGCTTTCTTCTTGCCACTCTTCTATAGAGGTCAGATTTGTGGAGAGCACAACTAATAGTTGTCCTGTGGACAGATTCTCTCACCTGAGCTGTGGATCTCTGCAGCTCCTCCATAGTTACCATGGGCCTCTTGGCTGCTTCTCTGAGTAATGCTCTCCTTGCCCAGCCTGTTAGTATAGGTGGACAGCCATGTCTTGGTAGGTTTGCAGTTGTGCCATACGCATTCCATTTTCGGATGATGGATTGAACAGTGCTCCGTGAGATGTTCAAAGCTTTGGATATTTTTTTATAGCCTAACCCTGCTTTAAACTTCTCCACAACTTTATCCCTGACCTGTCTGGTGTGTTCCCTGGCCTTCACGATGCTGTTTGTTCACTAAGGTTCTCTAGCAAACCTCTGAGGGCTTCCCAGAACAGCTATATTCATACTGAGATTAAAAGGTAACTAAAGGTTAGTTTTTTTGTTTGTTTGCTTGTTTTTTAAATGTCATACTTACCTCCTCTGTGCAGTTGGTTTTGCACAGAGTGGCCCCGATTCTCCTCTTCTTCCCTCAGCGGCGCTCCTGGCTCCTCCTCTTTTGAGTGCCCCGTTGGAGAGCCTCTCTTCCTCGAGGCACTCATGTGGCCACGCTCCTGCGTCCTACTTCTGCATCTATTGACACAGGCAGCAGGACTCGGCCCTGCCCCCCGGCTCCCACGCCATTGGATTTGATTGACAGCAACGGGAGCCAATGGCTGCACTGCTATCAATCTATCCAATCAGGACCCGAGACACTGACTGGAGCTGGTGTGCTCGTCCCCATTGCTGGAAAGACCTTGTTCAGGTAAGTAAAAGGGGGGCTCTGGGCAGCAGCATAGGAGGATTTTCACCTTAAGCCCTGGTTCACATTGATGCGATTCGGCATGCAATTTGACATGGCAGCGTCCGAATCCATGCGCCGCCACATTTGTGGCGCCGCACCGATTCCCAAAAGTAGTTTCTGTACTACTTTTGGTTATTTTGTGGTGCAATTTTCATTGACATTTGTGCAGAAACCAGCACAGATGTCTCTGAAATCGCCCCCAAAATCGGGACTGACATGTCAGGATGAAATTGTGCGAGTTCAGCTGAACTCCCACGATTTTATTCCCACAGTCAATGTGAACCAGGGCTAATGCATAGAATGCATTAAGGTGAAAAACCTAGAGGGTTTACAACCCCTTTAAATTACACACAGGTGGACTCTATTTACTAATTGGGTGACTTCTGAAGGCAATTGGTTCCACTAGATTTTAGTTAGGGGTATCAGAGTAAAGGGGCTGAATACAAATGCACACCACACTTTTCAGATATTTATTTGTAAAAAAAAATGAAAATCATTTATCATTTTTCTTCCACCTTACAGTTATGTGCCACTTTGTGTTTGTCTATCACATAAAATACTTTTATATTTTTGGTTGTAGATTTCAAGAAGTATGAATACTTTTTCAAGGCACTGTATATAAGTGGTTTATAGTTCCTAGTAATGCACAATGGAATATTAGGAGATGTTGCATGTTAGTTACATACAGTTGTGCTCAAAGCTTGCATACCCTTGGAGAATTGGTAATATATAGTATGTACCATTTTTTAAGAAAACATGAGTGAGCAGGCAAAATGGGATATGGGATTCATATTCAACTGTAGGTCATAACAGAATGGCACAATCATAAAAAACTGGCAACAAGTAAACAAATGAAATGACCCCCCTGTTCAAAAGTATGCTTACCCCTAATTCTTAATAATGTGTATTGCCCCCTTTAGCATCAATGACAGCATGCAGTCTTTTGTAACAGTTGTCTATGAAGCTCTGAATTCTTGCAAGTGGTATAGCTGCCCATTCATCTTGGCAAAATGCCTCCGGGTCATGCAAAGTCTTTGGTTGTCTTGCAGGAACTACACGTTTGAAATCTCCCCAGAGTGGCTCAATGATATTAAGGTCAGAAAACTGTGATGGGCACTCCAGAACCTTCACCTTTTTCTGCTGTAACCAATGGGAGTGCCAACTTGGCCTTGTGCTTAGGGTCATTGTCATGCTGGAAATTCCAAGAGTGTCCCATGTGCAGCTTTTGTGCAGAAGAATTTGTGTATTTTCTGATAACATGCTGTATTCATCTTGCCAGCAATTTTCACCAGATTCCCAATGCCTTTAGTGCTCTCACACCTTCAAAACATCAGTGAGCCACCACCATGCTTCACAGTGGGAATGGTATTCTTGTCATTGTTGACCCCTCTCCAAACATAGCCCTTATAGTTGTGATCATAAAGCTCTATTTTGGTCTTGTCACTCCAGATTACAGTGTGCCAGAAGCTTTGAGGCGTGTAAAGGTGTTGTCGGAGATACTATGCCCAACCTTTTTGTGGCATTGGCACAGTAAAGGCTTCTTTCTGGCAACTCGACCATGCAGCTAATTTTTGTTCAAGTATCGTCGTATTCTGCTCCTTCACCCAACTACATTGTCTTTTTCCAGAGCAGCCTGTATTTCTCCTGAAGTTACCTGTGGGTTTTTTTCAGTATCCCAAACAATTCTTCTGGTAGTTTTGGCTGCAATCTTTCTTGGTCTACCTGACCTTGGCCTGGTATCAAGAGATCCCAAATTTTCCACTTCTTAATAAGTGATTGAACAGTACTGACTATTGAAGACTTTGGATATATTTTTTATATCCTTTTCCATCTTTATAAAGTTCCATTACCTTGTTACACAGGTCATTTGACAGTTCTTTTCTGCTCCCTATGACTCAGTATCTAGCTTGCTGAGTGCATCCACGCGAGAGCTAACAAACTCATTAACTGTTTATACACAGACACTAATTGCAATTTGAAAAGCCGCAGATATGGGAAATGAACTTTTATTTGCAATTTTAACCTGTGTGTGTCTGTACCAAGGCCAAATATTCCAGGGCCATTTGGGTGATTTCTGTTATCAATATGATTTGAAAAGGAGCCAAACTACTATGTGATAATACATGGCTTCATATGATCTCAATCCTTAAAGTGGAGTTCCACCCACTTTTACAACTCTTCAGCATCCCTCACTAAACTGTGCACTGCAAACGAATTGGATATTTAAAAAAAAATTTTCTCAGCACCTACTGTATATCTGCTGTATTCATTTTTCACTTCCTCCTCCCTAGCCGTGGCTCATCGCCTCATTTCCTGTTTGCAATGCCTTCTGGGAAGGGGCGGCAACTTCCTCTGACACTGCCGTTGCTGTGGAAACCCTGACCTGAAACCTATTACACTGCTTGTGCTGCACTGAGCATGTGCGAGATATGCAAGGATGAGATCCAGGAAGAAATACAGTCTGGCTTCAGATGCCCACACTTAAGATGGCCACGGCCTGCTGTAAGTTTATAAAATAACAAACTACTGCTATAAACAAACAAAACAGACCTTAGTTTACAGACTAACTTTACTAGAATACATTAAGCTTGTGTATTATATGGGTATTTTTATTTAAAAAGTATAATTTTGGCTGGAACACCACTTTTACTAAAAGACAGTTATTTGGCATGATCAGTCATATTTTCAATATCAATGCTAAAAGTTCATGATTTTTGCCAGGGTATGCAAACATTTGAGCACAACAGTATAAACATACATTTTAGATTTTTTTTAATTATTCAATAAATTAAATTGTGTTTTATATTTCTGTGTATGCAACTTTATAATTTTAAAAATTGATGTAACTGGTAAATTATCAAAGTTAAGTCAGTTCTGTGTAATTTGTGTGACCAAATTGGTCAGTAATCCAATCAAAATATTCAAAGTCAATAAATCACATTACCTCGGGTATTAGAAATTGCTTCCATTATTCTATTTTGAGGTCTGTCTGCAAAATCTATTCCCTTGTTCACCAGGACCTCTTTGAGGTCTTTGAACCCTCGGATGACCACAGCCGGGGTAGATCCCAAGTAGATGCTGTACACTGGGCCGTACACCTTGGAAAACTGAAAGAAAAATTACAAATGATTAGGGATGAGCTTCGTGTTCGAGTCGAACCCATGTTCGACTCGAACATCGGCTGTTCGATCGTTCGCCGAATTGCGAACGTTATGGGCCGTTCGCGCTAAATTCGTGTGGCGCGTCACGGCCCATAATTCACTGCGGCATCGCAGTGCATTGCTGGCTGATGATTGGCCAAGCATGCACTATGACCCGCATGCTTGGCCAATCACAGCGCTGTCAGTAGAGAGAGCTGTAATTGGCCAAAGCCAGGGTGGCTTTGGCCAATTACGGCTCAGGGCATTTAGTACACACCCCACACTATATAAGGCCGCCTGCACGGCGGCCCTGTGTAGTGTGTGTTCCGGTGTGCTGAGAGATAGAGAGAGAGAGAGACAGTGTCATTTGATTTGAGTTAGATAGATTAGGCAGAACAGTCAGTCAGTTAGCTGCACTTACAGTGTATTGTGTATATATATGCATCCCAGGTGTTGCATATATATATATACACTGTATTCAGTTTAGCTAGATCCGTTCCTGTTATCTTCTATCTAGACTATTTACATTTAATGCAGTGCGTCCTGCTCACAGTGTTCAGCTAGATCCGTTCCTGTTAAATTCCTACTGACCGGCAGGCTTGTCTGGTTACAGTATATAAAGCTACCTGAAGAAAATTACAGGTGTTCTATTTGATCCTATTAGTACCACGGTCAGGCAGCTAGACTATTTACATTTAGTACAGTGTGTCCTGCTCACAGTGTTCAGCTAGATCCGTTCCTGTTATCTTCCTACTGACAGGCAGGCTTGTCTGGTTACAGTATATAAAGCTACCTGAAGAAAATTACAGGTGTTCTATTTGATCCTATTAGTACCACGGTCAGGCAGCTAGACTATTTACATTTAGTACAGTGCGTCCTGCTCACAGTGTACAGCTAGATCCGTTCCTGTTATCTTCCTACTGACAGGCAGGCTTGTCTGGTTACAGTATATAAAGCTACCTGAAGAAAATTACAGGTGTTCTATTTGATCCTATTAGTACCACGGTCAGGCAGCTAGACTATTTACATTTAGTACAGTGCGTCCTGCTCACAGTGTTCAGCTAGATCCGTTCCTGTTATCTTCCTACTGACAGGCAGGCTTGTCTGGTTACAGTATATAAAGCTACTTGAAGAAAATTACAGGTGTTCTATCCCAGCTTAGTGCAGCTACAGGCCATTAGTATGTCTGGAAGGCCAAGAAGGAGAGGCAGACAGTCACAAGCCAATAAGAGAGGGCAAGCAGGCTCTGTGTCTAGTGCTGGTCGTGGAGACGGTGCATCCTCATCAGCACGTGGCCATGGGACACGCTTGGCCTTTTTTTCGGCAGCTGGCCATGTTGAGCCGCAACATGCGGAAGACTTGGTCGAGTGGATGACCAAGCCGTCCTCATCCTCCTCATCCTCTCTCACCCATGCCCAGGGTGCTTTGTCTGGCAAAGCAGCGGCCTCTTCCCTCAGCTCAATGTCATCAGTGACTCCTTCCCTAGCTCCACCATGTCCTCATGAGGATTCCCTCGAACTGTTTGACCACAGTGTTGGGTACATGCTCCAGGAGGATGCCCAGCGTTTGGAAGGCTCTGATGACGATACTGAGCTCGATGAAGGCAGTAACATGAGCGCGGACAGAGGGGGTGCCCAAGAAGGACAGCAATCTGGCAGTCATGCTCCCCCTGCTGCAGCATACTGCCAGGTTTGCTCCAGTGATGAGGAGGGAGGGGATGATGAGGTCACTGACTCAACGTGGGTGCCTGATAGGAGAGAGGAGGAGGAGGAGGAGGAGGAGGAGGAGGAGGAGGAGGAGGAGGAGGCGGCAGCACATCACCAACGAGGCAGGATGCCCTCCAGGGGCCAGCCTAAGGGCAGCACATTGACTGCATCACACCCCAAAGCTCCACATGTGCAGGGCGCTGCAGTCTCTGCGCGTTATTCAAAAAGTTCTTTGGTGTGGGCCTTTTTTGAGACGAGTGCATCAGATCGCACCGCTGCTATTTGCAACATATGTCTCAAGCGTATCTCGCGTGGCCAAAATATCTCCCGCTTGGGTACCACATGCTTGACCAGACATATGTTGACCTGCCATGCAGTTCGTTGGCAAGCGTATCTAAAAGACCCACACCAAAGAACAAAGAGGATCTCTCCTTGCTCCTCATCAGCTGAGATTTCCAACCCCACTAGACCTTCAGTCCTCTCTGAGACCTACAGTGAGAGGAATGAAGGTGTAGAATTAGGTGTGTCACAGCCAAGTACTTGTGGGCAATCTGCTTTTGGTACACCGACGTCAGATTGTACCAGGCAAATTTCCCTGCCCCAGCTGCTGCACCGCCGAAAGAAGTTTGCTCCCAGCCATCCACATGCCCAGCGGTTGAATGCTAGCTTGGCAAAATTGCTAGCACTTCAACTGCTGCCTTTTCAGTTGGTAGACTCTGCCCCCTTCCGTGAGTTTGTGGAATGTGCGGTTCCTCAGTGGCAGGTACCCAAACGCCACTTTTTCTCACGGAAGGCGATTCCGGCTCTCTACCGGCATGTGGAAGGCAATGTCCATGCCTCGCTGGACAGGGCGGTCAGCGGTAAGGTGCATATTACCGCTGACTCATGGTCCAGCAGGCATGGACAGGGACGTTACCTAAGTTTCACGGCGCATTGGGTGACTCTGCTGGCAGCTGGGAAGGATGCAGGACAAGGTGCAGTAGTGTTGGAGGTTGTTCCGCCACCACGCCTCCAAAATGCTGATTGTGACACACCTCTCTCCTCCACCCCCTCCTCTTCTTCTTCCTCCATGGCCTCTTCCTCGGAACCAGCGGTGCTCCGTAGGCGTTCAAGGGGCTACGCAAGTACGCAGGCCAAAAGATGCCATGCGGTGCTTGAGCTGGTGTGCTTGGGGGACAGGAGCCACACTGGGGCAGAGGTTCTGTCAGCTCTGCAGGGGCAGGTTCAGAGGTGGTTGACGCCACGCCAACTTAAGGCAGGAATGGTGGTTTGCGACAATGGCACCAACCTCCTCTCTGCCCTCCGACAGGGACAAATGACCCATGTGCCCTGTTTGGCTCACGTCCTTAACTTGGTGGTGCAGCGGTTCTTGGGCAGGTACCCGGGCTTACAGGATGTCCTGAGGCAGGCCAGGAAAGTCTGTGTGCATTTCCGCCGGTCATATAATGCCAGTGCTCGGCTGACGGACCTCCAAAAGGAGTTTAACCTGCCCAAGAACCGCCTAATCTGTGACATGCCCACCAGGTGGAACTCAACGTTGGCCATGCTGCAGCGGCTGCACACGCAGCAGAGGGCCATCAATGAGTACCTGTGCGACTATGGCACCAGGACAGGGTCAGGGGAGCTTGGTTTTTTTTCCCCACGCCAGTGGGCCATGATCAGGGATGCATGCACTGTCCTGTCACCATTCGAGGAGGCCACGAGGATGGTGAGCAGTGACAGTGCATGCATCAGTGACACTGTCCCCCTTGTCCACCTGTTGGAGCACACGCTGCGTGGAATAATGGACAGGGCACTTGAGGCAGAACAGAGGCAGGAAGAGGAGGACTTCCTTAGCTCTCAAGGCCCCCTTTATCCAGACAGTGTTCCTGCGTGCCCGCCGATCACACAGGAAGAGGACGAGGAGGAAGAGGAGGAGGAGGAAGATTGTGTCAGTATGGAGGTGGAGCCTGGCACTCAGCATCAGCAGCAGTCTTTAAGGGATCAGTCCCAAGAAACACATGGACTTGTACGTGGCTGGGAGGAGGTGGCTGCGGACCATGTCGTTCTTAGTGACCCAGAGGACTCCGGACCGAATGCCTCAGCAAACCTACGCTGCATGGCCTCCCTGATCCTGCAAAGCCTGCGTAAGGATCCTCGTATTCGTGGTATCAAGGAGAAGGACCAATACTGGCTGGCAACCCTCCTTGATCCACGTTACAAGGGTAAGGTTGCGGACCTTATCTTGCCATCGCAGAGGGAGCAGAGGATGAAACATCTTCGGGAGGCCTTGCAGAAAGGTCTGTGCAACGCGTTCCCAGAGACTGGGAGGTTACAAACTCCTGTTTCTGGACAACGTGTTGCTGAGGCTTCGGTCAGTCAAAGAAGGAGCGGTGGAGAAGGTGGCCGTCTGACCGATGCGTTCAGACAATTTTTTGGTCCGCAGCCCCAAGGTATGATCGGTTCCAGCAACCATCGCCAGCGTCTGTTTTACATGGTGCAGGAATACCTAGGGGCAAGATCAGACTTGGACACCTTTCCCACCGAAAATCCTCTGGGTTACTGGGTCTTGAGGATGGATCACTGGCCAGAGCTTGCACAGTATGCAATTGAGCTACTGGCCTGTCCTGCATCCAGCGTTCTTTCGGAACGCACATTCAGTGCTGCTGGAGGCGTGGTAACCGATCACAGGGTGCGTCTGTCCACCGACTCGGTCGATCGGCTGACCTTCATAAAAATGAATGAGTCTTGGATCACCACCAGCTACCAAGCACCTGATGCTGATGTAACCGAATAATTTTTTTTGAAATCTCAGATCCCTTCAAAGACTGCCTATGCTGATGCTGAGTGACTATCCCTGAGTAATTATCCTCTTCCTCCTCAATCATCACGCTGATAGCTTGTAAGAACATTTTTGGTTCTGGGCGCCACCACCAGTGCCTAAGGCACAATTTTTCAGCCCCTGTTTAACAGGGGCGTGTAATTACAATTTTTGATGTAATACTTTGCAGCAGGGCTCGTTCCTGCATTCCAACTAGAGTGTCTGTGAGGGGTTGCAGTGTTGTGGCACCAGCACCAGTGCCTAAGGCCCAATTTTTCTGCCCCTGTCTAACAGGGGCGTGTAATTACAATTTTTGATGCAATACTTTGCAGTAGGGCTCGTTCCTGCGTTCCAACTAGAGTGTCTGTGAGGGGTTGCAGTGTTGTGGCACCAGCACCAGTGCCTAAGGCCCAATTTTTCTGCCCCTGTCTAACAGGGGCGTGTAATTACAATTTTTGAAGCAATCATTTGCAGCAGGGCTCGTTCCTGCGTTCCAACTAGAGTGTCTGTGAGGGGTTGCAGTGTTGTGGCACCAGCACCAGTGCCTAAGGCCCAATTTTTCTGCCCCTGTCTAACAGGGGCGTGTAATTACAATTTTTGAAGCAATAATTTGCAGCAGGGCTCGTTCCTGCGTTCCAACTAGAGTGTCTGTGAGGGGTTGCAGTGTTGTGGCACCAGCACCAGTGCCTAAGGCCTAATTTTTCAGCTGCTGTTCAACAGGGGCATGTAATTACAATTCTTGATCTAATATTTCACAGCAGGGCCCTGTGAGGGCTTACAGTGTTGTGGCCACAGCAACACCTAAGGCCCAAATTTCTGCTGAGTATATAGGGCAGGACCCTACTTTCAAACATCTAACTTACAAACGACTCCTACTTGCAAACGGAAGGAGACAACAGGAAGTGAGATGAAATCTACCCCTAGGAAGGGAAATTCTCTCCTGTAAGAGTTAATATGGGAAAACAAGTTCTCCTTTCCACTGATGCTTTCCAATCCTTGTTCCACAAAAAAACCCAAATTTTCAAAAAACATTTTTCATTGGGACAAAAAAGTGAGGTGAAATCTTCTGAAGAGGAGGAAAGACAGCAAAACAAATGTCACAGGGGTGATAACCCTTCCCTATGTTTTCCAAAAAGCTTAGAAAAGATTTTTTGGCTGGAGCTAAACACGTTAAAAATGTTCAAAATTACAAACAGATTCTACTTAACAACAAACCTACAGTCCCTGTCTTGTTTGCACCGCCTGTATACTGCTGTTCAGAGTATATAGGGCCTGGTGGCCCCACACCTTTCCTTATTTTAATTTGGGTGCGGGGTTCCCCTTAATATCCATACAAGACCCAAAGGGACTGGTAATGGACTGGGGGGTACCCATGCCGTTTGTCTCACTGATTTTCATCCATATTGCCATGACCCGACATGACATTAAACCCGCAAGCAGTTTTAAATGAGATTTTTTCCTTTAAAAATGACATTTGGTGCAGGGACTGTTCTAAACATGGGAAACACGCGTCACTTTACAGGCATACTATAGACACCCCCCAGGTACGATATTTAAAGGAATATTTCACTTTTTTTTTTTTACTTTAAGCATCATTAAAATCACTGCTCCCGAAAAAACGGCCGTTTTTAAAAGTTTTTTTTGCATTGATACATGTCCCCTGGGGTAGGACCCGGGTCCCCAAACCCTTTTTAGGACAATACCATGCAAATTAGCCTTTAAAATGAGCACTTTTGATTTCGAACGTTCGAGTCCCATAGACGTCAATGGGGTTCTAACGTTCGTGCGAACTTTCGGTCCGTTCGCGGGTTCTGGTGCGAACCGAACCGGGGGGTGTTCGGCTCATCCCTACAAATGATGTTTTGTATGCTATAAATAAACACTGTAGAACTGATTTATGAAAACTGCACAAAAAGTTAAAACGTAAAGAGGAGCTGCACCTTAAAAAAAATTATTAAAAGCCAGCAGCTACAAATACTTCAGCTGCTGACTTTTAATAAATGGACACTTACCTGTCCCAGCGTCCAGCGATGTCGGCAGCCAAAGCCGATCGATCGCTCGGCTCTCGGCTGCCCCCGCCGCCATCCTCGGTCAGGGAATCGGGAAGTGAAGCGCTGTGGCTTCACTGCTCGGTTCCCTACTGTGCATGCGCAAGTCTTCACTGGTCCCCGTTGTGTTCTGGGAACTGTGTGTTTCCCAGAACACAACGGGGGGGGGGCATCTGCGGATATTCTGCGGCTGTCTAAGCCCGGAAGTGGCTGCAGATACCTGTATTAGACAGGTATCTGTACCCCCCTCCCCCCTGAAAGGTGCCAATTGTGGCACCGGAAGGGGGAGGGACCCGATGAGCGGAAGTTCCCCTTTTGGGTGGAACTCCGCTTTAACTATATTTAACCAACAAAGTTCCCAGTGCCATTATATGAACAGTGTAGGGTTAGTGGCAGGGCTGGTGCAAGGATTTTTGACACCCTAGGTGAAACCTAGTTTTGGTGCTCCTCCATTAGCTTCGCCCCTGACTCCACACCCTTTGCCTTGCCCATGTATACGGTGGAGGTGGCAGGGTGGATATTTTTACGGCACCTCTCCACCTACTTCTTCAGCCTCTGGACCCGGTCTGAAGACAAATTGTGGCGGCACCAGCTTGCTTCCTCATGTCAGCTGTGGTCTGCAGGTATATGGACAGGCTAGAGAAGTATATGGACAGGCTAGGGTAGTATATAGACAGGCTAGGGTAGTATATAGACAGGCTAGGGTAGTATATAGACAGGCTAGGATAGTGAATGGGCAGGCTAGGGTAGTATATGGACACTGTATGGTTTCATTTTATTTGTGTAGTCATATGTTATGCACTATATTCATAGCTACAAACATATGAGAGTTAGTGCCAACCTTTTATATGTTTTAAATAGTATATGGACAGACTAGGGTAGTATATAAACAGGGTTGGGTAGTATATAGACAGACTAGGGTAGTATTTGGACAAGCTAACTGTGTAACTGCCTGTCCTTAAGAGCAGACAGATACACTGACAATATAGAGACATGACCAAAAAACACTACAGCGCTGACACTGTGCCCATCCTATAGTGATAACATGTTGTATACCAGGTTAAAAAAGAAGTATTGAAAGATACTTATTCCTGGCGGTATAGGAATAAAAATGTAAATTGATAGAAAATGGCTGACACTGTGGTGCTGGCAATGCTGCTTTCATATCTGGGCTGGAAATCCACAATCTGAAAATAGGAAGGGAAGGGAAAAAAGCGCCAAACCGGCAGGAAAACCAGCATCAGGCTGCCCTGTGTGGCCGTGATTGTATATCCAGAAATCGGATGCCCACCTAAAGATGTGTCCAGCTGGAGTAGTGAGAGGATCTGTCAGTCCAACTGCTGTGTGAGCCAATCGGGATGCATTTCGGAAGCTTAACCATGCCTCCTTCAGCAGCCTGATTGTCCAAGAAGCAGCAGCCAGTGACGTCATGGGCGCATGCGCACTGTGCTCTGAAAAGACAGCACACTGAAAGTGCCATCGATTATGAACGCTATGCCACAGCTGTGACTCCTGGAGCAGGAACCCAGAAGGAAGACCAAGTGAATATGGAAGTACTGATAGCGGTGACAACGTACCACTGGAATTAGTTTGTTTTAAGTGTACTGGAAAATCTTTTGTTTGTTTATAAGGTTTGTTCTAAAGTACAGTAAGTCTGCTATAATATATTAGTACATACTAGTACATTATGGCTTAAACCACCCAGGACCCACTTGTTTTTTTCTGGGAGTTTACTCACACTAATAATAATTTGTATTTGACTTTCACATAGAGTATGCAGCTTAGTAAATAAGGTAACTTCAATCATCCAATCACTTCAATCATCCAATCAGGTGCAAGAAATAAAAATCACTTTGCATGTAACTGGGCATTCATTGTGAACAAAGCTTCACATTATTTATTATGCTCAATGAATGTTCACTTTGCAAAGTGATCAGTCTCTGCTGCTTTAGTAAATTATTCCCTTTGTGTACACAGTACAATTCAAGGTTACTATATATATCAATATATATATGTCATTGTTACCAGTAATGACACTGACATGTATGGGATGTCACAGCACAGCTTAAAGTGGTTGTAAAGTCAGAAGGTTTTTTATCTTAATGCATTCTTTGCATTAAGATGAAAAACCTTCTGTGTGCAGCAGCCCCCCTCATACTTACCTGAGGTCCATCTAGATCCAGCGATGTTGCACGAGAGACTCGGCTGTCCGGGACTCCCCTCCTCATTGTCTGAGACAGCAGTGCAGTGCCATTGGCTCCCACTGCTGTCAATCAAAGTCAGTGAGCAAATGAAGAGAGAAAGAGGGCCTGGCCACGGCTCTGTGTCTAAATAGACACGGAGCTGCGGCTCGGCTCGGGTGCCCCCATAGCAAGCTGCTTGCTGTGGGGGCACTCAACAGGACGGAAGGGCCAGAAGCACCAAAGAGGGACCTGAGAAGAGGAGGACCTGGGCTGCTCTGTGCAAAACCACTGCACAGAGCAGGTAAGTATAACATATTTGTTATTTTTAACGAAAAAAAACAAGACTTTAGTATCACTTCAAAGGAGAAGTTTGGTGATCGCAAAAAAAAAAGGGCCCCCTGCAGCATAGGGCCCGGTCACCATGGCGACCTCAGCGACCCCTATTCTTCTGCCACTGACTGGAACCATGTCCAGGGTCGGATGAGACCAAGATAAACTTATTTGGTTCAGATGGTGTCAAGTGTGTGTGGCGGCAACCAGGGGAGGAGTACAAAGACAAGTGTTTTTTGCCTACAGTTAAGCATGGTGGTGGGAGTGTCATGGTCTGAGGCTGCATGAGTGCTACCACCACTGGGGAGCTACAGTTCATTGAGGGAACCATGAATACCAACATGTACTGTGACATACTGAAGCAGAGCATGATCCCCTCACTTCAAAGACTGGGCCGCAGGGCAGAATTCCAACATCATAACGACCCCAAACACACCTCCAAGACGACCACTGCATTGTTAAAGAAGCTGAGGCTAAAAGTGATGAACTGGCCAATAGGGATGAGCCGAACACCCCCCGGTTTGGTTTGCAGCAGAACATGCAAACAGGCAAAAAAATTGTGCAAACACCGTTAGTCTATGGGACACAAACGTGAAAAATCAAAAGTGCTTATTTTAAAGGCTTATATGCAAGTTATTGCCATAAAAAGTGTTTGGGGACCCGGGTCCTGTATCAATGCAAAAAAAGTTTAAAAGTTTTAAAAACGAATTTTTTTTGGGAGCAGTGATTTTAATAATGCCTAAAGTGAAACAATAAAAATGAAATATTACTTTAAATATTGTGCCTGTGGAGTGTCCTTAGTATGCCTGTAAAGTAGCGCATCTTTCCTATGTTTAACAGTGCCACAGCAAAATTACATTTCTAAAGGAAAAAAATGTAATTTAAAACTGCTCGCGGCTGTAATGTATTGTCGGATCCGGCAATATAGTTAAAAATACCAAGAATACAAAAAAATGTCTCCCCCAAAATCCATACCAGGCCCTTCAGGTCTGGTATGGATATTAAGGGGAACCACACACCCAAATTTAAAAAAAAATTGTGTGGGGATCCCCCAGGCACTATATATTCTGAACAGCAGTATATATACTATACTCTTGTTGGGTGCAGGAATGGGCCCTGCGTTGAAATATTATATCAAAAATTGTAATTACATGCCCCTGTTAAACAGTGGCAGAAAAATTGGGCCTTGGGTGGTGGTGGTGGTGCCACAACACTGTAACCTCTCACAGATACTGTTGTTGGGTGCAGAAACGGGCCCTGCTGTGAAATATTATATCAAAAATTGTAATTACATGCCCCTGTTACATGCCCCAGGGGTAGGGATGAGCTTCCAGTTCGAGTCGAACTTACATTCGACTTGAACATCGGCTGTTCGCCAGTTCGCCGAACAGCGAACAATTTGGGGTGTTTGTGGCAAATTCGAAAGCCGCGGAACACCCTTTAAAAGTCTATGGGAGAAATCAAAAGTGCTAATTTTAAAGGCTTATATGCATGGTATTGTCATAAAAAGTGTTTGGGGACCTGGGTCCTGCCCCAGGGGACATGGATCAATGCAAAAAAAAGTTTCAAAAACAGGCATTTTTTCGAGAGCAGTGATTTTAATAATGCTTAAAGTGAAACAAAAAAAGTGTAATATTCCTTTAAATTTCGTACCTAGGGGGTGTCTATAGTATGCCTGTAAAGGGGCGCATGTTTCCCGTGTTTAGAACAGTCTGACAGCAAAATGACATTTCAAAGGAAAAAAGTCATTTAAAACTACTCGCGGCTATTAATGAATTGCCGGTCCGACAATACACATAAAAGTTCATTGATAAAAATGGCATGGGAATTCCCCACAGGGGAACCCCGAACCAAAATTTTAAAAAAAAATGACGTGGGGGTCCCCCTAAATTCCATACCAGGCCCTTCAGGTCTGGTATGGATATTAAGGGGAACCCTGGCCAAAATTGGCGCGGGGTTCCCCTTAAAATCCATACCAGACCTGAAGGGTCTGGTATAGATTTTGAGGGGGACCCTACGCCATTTTTAAAAAAAAATTTTGGCTGGGGTTCCCCTTAATATCCATACCAGACCTGAAGGGCCTGGTATGGAATTTAGGGGGACCCCCACGTCATTTTTTTTTTAAATTTTGGTTCAGGTTCCCCTGTGGGAAATTCCCATGCCGTTTTTATCAATGAACTTTTATGTGTATTGTCGGACCGGCAAGTCATTAATAGCCACGAGTAGTTTTAAATGACTTTTTTTCCTTTGAAATGTCATTTTGCTGTCAGACTGTTCTAAACACGGGAAACATGCACCCCTTTACAGGCATACTATAGACACCCCCCAGGTACGAAATTTAAAGGAATATTACACTTTTATTGTTTCACTTTAAGCATTATTAAAATGCTCCCGAAAAAACTGACGTTTTTAAAACTTTTTTTTGCATTGATCCATGTCCCCTGGGACAGAACCCAGGTCCACACTTTTTATGATAATAACTTGCATATAAGCCTTTAAAATTAGCACTTTTGATTATTCATGTTTGTGTCCCATAGACTTTAACAGTGTTCGCGTGTTCGTACAAATTTTTTGCCTGTTCGCAAGTTCTGGTGCAAACCGAACAGGGTGGTGTTCGGCTCATCCCTAAACAGGGGCAGTAAAATTGGGCCCTGGGCGGTGGTACCCTAAACCAAAAATATTGTTGGAAGCTAGCATCATCAAGATTGAGGAGGAATAGGATAGTCAACATAGGCAATTTTCAAGGGATCCCAGATCCATAGCAAATTCAATCAGTTACATCAGCATCAGGTGCTTAAGAGCTGCTGATCCAAGACTGATTAATTTTTATGAATGTGAGCCTATCAACGGAGTCTGTGGACAGGCGCACTCTTTGATCCATTACAAACCCTCCAGCAGCACTGAATGTGCTTTCAGAAAGCACGCTGGATGCAGGACAGGCCAGTAGCTCAATTGCATATTGAGCAAGTTCTGGCCAGTGGTCCATCCTCAAGACCCAGTAACCCAGTGGATGCTCTGTTGGAAAGGTCTCCAAGTCTGCTCTCACCCCTAGATATTCCTGCACCATATAATGCAGACGCTGGCGATGGCCTTGGCACTGAGGACTGAAATTTTTTTTAAAGGCATCAGTCAGACGGCCACCTTCTCCACCATTCTTCCTCTGACTGAACGAAGCCTCAGCAACACATTGACCAGCACAAGGAAATGGTAACCTCCCAGCATCTGGAAATGCGTTGCACAAACCTTTCTTCAAGGTCTCCTGAACATGTTTTATCCTCTGCTCCCTCTGCGAAGGCAGGATGAGTTCTGCAACCTTACCCTTGTAATGTGGATCAAGAAGGGTTGCCAACCAGTAATGATCCCTCTCCTTGATACCACGAATCCTAGGGTCCTTTCGCAGGTTTTGCAGAATCATGGAGGCCATGCAGTGTAAGTTTGCAGAGGAATTTGATTCTGAGTCCTCTGGGTCACTAAGGATCACATGATCCATAACTACCTCCTCCCAGCCACGTACAACTCCTTGGGTTCATGAGGACTGAAAACCATCCCTTGAAGACTGCTGCTGAGTGTTATCCGCTACATCCATGCTGACACAATCCTCCTCCTCTTCTTCCTGTGTGTTTGGTGGGCCCGCAGAAATGCTATCTGGATAAAGGTGGCCTTGAGAGGAAAGGAAGTTCTCCTCTTCCTCCCGCTCTTCTGCCTCCAGTGCCCTGTCCATGATTCTGCAAAGCATGTGCTCCAGCAGGAAGACTAGAGGGACAGTGTCACTGATGCATGCATTGTCGCTGCTCACCATCCTTGTGGCTTTCTCAAATGGTGACAGGACAGTGCATGCATCCTTGATCAGTAGCCACTGGCGTGGTGAAAAGAAACCAAGCTCCCCTGACCCAGTCCTGGTGCCATACTCACACAGGTACTCATTGATGGCCCTCTGCTGTGTGTGTAGCCACTGCAGCATTGCCAACGTTGAGTTCCACCTGGTGGGCATGTCACAAATGAGGCGGTTGATGGGCAGGTTGCATTCCCTTTCAATGTGAGCCAGCCGAGCACTGGCATTGTATGACCAGCGGAAATGACCACAGACTTTTCTCGCCTGCCTCAGGAGATCCTGTAAACCTTGGTACCTGCTCAAGAACCGCTGCACCACCAAATTCAGGACGTGTGCCAAACATGGAGCATGGGTCAAGTGTCCCTGTCAGAGGGTGGAGAGAAGGTCGGTGCCATTGTCGCATACAACTATTCCTGGCTGAAGCTGGCATGGGGTCAACTACCTCTGAGCCTGCCCCTGCAGAGCTGATAGAATCTCTGCCCCAGTGTGCCTCCTGTCCCCTAGGCAGACCAACTCAAGCACCGCATGGCATCTTTTAGCCTGACTGCTTGCGTAGCCCCTTGAACGCTTATGGAGCACCGCTGGTTCAGAGGACAAATCTGCAGAAGAGGCCATAGAGAATGAAGAAGAGGAGGAGGTGGAAGAGAGAGCTGTGGCAGAATCACCACTAGCATTTTGGAGCCGTGGTGGCGGAACAAGCTCCAACAACACTGAACCCTGTCCTGCATCCTTCCCATCTGCCAGCAGAGTTACCCAGTGCACGTGAAGGAAAGGTAACGTCCCTGCTCATGCCTCTGGACCATGGGTCAGCGGTAATATGAACCTTACTGCTGACCGCCCTGTCCAACAAGGCCAAAACATTGCCTTCCACATGCTGGTAGAGAGCCGGAATGGCCTTCCGTGAAAAGAAATGGCATTTTGGAACCTGCCACTGAGGTACATTATAATATGGAAGATAAGTGCAGCGCAATAAAAAATTATGATCAGCATAAAGACATGAGTCCTTAATAATTCATAGATGGATTAAACTTCAACCCTTGATCATAGAAGGACGTATATATTCTTCTCCATAGCTCTTGCACACTAAATCTGTAGGAAATGCGCTTACCAGAACTGTTGGACCTCTAAGTTATAGGAGGTCATACGGGCATGATAACCAGACACCATCAACAGGAACTTATTGAATTTCTCCTCAATTTCAAATAAAAAAACAAGCATAAGAAAAAGATATCGAATTCCCTTTGTTAGAGGTGCTGCAAGGCATCCGTAGCCCGCCCTACGCTTGTTTCGTCGTCAGACTTCTACTGGGGACGTAGAAGTCTGGCGACGAAACGAGCGTAGGGCAGGCTACGGACGATATCTTCCATATTATATTGTTTTTGGGTTGGTGAATCCTTTAGTGTTCAGCTTGCAATATCCATTTATTTGCTAATTGTTTGCGCTGATTGTTCTCTCTATTTTATCACTGAGGTACATTACATTCCACAAATTCACGAAAGGGGGCAGAGTCTACCAGCTGAAAAGGCAGCAGTTGCAGTGCTAGCAATTTGGCCAAGCTAGCATTTAGACAATGAGCATGTGGATGGCTGGGATCAAATTTCTTTTTAAGGTTCAGCAACTGGGATAGGGAAATCTGTCTGCTAAAATCAATTGGTTGTGTACTGCTCTCAGTTCAGGTTTTTGAGAAGACTGGAGGTATAGTAGGTTGGAGATGAGGAGCAAGGAGAAGTCTGCCTTTTTCTTTGATGTGGGTCTTTCAAGTGCTGTTGCCAATGGACTGCATGGCAGGTCGTTATATTTCTGGTCAAGCATGTGATGTCCAAGCGGCTGCTGTTCTGGCCACGCTTTATCCGCTTCAGGCATAGGTTGCAAACAGCAATGGTGCGATCTGTTGCACACGTGTCAAAAAAGGCCCACACCAAGGAACTTTTAAAAGTCAGCAGGGAGTCAGCAGTGCCCTGCACCTACGGAGCTCTGCGGTGTGATGCAATAGGGTGGCATAAGCTGCCCCCTAGAGGACATCCTGCCTCGTTGGAGTTGTGCCTCCTCCTCACTTTCCTCCTCTCTTCTCTCAGGCACCCAAGTACAGTCACATCATCCCCTCCCTCCCCGTCACTGGAGCAAACTTGGCAGTATGGTGCAGCTGGGGGAACATGACTGCCAGTTTCTTGTCCTTCTGTGGCACCCCCTCTCTCTAGGCTCATGTTACTCCCTTCCTCAACCTGTGAACCAACATCGGAGCCTTCAAATCACTGCGCATCCTCCAGCAGCATATAACCGACACTGTGGTCGAATAATTCTGGGGGCTCCTCTGTGTGTGCATGATGGTGGGGCTACGGAAAGAGTGACTGCGTACAAGGAGCCGGCGGAATAGGCTGCTTTGACAGTTGCATTGGAAGGCAAACTACTCTGAGCCTGGGTGACACAGGATGAGGAGGATGAGGACGGCTTTGTTATCCACTCCAACAACACTTATGCATGTTGCGACTTAATAACACGGCCAGCAGCAGCAAAAAAGGACATGCCCCATGGCCACCTGCAGAGGGTCCACGACCACCACTGTTGATTGTAGACACAGAGGCCCTTAGTGGCCTGTGAGCATCTGCCTCTCCTTGGTGGCCTTCTGGACATGATGTATTTTTTGTTTTACAACACCACACTACACTGTATTAGATACTGTGTACACTGCCTGCACTGTATTAGCAACTGTACAATGGCTGCGCTGTATTGTATACTGTGTACACCACCAGAAGTGTAGTAGAAACTGTACACACTGTATTAGATACTGTGTATACTGCCTGCACTGTATTAGCAACTGTACAATGGCTGCACTGTATTGTATACTGTGTACACCACCAGACGTGTAGTAGAAACTGTACACACTGTATTAGATACTGTGTACACCGCCTGCACTGTATTAGAAACTGTACAATGGCTGCACTGTATTGTATACTGTGTACACCACCAGAAGTGTAGTAGAAACTGTACACACTGTATTAGATACTGTGTACACTGCCTGCACTGTATTAGAAACTGTACAACAGCTGCACTGTATTGTATACTGTGTACACCACCAGAAGTGTAGTAGAAACTGTACACACTGTATTCGATACTGTGTACACCGCCTGAAGTGTATTAGAAACAGTACACCACGGAATGCACTATAGATATAGGCTAGATCACAAGGAAAAATCTGCGCTAATCAATATATGAAAGCAAGCAGCCAGCAAAGTTTGTTGATATCCAAACATAAAAATCCAAAAGTGTGTGTAATGCGGCGCTAAAATCAGTAACCAATAAAAACAGTCCAAGGAAGGTCTGAAGAGCAGGAGAAATCCAATCACCAGGTATAGTGCAGATATGAAGGAGCACTCGACACCACGTGATAATGTAGTCTGCTTACCAGATGGCTGTAAAAAGTAGGCATGTAAAGATACTCTCAGTAACATCCAGCAAATTCAGCTCTCTGGAACCCCTCATCAATACAGACAACAATATCCAGATGGCTTTCTCCACAGATCAACATCTCCCAGAAATCGCATCAGAAGTGGGACTCACTTGGGGGTGAAGGGTGGACAAGGAACTGAGCCTTAGAAAGGGTTCTGGGTAGAGGGACCCAAAGCCGATAGAGAATGGTGTCCTGACCAAGACTATAATCAGGCAACAGGTGTATAAATAATTGGTCGGGAATATCCAATAATATCCCCTATTTTCAAGGCTGCTCCCGGTCCGGATGTTCTGGTCCACTTGAGCCCACACTCAGGTGGACTCTAAATAACCAGAAAGAGAGCTCAATAGGGCTCTGGTTTTGAGACTCAGGAAGGAACCTGAGTGAGAGGAGCTCTGGCTATTGGACGAAAAGGTTTGCTTTACCGCATGTTTTGTGGGTGATGGGGACCAGCCCCGCACTGTCTAGAGAGGAGACTATTTGTTTAGTTAGCGCCGGATGGCAAGGATTTACTTTACTGTTTTGTTTATTTTTATTTTGCAAACCTCCTGTAAATAAACCTGGCATCCGCCAGATTTTTAAGAAAGTGCTCATTTGCTGACTGTCATTCAGAAAAACTGTACACACTGAATTAAATACTGTGTACACCGTCTGAAGTGTATTAGAAACAGTACACCACGGAATGCACTATAGATATAGGCTACACTGAATGCAGAGTATATATATATTATATGACGGTATGCGAGGTGACATAGTGGATAATCACTACATCTCACCTTGCATTCGTTCTGTTGTAAGGGATTGAACCGGAATCTGACCTGGGTTTTTCCAGCCTTTGTGGCAGGCTGGGTTCCGGTCCAGATGTTCTGGTCCACTTGAGCCCACACTCAGGTGGACTTTAAATAACCAGAAAGAGAGCTCAACAGGGCTCTGGTTTTGAGACTCAGGAAGGAACCTGAGTGAGAGGAGCTCTGGCTATTGGACGAAAAGGTTTGCTTTACCGCACATTTTGTCAGTGACGGGGACCAGCCCCACACTGTCTAGAGAGGAGACTATTTGCTTAGTTAGCGCCGGATGGCAAGGATTTACTTTACTGTTTTGTTTATTTTTATTTTGCAAACCTCCTGTAAATAAACCTGGCATCCGCCAGATTTTTAAGAAAGTGCCGTTTGCTGACTGTCATTCAAAAAACTGTACACACTGTATTAGATACTGTGTACACCGCCTGAAGTGTATTAGAAACAGTACACAACGGAATGCGCTATAGATAAAGGCTACACTGAATGCAGAGTATATATTATATGATGGTATGCGAGGTGATATAGTGGATAATCGCTACATCTCACCTCGCATTCGTTCTGTTGTAAGGGATTGAACCGGAATCTGACCTGGGTTTTTCCAGCCTCTATGGCAGGCTGGGTTCCGGTCCGGATGTTCTGGTCCACTGGAGCCCACACTCAGGTGGACTTTAAATAACCAGAAAGAGAGCTCAACAGGGCTCTGGTTTTGAGACTCAGGAAGGAACCTGAGTGAGAGGAGCTCTGGCTATTGGACAAAAAGGTTTGCTTTACCGCATGTTTTGTGGGTGACGGGGACCAGCCCCACACTGTCTAGAGAGTAGACTATTTGTTTAGTTAGCGCCGGATGGCAAGGATTTACTGTAGAGTCGATTAACACTGAGGCAGCATGACTTACAGCGTGACTGCCTCAGGCGGCCCAGGACACTGAAGTCAATGCAAGTAGCCGCCAAAGTTGTACAGGAACCTTTTTCTAAGTCAGAGCGACTTGCGTCGCTCCGATTAGAACGGTTCCATTGCACAGAACGGGACGCTACTTGTCAGGCGACTAGGTCACCTAACAAGTCGTCCCAGTGTGAACCGAGGCTTACTGTTTTGTTTATTTTTATTTTGCAAACCTCCTGTAAATAAACCTGGCATCCGCCAAATTTTTAAGAAAGTGCCCGATTGCTGACTGTCATTCAGAAAAGGTGATCCCCATGAGCTAATTTCCCACAATATATATATATATATATATATATATATATATACAGTGAGGACGGAAAGTATTCATTTTTTTTCCCTCATTAATGTACACACAGCACCCCATATTGACAGTAAAACACAGAAATGTTGGCATTTTTGCAGATTTATTAAAAAGGAAAACTGAAATATCACATGGTCCTAAGTATTCAGACCCTTTGCTGTGACACTCATATATTTAACTCAAGTGCTGTCCATTTCTTCTGATCATCCTTGAGATGGTTCTACACCTTCATTTGAGCCCAGCTGTGTTTGATTATACTGATTGGACTTGATTAGGAAAGCCACACACCTGTCTATATAAGACCTTACAGCTCACAGTGCATGTCAGAGCAAATGAGAATCATGAGGTCAAAGGAACTGCCTGAAGAGCTCCGAGACGGAATTGTGGCAAGGCACAGATCTGACCAAGGTTACAAAAAAATTTCTGCTGCACTCCCTAAGAGCACAATGGCCTCCATAATACTTAAATGAAAGACGTTTGGTACAACCAGAACCCTTCCTAGAGCTGGCCCTCTGGCCAAACTGAGCTATCGGGGGAGAAGAGCCTTGGTGAGAGAGGTAAAGTAGAACCCAAAGATCACTGTGGCTGAGCTCCAGAGATGCAGTTGGGAGATGGGAGAAAGTTGTAGAAAGTCAACCATCACTGCAGCCCTCCACCAGTCGGGGCTAAAAAAGACCTGAAGGACTCCAAGATGGTGAGAAATAAGATTCTCTGGTCTGATGAGACCAAGATAGAACTTTTTGGCCTTAATTCTAAACGGTATGTGTGAAGAAAACCAGGCACTGCTCATCACCTGTCCAATACAGTCCCAACAGTGAAGCATGGTGTTAGCAGCATCATGCTGTGGGGGTGTTTTTCAGCTGCAGGGACAGGACGACTAGTTGCAATCGAGAGAAAGATGAATGCGGCCAAGTACAGGGATATCCTGGAGGAGAACCTTCTCCAGAGTGCTCAGGACCTCAGACTGGGCCGAAGGTTTACCTTCCAACAAGACAATGACCCTAAGCACACAGCTAAAATAACGAAGGAGTGGCTTCACAACACTTAAACCCAATTGAGCATCTCTGGAGAGACCTAAAAATGGCTGTCCACCAACCTTTACCATCCAACCTGACAGAACTGGAGAGGTTCTGCAAGGAGGAATGGCAGAGGATCCCCAAATCCAGGTGTGAAAAACTTGTTGCATCTTTCCCAAAAAGACTCATGGCTGTATTAGATCAAAAGGGTGCTTCTACTAAATACTGAGCAAAGGGTCTGAATACTTAGGACCATGTGATATTTCAGTTTCTCTTTTTTAATAAATCTGCAAATATGTCAACAATTCTGTGTTTTTCTGTTAATATGGGGTGCTGTGTGTACATTAACGAGGAAAAAAATGAACTTAAATTTTAGCAAATGGCTGCAATATAACAAAGAGTGAAAAATTTAAGGGGGTATATATAGATAGATAGATAGATAGATAGATAGATAGATAGATAGATAGATAGATAGATAGATAGATAGATAGATAGATAGATAGATAGATAAATACACCATCTGAGGTGTACTGTATTAGAAACAGTACACCACTGAATGCACTGTAGATATAGGCTACACTGGATGCAGAGTAGTATATGTATAATATATATATATATATATATATATATATATATACATACAGTTAGGTCCATAAATATTGGGACATCGACACAATTCTAATCTTTTTGGCTCTATACACCACCACAATGGATCTGCAGTGAAACAAACAAGATGTGCTTTAACTGCAGTCTTTCAGCTTTAATTTGAGGGTATTTACAGCCAAATCAGGTGAACGGTGTAGGAATTACAACAGTTTGTATATGTGCCTACCACTTTTTAAGGAACCAAAATTAATGGGACAATTGGCTGCTCAGCTGTTCCATGGCCAGGTGTGTGTTATTCCCTCATTATCCCATTTACAAAGAGCAGATAAAAGGACCAGAGTTTATTTCAAGTGTGCTATTTGCATTTGGAATCTCTTGCTGTCAACTCTCAATATGAGATCCAAAGAGCTGTCACTATCAGTGAAGCAAGCCATCATTAGGCTGAAAAAACAAAACAAACCCATCAGAGAGATAGCAAAAGCATTAGGTGTGGCCAAATCAACGGTTTGGAACATCCTTAAAAAGAAAGAACGCTCCGGTGAGCTCAGCAACACCAAAAGACCCGGAAGACCACGGAAAACAACTGTGGTGGAAGACAGAAGAATTCTTTCCCTGGTGAAGAAAACACCCTTCACAACAGTTGGCCAGATCAAGAACACTCTCCAGGTGGTAGGTGTATGTGTGACAAAGTTGACAATCAAGAGAAGACTTCATCAGCGTGAATACAGAGGGTTCACCACAAGATGTAAACCATTGGTGAGCCTCAAAAACAGGAAGGCCAGATTAGAGTTTGCCAAACAACATCTAAAAAAGCTTTCCCAGTTCTGGAACAACATCCTATGGACAGATGAGACCAAGATCAACTTCTACCAGAGTGATGGGAAGAGAAGAGTATGGAGAAGGAAAGGAACTGCTCATGATCCAAAGCATTCCACCTCATCAGTGAAGCATGGTGGTGGTTGTGTCATGGCGTGGGCAGGTATGGCTGCCAATGGAACTGGTTCTCTTGTATTTATTGATGATGTGACTGCTGACAAAAGCAGCAGGATGAATTCTGAAGTGTTTCGGGCAATATTATCTGCTCATATTCAGCAAAATGCTTCAGAACTCATTGGACGGCGCTTCACAGTGCAGATGGACAATGACCCGAAGCATACTGCGAAAGCAACCAAAGAGTTTTTTAAGGGAAAGAAGTGGAATGTTATGCAATGGCCAAGTCAATCACCTGACCTGAATCCGATTGAGCATGCATTTCACTTGCTGAAGACAAAACTGAAGGGAAAATGCCCCAAGAACAAGCAGGAACTGAAGACAGTTGTAGAGGCCTGGCAGAGCATCACCAGGGATAAAACCCAGCGTCTGGTGATGTCTATGCGTTCCAGACTTCAGGCTGTAATTGACTCCAAAGGATTTGCAACCAAGTATTAAAAAGTGAAAGTTTGATGGATGATTGTTAATCTGTCCCATTACTTTTGGTCCCTTAAAAAGTGGGAGGCACATATACAAACTGTTGTAGTTCCTACACCGTTCACCTGATTTGGATTTAAAAACCCTCAAATTAAAGCTGAAAGTCTGCAGTTAAAGCACATCTTGTTCATTTCATTTCAAATCCATTGTGGTGGTGTATAGAGCCAAAAAGATTAGAATTGTGTCAATGTCCCAATATTTATGGACCTGACTGTATATATATATATATATATATATACACACCGCCTGAAGTGTATTAGAAACAGTACACCATGGAATGCATTGTAGATATAGACTATACTGAATATATATATACTAGACTGTGTGTGTGTGTATATATATATATATATATATATATATATATATATATATATATACACCGGTATATATATATTAATACACTGCCTGCACTGACTGAATATAGAGTAGACACTAAATATATAGACTATGCTAAATGCAGAGTA
Source organism: Aquarana catesbeiana (assembly GCF_042186555.1). Lineage (NCBI taxonomy): Eukaryota > Metazoa > Chordata > Amphibia > Anura > Ranidae > Aquarana > Aquarana catesbeiana. The sequence goes on along the minus strand of NC_133334.1, from coordinate 228,078,493 downwards.
TGTGTGTGTGTGTGTGTATATATATATATATATATATATATATATATTTGTGAGATACTGTATATCAGGGACGGCCTGTCCATTAAGGGCGCACGGGCACCGCCCCCTCTATCCACGCCACCCCCTATATAGTTAATGGATAGATTCATGCATAGCATGAATTTATCCACGGCCGCCACGGCCACCACCTATGCATGTGTCTGGCCCCTTTCAGGATGCCGGGCGCATGAATTACAGCAGCGGGGGTGTTTTTTTTAAGCACCTGATTAGAGCCATAGGCTCTAATAGGCTTCAAAATAGGGTGGACTCAGAGTGCAGAGCATTGTGCTCTGAGCCCACCCAGGTGTATTAGAAAAGCAAATGAATATTCTAACACTGAATCGCCTCTCCGCCAATCAAGAAGTGCGGGTCTGGTAGGCTGAAAGGGCAGGCGATCCTATTGGACCTATTGGATCCTATTGGATCCTATTGGACGCCTAGGAGGAGGGGAGGAGATGCACATCTGAAGCCGCCGTGATCTCAGAAGAGCAGAGGATACAGGAGACACTGACTGATGCCCGCCGCAGCCTGATCCCCTGACCGAAGTGCCCGCCAATCCCTGCCGCTGTGTGCCCGCCGATCCCTGATGCTGGGTGCCCGCCGATCCCTGATGTGCCCGCCGATCCCCGCTGCCAATGGGGTAAGACAGATGGCCGCCACTGCTGTTTATAAATCCTGTATAATAATAAAAATAATATTCCTAATGCACGTGTACCTGGAAAAGGTTGTGGGATAACCATAGGCTGTAGCAGATACCAGCTGGAGACTGGTGATACCATAGATCAAAATATATATTGCCAGCACACCGTGGATTGTAAAAATTACCGTTCAAACATATGATAAGATCACCTAACATCGGTAAGGTGCAACGTTTTGGGGCCACGCAAGGCGCCTTCATCAGACATGGATCACATGCCTGACAAAGGGGACCTGCATGACCACCTTACCACTGTATTGTGATCCTGTCAAATAAATATTTGGATGTTAATTTTGACAATCCTCAGTTTGCTAGTGATATGTAGTTTGACTTTTGAGAACAGGGCATTTTTCCACAAGCAAGTATATTCAATGTCAAATCTTCAAAACCCTAGATTGACCTTCCAAGCTAGGTGGGTGGCTATAATGCTCATTGCTGAGCTACTGTTAGCATATATACATAGATGTTCTTTAGTTTTAATATTATCCTTTAACTCACCTCTCTCAGGTTCTTTATAGGATTAGAAAAGTCCATTTGCAGTATATTACCCAGTACAGGCAATGCTAGAGGCCCAGGAGGGAAATCCTTTGGCCGAGAGAATTTCTTCCATAAAAAAGCCAAGAGGAGGAGGCCCAGCAACAGTGCAGTACTGAGCTCCATGACGGAGAATTCACACTGTCTGTGTCTGCTTCCTACTAGAATACAAAGTACAACACTGAGAATACACCTCCCTCAGAGTCTGATATGATCTCCATTGGTCTTTAGTTAAACCCACAAAGCAAGATTTTCCTGTTCTAACCACAACAGTGATAAGTACAAATAGGATAAAAATTGCTCAACACAATACAGCAAGCCACAACAAAAAATTATTTCAAGGAATTATACAAATGTAAATATAACACACTGATCTAATGTATACACAGGACCGCGCAAGACAAAATAGAAATAAAAATATCACAATTTCAAAAATAGTTTTTTTCTAATATTTGTGAACTATGTTTTCTTTTGCTGCAACCTGCAATGCCATGGGTCCAAAAATAATAATTTGGTAAGAGGATTAGGAAACATAATTAGGAAGTATAAAAAAAATAACCAGCATTTTTTCTACACAAAAAAAATAATTCGTGGTTTCAGAATATGATTATAATTAATGAAATACCTTTTATATACTTATTACCTTTTTTTTTTAATTACCCCTTTTTAAAAAGTTTTTTTTAATTATCATCATAACACCATCAGTTAGGCTGACATCAGTTAGTAAAATATTTGTAGGAATTCTAAGATATATAAAATAACTTATAAACAAATTGCTGAAAATAAATTTACCAAAACTTGGCAACATATCTTTATTAAGAAGCTAGGCCTAACTAATTAAATTTATTAATTTAATAGATATGATACATTGAGATAGATTTGTCAAAGCATTTGATACTCCTAATGGAACTTAAGCAAATGGCTAAACACAAGATGAAATACATATATGGGAGCTGCTGTACCTGCCAAAGAATTTGTAGTTCTTTTATTCCGGTCCTGAGATGTACACTGCTCTGCCACACAGCACAGTCCTGCCTGGCAGGACAGGAGGCCTGATTTTAGTTGGCTTCTGTTAACACTTACAGGCCTTCTCCCTCCATCAGCCTTCTCTTATCAGCATGCTTTTTATAACCACATGAGCATTGCAGCATACCTGATCGGCTGCTTGTGCAACTTCTCCCTCACCCAGTCCAAGCTCTGTTGTACAAGGAAATGTAAGAGACTGATGCTTTTCCTTGCTTGGTATATATGACTAGCATTTTCTTATATATTGTATGTATTTATAATGTCAATTGTTGCCTTGCCCAGAACAAGCTACATAGGCAGAGAACAACGGAGTGAGACAGCGGAGGTGGTAGAAGCTTCTCAGGTGCCTGGGGTGAGATGCAGTTGAAGGTGGGCATCTTTTGTTCCAAGAACACTCGAACCATCACTAGAACCATCACAAGAAACTCATAGCCTAGTCTTTCTGTTTGTTTTCTTCTTTGAGGTCTCCCATTTGATCAACTGTAGTGGAAGTTGTGACTTGTGGGACTAATGCAAAGTGGTTATTGACTGACACAGAGGATCCCTGTGTCTACTGCACAGCACAGAGTAAGAGAAGAGACCAAACATTTCTGTAGAAAGTGGACAGCAATTAATACATTCCAGCTCCCAACTTATAACCACATTTTTACAAGTGCTGAGCTCCCCCTGGACTAGAGGGCCCAGAAAAACTGCACCATTTTCTCAGTGACTGTTATGGCCCTCGAGGCCTGGGCAAAGATAACAATGAAGTGAACTGACGGTCAGTTGTCAGTCCTGGAGTGAATGGTGGTTGGGCCCAACTACTGTTTATGGATGACAGCATGGACATAGGGCTGTGAGTACTTTTGACACCACTATACCGTATCTGACTTTGTACATGCGGCTGCATAACGAACAGGTGGAGAGGTACCTAATTGATTTGGGACCATCCCTGTGCATACAAGCCATAGTATTCATCATGTGGTAGTCTTTTCTAGTACATCTATCAGCCTATACACCAGGTTATGCCATCCCATACAGTACTGCATATTTCTGCCTGTTGCTGGTTACATTCTTATACCCTGTTTCCCTGAAAATAAGACCTAGCGTGGTTGTCAGTGATGGCTGCAATATAAGCACTACGCCTCAAATAAGCCCTACCCTGTTTCCCCGAAAATAAGCCCTACCCTGAAAATAAGACCTACAAGGACTTTAACTAGGGCTTACTTGGGGGGTAGGGCTTATATTGCAGCCATCACCGACAATCACGCTAGGTCTTATTTTCGGGGAAACAGGGTATATGGACAGTCCTACTTCCAACATCTGCCTGCTAATGAGCTCTTTTTCATCTAATGCTCCAGGATGGACTAGCAGCGCATGCTACACCCATTTGAAGCTGTTTTCAACTCTGCTTTGGCTTAATTCTCCAAGGATATATGTTATGGATGCACACTTGCACCTATCCTTTAACTGACTATTTGCTTTATGATACATTGCTGCTGGCCATTAGTGGGTTACTATGGGCGGGTTCATAGTGTGGTGGGCTCTGCCCTACTGTGGTGAGGTGCCCCATTCGCCCATTGTGGCTTTAAGGTGCGACTCCACCATTGTGGGGCTAGACCTGTCTCCGTTGAGGTGGTTGATAGGGCCTTTGATCTCTAGTGGGTCTGTTTGGGGAGGGTAGGCTTAGCTCCCTTGTGAGGTTGTATCCTCCACCCCACTCCTCTGCATTTGTTGTGGGGTGCCTCCATTTGGGGTTGGTCTTGGAGAGGGTGGTTTAGGGGAGGTTTCATGCTGGGTGGGGAAGTGGAGTATGTGCTTTTTTAGGGGGCTAGCCTGGTGCTTTCACACTTACTGTCCTTTGTTCATGATTTAATAAATTGTTTAGGTTACTCAGATTGGGAGTATTTAGTCTTTTTTTTTTGTCTTTGTGGCCTTTGTCGACTTATCTGGAACTACAGCCCCTCAAGGAGTCCTCTAGGACTACCTTCACATAGGCCCTGAATGTTTACTAAGGCAAATGTTTATTCATTGTTAATCAGATGTTTTGGCCCCTACGTGGGTGTGATCTTTGTTATTTTCCTCTAATACCCACAAAAAATGATTTTATCAGACCCACTGGGTGCAATTTAATTAGCACAGAGGTTCACATGAGCATAGCAGGGGCCCTTCATATTCAAGACCATCTTGCTGTGGCCTCCTGAAAGGTGCCAGCCTGTAGAACCAGGTAATTCTTTACTTATAGTGTATTACATAAAAAGTAGGGTTGCACTGATACCACTTTTTTAAGACCGAGTACAAGTACCGATACTCTTTTTTACAAGTTCTCGCCGATATCAATTACTGATACTTTTTGTTAATGTCGTGTGACAGTGACACTAATATGCAGTACTAATGGGCACTGATGAGGCGTGGACTGCGTCAGTCATTTTTTCTTTATTTTTACAATTTTATTTTCTACAATTAATTTTTTTAAATTATTTTTTACAATTTACATTTTTTTGTTATTATTTTTTTTACAATGCTTTCTTTTCTTGGGGCACAGATTCCCCAATTTTTTTAAGGACACAGATTCCCCAGTCCCTTTCTCTGTAGCCTCAGGTGCACTGAAAATGAATGGACAGGAGACAGCGGCTCCTCTCCATTCATAAACTGATGCATCTTAAACAGAGGTTACGATGTTTCAGTTATGAATGGATAGTCAGTGATCAGTGTGCATTCAGAAAAGAAAGGAGTCGGTAAATTACAGATTTACTGGCTCCTTCCTCCGCTCTCCATCCTGACAGATCCAGGATGGGGGGGGGACTGGAAGAGAACATGGGGAGTCGGGGCCCCGGATAGAGGGAGGAGGACACCGCTGAGAGGGAGGAGGACCCGGAGGAGGACACAGGGGACAGTCGGGGGTGATCGGTGTGGTGGTGGGGGCAGTTGAAAGCACATATTTCCCTGTATAACTTTCAATAAAGCACCTGACAGCTGTGGGAGGCAGAGGAGGAGAAGCGTCTGTTAGAAAATCTTTACAGGGAGATCGGTGCTTTTAACTGGCCCCACCACCGCACCGATCACCTGTGAGGCTGCCTGGACCCCCTACTGTGCTTGAGGACGCCTGGTCCGATACAACAGGCATTGGATGCATCCGATACTCGTGCAAATGCTTGGTATCGGTGCATCCCTAATAAAAAGGTATAAAAAGCAATACAAAAAAACTGATTGCCATGTACAGGCAGTCCCTGAGTTATGAACACAATAGGGACTATAGGTTTGTTCGTAAGTCGAAGTTGTTCGTACATCGCAACACTGCATTTGTAAGTGTAACTTCCGGTCGGAACACTGCATTCGTAAGTGTAACTGCTGCCTGTGCATGGATGTGGGATGTTCCGGGGTGCTTGTTATGTTATCTGGGGGGTAGTACAGCAGTGTGGGATGTGTTCGGAAGTGCTCGAAAGGTATCCAGGACCCGCGTGGAGCACAAGTGGCCGGCATTGGAGGCCGTTCGTAAGTAGGAGTCGTTTGTAACTCGGGTGTTCGTAACTCGGGGACTGCCTGTACAGTATCTCACAAAAGTGAGTACACTCCTCACATTTTTGTAAATATTTTATTATATCTTTTCATGTGACGACACTGAAGAAATTATACTTTGCTACAATGTAAAGTAGTGAGTGTACAGCTTGTATAACAGTGTAAATTTGCTTTCCCCTCAAAATAACTCAGTCAGTGACACAGCCATTATTGTCTAAACTGCTGGCAACAAAAGTGAGTACACCCCTAAGTGAAAGTGTCCAAATTGGGCCCAATTAGCCATTTTCCCTCCCCGGTGTCATGTGACTCATTACATGGTCTTAGGTGTGAATGGGGAGCAGGTGTGTTAAATTTGGTGTTATCGCTCTCACACTCTAATACTGGTCACTGGAAGTTCAACACATGACACCTCATGGCAAAGAACTCTCTGAGGATCTGAAAAAAAGAATTGTTGCTCTACATAAAGATGTCCTATGCTATAAGAAGATAGCCAAGACCCTGAAACTGAGCTGCAGCACAGTGTCTAAGACCATACAGCGGTTTAACAGTACAGGTTCCACTCAGAACAGGCCTCGCCATGGTCGACCAAAGAAGTTGAGTGCACACGCTCATATATATCCAGAGGTTGTCTTTGGGAAATAGACTTATGAGTGCTGCCAGCATTGCTGCAGAGTAGGGATGAGCCGAACACCCCCCTGTTCGGTTTGCACCAGAACATGCGAACAGGAAAAAAGTTCGTTCGAACATGCGAACACCGTTAAAGTCTATGGGACACGAACATGAATAATCAAAAGTGCTAATTTTAAAGGCTTATATGAAAGTTATTGTCATAAAAAGTGTTTGGGGACCTGGGTCCTGCCCCAGGGGACATGGATCAATGCAAAAAAAAGTTTTAAAAACGGCCGTTTTTTCAGGAGCAGTGATTTTAATAATGCTTAAAGTCAAACAATAAAAGTGTAATATCCCTTTAAATTTCGTACCTGGGGGTTGTCTATAGTATGCCTGTAAAGGGGCGCATGTTTCCTGTGTTTAGAACAGTCTGACAGCAAAATGACATTTTGAAGGAAAAAACTCATTTAAAACTACTCGCGGCTATTGCATTGCCGACAATACACATAGAAGTTCATTGATAAAAACAGCATGGGAATTCCCCAAAGGGGAACCCCGAACCAAAATTAAAAAAAAAAAATGACGTGGGAGTCCTCCTAAATTCCATACCAGGCCCTTCAGGTCTGGTATGGATATTAGGGGAACCCCGGCCAAAATTAAAAAAAAAAAATGACGTGGGGTTCCCCCTAAATTCCATACCAGACCCTTCAGGTCTGGTATGGATTTTAAGGGGAACCCCGCGCCAAAAAAAAAAAAAACGGCGTGGGGTCCCCCCAAAAATCCATACCAGACCCTTATCCGAGCATGCAACCTGGCAGGCCGCAGGAAAAGAGGGGGGGATGAGAGTGCGGCCCCCCCTCCCTCCTGAACCGTACCAGGCCACATGCCCTCAACATTGGGAGGGTGCTTTGGGGTAGCCCCCCAAAACACCTTGTCCCCATGTTGATGAGGACAAGGGCCTCATCCCCACAACCCTGGCCGGTGGTTGTGGGGGTCTGCGGGCGGGGGGCTTATCAGAATCTGGAAGCCCCCTTTAACAAGGTGACCCCCAGATCCCGGCCCCCCCCCTGTGTGAAATGGTAAGGGGGTACATAAGTACCCCTACCATTTCACGAAGAAAGTGTCAAAAATGTTAAAAATGACAAGAGACAGTTTTTGACAATTCCTTTATTTAAATGCTTCTTCTTTCTTCTATCTTCCTTCATCTTCTGGTTCTTCTGGTTCTTCTGGCTCTTCTGGTTCTTCCTCCGGCGTTCTCGTCCAGCATCTCCTCCGCGGCGTCTTCTGTCTTCTTCTCCTCGGGCCGCTCCGCACCCATGGCATGGGGGGGAGGCTCCCGCTCTTCTCCTCTTCTTTTCTTCTCTTCTTCTCTTCTTCATTTTCTTCTCCGGGCCGCTCCGCAATCCATGCTGGCATGGAGGGAGGCTCCCGCTGTGTGACGGCGCTCCTCGTCTGACAGTTCTTAAATAACGGGGGGGCGGGGCCACCCGGTGACCCCGCCCCCCTCTGACGCACGGTGACTTGACGGGACTTCCCTGTGGCATTCCCCGTGACGTCACAGGGAAGTCCCGTCAAGTCACCGTGCGTCAGAGGGGGGCGGGGTCACCGGGTGGCCCCGCCCCCCCGTTATTTAAGAACTGTCAGACGAGGAGCGCCGTCACACAGCGGGAGCCTCCCTCCATGCCAGCATGGATTGCGGAGCGGCCCGGAGAAGAAAAGAAGAAAAGAAGAAGAGAAGAAGAGAAGAAAAGAAGAAGAGAAGAGCGGGAGCCTCCCCCCCATGCCATGGGTGCGGAGCGGCCCGAGGAGAAGAAGATAGAAGACGCCGCGGAGGAGATGCTGGACGAGAACGCCGGAGGAAGAACCAGAAGAGCCAGAAGAACCAGAAGAACCAGAAGATGAAGGAAGATAGAAGAAAGAAGAAGCATTTAAATAAAGGAATTGTCAAAAACTGTCTCTTGTCATTTTTAACATTTTTGACACTTTCTTCGTGAAATGGTAGGGGTACTTATGTACCCCCTTACCATTTCACACAGGGGGGGGCGGGATCTGGGGGTCACCTTGTTAAAGGGGGCTTCCAGATTCCGATAAGCCCTCCGCCCGCAGACCCCCACAACCACCGGCCAGGGTTGTGGGGATGAGGCCCTTGTCCTCATCAACATGGGGACAAGGTGTTTTGGGGGGCTACCCCAAAGCACCCTCCCAATGTTGAGGGCATGTGGCCTGGTACGGTTCAGGAGGGAGGGGGGGCCGCACTCTCGTCCCCCCCTCTTTTCCTGCGGCCTGCCAGGTTGCGTGCTCGGATAAGGGTCTGGTATGGATTTTTGGGGGGACCCCACGCCGTTTTTTTTTTTTTTTTTTTTGGCGCGGGGTTCCCCTTAAAATCCATACCAGACCTGAAGGGTCTGGTATGGAATTTAGGGGGAACCCCACGTCATTTTTTTTTTTAAATTTTGGCCGGGGTTCCCCTTAATATCCATACCAGACCTGAAGGGCCTGGTATGGAATTTAGGGGGACTCCCACGTCATTTTTTTTTTTTAATTTTGGTTCGGGGTTCCCCTTTGGGGAATTCCCATGCCGTTTTTATCAATGAACTTCTATGTGTATTGTCGGCAATGCAATAGCCGCGAGTAGTTTTAAATGAGTTTTTTCCTTCAAAATGTCATTTTGCTGTCAGACTGTTCTAAACACAGGAAACATGCGCCCCTTTACAGGCACACTATAGACACCCCCCAGGTACGAAATTTAAAGGGATATTACACTTTTATTGATTGACTTTAAGCATTATTAAAATCACTGCTCCTGAAAAAACGGCCGTTTTTAAAACTTTTTTTTGCATTGATCCATGTCCCCTGGGGCAGGACCCAGGTCCCCAAACACTTTTTATGACAATAACTTGCATATTAGCCTTTAAAATTAGCACTTTTGATTTCTCCCATAGACTTTTAAAGGGTGTTCCGCGGCATTCGAATTTGCCGCGAACACCCCAAATTGTTCGCTGTTCAGTGAACTTGCGAACAGCCAATGTTCGAGTCGAACATGAGTTCGACTCGAACTCGAAGCTCATCCCTACTGCAGAGGTTGAAGGGGTGGGGGGTCAGCTTGTCAGTGCTCAGACCATACACTGCACACTGCATCAAATTGGTCTGCATGGCTATCATCCCAGAAGGAAGCCTCTTCTAAAGATGATGCAAAAGAAAGCCTGCAAACAGTTTGCTGAAGACAAGCAGTCTAGGGACATGGAACCACGTCCTGTGGTCAGATGAGACCAAGATAAACTTATTTGGTTCAGATGGTGTCAAGCGTGTGTGATGGCAACCAGGTGAGGAGTACAAAGACAAGTATTTCTTGCCTACAGTTAAGCATGGTGGTGGGAGGGTCATGGTCTGGGGCTGCATGAGTGCTGCCAGCACTGGGGAGCTACAGTTCATTGAAGGAACCATGAATGCCAACATGTACTGTGACATACTGAAGCAAAGCATGAACCCCTCCCTTCGAGACTGGGCCGCAGGGCAGTATTTCAACATGATAACGACCTCAAACACACCTCCAAGACGGCCACTGCCTTGCTAAAGAAGCTGAGGGTAAAGGTGATGAATTGGCCAAGCATGTTTACCCTATTGAGCATCTGTGGGGCATCCTCAAACGGAAGGTGGAGGAGCACAAGGTCTCTAACATCCACCAGCTCCGTAATGTCATCATGGAAGAGTAGAAGAGGACTCCAGTGGCAACTTGTGAAGCTCTGGTGAACTCCATGCCCAAGAGTGTTAAGGCAGCGCTAGAAAATATTGGTGTCCACGCAAATATTGACACTTTGGGCCCAATTTGGACATTTTCACTTGTTGCCAGTGGTTTAGACATTAATGGCTCTGTGTTGAGTTATTTTGAGGAGACAGCAAATTTACACTGTTATGTCGCGTACACACGGTCAAAATTTCCGACAACAAATGTTCGATGGGAGCTTGTTGTCGGAAATTCCGACCGTGTGTAGGCCCCATCGGACATTTTCCGTCAGAATTCCCGACTAACAAAATTTGATATCTGGATCTCAAATTTTCCGACAACAAAATCCATTGTCGTAAAATTCAGAGCGTGTGTAGACAATTCTGACGCACAAAATTCCACGCATGCTCTGAATCAAGTACGAGCGCTCGTTCTGGTAAAACTTGCGTTCATAATGGAGATAGCACATTCGTCACGCTACAAATTATAAAAGCTTTTAATGCAGTGCATTCTCTTCTTCTTTATAATGCTTGAATACTGAAGTTTTGCTGCTGATATAGTTCTGACAAACTGATTTCTTTATTATTTCTCGTGATCTCATGAATAATATTAGTTATTTTTTTCGTCAGATCTCCATAATAATGTTTTGTATTTATTTTTATAGTGATTTTTTTTTTTTTTTTATCAAGATCTCCTGTTTTTTTTGTTTTTTAAGTAAGTAAAAGTAAAAAAGTAAGTAAAACATATTGGCAAGTATTTGTGAATCAAAAATAGACATTTATTAAGGGGTCATAAGAAAATAAAGAGGAAGGCAACGCTGGAGAAACTGGTAAAATTGGCAAAGCCTTTGTATCCCAGGGCACACATCAACTATTTTACAGGCAAAATTGGTGGCCTGAGGAATAGTGAGCACAATCCGGTCCAGGACTCCAAGAGATCATGAACAGCAGCAGATGACATATATGTCCCCAGGCTGTGCTCATACAACAGCCTGCATCTTTTGCCAGACCAGACTGAACCCAGGCCATCACACTCTTGTCTTCCTTAGACGCTTCCTTCCAGGCTGTGGCTCTGGTGTTAGAGTTGTGGCAGGAGGTGGAAGAGGACAATGGTCGACTTCCTGGCTGCCACTTACCCCCGCCACCTCCTGGCTGAGGCTTTCCTGTGTATGAAAAAGGGACATAGTTTTATTTTTTGGTTCATCAATCACACACAATTTTCAGCTCAAACTGTTGCAAATTGAATGTTAACAAATAGAAAAGACTATCATTCTGAGCCCAGCATTTTTCATTCTTGTCCCAATCCTTTTTGGTTACTACCGTCTATTGATATGTAAACCACTTTGTTAAATCAGAAATTAGTGATCAATAATAACATCTAGTTAACATCATTAATTTTACGTCAAGAAATATGTTGAACAATGCTATACCTGACTCAAACTGGTCTCCTCCACATTTTGCTGCCTGGAAGGCCCAAGTTGGACATAGGAAGCCTCAGCTGAGGTGGAATTAAGCCTTGAAGGAAGAGTGGAGAGTGATTGCCTGGGTTCACTCTGGTCTGACAGAAATCGCAGTCTGTCATAGTACCACAGCCTGGGGACATAAACGTCATCTGCTGCTGCTGCTGATCTCTGGGAATTCTGGACCTTCTTTCGCTCCCTAAGATTAGTACTCTTCATGCCATCAATTTTGGCCTTCAAATAGGTGATGTCTGCCGCAGGGATCATCGGCTTTACAAATTCAAGCAGTTTCTTCAGCGCTGCCTTCCTCTTTCTTAGCAAATTAAATAACGGGTGGTTCACCTGCCACAGACAGGGCAGCTCCCTGAACATGTCAATGAATATTGGTAGAAATTCCCTATCATTGAATGGATCCATTTTCTCTGCAAGACACAACACAAGACAAACTCTAATGTCAGGCTAAACTTTTCTAATCTTGTCCCAATATAGGCCTCAATCTAAAAGCAGTATAAGCCACTGATACACCAAGTTTAAATTGCACCTTTGTTATCATGATCGGCACTTCCGCTACTCCTTCCTCCGCTCACAGATCGTACGTACGATGCATGCTTGTTCTGCTTTTTATACACTGCGCATGCGTGAAACTCCGCCCGCCCCTGACCTTCTATCTAGTATATTTCCCGCCCCTTCTCTTTTGGCGCAGTGGGAGAGCACATGGTGTAGAAAGAACAAGTGCATGCAGACAGCAGTAGCAGCAATGACGAAAGGCCGCAGCCATGAACGTCCTGATCGCGGAGGAAATTTAAGGCCTCAAATATGTCCTTTGTAGAGATGTTGGAGATGGTGGACATCTTGAAGAGGGCTGACTATAATGGGAAGTATGTATAAAGAAACGTGATTTTGCGCTAACCATACAAAAAATAAAAAAATTTGTGCTGCTGCTCGTGTTAGTCCATAAATACAAAAGACCCAAAAAATAAATAGTAAATAGTGTAACCAGCGCGCATCATATCTTAGTGTGTATTAAATATAAGTGATCCCGATAGTTATGACTACTATTGGTATACCACACTTAAAGCCATTTCAATCCGGCCAAAACTCACGAAAAACGTTATTACTATAGACATATATTTAAAAAATCGTGAAATTGACTTATTTTCCTGTATTAGGAACATTTAAATCCTATACTCACACCACGTGTTCATCAGTGAAACAAAACATGTGTTATTAATTACAATGTTACTTATGAAAATCAATCCGCAACAATGTAGCGAGCACCCTGAAACATATGTTGCTAGTAACAATGTTACTTGTGACTATCAATTCGCAACAATGTGGTGAACACCATACATATCCAAATTAGTGCTAAAAATGTTTATCAGTGGGACACTTATTCCCCTTGAACATCTTAGATGTAGAAACAATGATCAGTCCTTGATGGAAATATGCTAGGTTGATATTAGCACCAATCTTCTTTATAGAAAGAGACACACCGATATTCCTCCTTTTCACAAATATGGTAAAAAAGGCCGCTTACCGGATCAGATGGATCTCAGGTTAGTGAGATCAGATGAGCATGTTGCATTAGCCTGCCGGCCTTAGATTATCACCTGGGTGTTTTCCTGGGAGATTTCCTCAGCCCCTGTGCTCCAATTCACAGGCAGATCTGGGCGTTTTCCTGGGAGATTTCCTCAGCCACTGCGCTCCAATACACAGGCAGATCTATCCTCACTGATACAATGTATCCGGTTTCAAAATATTAGTTCATCCATACAGAAGATATACCTCAGTGGGAATAAAACGAAAAGGGCTCCATAGTGCAAATGTGTTTTATAGATTTATTCAAAATCTCTTTCACAGTCACTTTAAAACAATTCTTTCCACTGCAAATGTTCACAGCAACACTCCACTGCACATCAGGAACTACAAATCAAAAAAACTCCCAAGTATACACCAAACGGAACTCAGATAAAAAATGGGAACCAGATAAAAATTAGCTAAAAATCAGCATACATGCAGAGCGGGAGCAAACCGGCTGACTGCATGGAGAAAGACCAGACAAACGTGATGGCGTCACAGCCTCTAGCTCCACCCGACGCGTTTCCCCTAAACAGGCTTCCACTGGGAACGGAGACATGATGGGAAGTATGGACCGTACCCAAACCCAAATGTGAGAAAGGCCAAGATCGTAGCTAAAGTTGCGAGAAGTCTGCACAGGAATTTTGTGGTACGACGATCCAAGGATCAATTGAGGAAACGCTGGTCAGATCTGAAATTGAGGGAGCACGATCAGTACAAAAGTATCAGGAAGCTGCTTCTAAAAAGTAAGTATTTGTCCTATGTTTCTATTATTATTATTACTTGCATGCTGCTCCATGTGCTTTTCTTTACTGTACAGTTTAAAATGGCAACTTTCTGGTTCATGGGCAAAGTAATCGTTTGTAGTAAACATCGTTCATTCGCCCACTAATACAATGTTTTTGGCAGATCCAGGATAACTACTTTTGTTCAGGCCTATTTTCAGGGCTTTTTTTAGCGGGAACGTGGGGGAACGCAGTTCCGGCACCTCTTGCACTGACTGTATGTAATGGCAAGGGGGTGCTGGGGTGTGCTGCAGGGTATTAATGCTCACTGCTGGGGATCTATTTTTGCAAGGGGGGTCTATTGTTGCTGGGGAGGTCTATTGTTGCTGGTGGGGGACCTACTGTTGCTGGGGGGTCTTCTGTTGCTGGGGGGGGTCAGTTGTTGCTGAAAGAGATCTACTGTTGGGGGAGGGGTCTATTGTTGATGGCAGCCAGACAGACTATTAATGCTGGCTGTGCAGAGATCTGTTGATGCTGCCGGAAGTCTATTGTTGCTGGTGGGGAAATTTTGTTGTGGTTGGTCCATTGTTGTTAGGGGGATCTATTGTTGCTGGCTGCAGGGAATCTATTTTACTGCTTTTCTTGATATCATTACCAAATTCCTTACAAATTACTTAGCACCTCAAAATGATACTTGGTTCTATATTGTCTAAAAGGGACGGTATTGGGAGGTGGGTAGAGGCGCAGAAAAAGGGTGACTCGGAAATGGGGGGTTCCTGCACCTATTGTCTGAGAAAAAAAGCCCTGCCTATTTGTATTAAAAGAAGTTTAGTACATTGTTCTCTAGATGGGTTTGTAACTAGCATAAAATGTAAACTTGATTCAGTGTAAGGAGAGGACACTCAGCAGCTGTTTACACATCTTGACGCAGGAGCACTAGTATGGGACACCAGAACACCCTTTTTAGGGTGTCCCACACAGGTGCTCCAGTGGATACTAGGGGTTTCTCCATGTGTGAAACTTGTACAAAAAAGGTAAGTATTCCAGCTTTAGAAAGGGAAAAAAAATGTCTTCAGCTTGGAACTCTGCCCAAAAAGACAATTGTACGACACTTCCAAGCAATGTTTCCGATTCCTCTTTCTGGCCTCAAATATCTGTGTGCTAAGTATACCTTTTTTTTTATTCACATAGGGGAGAAAAGACTCGGGACATCTGAGGATACCATTGACCCCCAACCTCATAAAGAAGGGGAAGTCACCACACCACAACTAGAGGATGTGGAGGAAGGAGAGGTTTATGATGTGGGTGAAATAGTGACCACAACAGGTGAGTGTCTGAGACCACAGCTTCAGGTAATAGATGTATGCCTGCATATTTTTAATACATGGTGTGTTTTTAAATTTTAGGTGATGTGGATATTGTGGAAGAAGAAACTCATTTCACAAGTGCAAGTGCACAGATCCTCATCGGGGAGATCATGGTGTTCAATCGTGATTTACAGAAGATCAAGGAAGACATCAATGATGTTGAAAAAAGACTCAAAAACATCATTGATGTTTTATGCAGAATCGAAAACACACCAACATTCTTCAATTTGTTTATATTTTGAAGATTTTAGAATCTTTTTTTGAAGTATATTGAAAGACAAATTTTGAAGATGCACACAGTGTGTCAAAATGTGCTATCTGCCATCACGAAATATCAATGTATGCGTTTTGTGGGTTGCACCCCCGAAACAAGTCCATTGATCCCCCATGATGGGAGCTAGCATATGTTGACATTAGGCATGGGATCAGGAGGGAAATCCCGATTTTGACTCTCAATTTGTGTGCATCTTCAAAATTTGGCTTTCACAGGGGTGAAATCACCCCATCTGATGAAGGAAAAATCAACACAGTTTGGCCATACTAATGCCTATTATTGCTTTCACTTTATCAAAGTTGAACTTTGTAAGTTCCTGAGTTGTGCATTGTTTTATGGTTTTAAACATGCCTGTTTAACACCAAAAAGGCTATTTGTACTGTCAAAACCAAAAATGTTATTACAAAAATATGTTGGTTTGTTCAAAAACCCTTTTCTAACGCACATGTGAATGTGCACAGAGTAAAAAGTTTTCTACTCAACAATGTGTGGCTTCTTCTTTCAATGCTCAATAGCAGTTTTTGGAGTAAATTGGTGTTTACGGTGACAATGGGGGTTATTCAGTGCAGTTTCAAGTGCACTTTTGCAGTGCACTTGGAGCGCAAAGTGGATTTTCATTTAGTAAATAACTCCCCCTGTGCTTTTTAATTTGCCACAATCAGGCCATTTTCGTGACTCACAAAAATTAACTAATGGTGCTGAAAATGATGAATATTTTTATCAGTAATGCATTACATACATTAACAACAAAAACAAGGTGTGTGTGTAGCAGACCCACAGCATAATAGTTCGCTGAAGAAGAACTATTATGTCACCTCATGTATCAAATAAATTGCTTTGGAATATTGAAGAAAATGGACAAAAAGAAAAGCCCATTGGATAACCTAGGAGATAGCTAAAAGAAACACAAGCAGTAAATCAAAGGAAATCTTATTTCAGTTTAACTAAAAAATGTTATTTAAAAATGTTTATTAAACATTTTCTGGCATATCAATGGCCCCTTTAGTACTCTACATACTTCTGTCTTACTTTGCGGGCGCTTTGGGGGGGCAAGCCAGGACGGCCAGCTTCAAGGGCCGTCAGGGTTTCTTCTTGAAGTCCGGCCTCAGGCCCAACTGAGGCCACACAGTTCATTGAATTTCTCCTTAAATAGTTGTGGAGAATGCAGCATGCAAGGATTATATGGTTATGTTTATATTCCGCCATGTTGATTGCCGTAAGGAATAGGCGGAACCGGCTGGCCATTATCCCGAAAGCGTTCTCCACCACTCTTCTGGCTCTGGCCAGCCGGTAATTAAAAACCCTCTGGTCCAGGGTGAGGGTCCTCATCGGGAATGGCCGCATCAGGTGATCACCCAGCCCAAACGCTTCATCAGCGACAAAGACAAACGGGAGTCCTTCCACGTTATCTTCAGCAGGTGGCAATCCCAAGCCACCATTCTGGAACCGTCTGTAGAACATGGTCTGGGCGATGACTCCACCATCCGACATCCAGCCATTCCACATAGAGAAACTTATATGTCGCCGACACCACCACCAACATCACAATACTATTAAACTCCTTATAGTTGTAATAGTATGACCCCGAGTTGGGGGGTGGGACTATGTGGACGTGTTTCCCATCAATTTCCCCTCCGCAGTTGGGAAAGTCCCACCGCTGGGTAAATTGGGATGCCACAGTCTGCCATTCCTGTGGCGTCGAAGGAATCTGTGGAGTCAAACAAGAAAATTAAAATTAGTAATTTTGCACATAAACATTGCAAGCAGATTAGACACAAACATTCTTGGCCAACATCAGTATAACATTTATTTGAAGGTGTATTTAAAGACAAAAATATAAAGAACACTTATCAGATTCCTCACCCTCTCTGAAAGCCCATTGTAAAAATTTTAGGGTGGGGGGGGAGCGGGAGATGTTTTGGACAGGTAACCCTCTCCACTTCATTGAGATCTGAATGCATAAATAATGTGTTCAACTTTGGCCAGCCCCTCCTTACTTACACTATTGGCAGCCCACTGAACAGGTAAGAAGTGGCATAATACAAAAATATAAAAACACACTGTACAAATGGAAGCACTTTTTTACATTCTGCAATTACCTATGAAGATAATAGGACATCTAACAGAATGACCCTGAAACAGAGTGACACATTCACCCCCTTGTGCAACTTCCCCATGCCCCCCCACCCCCCACTCTCCTTTACAGCTTCCCCATCCCCCTGCAGCTTTTTCTCCCCCCCCTGCAGTTTCTCCATCTCCTCCTCACCTTGTGCAGCTTCCCTACCCCCCTCATCTTGTGCACACCCTGATAACCCCCCTGTTCTCCTCTCCCACTTCATCTTGTGCAGCTTCTTCATTCCCCCTCTTGCCCCCCTCACCTTGTGCAACTCCCACCCCAAACTTGTATACTCCTCTTATCTTGTACAGCCCCCCTCCTTTCTTACCTTGTGAAATCCAGTGGTAGCAGGTGGTGTTTGGCCAATGGTCCCCGAGACAGCGGGATGGCAGCGGAGGCACATCAGAAGAGGTCGCACAGCAGTGGCCTTCTTTTGGCTGTTTTAGCACAGCTGGCACCAGAGGCAAGCAGAGCCGCCGTGCTCTGCTTGCAGAGAGGGAGCTGGAGGTGGGGGGTGGACCAGATCTAGGGCCAGGGAAACTCCACGTGTGAGCATCGGCAAAAGCGTCTTTGGTTGCTAGGATACAGGTGTTTCCAGCAGCCAATGACTTCAAAGCCGATCATGCGAGGGGGGGGTAGGCGAGAAGGCAGAGGGACACAGAGGCGCAGCTGACAGGAATCTGCAGGGGTCTGAGATTTACCTGACAGGACTGGAGATATGGTTTCAGGTTGAGAGAAACCCTGGCACCAGTTGCAAAACCCATACAGTCCGGGTCAATCCCATACAGGTGGCAACCCTAATTGGTACCGGTTGACTTAGCGGTTGGGGGAAAGGGAGGGGTCAAAATGATTTTGGGAATCCAAAAAAAAGCCTCTGGCACTCTGCCAGAATTTAAGGACAAAAATAACATTTGTAAAAATTTTAGGGGGTGTTTAGGGTAAAGCACTACTATGGAGCTGAAAAAATACATTGTTAAGTGACTAGGCATGCATGGGCCCAGGATAGCATGCTGTGGAGGTTAGTGAAGGCAAAAAAGACAAAAAAGGAACTTTAAAAACTTCCAGCATGCATGAGAACAAAAGGGACATTCACGGCATATTCCAATCATGGTAATTAGGGAATGATGAAAGAAATACAATACATTAGCAAACATTAAATATATATAATGTGATGTTAAAGGAGAAATTTTACCCTAATATAGTCCTTCTGCAGGACCTGAATGATGGCAGAACAGGTCTCTGGAATAATGATCCCCAGAGCCTGGGGGGGTGCCTGTAGAGAACTTGATGTCCTGCAGACTTCTCCCCATTGCCAAGTACCGCAACGTGGCAACGAGCCTCTGCTAGGGAGTGATGGCTTTCCGCATTCAGGTGTCCTGCTTCGTAATATAAGGGGACAGCAAAGACAACAAACGGTGAAAAACGGAGTCCGTCACCCGGAGATAATATCTGAAATCATCAGAATTATTCTCACAAAGGCATGTGAGAGAAATGGTCACGCTGGAGCAACCAATTCTTCGTCCATGAACTCCTCCTCGCCCTGTTCATGGACTGAGCTTGGGTCAAAGTAAGAACCCCAACACCAAGCCCCTGCACAGCACAAACTCTACGATGAGTACGTACCCACAACATGGCTAGAAAACGATCGGCTGTTCAGAACGAACTAACAGATTACACTGAAAATCAGAAAGGCCTAAGAAGAGCGAGTTGAAAATCAGAAACGAGTGGACAAGAACGCACTGAGAATCAAATACGTACTATAAAATACGTACTGAAAAACAAGTGTGAACTGACTACACGCACTGAAAACCAGATATGAACCCACAAGCACAAACTGAAGAGCAGTAACGATCTGAAAAGCAGGAGGCTGAAAAGCACCACCAAACTTCTACTAACACGAGATTAGCAGAAGGAGCTCAAAGGGTGGCACACTTGGTATTGAACTTCCCTTTTATAGTGCCGTCATACGTGTTGTACGTCACCGCGTTCTTGACGTTCGGAATTTCCAACAACATTTGTGTGACCGTGTGTATACAAGACAAGTTTGAGCCAACATCCGTCGGAAAAAAAACATGGATTTTGTTGTCGGAATGTGCAATCGTGTTTACGCAGCATTATACAAGCTGTAAACTCAATATTTTACATTGTAGCAAAGTATCATATCTTCAATTTTGTCACATGAAAAGATATAAGAAAATATTTACAAAAATGTGAGGGGTGTACTCACTTTTGTGAGATACTGTATATTCTTCATACAAATTGTGAAAGTCTAAGCAGATTAGGACTTACATGGAATTAATCACTTCTCTTTATTGCCTCTACATACAGAGACGCAAATGTAGACCCCATATATGGTGAGTTCGTTATCTCCTTATTGGAATTCATCCTCGAGCATAATATATTTACCTTCAATGGCTTCCACTACCTCCAGGTGCAGGGGGTTGCGATGGGGACTTGTTGTGCCCCATTGTATGCCAACCTGTACCTGGGGGAGTGGGAGCAAATGTTTCTGGAGGATGAGGCCTTGTCAATGTGTATACATTGTGCGTACATACATGGACCACATTACGGGGTGGTACCGATACATTGACAACATTTTTATTGTGTGGGATGGATCACATGAGATGCTAAAACAATGTCTCTTGAGAATGAATAGAAACAACTTTAATTTAAGTTTTACAATGTCTCATAATGAGCACAACATAACTTTTCTAGATGTGGAGATCTATAGAGGGGAAGGGGGATCCCTTCTCAGTAAACTCTATTGAAAACCCACATCTGGAAACGCAATATTAAATGCCACAAGTTTTCACCTAAAACCACTCATAGATTCAATAACCTACAGCCAATATCTTAGGGTGAGATGGAATTGTACTAATGATGCCATCTTTTAAATAGAGACAGACAAATTACGTGATCGACTGTTACTAAGAGGTTACTCGCATGCCTCTCTTAAGAGATCCTATCAGCAGGCATCTATACAATCAAGGAAAAAACTCCTGTATTCAAAGAAACTAAAAGATTAAACCAATCCCCTTAGAATAATCACAAGGTATATGAATTAACAGCAAAAAATAAAAAACATTGTGGATAAGTATTGGCACATGCTTGCACTAGACCCATCTCTGGGACAGTTTGTGACAGAAAAACCTCTATTCACTTTTAAAAGAGCAGCATATGTTAGGGACAAAAATGTAAGTAGTGAATTCAGAGGTGAGAATAAAAAAGACCATTGTAAATATAAAGGAACTTACATCTGTGGGTCATGCCACTATTGTATCGTAAATCCGACTTTACCTAATGGTCAAATCTTTCGCTCAAAGCATTGCGCTAACTGTAAAACTTTCGGAGTAGTGTACATGTTGCTATGTGACTGTAATTGTTTTTATATTGGTAAAACCAAGCTGGAGTTCTTTAGAAGAGCCTACAGGCATATAAGGAGCATGCAGGTATGCGATACAGATCTCCGCTTGGTCGGCATACCAGGATTGTACATAATGGCAGATTTCCAAAAATTAAGTTCCTCATTTTGGATCGTATACACCCCAACCCTAGGGGAGGGGACTGGAATAAATCCCTTCTCCAGCTAGAATTACGCTGTATTCACAGATTAAAGGTGACACAGCCGCCAGGCTTGAACGAAGCGATATGCTACAAGCTGGCACACAAAGCCGCGCTGGTTCAAGGAACCTGTGGCGGCATTATGTGAGGTCTGAGGCACTAATGCCACGGCGCCAGACCTCCATCTTGCTCCACCTAGTGGACATGTGCAGTCCGCTGTCGGAGCTCTGTGTTTCCGCAGGCGTAGTAGGCGTGGCTACGTCCCACTCTGAAACGCATCAGGTGCAAGAAGTATAGATTGTATTGTATTATATTTTCTATGACGGTGTTTAAGCTTTAGACATGTAAAAACATTCCTTGTCTTTTATGTTTTCTACATTTTTCTAATAAATACTTTTTGAAAGTATAAAAACACTATACCAAAATTCTTTTAAGAAAACTCTTTCGTGCCCTAAAAGGCCACTACAAGGGGATTTTCTTCTGTTTTTCTTCAATACTGGATGTGGCACTAACTTTTTGCCCAATATTGCTGGCCAAACATTTTTGCTACATACAGAATGTGTGTTATCAGTATACACTTGGGAGGGGTTAGTTATCACTGAACACTGTTAATTAGGGAGCAAAGTATTATACAGAGCCTTATATGGACAGCACTCAACATAAATTATTTCTGTATGTACAGTACTGTGCAAAAGTTTTAGGCAGGTGTGAAGAAATGCTGTAAAGTATGAATGTTTTAAAAAATATATATTTTAGCCAGGTGCGGGCCTCTGATCCTGGGTGAGCGATAAAACGGGTGAGCCTGCTTGATACCTCCTTTTATTGAAATTCGGACTTGCCCTCGTCCCTGCTGTTGGTCTCCCTTAAAGGGGTAAATGATATTTGTTTTCCATTATGACTGTTAATTTTTTTACTGTTGGCCACTTAAGCCCATTCTCAACTTTTACCTGTTGGCTGATGAGGCTTTGTTAGATGTTGTGCCGCTCCATGACTTGCACTCGAACTTTCGCTCAGGACCTCAGTGACTCAGGACTGGGTTTCCTTCTATGAGCCATATGGCTACCTCTAAAACCTGACATTGCATACCAAGTCTGCCATGTGGGAGTTGTACTCCTTGATGCTCTGATATCCCTTGAGACCTGAGTTGTTATGCACATTTTCTCAGTCAGGTTACTTATTACTCAGGAGACCTATTGATTTTCTCATTTCCTTTTCTTTCCCTACCTGCCTCGTTTTTCCTTGCCTTCCATTTCCTGCATTCTCACCCCCCTCCCTTTTTTTCCCCCACTCCATCATTTTCCCCTCCCTTCCCTTCCCTCCCCCTTGTTTTAATGTACCAGGCTGTTATCCTATTGGTTTATCTGATGGGCCGCCCCTTACTAGAGTTTCGCCTCATACCCTGGTTTGACCCCTTACCCCATTGGAGCCACTTCCGGTTACCGTGCGCACTACAATGCACCTGTGTTGTCGCTCCTGCCGGGGGCCCTTAATGATCGCCTCCCACTTGCGGCCCATAGACTGGGGACGCTTGACCAGAGACATATTACAATGTTTGATATCTTCTATTTTGTTAAGTTGAATTTTGTACTGTGCTCTGAGTGTTGCAGTGTTTTTATATTCCCTTTCTCCAGGGGTGCCTATTTCATGTTAAATGTAAGCCATGTGGTAGAGCCACCCCCTTGAGTATCCTGTTAGCTAGGATGCGATTTCCACTTCAAGTGGTGATCTTGTGTACTGTATATGTTATCTTGTTCTTCTTTCTCTTTCTTATCTTCTTCTTCTTCCCCCCGCCTCCCTTTTCCTTTCCACCCTTTCACTTCCTCCCTTTCCCTTCCCCTTACTTGAAGAGCTCTGCTGAGTGGTGTTGGCAGATTTTTGGCCTCCGCAATTCTACATGTTTGAGCAATTCCTCACAAAACATTCACGGATTTAATTCCTCCACTAAACAAACAAAAGTGGTCAGGATGCAATGATTGACTATGTGCAAAAATTGGCAAATGTGTTTTCTGATACTTTTTCCAGAACCAAAGCAGGACAACCTGTGGACATAAGCGAACAGACTCATGTTCTAAGTTCAGGGGATTGGGTGTATATCAAGAATCACACACCACGGACCTCATTATCTCCCAGGTGGAAACGACCATTTCAAGTCTTTCTTGTGTCCCCTACTGCAGTAAAGTTGAAGGACTACAAATACTGGGTGCATGGTTCGCATTGTAAAAAAACTGTAGATCCGGTAGATAATAGGGTTCAGGCCTTGGTGGGCAAGTATTGTTCTGTTCCTTTACCTTACAGATCACCCCCACTGACCCGTGCCTGGGCAAGACTACAGCATGCATCTTCTAGGGCAGGGGTGTCAAACTTAAATTCATCGGGGGCTACATCGGCAGGATGGTTGCCCTCAAAGGGCCGGTTGTATCTGTAGGGCAGGGGTCAGGATTGTGCTACATAGAGTGCAGGGGTCAGGATTGCACTACGTACAGAGTGCAGGGGTCAGGATTGCACTACATAGAGAGCAGGGGTCAGGATTAAGCTACGTACAGAGTTCAGGGGTCAGGATTGCGCCACATAGAGTGCAGGGATAGGATTGCGCTACGTACAGAGGTCAGGATTGCGATACGTACAGAGTGGAGGGGTCAAGAGTGTACTATGCAGTGTGCAACATCTCATTTCCACCCCTCCTCCTTGGTTCTGACCTCTGCACCCATCACTCTCCTCCCATCCCCCCACCTCTGCACACATCGGCCTCCACATGCCCCCCCTCCCCAAATTTCCTCACATCTGCACTCTCTCCTACCTTCCTACCTGGCCCAGCTCTGGTACCTCCCCGTATAGGCGGCTCCCTCCCTTTGTATTGGGCTATAAGTTAGTACCTCCCTCTAGGGCGGATCTCTGTATTCAGTATCAGTACTAAATAAGCAGCACAACACTGTCTCTCCAACAACACAAGTGTTTAAACAGCCCACCCTCAAGATGCAGCCCGCTGGATGGAAAATAAAAAAACAGAGTTGTCAGCAATCACTCGCTGGAGGGACTGGGGAGGCCAGAGAGCGGAGGCAGAGACAGAGCGGCGGTAGAGGCGGAGACAGAGTGGCATCAGAGGTGGAGACAGAGTGACGGCAGACACAATGCTGAGGCAGGGGTGAAGACAGAGCGGGGGTGGAGGTGGAGACAGAGTGGAGGGGAGATGTTTACTCTTATTGTCATGGAGACTGGCCGCGCATGCACTAATACAAAGCCACACCACTCGCGGGACTGAGGAGGATATTGGGTGTATATCAAGAATCACACACCACGGACCTCATTATCTCCCACGTGGAAAGGACCATTTCAAGTCCTTCTTGTGTCCCCTACTGCAGTAAAGTTGAAGGACTACAAATACTGGGTGCATGGTTCACATTGTAAAAAAACTGTAGATCCGGTGGATAAAAGGGTCCAGGCCTCGTTGGGCAAGCATTGTTCTGTTCCTTTACCTTACAGATCACCCCCACTGACCCGTGCCTGGGCAAGACAACAGCATGTATCTTCTAGGGCCTAAACCTGATGTAGGTCTCTGGAGTACCATTCTCTGTGGTGGAACAATGGTATGGATTACAGTTATGGCATATGAATGGATCCAACAGGACAAACAGGGTAAGATATTTGATACTTTCGTTGCAAATGCAACCATGTTGGAAGAAATAGCATACGTTGAATCTAACCCCGAGCATCGTTTAAGAAGAGAAGTGAATGAGTACCATGGGAAGTTTGCTGAACCTTTTCATAACTCGTTTGTATCTATGCACCTGCAGACTGCGAAGAAATTGAACATTAGTGATTTCTGGATATCTACACATGCTCCTATCTCATACCACACTTTACCATTATTGGGTGTTCCCAGCGGGTTGCAGGACATAGAAGACAATGCGAACTTTGGTGATGTCAGTGTTTCACTCACAGACAGGTCCATTTCTCTTCTGTTATACACTAATGTCCCTATGAAGCCACCCGCAGTATGCATTAACTTTACACAAATATACTCGGCTGAGATCCTTGAAAAAGGTTTCCAGAGCACCACCAGGAACATTGGTAACTCTAATTGCATGCAGGATGCTGCCATAAGATTTAGGTTTGATGGGAAGGATACCGCTTGGAGTACAGACAGATACAAGCTCCTACAGGATTTAAACCAACGCCAACACTCCAGGCGAAACAATTTAAAGTTACTGATGTGTCTACAGGGGTAGAATTTCAATAAAGCATGTGCTGCTCCACCAGGGTATTATTTCATCTGTGATAAAAAGGCTTATACTTGGGTTCCATGAAATTCCATGGGGGTTTGATACTTTGGTAGAGTCATACCCGCTACGTGGTACATGGAGGATAATGAATTTAAGAAAACACAGGTACATAAAATACCCATACACTTCCAGCATAGGAGAGATCTGCCTCTTCAATCCGACACTGGCGCTATAGAGGAGACCAGTGAGGATGATGAAGTGGCAGATGTTGATGAGACGGAGGTTGTTCAGTTACCCACTAACCAGAGAGTCCCAAGACTAATGATGATGAGAGAAGTGATGTTGCATCGCATGATAAAGAAATTAAACCTCTGTTCTCTATACCATGGGTAAACAGGTGTTGCATTAGGAAACCCTTCAGTTTTATCATCGATTTGGCAGAACTGATGGATAATATTACTGCTTTATAAGACAAAAACTTTGTAGTTCTTGTTACTGAACTATAAATGATAAAAAAGGAGTTACTCCAACACCGATTGGTGTTGGACTATCTTACAGCCAGCCAAGTAGGAATGTGTGCCATAGTGGGAACAGCATGTTGCAATTTCATCGGAAATTATACAAAGGCTGAGGACGCCATCATTTCCCATGTAGAAAGAGTGCAACAGTTAAAACTAGGTTTTAGGAAAGAACATACTGAAACCGCTTGGGTTGAAGGAAGCGGAGAGAACTGGCTCTCGTGGCTCAATCCCCTCAACTGGTTTTCAGGACTTGGAGGATGGCTTTCTGGCATATTACATGGCATATTATACATAGTGGAATTTATTGTACTAATTATCCTTGTAATCAAATGTGCACCAATGATGTGCAAATGTTGTTTGAAAATAATTGCAAAAATGTGTACTAAAACCCTTCCTTCTAAGTCCTCAAGGTATCGCATAATGACTGCATATGAGATGGTTGCTCATATACCTTGTATACCTGAAGGACGGCCTAAAGACACAGAGGAACTTTAAAGACACAGAGGCAGCCTAATACCGAAAAAGTTGGAACTTCAGGAGGGATTGTTAAGATATCGAATATCTGAAGTCCGGAGTTCCCCTTATTGTTGAACTATATAATTCATTGGTTCTTAGGAGTCTGGAGATCCCCCTCTCATATGTTCCAAACTACTTTTGTGTATTAGGAAATATTGTGAAAGACAGTGTCCTGCCAAGTGATGTATAGACAGCTTGGCGGTACATTGACCCTTTTTCTGGGAAAGAACAAAATGCAATAACAACCCTAGTTGGAAAGCACCCTATGTGTCACTATAAGATTGATTAAGTATGACAATATAATATTTTTTTTAATCAACAAAAAGGTTTTTATTGATGAGAACGTAAGGCACTACAAGGTATAATTGCACAGGTATACAATCAATGCACAGCAGTGTTTATTACATTCTAAGCAATCTATAGTTATTTGCAAATGCATATCCATCTAGTCAATTCCATATCATAGAAATCATTGTATAATACCCAGCACTTTCTCAGCCCCCGTAACCAAAGGGGGTGCAACAAACAAAAAAAAACGGTGAAAAGAAAAAAGAAGCAGATCATATAATAAAATAACTCTCCAGTCTCACTGTTAATATGTGTATCTATAATAACATTAAGTTACTAGTAGACCTCCTCCAATAGGCCACCTGATCTGCCTTTTATTTCCCAGGAGTTCCTGTGTCAAAGCTGCTATCCCATTAGTGGCTACAATGGATCTCCAGTGCCTCACCAGTTTAGGACATCTCCATAGCATGTGGATAAGATCTAGTAGATTGGGCCTGACACTTCGGACAGATAGGGGTGTCCCTTCTGCCCCATTTGTGCAACTGCACCGGCGTGCGATACACACAATGCAGTATGAACAGATGGAATAGTCTCTGTGCTGCGGACACTGACACCAGCAGTCCCACCTCCAAAATCTGCTCCCACCGCTCCCCATCAATAGGGCCGACGTCTCTCTCCCACTTCTCCCTACCTGGTAAAAGGTCGGGGGCTTGTATATGTGATAGTAAATGGGTATAGATTCTTGAGATAGCCACTTTCTTCTCAGGTTCAGTGAATATAGAATCTAGGAATGCTGAGTCGTCTAGTTTCAAATTAGTGTGTTTACCTTGGCATCTAACAGCATAATGTAGCTGAACATATTGAAAGTGGTGGCCTCTGATCACAGGGAATTCCTCTAGCAATTGAAAGTATGGCTTTAGTATGGAGTCATTCAGAATTTGGTAAAGGAATCTAATCCCCGCTCTCTCCCAAATTGGGTGTTTGGGGATCTTGGCAAGGTCTGTGTAGAGGCGATTGCGCCAAATGGGGGTTTGATGCATATATCCTGTCACTCCAAGTGTACTCCTAACTCCCTTCCATATTTTCATTAGTAGTTGGGTTGTGGGGCAATTAAAGGGGGTGTTAGGGAATCCCATTTCCATATGAGACAGGGCTGTGTAAGCTACATCCATGCCAACAAGAAGACTCCTGGACGGGTCCCTGACTGTCGCTAGGTCCCACCCCAGTGCTGTAACTGGGCCGCAAAATAATACATTTGTGGATGCGGGACAGCCATTCCACCTTGATCTCTAGGGAGCTGTAGAGTGGCAAGCTTGATACGTGCCACTCCACCTCTCCAAATAAGGGCCCTGAATCAATCCGTCGGAACCAATATTGTGGTATCCAGATTGGTGCGTTATGTAAAATGTACAATAGTTGTGGTGCCCAGATCATCTTGATAAGATTTATACGCCCAGTAACTGATAGTGGTAGCCTACTCCAACTAGCTTGTTTTTGTTGAAATTTCCGCAAGATTGGTTTTAGGTTCAGTGTAATGTAGTCTCCTGGGTCTTTGGTCACCACTAGGGATGGGCCGAACACCCCCCGGTTCGGTTCGCATCCAGAACATGCGAACAGACCGAAAGTTCACGCGAACATTCGAACACCGTTAAAGTCTATGGGACTCGAATGTGAGAAATCAAAAGTGCGAATTTTAAAGGCTAATATACAAGTTATTGTCCTAAAAAGGGTTTGGGGACCCGGGTCCTGCCCCAGGGAACATGTATCAATGCAAAAGAAAGTTTTAAAAACAGCCATTTTTCCGGGAGCAGTGATTTTAATGATGCTTAAAGTGAAAAAATAAAAGTGAAATATTCCTTTTAATATCGTACCTATAGTATGCCTGTAAAGTGGCGCGTGTTTCCCTGCACAAAATGACATTTTTAAAGCAATAAAAGTCATTTAAAACTGCTTACGGCTTTAATGTAATGTCGGGTCCCAGCAATATGGATGAAAATCAGTGAGACAAACGGCATGGGTACCCCCCCCCAGTCCATTACCAGACCCTTTGGGTCTTGTATGGATATTAAGGGGAACCCCGCACCCAAATTAAAAAAAGAAAAGGCGTTGGGCTCCCAGGCCCTATATACTCTGAACAGCAGTATACAGGCGGTGCAAACAAGACAGGGACTGTAGATTTGTTCTTATGTAGAATCTGTTTGTAATTTGGAATCAGGTACATTTTGTAAGTGTAGCTCCAGCTAAAAAATCTATTTTAAAGCTTTTTGGAAAACATAGGGAAGGGTTATCACCCCTGTAACATTTGTTTTGCTGTCTGTGCCCCTGTTCAGAAGATTTCACCTCACTTTTTGTCCCAATGACAATTGTATTTTGCCATTTTGGGTTTTTTAAGGGAAACAAGGATTGGTGATAAATCAGTGGAGGAGACACCTTTTTCCCATATTAACTCTTATGCCCCGTACACACGGTCGGACTTTGTTCGGACATTCCGACAACAAAATCCTAGGTTTTTTCCGACGGATGTTGGCTCAAACTTGTCTTGCATACACACGGTCACACAAAGTTGTCGGAAAATCCGATCGTTCTGAACGCGGTGACGTAAAACACGTACGTCGGGACTATAAACGGGGCAGTGGCCAATAGCTTTGATCTCTTTATTTATTCTGAGCATGCGTGGCACTTTGTCCGTCGGATTTGTGTACACACGATCGGAATTTCCGATAAGGGATTTTGTTGTCGGAAAATTTTATATCCTGCTCTCAAACTTTGTGTGTCAGAAAATCCGATGGAAAATGTGCGATGGAGCCCACATACGGTCGGAATTTCTGACAACACGCTCCGATCGGACATTTTCCATCGGAAAATCGGACCGTGTGTATGGGGCTTTAGAGGAGAGAATTTCCCTTCCTGGGGGTAGATTTCCTCTCACTTCCTGTTGTCTCCCTCCGTTTGTAAGTAGGAGTCGTTTCTAAGTAGGAGTCATTTGTAAGTCGGATGGTTGAAAGTAGGGGCCTGCCCTATATACTCTGCAGAAAATTGGGCCTTAGGTGTTGGCGG
Source organism: Aquarana catesbeiana (assembly GCF_042186555.1). Taxonomy (NCBI): domain Eukaryota; kingdom Metazoa; phylum Chordata; class Amphibia; order Anura; family Ranidae; genus Aquarana; species Aquarana catesbeiana. The sequence continues at coordinate 228,048,684 of NC_133334.1, read as the reverse complement.
TACCAGAACAGTCACAGTCACTCTTGCTGGGAACTGGAATGGGCCTTGCTGTGAAATATTATATCAAGAATTGTAATTTCATGCCCCTGTTGAACAGTGTCAGAAAAACTGGGCCTTTGGTGGTGGTGTGGTGGTGTTGCCATAACACTGTAAGCCCTCACAGTTACTCTTGGGTGGCGCTGGAATGGGCCCTGCTGTGAAATATTATATCAGGAATTGTAATTACATGCCCCTGTGAACAGGGTCAGAAAAATTGGGCTTTAGGCACTGGTGCTGGTGCCACAACACTGCAACCCATCACAGATACTCTAGTTGAGTGCAGGAAGGAGCCCTGCTGCAAAATATTACAGCAAAAATTGTAATTACTTGCCCCTGTTAAACAGGAGCAGAAAAATTGGGCTTTAGGCACTGGTGCTGGTGCCACAACACTGCAACCCCTCACAGATACTCTAGTTGAGTGCAGGAACGAGCCCTGCTGCAAAATATTACAGCAAAAATTGTAATTATGCGCCCCTGTTAAACAAGGGCAGAAAAATTGGGCTTTAGGCACTGGTGCTGGTGCCCAGAACCAAAAATGTTCTTAGTAGCTATCAGCATGAACATTAAGGAGGAATAGGATATTCACTTGAGATAACAGAATATTCAGTCAGCATCAGCATAGGCAGTCTTCAAAGGATCTCACATTCATAAAAAAATGAGTCGGTTACATCAGCATCAGGTGCTTGGTAGCTGGTGATCCAAAACTGATTCATTTTTATGAAGGTGAGCCGATCAACCGAGTCAGTGGACAGGCGCACTCTGTGATCGGTATAAAGCCTCCAGCGGCACTGAATGTGCGTTCCGAAAGAACGCTGGATGCAGGACAGGCCTTTAGCTCAATTGCAAACTGTGCAAGCTCTGGCCAGTGATCCATCCTCAAGACCCAGTAACCCAGTGGATTTTCGGTTGGAAAGGTCTCCAAGTCTGATCTTGCCCCTAGGTATTCCTGCACCATGTACAACAGATGCTGGTGATGGTTGCTGGAATCGATCATACCTGGGGCTGCAGACTAAGAAATTGTCTGAACACATCTGTCAGACTGCCATCTTCTCTACTGCTCCTTCTGGGACTGACTGAAGCCTCAGCAACACGTTGTCCAGGACCAGGAATTTGTACCCTCCCAGGCTCTGGAAACGTGTTGCACAAACCTTTCTGCAATGCCTTCCGAAGATGTTTCATCCTCTGCTCCCTCAGCGACGGCTGGATAAGTTCCGCAACCTTACCCTTGTAACGTGGATCAGGAAGGGTTGCCAGCCAGTAGTGATCCCTCTCCTTGATCAAACAAATCTGAGGGTCCTTTCGCAGGCTTTGCAGGATCAGGGAGGCCATGCAAGCTGAGGCATTCGATCTGGAGTCCTCTGGGTCACTAAGGACGACCTGATCCGCAGCCACCTCCTCCCAGCCATGTACAAGTCTATGGGTTTCTGGGGACTGTAAACGATCCCTTGAAGACTGCTGCTGATGCTGAGTGCTAGGCTCCACCTCCATGCTGACACAATCCTCCTCCTCTTCCTGTGAGATCAGCGGGCCCGCAGGAATACTGTCTGGATAAAGGGGGCCTTGAGAGGTAAGGAAGTCCTCCTCTTCCTCCCTCTGTTCTGCCTCAAGTGCCCTGTCCATTATTCCACGCAGCGTGTGCTCCAACAGGTAGACAAGAGGGACAGTATCACTGATGCATGCACTGTCACTGCTCACCATCCTCGTGGCCTCCTCAAATGGTGACAGGACAGTGCATGCATCCTTGATCATGAGCCACTGACGTGGCGAAAAAAAGCCAAACTCCCCTGACCCTGTCCTGGTGCCATACTCGCACAGGTACTCGTTGATGGCCCTCTGCTGCATGTGCAGCCGCTGCAGCATTGCCAACGTTGAGTTCCACCTGGTGGGCATGTCACAGATGAGGCGGTTCTTGGGCAGATTGCATTCCTTTTCAAGGTCAGCCAGCCGATCACTGGCATTATATGATCGTCGGAAATGCCCACAGACTTTGCTGGCCTGCCTCAGGATATCGTGTAAGCCCCAGTACCTGCACAAGAACCGCTGCACCACCAAATTAAGGACATGAGCCAAACAGGGCACATGGGTCAAGTGTCCCTGTCGCAGGGCAGAGAGGAGGTTGGTGCCATTGTCGCAAATCACCATCCCTGGATGAAGCTGGCATGGTGTCAACCACCTCTGAGCCTGCCCCTGCAGAGCTGACAGAATCTTTGCCCCAGTATGGCTCCTGTCCCCTAAGCAGACCAACTCAAGCACTGCATGGCATCTTTTTGCCTGAGTGATTGCGTAGCCTCTAGAACGCCTATGGAGCACCGCTGGTTCTGAGGACAAATCTGCACAGGAAGAGGCCATAGAGGAAAAAGAAGAAGAGGAGGGGGTGGAGGAGGGAGGTGTGGCAGAATCACCACTACCAGCATTTTGGAGGCGTGGTGGCGGAACAAGCTCCAACAATACTGCACCCTGTCCTGCATCCTTCCCAGCTGCCAGCAGGGTTACCCAGTGCGCCGTGAAAGAAAGTTAACGTCCCTGTCCAACGAGGCCAAGACATTGCCTTCCACATGTCGGTAGAGAGCCGGAATTGCCTTACGAGAAAAAAATTGGCGTTTGGGAACCTGCCACTGAGGTACCGCACATTCAACAAATTCTCGAAAGGGAGCAGAGTCTACCAGCTGAAAAGGCAGCAGTTGGAGTGCTAGCAATTTAGCCAAACTAGCATTCGGCCACTGAGCATGTGGATGGCTAGGACAGAATTTCTTTCGCCGGTTTAGCAACTGGTAGGGAAATTTGCCTGCTACAATCGGACATTGGTGTAGCAATAGCAGATTGCCCGCAAGTACTTGACACACCTAATTCTACACCTTCATTCCTGTCAGTGTTGGTTTCTGAGAAGACTGAAAGTATAGTGGGGTTGGAGATCCCAGCTGATGAGGAGCAAGGAGAGGTCCGCCTTGTTCTTTGGTGTGGGTCTTTTAAGTACTGTTGCCAACGGACTGCATGGGAGCTCGACATATGTCTGGTCAAGCATGTGGTGCCCAAGCGGCTGCTGTTTTGGCCACGCTTGATACGCTTCAGACATGTCTTGCAAACAGCAACAGTGCGATCTGCTGCACATGTCTCAAAAAAGGCCCACACCAAAGAACTTTTGGAAAAACGAGTTAGAAGCGCCCTGCACATGCAGAGCTCTGTGGTGTGATGCAGTCGGTTGGCTGCCCTTAAGCGGGCCCCTGGAGGGCATCCTGCCTCGTTGGAGATGTGCCTCCTCCTCCTCTTCTCTTCTATCAGGCACCCACGTAGAGTCATCCCCTCCCTCCTCACCACTGGAGCAAACCTGGCAGTATGCTGCAGCTGGGGGAACATGACTGCCAGTTTCTTGGCCTTCTTGGGCACCCCCTCTCTCCGGGCTTACGTTACTGCCTTCATCCTCAACATGGGTACCATCATCAGAGCCTTCAAAATGCGGCATGTACTGTGTTCGAACATTTCGGGGGACTCCTCAGGCCATGATGGTGGGGCAAGGGAAGGAGTGACTGATGACATTGAGGCAGAAGAGGCCGCTTTGGCAGCTGTATTGGCAGACAAAGTACCCTGAGCCTGGGTGACAGAGGATGAGGAGGATGAGACATGCTGAGAATGCACCGTGTCCACGACCAGCACTGTTTGCTGTAGACACAGAGCCTGCTTGCCCTCTTTTAGTGGCCTGTGAGGGTCTGCCTCTCCTTGGTGGCTTTCCAGACATACTGTACAATTAGATTAGCAAAACAACGCCTGAAGTTTACTAAAAACAGTTTAACCAGGAATGGCCTACAGTAAGGTATAGGCTTGGCTGGACTACAATGCAGTGGATATATATTTTATGAACTGCAGCTCAGTGAGTCACCTGTCTGGCTGAAAGTGTCTTTGAATACACACTCAAGGAATGGCCTACAGTCAGGTATAGGTTTGGGTAGAATACAATGCAGTGGATATATATTTTATGAACTGCAGCTCAGTGAGTCACCTGCCTGGCTGAAAGTGTCTTTGAACACGCACTCAGGCAATGGCCTAATCAGGTATAGGCTTGGCTAGACTATATATATATATATATATATATATATATATATATATATATATATACTAAATACACTGCAGCTGTCTCGCCTGCCTGCCTGAAGTATTTTAGAGACAGTACACCAGGAGCGGTCTGCAGTGAGATGAAGCTAAACTGTATACAGTGTATATATATATATATATATATATATATATATATGTATATATATATATATATATATATATATATATATATATATATATATATATATATATATATATACAAAGCCGGTATGTATATATATATATATATATATATATATATATATATATATATACTAAATACACTGCAGCTATCTAACTGTCTTGCCTGCCTGCCTGAAGTATATTAGCGACAGTACACCAGGAACAGTCTGCAGTGAGATCTAGCTAAACTATATACAGTGTATATATATATATGTATACAGTGGGGACGGAAAGTATTCAGACCCCATTAAATTTTTCACTTTTTGTTATATTGCAGCCATTTGCTAAAATCATTTAAGTTCATTTTTTTCCTCATTAATGTACACACAGCACCCCATATTGACAGAAAAACACAGAAATGTTGACATTTTTGCAGATTTATTAAAAAACAAAATTTGAAATATCACATGGTCCTAAGTATTCAGACCCTTTGCTGTGACACTCATATATTTAACTCAGGTGCTGTCCATTTCTTCTGATCATCCTTGAGATGATTCAACACCTTCATCCAGCTGTGTTTGATTATACTGATTGGACTTGATTAGGAAAGCCACACACCTGTCTATATAAAACCTTACAGCTCACAGTGCATGTCAGAGCAAATGAGAATCATGAGGTCAAAGGAACTACCTGAAGAGCTCAGAGACAGAATTGTGGCAAGGCACAGATCTGGCCAAGGTTACAACAAAAATTTCTGCTGCACTTAAAGTGGTTGTAAAACCTTACAGACCACTTTTACCTACAGGTAAGCCTAGATTAAGGCTTACCTGTAGGTGCAAGAAATATCTCCTAAACCTACACGGTTTAGGAGATATTTTCAAAAGACAGGCACCGATGTCTACGGCGCATGCGTCATAGACAATGGCGCGCAGGCACACTGAGTGTGCCGTTTCTAACGACGATCGTGTCGTTAGTGGTGAATCCCGCGTGCATGCGCGGGAGTGACGTCATCGCGGCTCCGGCCAATCATAGCACTGGAGCGCTATACCCGGAAGGAAGATGGACGTTTTGTGGAAGAGGGGACAGCGGTGACATCGCAGGCTCCTGTGTCAGGTAAGTGACACATAATGGGCTACTATGCATCGCATTATGCTTTACCTTTGCAGGGAAACAAAGAGAAAGTAAAACCCATCAGGGTTTACTTCCTCTTTAAGGTTCCTAAGAGCACAGTGGCCTCCATAATCCTTAAATGGAAGATGTTTGGGACGACTAGAATCCTTCCTAGAGCTGGCCATCCGGCCAAACTGAGCTATCGGGAGAGAAGAGCCTTGGTGAGAGAGGTAAAGAAGAACCCAAAGATCACTGTGGCTGAGCTCTAGAGATGCAGTCAGGAGATGGGAGAAAGTTGTAGAATGTCGACCTCCACCAGTCGGGGCTTTATGGCAGAGTGGCCCGACGGAAGCCTCTCCTCAGTACAAGACACATGAAAGCCCGCATGGAGTTTGTTAAAAAAAAACACCCGAAGGACTCCAAGATGGTGAGAAATAAGATTCTCTGGTCTGATGAGACCGAGATGGAACTTTTTTGGCCTTAATTCTAAGTGGTATGTGTGGAGAAAACCAGGCACTGCTCATCACCTGTCCAATACAGTCCCAACAGTGAAGCATGGTGGTTGCAGCATGCTGTGGGGGGGTTTTTCAGCTGCAGGGATAGGACGACTGGTTGCAAGGGGGAAAAATGAATGCGGCCAAGTACAGGGATATCCTGTAAACCTTCTCCAAAGTGCTCAGGACCTCAGGCTGGGACGAAGGTTCACCTTCCAACAAGACAATGACCCAGCTAAAATAACGATGGAGTGGCTTCACAACAACTCCGTGACTGTTCTTGAATAGCCCAGCCAGAGCCCTTACTTAAACCCAATTGAGCATTTCTGGAGAGACCTAAAAATGGCTGTCCACCAACGTTTACCATCCAACCTGACAGAACTGGAGAGGATCTGCAAGGAGGAATGGCAGAGGATCCCCAAATCCAGGTGTGAAAAACTTGTTGCATCTTTCCCAAAAAGACTCATGGCTGTATTAGATCAAAAGGGTGCTTCTACTAAATACTGAGCAAAGGGTCTGAATACTTAGGACCATGTGATATTTCAGTTTTTCTTTTTTTAATAAATCTGAAAAAATGTCAACAATTCTGTGTTTTTCTGTCAATATGGGGTGCTGTGTGTACATTAATGAAGAAAAAAATAACTTAAATGATTTTAGCAAATGGCTGCAATATAACAAAGAGTGAAAAATTTGAAGGGGGTCTGAATACTTTCCATCCCCACTGTATATATATATATATATATATATATATATATACAAAACCAGGATGCATATATATACACAATACACTGCAGCTATCTAGCTATCTAACTGTCTCGCCTGCCTGCCTGAAGTATATTAGCAACAGAACTCCAGGAATTGCCTGCCTGCTGAAACTAAATGAGATGACAGTCCCTCTCTCTCTCTTTTAACAAACGCCACCAACACACTACACAAGGCAGACGTGCGGGCAGCCTTATATAGTGTGGGGCTTGTACTTAACCCCCTGAGCCATAATTGGCCACAGGCACCCTGCCTGTGGCCAATTATGGCTCTCTTCACTGACAGCGCCGTGATTGGCCAAAGCATGCGGGTCATAGTGCATGCTTGGCCAATCATCAGCCAGCAATGCACTGCGATGACGCCACTCGAATTTGGTGCGAATGGCCCATAATGTTTGATTTTCGTCAAACGATCGAACAGCCGATGTTCGACTCGAACAAGCAGACCATCCCTAGTCACCACTATACCCAAATATTTGAAGGAGGTAACAACTTGTATATGGGAGAGATCTTCCTAGAGAGGAGTTAATAAGGGGTCTAATGGTAAGAGATCTAACTTATGCCAGTTAATGGCAAAGCCAGAGAGCTGCCCGATCGATAGATGAGGGACATAACTGCCCTCAGAGACTCCCCAGTATCTCCCAAGTACAGCAGTGTATCATCTGCGTACAATGAGATTTTTTCCTCATTTTGTCTGCGCCGGAAGCCCACGATGTTAGGGGAGGCCCTTACCATAGCCGCAAGAGGCTCTAATGCAAGGGCAAAACAGCAGGGGCGACAATGGGCACCCCTGCCATGTGTCTCGGGACAAAGGAAATGCCTCAGAAAGGGTATTGGTAATTCTCACTCTTGCTGTGGGGGCAGCGTACAACAACTGCACCCAGAAATTACATTTTTCCCCCAGTCTGAAATGACGCACCACCTCTGACAAATAATTCCACTCCACGCTGTCAAAAGCTTTGGCAGCGTTGAGGGAAAAGACAGCTCTATTACCGGAGTTGTCGACCGGAATCTGAGTATTAAGAAATAATCTACAGATATTCAGTTCGTAGAGCGGGTGGGGATAAAACCAGACTGGTCAGCATGGACCAAGTCCGCCACAACTCCAACAACAGTCTGGTGGCCAGTACCCTAGCTAGTAATTTCACATCTGTATTAAGAAGTGAGATAGGTCTGTATGAGTCGGGTTGTAACAGATCGTTACCGGGCTTTGGAATGACTACTATGATAGCCTCGTTCATGGAGGCGGGGAGACTGCCTACCTGGAGGGCATCATTCAGGGTTGTTAGTAGGGTGGGTAAAAGGATATCACAATATTTCCCATATGTTTCTGTGGGCAGACCGTCGGCTCCTGGAGATTTGTTGTTCGCCATTTGTGCCACCGCCAAAGTAAAAGAGTTAATGGTTTGTTGAGGGCAGCTAGGCCATGCTGTGATAACTGGGGGATAGAGCACTGGTCCAAAAATTGGTCCAGCTCCTCTTTCGTGGGGTGTACCTTAGATGTGTACAGATCTTTAAAAAAATCCGAGAATACATCAGGGACACAAGTCTGATCAGTAACCTTGTCACCTGCTGCGTTCTGGATAGCATCAATGTGTGTAGTGTCTTGTTGGGCCCTAGCTATGATGGCAAGTAAATGACCTGTATTTTCCCCTTCGTTAAAGTATTTTTGCTGAAGAAAGAAACGTTTGTTTTTCGCAGCAGTGATGGAAACCTGCTGGTACAGGGCCTGTGCCTCCTGCCATTTACGTTCTGAGTCAGAACTAGGGGCAGAGATATACCTTTCCTCAGCCTTGGCAGCCTTACTCATCACTAAGTTCTCCCATTCTTTAGTTTTAGTTTTGATGGAGGAAATCTGTGTAATAATTAAACCACTTAAGTGGGCCTTCATAGCGTCCCAAATCACTGCAGATCCTACTGAGCCCCGATTAAAACCCGGAAACTCATTCATGGCTTTGGGAGATGGGTCAGACTCTGGGAAAATTGTGAACCAAAAGGGATTTACCTTCCAAAGCCTGCACCTGGGACTGGGGGCAATAGTGACCTTAACACATAGGAGAGAGTGGTCTGAAATGTTACGTGGCACATACATCACAGAAGTAGTGAGTGAGTGCCAGACCATTTCCCAGACATAGATCAATTCATGATAAGCATTTATAGGATACCGAGTAACAGGAATAATATTGGACTGTGGGATTCAGGTCCCTCCACACATCTCGTAGGCCAATTTCTACAAGGAATCTAGCAAAGGGGGTAGGGCCCCCGGCGTGGGACTACCCTACCGCTAGTTCCAGATCTAAATTTGTCCTTTTGTTTATCCATTACGTTATTGTAGTCACCCAACACCCAAACAGGGGTGTTAGGGGGAGTGCTATAAATTGTGCTAAACATTTCAGGCTAGCAAAGGAGAAGGGTGGAGGGACGTATACATTAGCAATAGTACATGTCAGACCTGCTAATTTACATAACAAGAAAATGTACCTTCCCTGGTCATCAATCAGGGATTGCAGCAACTGAAAA